>NC_139407.1:23691874-24301249 GCF_905368555.1 Meleagris gallopavo
TCAGTGAGGTGAACGCTGTCAACAAGCCGTCATGTTTTCAAACATACAGGTGACAATTCGAAAGGTCCTGTTCACTTCCAGAAGTTATGAGGTGATCTGAATGACTAAGTAACAATGATCTGCCAATTCAATTGTCAGAAATATTAGGTTTTTGAAAACAGGTCAATGTACACACATGCATGTAGATGTGAATTGAGTATAACCTGCACATTCATAGAATCATCGTGGAATGGCTTAGGTTGGAAGGGACCTGAATTCCAGCTAATATCTAACCAAAATCTCCCCTCTTCTAGTATAAAGCCATTTCCCATCACCCTATCGCTATCAGATTGTGTAAAAAGCCAGACTCTATCCTGTTTATAAGCTCCGCTCAACTATTGGAAGTCTGCAATGAAGTCTTCCCCACCCACCAGGACCCCCAAGTCATCCTCTGCAGGACTGCTCTCATTGAGTTCCTACCCCAGTCTGTACGTGCTTTTGGGATTGCTCTGACCCAAGTACAAACAAACAAAAAAACCTGCCTAAATATGTAGCACTAAAATTAAACAAAATAATAGAATAGCCAAAGAGCAAGTCATTAGTTTCAGGGACAGAAAGAACCAGGTGCTTGTCAGTCCTTATCATTATTTTAACTCCTCAGCCACTAAAGCATCAGAAGGACAAAATATGATAAAGCTGAAATACCAAATATGAAATTTTACAAAATAAGTAATGAGTGAACTTCTATGTGAATTGTGTATGTCAAGTAATGAGAAAGGAAAGTACTGTTAATTAAGGTAACTTTTATTAGTCAGACTAAGGAACACATTTTGCTAATACTTTTGATATCTGTCCTGACGTTAGTTTACATAATTTTAACAGAGCTATATTTCCACATACGTTTGTTAACTGATTAAAAAACAAGTCTTTCAAAAATGCTATTTGGACATACTTTAAGGCAACAGCAACAAGAAAAAAAGACAACAACAATGTAATAAGTAATTTTGAAGGCTCTGAAGAACGTGAAATCATATTGTGAAAAATTTCATAACACACCAGGATGGCAACACAGAGGAAATGACAGCATTATCAGGAGCAGATCATCAAAAGGCTGCACCCAGGGAATTATCAAGTGAACTTTAATCCATTAGGTAAGAATCTGGCAATTTTATAATAGCTTTCAAGCTTCTTCAGTCAGATTATCTTTCTGTTCTGCAGGCCACACTTGTAAATAGGTCATAGTTGCAAACGATCAAGTTTTCCAAGCCCTAATCAAATATCCAAATTTCATTTGCTAGCTTAATGTTTTTATTGCAATACCTAGCTAGTAGTTCCTGTTTACAAACTGCATTCTATTGAGCAATACAGAGCTAACAAGAACACCAGTGTTTGTTGCTGGTGCTCACAGGGTTCATCTTGCCACAGAATGCTAATTGTGACATATCATTTACAGCCCAGTCACTATTAGATTACTTAACACTATGGTTCCAAGACAAAAAAAACAAAACCCAAAAAACAACAGTGCTATGGTACCCAAGAAATTAGTCTTCTTACAGAGTTCTCACATATTTATGCAGAAAGTATCAGTAGAGAAATCTTAGAAAGACTTCTTAAAATAAAAAATTGATTTTAAATGCATATTTCTATTTTAAGCACCAACTGAACGAGTTTCGGGGATGACAAAAAGCAAGATTCGATTCAAGCCGACTACTGGGAACACAGTGCGTGGCTCCTCAGCAGTAGATGTGCTTTTTGTAGAGCCAACTTTTTTTCCCCTGTCAAGCAAATGCTTTCAGCTTTGCAGTAATCCAGGATAACGCTTTGAGATCTCACTCATAGAACAGTGAGAGTCAGTGCATCGCTTTTTCACTCAGAGGGTGGTGACACACTGGAACAGGTTGTCCAAGGAGGTTGTGGATGCCCCATCCCTGATGGCATTCAAGGCCAGGCTGGATATGGCTCTGGGTGGCCTGGTTGGCAACACCACACATGGCAGGGGGGTTGAAACTAGATGATCATTGTGGTTCTTTTCAACTCAGGCCAGTCTATCATCATATGGCTCTAAGAGTAATGGTGTCTAAAAATATAATTTTGTAATATTGTGAACATCCACTTTCAGGCCCCAGATTCAGGAAGCCACTCAAATGTATGTTTCCAAACTTGTGATTGACGTTACTTCAGCCAGTACCTGCAACCTTCCGATGGCTTGGCTGTCACAACTCTCACGGGAGGAAGTGACACTACGCTTTTTTGTGGATTGCTGATCTCCCCTGGCACTGCCTGGCCTATGGCTATCGACCAGCCTGACTTAACTTTGCAGAGAATCCCAGAACCAGGTCTGCTTCGTGTTACTGTGTTACAGAGTAAATCCTTTTTGCAGTGAAGCCCATGACAGAAGACTACAAGCTAAATGCCATCTCTGTTAGGACAAAGATGCAGTGGCCCTGGTAGCCCCGTCAAACCAATAAAGCACACGCGGAGGCTCCACGCGAGGCCTTTGCATTGCACCGAGCCCTGCGGCCGCGTCTGAATCCATCTCCGCGTCTTGAGCTTCCTTCCCCACAGCCGCCCTCCGCGCGGCGGCCTGCCGGCGCCCTGGCTGTGAGCGGCACAGCCGCCCCCAGACAACGAGCGTGCCCGCTCCACAGGCCGCACCGGCCCCTCTCACCGCAGGACAGTCCCCGAGCTGGACCGCGCCGAGGGAGGCGGCGACCCCGGCCCCTCGCAACACCACCGGGTGGTACCGCCCCCGAGTGCCATTGGCCCGCGCCAGCCGGGCCCGGCCTCTGATTGGCCGCATCGCCAGTCCATCATCGACCGGCCGCTTGCCCGCGGACGGAGCCCAGCCGCGGAAGCCCTTCCGTACCTGTGCGAGCTCGGGTCCAACCGCCGCCGCGACGAGCTCGTTGCGGGTTGGTGCGTGAGCCTCGCCGGACGGAGAGGGACTAGGCGGCCCTAGGGGTAGGAAGAGGCGGTGAGGCCCCTCCGGCGCGCAGCGAGCCGCCGCCGCCGCGCCTCCTGCCAGGCAGGTTTGACGTTCGCTGTTGTTGCTGGAAGTGGCGTCACCGCGGAGGGACGCGCTGGAAGCGGAAGCGGCCGTTGTGCCGCGCGGCGGCAGATTCGGGTGCCTGAAGCGAGCGGGCGGCTCCGGCCGCGGAAAGCGTCGGGGGTGAGTGCCGGCCCCTTTGTAGGGCTTTCCTAGCCCAAAGCAGGTGGATGCTTCTGGCCAACTTAGTGTCATCTGCAAACTTACTGAGGGTGCACTCAATGCCCTTGTCCCAGCCACCAGTAAGGATGGGATAGGCCCCAATACCGACCCCTGGGGAACACCTCTCCAGATTGGATGCCAGCTAGATTTAACCCCTTTCACCACCACTATCCAGCCAGGTCTTAACACAGCAAAGACTACGATTTACAATTACGGCAGTTGATCAGAAGCAGATCTCAAGGATGTGAGAAATGCACTGAAGAAACATTATTTCCATAACTCTGAATATTGTGTCTAACACGTTTTTGTTTGGTGTTCTTGTTTGTTTGTTTGTTTCCACCCTTTCTCTCAAACGTTTCAAAGTTGCTGAGCTGGGAGGTTTGCTAATAGACTTTCTCAGAGTCTAGTGGCCTGTTCAGAAGGCTAGGACCTAGGCTGTTTGTTGTCAATTGTGATTTGGGGGCTGGGCTGTTATCCAGTCTATGCTTTTAAAGTGTTGTGTTGGAGGAGAACTGGCATTGTTTGCTTACAAACACGTGCTTGCAAGATACAGTAAAAAGTGCTCATAGAGTGTCTGTGAATATAATGTATTTTTGAAGAAGTGTCAGCTTTATATGTTTCTTTTTTTTTAGTTCTCCAATGACTTTTTTTTTTTTTTTAACTCAGTCTTCTCCTCCACTTGAGAATTTATTAATCAATTTGGCCAGAAAGTAACACTAAAAGTTTCCTGTACTTCTTTATGCCAATGACAAGGCTGATTTGGATGTTGATGATGTCATGCATTATTGATTCTTCTTCTGTTGCCTTTTCTTTTTTTTCTTTCTTGCAGGATAGCTCTGCAAAGAAAGGGGCACCATTTTGTAGTTTACATTATGTCACTAAATGAGTCTCTTGTGAACGATAAATTAAAAAGCAGATTTTTGACTTGTGTGTTACAATGCAGAGGTTAAAACTGGACCTTTTGGCTACAGTGCCAATAAACTTAGACCTACCTTAAAGTACATAGGCTGCCTAGTTTGTTGCACCACTTCTGCCTGAACAATTTTAACTGGATTTAGTGGATTGTTTAATGGAGAAGCGTTGTCTCCTTTGAGATATCAAAGATGCTTATTCAATACTTTTTGTTTGGTTTAGCAGCCCTAAATTCTTCATGTGCATTCAGATCCCTATCTTTAAAGATCTTTGATAGTTGATGGGATTAGGCATTTCTACTCAGTCCTGACATGGGTGACATGAGGGAAATAACTGGTATTAATTAGTATTGAGCCCTAGCTCTGTGCTGTTTTGCAACGTCAGAAATAGTCGCCTCTAGAAAAGAGAAATTTCAGTGATAATGATATATATTGTAATTTTAATGTGTCTTTTTTTTTTTTTTTTAACAGACAATATTATATTGCAATTACCTCGTAATCTGAAAGAGCAGTGTTTGGAAGAATGACAACAGGAGACCTAAAAGGAAGTTTAAGAAAAATAGAACAAGGACTTCGCATGTTAAATTATCCAAGAGATGTGGATTATACAGTGTAAGAAAAAGTGTTAATAAATTTATGCTAATGTAGGATGACAGCAAGATGTGTAAGCAAGATGCTGGCTTTGCATCCAATGATGAGTAAGCAGAGAGAGTCTGGCTGTATGAAGTTGGGATTGGATAAATATGGAATGAAAAGTGAAATAATGCAGTTTTGCTAGTCTGAGCAGTTTTTTTCCCACCTTGTTTAATCTCTCTGTTTCTTTTTGTGAGTGCTGACAATGCTTTCTTCAGGAATTTTCATCTTGTAAAGATGGAACAACAAGATGTTTAACAGTGAGCTTTTGGGCTTTAGACCTGGCCATCTTGGGATCATGTTAGGGGTCACAAAAAGCATTGTTTCAGGCATTTTACAGATGACAGTAAAGACTACTGAATGAGATATGCATGGAAAGATGTTTGCAATCAAGGGAACCAGAGAAAAAACTTGAAAATGAAGAAATAACAGTATAATTCAGGTGTAACATGCTTGCTATATTGAGGATATGTAATTTGAGTGTAACATGTATGCTGTATTAACATTTCAAGTTAAATATTTGCAGTTGTGCAGTTGTGCAAAGTCTTTTATTCCCTTTTGCTATGTGAAGTACTTTTGTTTCTCAATAGGTTAGTGAAGGGTGATCCAGCTGCATTTTTACCCATAATTAGCTATTCCTTTACATCATTCTCAACTTACATAGCAGAACTTCTGGTGAAATGTGATGTGGAACTTACAGCAAAGAGTGACTTGCGCTTTATTGAAGCTATTTATAAGGTATCTGTCTTCATGTTCTTTAAAAAAGAGGCACAGTTTTGTGTATGACCTCATCAAAATACCTAATGAGACTGAAAATTTTTGGCTGTGAATTAAGAATTGTAATTTGGTTAACATTTAAGATCAGTAGTAACTAAGGATGTGCAAAGTCTCTAGCTTCCTCATTTTCAGGAAAATCTAAAGGAATTTTAATTTTTACAACAGTCACAGAATCAGTAATGTATTTGCATTATGTATTAGGTGTGAGGAGTACTGAAATATTTGTTGAACATGTTATATAGTCAGAAGTAGACACAGAGAAATCATAACTAGCAGAAGAAAAAAGTCAAAGCAACTTTCAATAATTATGATGGAAAAACAACTAAGAAATTAATTTGGCACGATATTTTAAAATAATTTTATGTTTAAACTCCAATTTCAACAGTTTATAAATTAGAATCAAATCAAGTGCTTTGAACTGAATAAGTGCAGAATAAAAGAAAGACTGCAGAAGAATAAGAAAAGAATAAGAACCTGAGTTTGTTATTTTTACAATAGTTTTTTAAAATGATTTTCAAAGCAAGCTTTTTTTTTTTTTTTTTTTTTTTTTCCAGCTTCTCCGAGATCAATTTCACTATAAACCAATCCTAACAAAAGAGCAGTTTCTTCAGTTTGGTTTTGCAGAAAGAAAAATGCAGATTGTTTGTGACATTATCAACTGCGTGGTGAAAAAACATAAGGAACTAAGTAACCTGAATAAGGTACTGATCAAATAGTAAATTCATTGTGAGGGATGCTATTTTTGATGTAGTTTTGGTCCTTGAGGTAGAAGGTGAAGATCAGATCATTTTTGTCAAAATAGGGGGAAAATTAGTATAAATTTTCTAAGATTCTTGAATGCTTGAATAAATGACACGAGCTGCCAGTGTGTTGTAGTATAAACAAAATAAAATTATTAGAACGGAGATCAGTTAAATACTTGGTGTCTTTATGGGTAAGTGGACTTTTCTGTTTCTTAACACAGCGAGTGTTTATGTAACACAGCCATTACAGGTAGATTTAAAAACAAAATCCTCTGCAATATAAAAGTTCTGGTAACGTTTAATTTAAATATGAACTTGTATTTGTGTTTTCTTAGTATACGTCTCAAGTCTGATTATTTTTATTAATCACATTTGATGGTATTTTAATAAAATATTGTCTTCATATTTCAGTTGAGTTTAAAAAATCTTCAGAACTTCTCTTTGCTTTATTTCTAATTGTGCTTCTGGAAGTGACATTCTTTCATCCTATTTGATATTCAACCTTGCAAGTTCAGTATTTGTGATCAACTTTCATACAACATTATGTAGGTGTTAAGAATGTGTGTGTGGTATTCACTTTGAGATCTGTTTTGTCTGTTAATTTAGGATATAATTTATATATATATGTGCATTTCAGAGATTTAAATGCCTTTATGTGTGTGTTATGCAATTTTCTTGCCTCCCAACAGTGGTTAGAAGTAGTGTCTTCCTTTACCTCCCAGGAAAATGTATTAGAATGAGATTTTTTCCTCCTCTTTATTCTGAAGGTTAAATCCCAAACAAGAAAGAAATTCAGACCTTCAAAACGTGAAATATGGTCAAATTGTGGTAATGTTCTTGTTGATCTCAGTGGCAGCACTCTGAATTCCAAACAGGTATGAAATAGTTTTTATGTTGTGTGTTTAAAAGTTAGTCTCACTTGTAGCAAGTCAGATTCTTCCTGGAATACATGCTTTTGTGTAGGTTTTAACATTTGATCATGCTTGATATGTTTTTCAAAATGTGGTTGATGGAAATAATGGCTATTACAGAAACCATTACTTCTTTTTTACTGAGTAGTTGATTGAGTCTTGGTGGTAATGATCTAGTACTGTTATCTGTTGAATTATACAAAATAAGAAGGGGGAACAGTAATCAAAATGAAGTTATAATTGGAAAAATATTTTTTGAGATGGAATTATATTTGGCCTGACATTATGCTGTTTTGAAAGCTACGTTTAAAATACTTCTTGCTTTTTGGCTGAAATCTGTTCAGCAAAGATTTCTTAATATCATTCCTTTTGACTTCAGTTTTCTGAGAGCAATATTTGAGCTGATACTCTATGTTTTTCTTGTCTGTGGAGGAAACAGCTTTCCCCATTTTCCTGGTTAAAGTAAAATCCTGCAAAACTTTCTTTAGGATTAAGCTCAATAAAGCTTGATGATTTCTATTTAGAATAAAAATACTGCCCTTAGCAGTGAGGAAAACTTCACAAAGAAAGCACTTGAAATCACTGTTCATCAACCATGAACTGCCAAATTAGGGGAATTAATTGGGAATGTATGTGAGTGTATTAAGAATTTCCTTGAAGAGAAGAATTTCAGTGTCACTTTAAAACACGTAGTGTCTTACCACTTGCAGATTACTACTACACAAAACTGCTAATTGTGGGTTCTTAATCATTAGGTAACATTTTGCTTTGTGAAATGTAGTGATGATAAGACTTGCTTCATCTGGAAAGAAGGGGAGAAATTGTCTTTTGTTCTCTCTGAACAAAATATTCAAAGAAGGGAGAAACATGTTTATAACATGCAGTACTTCAGAAGTAGTGAAGGAAAAGAGATTTCCAAATTTCCCCATTAAGCTCATTTTTTCTGAAAAGTTGTGTATGTTATCACACAGGAAACTAGAGAATCCTAATTCGAAATTTGAAATTTCACAACCCTAGAGAACATCCTTGGTTGTTTGTTTTTTTTAACATCAGGAAAGGCCATTGATGGTTTCAGCACTATGTAGAGATGGGGACCAGTATACTCAGTAAATATAGTAATTTGTGTGCATATTTGTTTTACAATTCTTCCATGTCTATATGGCTTTTTTTTTTTTTTTTTTTTTAATTTAAGCTGCCTGTTGTGGTTTTCTATGTTTTGCAGCCAGTTGGGGTAAAACTTTTTTATTTTAATCTAACAGTTAACTGCCAGAATGATAGATATTCTGTCAGTTATCTGCCTGATGCATATGAATGTTCTTGTACTAAGAAACATCAGTGGGTTTTTCTTTTTATTTTTTTTAAAGCATGCTCAAAAGGTGCCTCTTGTAAAACGACACTCAGGAGATGAAGTTAGGGATGACCTTCCTCTTGCACCTATTAATCCAACACTCCTCAATCCACCGTCCCTTCCAGCAGAGGGAGGTAATGAAGAAGATTTGTACTTAGATGATGATGTTGTGGAAGAACAAGTAAGAATACTTAAGTTTTCCACATGCATTCCTAACTTTTTTTTTAACAGGACCTTCTTAAGGGAAGCAGTTTTAAAATAATAGCTGGATTCTCTTTAAATATAGCTAGTAGATACATATATTCAGTGGTTAAAAATGTCAAATTGTACTGACCTCTCAAGTGCCAGTTCTGTTACCAGTTTCTGTAAAAGCTTGGTCCAATGAATAATTAGTTCATAGCAATTCTGAAATGTAGTTCTCTAATGTAGCATAATATGCTTGCTTAAATTGAGGAAAACTGCATTTAATTTCATTGATCAAAGGATGAATTATATCTATGCTAGAATTAGAAAATGTGTTTTTATCCATGTTTTCAGGTCGTAGAGGACAATTCTCAGATGGAGTTCCTAAGGAGTCAACTTGCTGATTGCCAGGAAAAGCTTCATAAGCTAGACTGGATGGAAGATAAGTTACGTGTTTTGGAAGAGAGGCTGAAAGGGAAGGTGATTATAGATGAGAAGGACTGGAATAATTTGTTGAGCAGAGTTTTGCTTCTTGAAACAGAACTGTTGCTGCAGTCCAAAAAGGTATATTAACATCAATTTTATTTCTATAATAAAAGTAGATATCAGAATAATAACAATTTTTTTAGTGTTTCCCAGTTATTACTAGGTGACAGGAGTGTTGCCAAACACAGTGCTCTCAGCTTGCTTCTGTTTTTCCTACCTCTTGATGGAATGTCTTTCACTATTCTTAGTGGGATGATCTGAATGCCAGTGTTGTTGGAGGATTTATTTTATTTTATTTTATTTTTTTTCAGCTTAATTGCTACGTTCTGTTGCTTTCTGATATTCTGTAGCAAACTTCTCCTTTGGAAACTGTTTCCAGCAGGTGTAGCTCAGTATATTTTTGAAAGTAATGACTGTGTATGATTTTGTATGACAATGAGCTCGGTGAGATAACTTTCACAGACTTAAAATTGTGCTGTCTTTGAAAGATTACCATATGTGAAGTGGAGAATTTCATTGTGATGGGACACATTTAAGGCTTCTTTGTCCATGCTATTTTGGATTTCTCATTCTGGGCTGTAAATGTTGTTTCAGTAGTCTGGGTTGGTACTTTTGCCACTGATACAGCCAAACTTCCTTTTTAGTTGTCCAGACTGAACTTTAATCAGGTGCTGTTATTCCCTTTGTGATATCTAATGAAGTCTTAATCTTTCAGTAGTTATGTATGTGGCATGTACAATGGAAAATAGAGGGTTAATGGAGAAGTTGATTCTTACTTTAATCATGCACTTACTTTATGATTATCTTTTAAATATCTAGTCTAATTGATGGCTCTTCTCGTTTTTGCTTGCTCTCACCTGCCTTGTCTGTGATATTCATTGTATTTTTAAAAGTATGAAGGTATTGCAATGGTGATGTGGCTGTATTTGTCAAGTATTATCAATTATTTATCAAGTATTAATAGCTTATCAAGTATTTATTTTCATGCTGTTGAAAGATCTTTGCTAAGTAAACACTATTTTATTTCATATATGACTGCATGTTTGTATTTTAAGATAAAGTGAATCATAACATCAGTCTTGTGATCATATGCTTAATTTCAAAACGTGTTTGCACATATATCCAAAGGATGCTATCAGATTCTTACCAGAAGTTGGAAACCCTTTTGAAAGATGTGAGGTTCTTGGTTTTTCTTCCCTGTAGTTGTAAGAATGTTGAATTGATTCATAACCTGGAGCTCAGAATGTTTTTCTGGCCCTGAAAATTTGAAGATATCACTTGTTTTATTTTTTTAATTGCTTTTCTTGAAAGTTTGCTAGTTATGCTGAGTTTAGAAATGGGCAAGTTTTCAGACTGACCATGGGATTCTTGGAACTGCATCCTTCAAAAATAGTGATTGACATAAATCTTTTTTTAAACAGTCTCAGGTCAGTAATGGCTTAAAGCATTTACCATTTGAAATCAATTTCTTGTGCATAAGTGTTGTAATTTAATTATCAGCTGACGTATGTCCAAGTGAGTCAGCCAATATTATGTTATTTCTCCTCTGATGAGTTTCAAGGGCCCTTCAGCTACACTGCCAAACAGATTTGAGTCTTTTTCAAATGCATTTTCTTCAAGAGTTGGTTGTTACATATGTGGTGCGGAATGGCTTATAATTCAAATGAGGCTTTTTTTAAAAAAAATTCCATATGTGTTTGGTTTATTATTACTTTGGTAACATCTATTGAAGTAGTTCAGAGGTCTGGAACAGTATGGAGTATTCACTGTGAATATACTTGACATTAGTGTCATTCAAAAATTTACTGGAAGTTTGAATTTAGTTTGTGTGTGGCATTGTTAGCACTTCTTTCAAAAGCATAAGAAGCTGGGTTTTAAAAAGTGTCTTTAAAACCAACTTTTTTTTTTTTTTTTTTTTTTTTGCAATAGACTTCTAAAAACTGCCTGGAAATAATTGTTTGGGCCAGAGAATTGCTGCTGCTTTGTTTTTTGAAATTCCATCCAAGTTGTTCTTCATAGTTACAGAAGCAATTTAGAGTTGCTCTTTTCTTCAGGATTTTTCAGGGAACATCTGGCATCTAGCCACAGAGCAGGAACCACGCAGCAGCAGCAGTGCATTTAGCTCAAGGAAAATCTGAGAGACTACCAAATCCCTCTCAATGAAAGGAGTTGGGCAATAGCACTCAGTGCAGATATCTTTTTTTTTTTTTTTTTTTTTCTTCTCTTAGAGAAACACATAATTCCAGTCTTCGTTAGCTTTTTCACTCACAGCTTCTACTATTTCTCCCTTATCTACTTACTTGGATATAATTCCCTGTTAAGTGATGCAGTTACATATTCCAGTATATGAATTACTGTACTTTACTGAAGGGTAAGATTTCAAACATAATAATAGTTTGTTGGCTAATAAAGGCTGGACATTGCTCAAGGCTTTTTTTTTGTTGTTTTTCTTTTTTTGTTTTTTTTTTTTAACTTTGAGGTAAGGAAATTGCATACATTTCTTAGTGGAGCATCAGTTTTGTTTTCTTGTTTATGAACAGCCTTTTTGAAGCTAGATTGAGTGAAACTGAGAACTTTTTCTAGAAACAGCCCTCTCATTTAAGCGTCTGGAAAACTAGCTTTAGTTGACTTCTAAGCATTTAAGTGGAATTAATTTCAGTTCATCTGTAGGCTAATTCTTAAGACTAAAATGCTACATTTCTGAATAATATCTGAGTTTGGAAGGTACACTATATTAAGGTTAATTGCAGCCCGAAACAAGATGTTGTTGTTAGCACAGGTCAAGAATATTATGGCTGTTCATTCTACTCATGCCAAAGTTACAGAAACTATATTTGGACCTGCTTTTGACCCGCAATATTACTAAAGCCTCCATGGAATGCATAGTCCTGTGAAAACACGTGTGCAATGCTGATGTAATTGGATTGTTGTAGAACAAGTATTCATGTTTAGTACGTAAGTATTCATTTCTTCAGTCAGAAGATGTTTCTTATATATGGCTAAAATGCAGTAAACTTGTATTCCAGAGAGACTTATCTGCAGAGTTCAACAGTGTAAGTCAAGATGATACTTCGAGTTTAATTCCAGTCTCTCCTGGTGAGTGTTAATGACTTCTTTAATTAAAGTCATATGCTAAGTGCTTCTTGCTGACTTGATTAAAACAGTCTTCTTAAGTGGACAATCAATTGCAGTCTAATTTAAATACATGCTTTAGATAAGAAATGAACCTAATAGCAATTTCATGTTAGTAAATACAGACACTTAATAAATTACAGAAAATTTTTTTTAAGCTTTAATGGATATACATTGCACACTAATTAATTTACAAATAACACTTGACCAAAAGTCTCAGATGCTAACTTAATTAAGGTACACAAAATACATTTGCTGCCACAGTTTATTGTTTTTAAAATAGTGGCACGTTTATATTGCTTACTTTTATAATGGGACTTGGGGAGAACTGAGGCAAAAACAAGTTCATAATCTGTGCTGAACATTATAGTTTTTCCCTCTTGAAACAGCAGCTATCCAACTAGTCTTTTTGCTGAACTTTCTTATTTTGAAGAGCACAACAAAATCTTTATTCAGTTTCCAGATGAATTTTGGTAATATACCAGACGTAAATGAAACAGCCTTAATTGGGAAAGAAAAAAATTCCCAGCTGTCTTAGTAACTTTCTTTTTCCCCTCAGTGGTAGCTGCTTATCCCTTATGTTTCATCACTAATTAATATGACTTGTCTCCATGATGGCAGCTATTATTCCTACCACTGTTAGTAAGGAGGATATTCTCATTTATTAGGCCTTTTGATCCAGTGTTGGGATGTTGGATAGGAATTAGACAAGAAGTGAAGAACCTACTTCTTTTATCTGAGTAATCCAGATTCCACGTAAGTTAGGAAGGCCATTTCTTGATTATGTCAAAATTTATTTTCATTTTAAAGTCTCAGAAATTGGATCTTTATACAGACCTTAAAAAGCTTGCCATGTTTACTTCCCTTTGTGCGTTCAATGATACATTACTGACACTTGTGGACTTCATACTTGGGAGATAGGATGGTGGTCTTTTATAGAGAAGTTTCATGTTTTCTTCTAGAATTCTTTTGACTTCATTATTCTGGTTTTTCAAAAGTGTGATCCAAGTGACTGTAAACTTAATGATTATGCAGCTAGTTTTAATTGTATGTCTAAGGCTATACAGTACTGAGAATGTTGGAGTTTTGTGGGGGGTTTTTTTGCATTTTTTTGTTCTATCACTCTTCAAGAATCACTGCTGTACCTGAGGAACACTTTTACATTTAAATTGATTAGAAATAATTTAGTGTATTTGAATTACAAAATAGCTTAGCTGAGCATGTTCCTAAGGCATAATCTGAAGATGCTTATATTATTTAAAATAAGGTCACGTGAATGCTTTTTTATGTACTAAACTATTTCTTTTCCTTGGCAATGGTATTCTGAATTTAAGAGTACTGGAGCCTTCCTAATGTAAAAGATAGCTGAATGGATGCCAAATCTAGTCCAATGCGAGCAAGGCTAGGGAAATAGCAAGAAATTTTAAGCTGTGTGCTAACTTTATCTTTTCTGCTCCTTAAAAGTCAAGTTACTCAAAAACATGCTTGAAAAACAGATCACAATACAAACAATGTAAACCATCTGAAATTACTGAATCATACATTTAATAGTAGTTAGAGTTTCTTAAGCATTAATTTCACTGTACTCATTGAAAAAGGCAGCGTTCCTAAGTGATCTTTTTGGGATTTGTCATGTTTGTGTAATACCTAATATACTTCATTTTTTCTTTTCTTAAGAAATGAGAAAACTATTTCGGATCCTTATGAGTAGTTGTTTTTTTTTTCTTTCCTTTCTAAACAATACATTCTCTTCTGTTTTTACATATGGTAAATCAAGCTACTTGGTAGCAGACATTGTAATAAGAGAGGAAAAAGACAAAGATCACATAAAAAATGAGCCTTTCTCTATAGATACAGAAAAGAAGGAGGAGATGACAGAGTGTCTTCGTCAGTTGTCTGGATACAGTTCATTGTTATCCACAGACTCATCTCCCAAAGCCATGATAATTAATTCTCATGATCTGACAGAGATTTCAAAGGTAATTAAAACTGGCAAATGCTTCATTGATTTCCTTTCTGATGTCAAGAGAACAAGTAAGCATTAATATCAGTTGTATATGCTACTGCTGAAGAACAAGGAAACTATGCAAAGCTGTTCTAGATCTGTCTCTTAAAAAATCCTTTTGCTATGTAAACAAGTGCTTAAAGTTGCATTCTCTATGAATTTTTCAGATTGAAAGTCCATCTGAAGAATGTCAGCTTTGAAGAGTTCACTAAACTTGTTGCTTTTAAATTGCAGGAGACAACAAGACAAAGAATGGAAAGGATAAGTAAAATGTAAGTAATGGGAAAAGGCAGCAGGAATTCATTTCTTAGCAGAGAGTTGTTCTGGACTAAGACTTACAGAGAATGTACAGATGTGTTCCAAACCTCAAAGGTCTCTACGTCAGGTGTGGCATTTCCTTATGACTCCACTGGATAATAAATCCACCTACAGTTCTGTATTTGTGGGACGAGTCATTGTTTTGATTTCTAAAAAGCAATAGAAGGATTCTTAATAGTATCAACTGAATAGTATCAACTGAAGATCAAAGGGTGGTTAGAATTCAATTGACAAGTAATAGCAATGTTATTTATCTTCTGATAGGAGTTCCCTGGAATGAGCAACTTTTCTTCTGAAAAGTAGTTAATATGTTTTAACTCTGCTGTTTTATTATTTAAGAAAAAGAGAAAACAATTTCAGCCTAAGCATTACATTAAGGTGTGTTTAATGCTATTGCTGAGAATTATAAGTAATTTTTTTGTAAGAAATACTTACATTACGATTGATTATTGCTAAGGAAATAGCAGTGCATTTAATTCCTATTCTATGAATGCCTGTCCTGAATAAATTATTGCCTTCTTTTGTGATTTAATCTTCTCTACTTTTGTGTGGGTTACTTCTTTCTGTGTGTACTTGAGGTTTTTTGATATTTGATAGATGTTTTGTGTGCAAACCAATTGCAGAGGAAGAGGGGCTTAGTTAATGCTGAGTATTAGTATTGTGGAGCCATTTGAAGGTAAATAATTGATTTGCCTTTTAGTGTATTTTAATAAGTATATGTGACTCTGTAAACAATTTCTTTTCAGAATTGAAGAAACCTCAGAATTGTTGAAAACCTCAAGTAACACCTCTGAAAAGGCCTGAAAGAACAGCTCTTCAGGCCTGTTCTCTGTAGATGCATGGATATAAAAATTAATATGTATGTTTGTACAACATTAAATTTTTAATATATCAAATTTGTAATGGTCACTGATTTTTATATTTCTTTGAGTAAATATCTTTGAATGCATCTGTGTACTTATGATTTTTTTTTTCTTTTAAATTTACCTCACTGACTTTTACTTTGTAAAACTGTTGAAATAGTTTCTCCCTCTCTTGTTTTGTAGAGCAAAGTCATCACAGCAGTGCATTTTTGTGTTGACATTTGTTAGCAGTGTGCTAAGTAGTGTGTTTTTTTAAAGCGTGGGCTTGAGGACCGTGGTTTACATCCTGTTGGAAACACTCCAGCTGGTACTTACATATTTTACCCAAGAGACTTTATTACATACTATCTTACTATTTGTACTGTTGAATAAGTTTTAATGAAAACACACTTTTAAATACATACCTTTTTTTAATATAAATTTTTGTATGCATCTAGAGGGCACCAGCGCATTATGGCTTCCATTAACACAAACAAAGTGTGAGTCAGTTTGATCCTAAGCATTAAAATGTGTGAGTAAGTCCACAGACTACAAGAGATGTGTTGAGTGTTTTAGTATTCTTACCCAACACGTTTTAAGACTAGCAGCACAGATGGAGACCATCCAGTATACAAAGATGCACAAGACTTTCATGATTTGAAGCTGTATTAAAATTTCTCTTTAGCCATGTAAGATGCAAGACTTTCATAAACATACAATCAAACAAAAATATAGAGAGTGTGGCAAGATTTATTTCATTTTGTAAATTAGTGGCCTATCATATCAGTATTTCATTGTGCTATAATGCCCACTTTACATAAAAGATTTTTGGGAGTTTGATTCATAAAACCAATGTTTGGGGTTAAAAAAAAAAACTTAGAGAGTAAAAAGGCATGAACTTGTTCTTTTTGCTTAAATTAGATCTTGGAAATTACTTCATTAGTTTTACTATAATGTATGTACTTTTTTCTAGGTATAAGAAAATACCTTCTAAAATAGGACTGCAGCACCATCTTGTGGAAATCTTTATACAAGATAGTAACCACAGCAGGAAAAAATGAAGTGTATTCTATACAGTTAAAACCATTGCTTTAAACTAGCAATGATAAAATATTTTGAATTACCAACTCCTTTTTAATGCTTCTTTGCATTGGCTTGGAAGAGAGAAGGCCATTTAATTATTAATATTAATATTTAATCTTCATGGCAGGAACCTGGAGAACAATGAATCTGTTTATGTTGGTATAGTGCTCAGAATGGGAAATGCTGGTTGATAAAAAGGGTTCAAGTTGCAGCTATTAATCCTTTAACATGTGTTGAGTGATGCGATGTTAAGAAAAAGTGTTTTTAGTCTGCAATTTAATATCATCTATATTCACTAATGCAAAATCTAAAATTCAGAGTAATTCAACTATTTCCTATTCTAGTGCTTTTGTCTACACAATGTGATGCAACCTTTTGCTTCACCTGTTTCTAGGAGAAAGCAGGATCTCACTTCAATCAAAGTAAAGCCAAGTGTGTTACAATTAGGGCAGTGCAGCTGGTTTTCTAAAGGTATTTTTCTGACACTTTTTTTTTTTTAATAAAACTTTGTTTTTTGAAGATGCTGCCATAAAAAAGAAATATTTGCAATGCTTTCTAATCATCTACGTTTGATACTTTTTTTAAAAAAAATCCATTTGTATAATTGGAAACAACTAGAATCATAGAATCATAGAATTACTCAGGATCATCAAGTCCAACCACAGCCTAACCATAGTACCCTAATTCTAACAACCCTCTGCTAACTCATATCTCTGAGCACCACATCCAAACAGCTCTTAAACACATCCAGGGATGGTGACTCAACCACCTCCCTGGGGAGCCTATTCCAGTGTTTAACCACCCTTTCTGTGAAGAAGTGTTTCCTAACGTCCAACCTAAACTTACCTTGGCATAACTTGAGGCCATTTCCCCTCGTCCTGTCACCAGTGAGAGGAGACCTACCCTACACTCACTGTAAGCACCTTTCAGGTACTGGAAGAGAGTAATAAGGTTTCCCCTCAGCCGCCTCTTCCCCAGACTAAACAACCTCAGCTCCCTCCGCCTCTCCTCGTAGGGCTGATTTTCCAAGCCCTTCGCTAGCCTCATTGCCCTTCTCTGGACCTGCTCCAGTACCACCATGTTCTTTCTGTACTGAGGTGCCCAAAACTGAGCACAGTACTGGAGGTGAGGCCTCACCAATGCTGAGTACAGGGGCAGGATGACTTCCCTAGCCCTGCTCACCACACCATTCCTGATACAAGCCAGGATGCCATTGGCTTTCTTGGCCACCAGGGCACACTGCTGGCTCATGTTCAGCTGACTGTCCATCAGAACACCAAGGTCCCTTTCCATCAGGCAGCTTTCCAACCTCACCTCCCCAAGCCTGTAGGGTTGCCTGGGGTTGTTGTGACCAAAATGCAGAACCTGACACTTGGCCCTATTGAAATTCATGCCATTAACCTTGGCCCATCGATCCAGTCTGTCCAGGTTCCTCTGGAGTGCCCTTCTGCCCTCAGGCAGATCAAACACTCCCTCCCAGCTTGGTGTCATCTGCAAACTTACTGAGGGTGCACTCAATCCCCTCATCGAGATCATCAATGAAGATGTTAAACAGAAGCGGCCCCAGTGATGAGCCTTGGGGGACGCTGCTTGTGACTGGCCACCAACTAGATCCAACTCCACTGACCACGACTCTTTGGGCCTGGCCATCCAGCCAGTGCTTCACCCAAAATGGCACATACTTCACTGAAGTAGTGCAGCAATAAGACATGCATTTCAAGAAAGAAAATAGCAAAATTTTTTGAAAAATACTAGGTGTATGGGGACTGCTGAATCGTGGCCTGAACCTCTAATTAATCACCTGAGGTGAGCAATGAGTCAGCCATGGGAGCACAGATGAAGGCAATTCACCTGTGCTGCAGGAAGGGGTGGAGACTGGCTGCATATCTCCTAGACCATTTAAGAGCTGACTGCCAGTGGGGAGATCTACTCTACTGGAGCTTCCCTTGCGAGCCTCGGTTATGGGTGAGTGTACCTATTATTTCTGTTTCCTGCTTTGGTGTAATAACATTATAGCCAAGCTTTCTGTTATACTATAACACTGGTATATCCATTAAGTGTGCACTAGTATAATGCTACTTTGAGCATTGTTACAACAGTTTAAAAATTGACATTGTGTGTGTTATCAGGTGCACTAGTTGGATCTTGCTGACAGAAAGTGTTGGGATCATTCCAAAACACAAATTAAATTCATCTAGACAGTATTCTTTACTATATTTTCCATCATCCCTATCTCTTTCCAATGACTTGGAAAAAATTCCTTTTGTTCAAGAGATATTATTCAAGATAAATGTCCTATGATTATAGCTTATCACTTGAAGCACTATTAGTGTGTAAGCTTACAGAATTTAAGTATTTAAAAATGTAGATTATTAATTTTAGATCCAAGAATTGTTTTGAGAATATCTCCTTAAACTTCAGTAGAGTAATTTCACCTTGTAATGCATGTGTAGATTCAGTTATATGTGGAATAATAAAGCATAATATCATTTTAAGTAAAACACTAAAATTTGGATTTGGTTGTACCTAAGAAAGGCTGAGTTCAGTTAAATACCAATATTTAAGTGTAACAATACAGAATGTGTGTTTTCTTGAAATCTATTCCATTAAGGTGAAAATCTCAGAATTTGCAGAACGAGGCTCTGTGGGGAAAGAAGCTAGTTGTTTATCCTTCACTCTTGACAGTGATTATAGAGCCCCCAGCGACACAATAATTTTGTCGCTGCTTTTGGTCTGGTAATGTGGTGTGTTAAGAGTTGCATCTTTGTTACAGCTTAAGAACAAATCTGAGATATTCCTATTTTTTTTTTTTCTGTTAAGAATAGTTGTATATATATATATATATATATATATTTTTTAATTTTAGCCTTATATTTTCAGTGTGTTTTAAACCTAGGATGCATTTTTCATTTTAGTATTGTATGGGAACTGCTGAATCATGGTCTGAACCTCTGATTGATCACCTGAGGTGATCAATGAGTCAGCCCTGGGAGCACAGGTGAAGGCAATTCACCTGTACTGCAGGAAGGGGTGGAGCCTGGCTCCACCTCTCCTAGACCCATTTAAGAGCTCACTGCAAGTAGGGAAGGATCTCTTTCTGGAGATCCCTTCTTTGGAGTTTTACAGTGAGCCCAGGACATGGGTAAGTACTCTATCTATTCTCTTTTTGGTATAATAATATGCTTAGCCAAACTCTCTTGTTTATTTCATAATTATAACACCTGTATATTCATTGAGTATACAAGTATGCATAAAAATAGAAATCTAAATACATCAGACATATGTTTTGCACAATACTGACTTCTGGCCAAACATTATTTATGTCTTAGTGCTGTTTTACCATTTTCAGATGTGGGAGGAAAAAAGAAACAGCACAACCGAAACAAGCAAACAGAAAAACAACACAGAACTTTCTATCTTTATGTAGATACTCCTCTAAAGCAGGTAAAGCTTTAGAGCAGTTGAAGGAAATTAAAACACCTGTGTCTTAAGCATTCCAAGTGAGAAAAAGCAGTTATTAAGAATTACATGGCACTTCTTTGCTTAGATATCACACAGCTCATTTCAAGGTGTAGTAAACAGTAATTTTGCGTGTGCAATTTAAGTGTAGCAGATGCTGTACTTTTTACTGCAAAATTTTCATTTTCTTTAGACTCTAGTCAGAGCAGGTACTTGTTTTGAAATTAGGAAGGTTTTAAATTATCTGGGAGGGAACTGCTTTAATTAACAACAACAAACAGTATTGTGAAGCAATGGTGTTCCAGTGCAGTGTTCTCCTTTAGCCTTTCAGTTATTGTAAAGGAAACTTCTTATGCAGGAAAAAGAAATCAACTTCAGATGATTAGACTGGATTGAGGGCTATCAAAGGGGACTTCAGGGCATTGGGGGAGTTAGTTGTTGGAGCAGGAATACAAATAATATTTTCCTCTATTCCTTCAGTGGCAGCGAGAAATACTGAGAGGAGCAGGAAAAAATATAAACACATAGCTGAGAGACTGGTGCTATTACAGCAATTTTGGCTTTTTCAGCCGGGGGCAGTCTGATGCCTCTCATCTGCCTCAAAGAGGGAAACTGATCCTAGAGTAGGAACTGGCAGGGCTCGTTGAGAGGGCTTTAAACTGGCTATGAAGGGGAAAAGGGATAAAACGAAGCTTGCTAGAAGCGAGCCTGGGAGAGCAATACCAGGGTGAGGAGTGTGGCAAATGGCTCAGTTGCATTGCAGCTATGGAAATACACACAACATGGACAGCAAACAGGAAGAGCTGAAAGCCATAGTGCCCCAGGCAAACTGTAACTTAGTTGCCATTACTGAAACATGGTGGGATCTTTGCCAGGACTGGAGTACTGCAGTGATGGCTATAAAGCTCTTTAGAAGGGATGGGCAAGAAAGGAGGGGTGGTGATGTGGCTATCTGTCCTAGAAAGTTTTTATATTGTTGAGCTTGGGGCTAGCAATGATAAAGTTGAGTCACTATAGTTAAGGATCAGGGAAGGGCCAACAGGGCTGACATCTTCATGGGGGTCTGTTAAAGACTGCCTAACCAGGATGAAGAGACAAATAAGGTGTTCTACGAGCAGCTGGAAGAAGTTGTGTGGCTGTCTGCCCTCGTTCTTATGGGGGACTTAAACTTCCCTGATATATGCTGGAAATACAATACAGTGCAGAGGAAGCAGTCTAGGAGGTTTCTAGAGTGTCTGAAAGATGACTTCCTTCTGCAGCTGGTAAGAAAGCTTGCCATGGGAGGAGCCCTGCTAAACCTGCCATTCACAAAAGGAGAAGGACTGGTGGGATATGTGGAGGTCAGAAGCTGTCTAGGGCAGAGCAAACAAAATGTTAGAGTTCTCGATTCTTGGTGATATCAGGAGGGAAGTCAGCGAAACTGCTACCTTGGACTTCTGGAGGGCAGACTTTGAACTATTCAGGACACTGGAAGGGGAGGGTCTCCCTTGGGATTCAGACCTGAGGGGTTAAGGAGTCCAGGGAGGCTGGTTGCCCCTCATGAAAGAAGCCTTAAAGGCACAGGAGCAGGCTGTCCAGGGAGGTGTTTGAGTCATGTCACTGGAAATATTCAAGAAACACGTAGTTGTAGTACTAAGGAACATGGTTTTAGTGGGCAATATTGGTGATAGGT
Organism: Meleagris gallopavo; assembly: GCF_905368555.1. Classification (NCBI taxonomy): domain Eukaryota; kingdom Metazoa; phylum Chordata; class Aves; order Galliformes; family Phasianidae; genus Meleagris; species Meleagris gallopavo. The sequence goes on from NC_139407.1 coordinate 23,713,565, forward strand.
GGACAGTTGGGTCAGGTGATTTTGAAGGTCTTTTCCAACCTTTATGATTCTGTGATAGAGTCTAGAGTCAGCAGTGTATAATTTTGGAGGGTTTGTTTTATAATGATTAATTTATCCTGCAAGTAGTGACAAAATATTATACCTCGGGGTATTTTAAAGAATGATGCTGCTATGCTTATGCAAGATATTGTGAGAGGAGCTTTAAATTTTCCATACTTGCTATTCTCGTTTTACCTGGTGTTGCTGTGCTTCACTGAGTGTATATTGAAATATGATATGGGATTAGGAGAATTGCAATTAAAGAGCCATGAATAGTTTCTGTGAATGGTGAGAGTAGTTTAACAAAGCTGAACGTTTTGGCAGCACCAGTTTAAGGGATTTCCTCCCACCTTTTCTCATTCCCATCAGGTTCTGCTGTGCACTAGTAACTGAATTGACTGAAGTGTACTATACTAAAAATATGATGTGGAGGGTATTTTTTCTTTTCCATCCACATTCTATGTTTTACTTTACAAATCCACATGCAAACATTTCTCTGAACTTCCAGCTGAAGCAGCTTGATGTGTGACAACAGGGTGAGAGAAAGAGGATGTGTCAGGTTAGTGCTTTGCTATTGAAGGATTTGTTCTGAATGCACAGTGAAGTAGAAATAAATCAATTGCTACACAATGTCTCAGTGTATATATTCATGAAACCTGTTTATTCTGCATTTGTTTAACTTATGTCTGAATTATTAAATGAAAGGGCAGAATATATGAAAAAACACATAAAATAACATAAAAGGGAATCTACGTTTCAGAATTGGGTCAGTTTTCAGGTATTAAAGTAGCTCTGTGTACTACATGCTTCCGTTTTTTTTTATTTTATTTTTTTCCCTTAGCCAATTTGGTAGGTTTAGCCTCTTGCTATGTAAAGTGGATATAAAATGTACTGTCAAATAAAAACCAAATTAACAGAGGACATGTTTGGGAACCTTTTGTGTTTAAAATAGTATTTGTTATAGATGGTCACACAGTTTGACAAAAATATGAAGCATCTTCCTCTCAAGCTGAGTTTGATTCTGAAGTGGGAATTTGAATATATTGTTAATGTAGTTTGAAATATTTCGTTACTATCAATATAAGTGAATTTTACAATACATGAAGGCACCAGTTATTTCTAGTGTGTTTTATTGTTTATGAACTGAGAAAGCTGACTATGTCTTTCCTATCATACTCAGTTATGATCTGGGATTACATAGAATCTGTATCCCAATATTGTTGCATAAATTACGTATAGTAACTTTGTCTGCTTTCTCCAACTGTAAAACAAATTGATTCCTGTTGTTTTCCTCCTCTGACTGTTACACGGTTTGGTTTGTTGTTTATGCTCGCTTCTAGAAATTACTTAAGAAAAGAGTTAATGGAAAAAAAAATTGTAGTCTGGTTTCAGGAGTTTTAATAATTGAAACCATTCCATTGGAAATTATGGAAGGAACTAAAGGGTGAGTTCATGAACTTACTTGAGCTTGTGTATTAGTAGTAACTTAAGCTCCAGCTTCTTGTAGTTATAAAAGTAGTTGACAGCTGTGATAATTTCAGATAAAGTAGTTGTTTTGTGTGAGCTTCAGAAAAATAGGTGCTGATATGGTGGGGAACTGCTAGACAGAATACTTTATCAAATCTCTTTGTAAGCTGTGATACAACAGTTTGAATCTCATGACTCAAGTTTTTTTTTTTTTTACACTACTATTGGAATGCTGTTCTATTCTTAGTAACTTCCATACCTGAACAGTAAAAGTCTTAGTTTTTAGTATTAAAATAATAATAAATTCTAGTTATTTGAAACGGATTGAAAGACATTGTTTGTCTTTAGTTATTTCATAGTTGATTTCAGGAACTTGGCCTTCTATGGAATTCTTGTTACGGGCATGATTTTTGTTACGCTGTTAGAACTTTTATTTAGTGACCTATATCATGGCCTTTCTCCCAACTTAAAAGGTTGACGTAAGTATGTACTAACACTGATCTGTAATCCCAGGAAGCTGTGATCTATCTCTAGGTTTTCTTGAATAGGTTGTGAACTTTGCTGTAAAGGTACAGTTTCACTAGTGCCTATGCTAGTTTAGTGAAGGCAAGCTAATCGTTGTGACCCATAAATTCTTTCTTGTTTAAGGAGAGAAGTTCTTTTGAGTAAAGAGCAAGCTGGAATCTTAGTAATGTTTATGGACTTAAAAAATGTATTCAGAATACAAAGGTCAACCCTTGTTAAATTGAAACCCAGTTACAGGAGATTCTTCTGGATGAGCTAAAAATGAACAAGGGAAGCAGAAAAAATGTCCAGGATGCCACGGGTATCAGCAGAAAACTTTTTTTTCTAATAATGCTTAAGAAGATAGGTTCATAATGTGATGTGTCGTACAATCAGACAACACAAAATACAAAGAGGCTGCATTTAATTAAAACTATTCTAGTACTGTGAACTGTTTAAAATTAAAACTGCTCAAATGAGTAGGGAAAATTGGTACTGGGGAAAAAGTAATTACTACGACTTTATCTTCAAAGATGATGTGCAGGAGAGAAGATAGTTCAGACCCATATGGCATCAGAAGTGCAGCAAACATTCTATTGAAGAACTTCTCTAAAAATGTGGAGGTGGTGAACAGTGACATTAAAAAGTGAAAATGTTTGACATATTTCTCTTCTGTACTTAAGTGAAGAAAATAAGTGCTCTGTCTTGGGGAGGGATGGTTGGCCTTCAGTTTGGAATCAGCATTTCTTTTCAAAGCTTTTTTTTTAGTCTTTAAATCCAAAGAGAATAACAAATCATCTCTGCGTTTTTCATATTTTGATCAGAATGCTTTTAGCTTTCTGTTGTCTCCAGTGCATACATGATTTGTGAGGTATATCAAAGGTTTGTGGGTAATGGAATGGGGAAAGAAGAAGAAAAAAATTATACAAATCCAATATTCACTGCTAATATTAATTTATGCTGACATTTCAATTCAAATTTAATTTCAAGTTTATTAGATATTGTTTGATATGTTTTCCTTTTGTGATGACGGCTGTACTCTAGCTATTCAGCGTCAGATTTCTTCCTCTGACAATGAAGGTGGAGTTTCAAAGACCTGAAGTATTTTACTTTCTGCTTTGTATTCACGCAGCACAGAAACTTGTTGAAGGAATATCATTTTTGATAGGCTGTGACCCTATGACAATCTTAATGAATTAGTTTGTTTATTAGGAAGCTCTGTACGCATAACAGTGTGAGCTGTGCCATTTTGGCTGGGGGGAGACCAGAAGCAAAAGAGAAGCAGAATTCAGCCAAACTGCACTGGCTAGGCACAAAGCTAAGCCAATATGGGAGGAGAAAGAGGAAGAGAGTATGCAGCTGGGGTACCCCAGAGTGAGGCAGGTTAAGGTATCCACTTTTCGCAGTATTTTTTGCATATCACGCTTGGTTCTTGGGACTAGAATTCCCTTCACTGCTAAGGGCTTCCTTGTTAATAGCTTGCCTGCATGGGTCAGTTTGCTGCTTTTATGATTTACGAGGTGAGTGAAGATTTTTGGTACTTCGTCTCCTATTATACCTCCTCAGACAGGCTCTTGACCTCTGTTAGGTCTTCTGTGTGCTTTGAGTGCCATTATGTTTTAGGATATAGCTGAGGTCAAACCTAGTATCATGGATGTCACAGTCACCTTGAATACAATGAAGACTAAAACATTGTTTTGAAGAGTTGCTGGCCAGCTAGAGTTATGAATTCTGATGAGTCTTTTTTTTCTCCTGTCTGAAAAAGTCAGCAATGACTACATGGCTGTATAATAATAAAAACAATGTAGTCAGAAGTGCAGCAGAATTGATGCTATCATTGTTCCTAGTAGTATCTATAATCACTGGTCTGGTAACGTTCCATTACTTCCATTAGTCCTTTAAATACCCTTCAATGTGTTCTAAACTACTTGCTTTTGTAATGGGGTGAGGAAAGAGAAACAAACAGGTTAAGGTAAAGCAAACACTGGCACAGTAAGAAGCACACTTCTGAAACAGTTAAGTGTGAAGAAAAATGTTCAAAATGTAACAGTTTACTAATAGCGTCTAACAGAAATAGTAATATCAACTGTAGTGTAACTCTTGCTTAGTAACACCTTAAGATGAATGAGTTTTTGCTAACTCAGGACTTATTTGAACTCAAGATTTCTATTTTAAAATAGGCTCAGTACCCTTCTGTTATAAAATTTAACAGAATATTTTTTTGGAGTGACTTGAATAATATCACTTTCCATGAAAAGGAAATCTGTTATTAGTGCAGGAATAATTCTTTTCCATCTGAACTTTGAGTCAGATAATTTACTGAAGGATCATTCTTTTGTCACTGCTCCAGTGTCATCATTATACAAATGAAAAAGTGAACACTTATGCAAACAGAACCTTGGAAATACAGCATGTTCATCTAAATAAAGCACATAAATTATGATACAAGTTCTCTATTTCAGTTTAGTTTATTGGCAGTTGTAGACAGAAATGTCTACTGTAATATAAACAGTTTAGTCTTTAAGCTACTTTTTTTCTTTTTTTCCCCTCCCTATATAAGACTGATACTTGCTGCGTTTTCAAGATAACAGTAGCTAACGTTTCCTTCTCAGGAAAAAGGTCAGCTACAGTTCTGTTGGTCACGGAGAAGATAACAACTTTGAATAATGGAGAGACAGTGTGAGTTGGTAGCAGAATCTTTGTGTTTGGGAGAAGGTTTAAGACAAAAGAACATCCCAGTAAGCTGATAAGATCAGCAGTTTTTTCCACATAAAAATTCTCAAGAGCTCCAGACAAACACTAAATTAACACTGAAATTATATAATACTTATTTTAAAAAGTTCTAAGTCTTAAAAATTATAAAGCTCTCTGCAGTATAGAGAGCATTTCAGAACTACAAGATTTTCTTTTTAATAAAAATTGAATTTTATGTTCACTCTTTGTTCTTTGAGCACTTATTTATAACAGAGCCAGTGTTATTAGTGTTAATTATTAGGTAAAATCCTAATAATTAGGTTTAATTATTTTTCTAGCTTTAAGGCTTGATGCCCAAGAGCATTTTCTTAAAAACTCTACAGAAATTGTTGTTCTGGATTTCTTGCATCTGTAAATGTGTACTTTATCTCTTGGTGAGAAATATTTTCTTGATATCAATGAAGAATTCAATCGCATGTGGTGGTAGATGGGCCCAGTTACATCTAACTCTGTTTTTATCAGTATTATCAGGTCAACCTTGTAGTCCTCAAAGATCAGCCAAAATTAATTTTGTGCCTGAAAGAGATTTATTTTCGTTTCTCCTTCTCTCCACCGCTTTCCTCATGTCTGGCTGGCTATTTTGCTTAAAGCGATGGTTTTCTGTTTCAGAAACTGCTTCTTGGGTTTAATGTCTGGCTTGTTCATTCTACTACCAGAACTAAGGTCAGCTTTCTCTTTTGGTTGCATCTTCCTGTGTCTTTTTGTTGAAAGTTAAAAAATTAAAAATGAAGAACAAAGAAGATCAACAATGACCATATTTTAAGTTCAACTAAATTTATTCTGTTTGTTGGAGAGGAGCAGGTGCGAAATGGAAAAGTAACCCAGAAGAAAGAGCTTTACAAAATGTCAGAGTTTCCAGCCATTCTATTATGGTTATGAGCACATCTATTACTTTTAGCCATTAAATCATCTTTGAAGAACACTATACTTAAGCTGACACTTTTTTTTCCTCCAGTAGAAATAAATTATTTGTGGTGTTTATTAATTAATGAGGTATCTAACTTAACAATTCTTTCTTTCATGCCTTGCGTTACAGAAAGAGAGCTATTAATGCAGTGGCATCTGTGTTAGTAAGTATCTTCAACAAATAGAACAAGTAAACAAGATTAGTCAATTTCTATGGCTAAAGCATTGCTGTTCTTCCCTCATCCTATTTTACTGATGGAGAATCTATATCACTTAGGATATTTTTAGAATAGGGAAGCAACTGGACTTTCTACAGTCTTCAAGAGCAGGAACCATGAGAGATGTGATGGACTAGAAAGATAAATACTAGGAAATACATCAGGGAATCTGTACTTGAATATACTAGTAAAATGGTAACTACATTTGAATAAATTGCATGACTGGAGAGAGGCAATAGAGAGTAAACTCATAGACAATAGTCTTCCAAACATTTTAATTCCCAAACTGCTCTGTATGTTCCAGATCTCATTTTTGAGTAGGCAGAATCAGCTCAGGACTTATCAATGCAAATTAGAATTATCATTTATCCTCTCTTATATTTGTCAGCAACTCTTTCATTCCGGGACCATTTTCAAAACAGATTCTCATTTCTTTTCCAGCTTTTGCAATCTTATCAACCTTGAGGTTAACACACAAAAATATCACCAGATAGAACATGTCAAGAACATTTATGCATACATTTGAAGTTGATGTTTCTACTTTCTAGCTTTGACTGCTGAGCTGTATTAGTAAGAAGGATAATACATATTAAATCTTTGTCCTAGCATTCACCAGCCTTCTTGTACATCCTTCATTCTTATGTCAGAGGTTGGGTTCTTTTTGGTATCTTAGGTGTAGATGAACTGTGATCAATTTGGAAAAAATATTGGCAGAACAGTACATAGAATGTTGGAAACGATTTCTCACCAATATTCTTTAAAAATTAAGATGCTCAAGAATGCCTGTTTCATGGTTAATTGCAGAAATTGCAACTTTAGAACAAGTGCAGCATCCTTCAAGAGGAGTGTGGTTTCACAGCTTCAGTGGTATAACTTATTGTTTGGAACTTAAAAGTTGCCAAGATAAGCACCTTTAAAAAAGAAACTGGCCTCTCAGTTCACTTAACCATGGGATCTGCTTAATACAAAAGACACTAGGCTTTTTTCCTTTCACTTTCAGGTTTCTGAAGCACATTCTCCCTAAGTTTCGGCATCTTGTCTGCCTGAGACCTTAAGGCTACCCAGAAGTCTCTTTTGAAATTGAGAAAGATTCGAAGCTACTTAGCTTACATAGCTGAAATTATGTCAGATGACCTGTGAGAAACAGGTAACATTGCAAATTCAGGTTACCATTAAAGTTCCTGTCAGCAAAGGCAATCATTTCAGCCCGTTCTTACAAAATCAACCAAATAAAGTATTATTCAAACATCTGTCAGCAGGGACTTGAGGGACTAACCCTCAGCTAAGCAAGAAACTCATAATGAAGTACAGCTGGTCCAAACCGCTTCTGCTTACATGAAGCTTCAGCACCTCTTTGATGTACAGGTAGGTCGCATTTATGACAAAATAACTTGCTAGAAATAATCTTTTTGACTTAATTTATGCAGTCTAACCCTTCTTCCTTAGGCTACTTCGTTATTTATTTTCAGGTCCTTAAAATGCTTTGCATACAATGTATCCATGTGTGTTTCCTTAAACTTGCCCTGCTATTTTTTTTTTTTACCTCTAAAGCAATTGCGCCTTTCATAACTTTCTAGATAAGCAGAAACCTCCTGTGTTACATTTCCCTGTTCTCCTGCAAGACTCTTATTTGGTTTTCTAAAATGGAAAATGTTCTGATGCTTATCCGTAAATCCGTAATATTCCCTTTGGCTCCTTCCTCTGCTTTACTCTAGTACAAATACCTGCTCATCAAATCTCTTATCGAGGATTTTTTTTTTTTCCTCAATAGAATCACCTTTTCTGTTTCTTCCAGAAATGTTTCAAAGCTCAAGGTGATTTAGAAGTTGAGAAATAAGAAAGATAAAGATTTTACACTATTTCCAAGTTGTGTAAAAGGAGAAAGGTGAAGGGCTTTTTTTTTTTTTTTTTAGCAAGGTAGTAGATGACAGCTGAAGAAACTGTTGCTTTTGACTAAAGATGGCTCTCTTCCTTTACTCGGAAAAGGCATGAGAAAGGTTGTTAACAGTTGTGCGTACTGTGTTATAGTATCTAATAATTAGCACTATTCTGCTAGTAATTAGAAGATTATTCTTGCATTGAGGAAAAGCTTCCTAATCTCTCACACAAAACTAGGATCTTTGACTCTTTTTTTTTCTACTTTTAAATGGTGTTACCATTAAGAAGTTTAAAAATAAATACATCATAGTTAAAGCTGTTGCTGAATCAGAAGTTATTTTACAATGCAGTTCATATCAACAGAGGTTTTTTTAATATATTTAAATAACTCTATTTATATGTGCTTCCAACCTAACATTTCTTTTTGCATATCCTCTGTTGATTTAGATGACCCTGAATCTTAGCTCGTGTGCATGGAACTCCTACTGAAAACCTGAGGGTTTTGGTATAAGACACATCTGAGGATTTTTTAAAACTTCTTAAGTTACATGCATGGATCCTACACAGGTTTTTGTTAAGTGTAGTTTGAATTGGGCTTTTTGTATTGTTTTTGTGCTTGAAAGTTAAACAAGACTTATATGAGTTATGTGTGTTTTTGTGCACTCGGTGTTGCAGTGTTCTACTTGGCTCCTGTTGAAGAAGTAGCTTAGCCTATTCCAAACTTTGCTTTAACAATGACCTTCTTTTGTGTTTTGCTGTTATTCAACATTTGCTAGTGTTTACTGACGTACTTCCCTTATATTCAGAATAGAAAATACCTGTAACTGTAGACTGTTTGGCACACATCTTTTTTTGGAGTGGTTATTCCTATTTCTGTAGATGGTGCTTTATATCCTTACTGATGCAAAATACGTAACTTTAACAAGCGTGTTTTGTCGTCTTCCCCATATGTGTTTGTAAATTTCCCACTGTTTAAAATATAAAATATCACTTTCAGTATGAAGTGTTTTTCTCACAGATAATGTTCTCCTTCATGTAGTTGCTAAGCAGTGTGTAAATCCAAATATAGAGGTTTTTTAAAGTCATTTTCAGACTGCTGGTAGCCCACCAGGTTATTGATGCACAGTGCTCTGATATTTTCTCCCTTTAATACTAAAACCATAGCAAAAATGCTACTAAAGAATATGTTTCACATATTTACCATAGGTTTGCAAGACAATTTACTTTGTGGTACACACCTGTGATTGACTTCTGTGAATAATAGATGTTGAATTTACAACAGGACTCAATTCTGCTAACTAGTTTTCAGAGCTGTTAAGAAAGAAGAATCTTTAGAAGGTACTGCTGGCTGTTAGTATGTGCACATGCTCACTGTGAGGCTTTTAGCCAGGACCAAAATCTTAAGTGCAGTAGCAAAATTGGATGTTAAAGTTATTTAGAATTGGAATTTATTGTTCTAAGTATAGAGTAAAATAGTGACAAGTGATAACTGGTGGACAGATAAACTGGTCTCATCAAGCAACAATAAATGTCAGTGGGTGCCATTTCTTCTGCACGGAGGAATTCAGTGAAAAACCTTTGCTTTACGTGTACTTCCATGTCAGACATCATTCTGTCAGATTGTCCCTCTGCTGCTATCTATTGTGTGGCAACAGAATGCACTGGAATATTGTTGGGAAGGTTCAGCCTTGGCTCCCATACCACCAACATCCACCTCTGATGTTGTGGATCAACATAATAGGAGGCATTACTTTTGGAGCAGCCCTTGCGTCTAGAGAAACCCATTTATCCATGAATATATAGAGAATGAATCTGTGGTCAGGGAGGGTCTTGGGTGGTGCTATATGAATAAGAATTGTTCATGAAATCTACCTCAGCACCATGTTCACAGTGCGTTTTAAGTTAATTTTCTTTCTAATTAAGTAAACCGGAAGTGCATCCTTGAACCTTTGCATTCCTGGGAATGAAGTGTGAGCATCTGTGTTTCTTTTTAATTGAAGCATTCAGTCAAGATAACGAGGGAGGACTTTCTAGTGAAAAGGGAGGGAGTGTTAGGTGTGAGTTTCAGAATCTCATTGAAAATAGAAGCATGAATGGTGTTAGGATCAACCCTGAAGAAGGTTTACACTCTGTGCCTGGGAATTGTTTGAAATGACCACTGCTAATATTGATTATCCTGAACTGTTTTACACTCAATAAACATGCTTTTCTGATGTAGAGCAAAGCACAGAATAGCTGTTTTCAACTGGACGAATAACTGCGAATTCTAATTTAAACTGAATTGTTAGTCCAGGTTGTGATTTTTTTTTAATTGCTTACTGTATTTCTTCCAATTAAATTTGTGATCTGATTGGTGTTCAGTCCTCATTTATCACTTTTGTGTATTGCTTCTGCAGATGGATTTTCAAAGCTGTTTTTCAAGTTCATTTAATACATAATCTAGAAAGTAGATATGGCAGTAAGTTTCAATTTTTTTTTACATATCCCATCTTAAGATAATTCAAATTTATACAAATCTATTCATACAAACCACTCAAAATTTAGTCAGCGTTGGACAAGAGTAGTTTCACTGCTGGTTATGGGAAGTGATTCAGGAACACCTGGAGCTGAGATTTATATCTTTACCTAAATTATGAAAGCATTGCACATTTATGGCTCTTCAGAGGAAAGGCAGGAACTGCATTTATACTTGTTAGTACAACAGTTAATGCGATGTTGACTAGAACTTAAAAACCCAAGATATTAAGATCAAAATCTTTTTAAAGAGGCTTTAATATTTGATCTCTTTGATGAATTAAATTACTTTTTATTTGCTTTATTCTTTTGGAAAAAAAAGAAAAATCAGCGATGTGAAAAAGGCTTTATTCTTTATTATCTGTTGATTTGGCTTTCCAAAATAGAGACCTCAAGTCCACTGAAAACTATTTCAGTGGAATAAGAACATGGAAACTTTAAAGTCTCACTGTTTATATACGCTGCATAGAGGCTTGGAACACTGATTTATTTCTCAAAGAATTGAAATCTCATTTTTACTGAACCTTACCTTTTGCTTAGATTTTTTTTTTGGTAGTAGAGAGATTCAGACACAGCATGCTTTAAAGCTGTTTTTCAAGTTCTAAGATTTGTATTAATCAAAGATATTTGATTTTCTATTTTCTTGAGTGGTTTTGTATGGCCATCTCAACTGGAAACTTTATATCTGCATGAAGCTGTGATGTTTAAATCCTTCTCCGGAGATGATGAAAACTAGACTGTATGTGGCCTCAGGCCCTGTAATCTACTCTATATAATTCCTTTGCTTATAGTAGGTGTTGGATGGCTGCTAGTTATAGGAAGATCTGGCAAATTTCAGCTCTCCAGACTGCTTTGTGAGCTTTAAGATTGTACAAAGATGCTAACTTTGTTGTTCTTAAGTAAATTTCAATCAGCTGGAAATGTCATTTGTCCCTGACAGCACTCCAGTCAGCATTGTTTCACTTGTGTTAGGATGATAAATCACACGATGCAATTTCTCTGAAGTGTATGAAACAATCCCAACATTACATCTGCTAAGAATATAGTGCTAGTCTTTCCCAGCAGCAGAATACTGAGGGCTTAATCATAACAATGCCATTTAAGATGTGCCCATTAACGTATTTGCATGTGGATATTTCGTTTAAGAAAGATGAGTTGCTTCCTGAATGAGAAACAAAAATATCTTGAGTTAATCTCTTTTATCCCAGGTATTTTCTATATGAAATGGAGTTCTGAAATATATTTAAAATGCTTTCAAGATCCTGATAGCCAACAAGTGTTTCCATGAATTTCAACAGCTGTGTGAAATGTTTCGTATGCAGAAATGAAGTGATTAATTACAGTTTCACAAAATGGGTAATAAAGTTTTATGGAGACTGTCAGCAAAAGCTATTTTTGTAATTTTTGCTGAAAGAGGATTTTTTTTTTTTCCCGGTTAAAATATCGCTAAAACTTACTGAAAATTTTGTATTTGATTTTCTTTAATTTATATGATGATACTGCAGGGCTTTATTCCTGTCTGCCTCCCTAAATATGTTCTGGAGAAAACCAAATTTCTTCAAGGATTGAAGGAAACAAAGGAAAATTGACAAATCCATTTCTAAATAGGCAATTTTATCTTCTTTTCTACTCTGTAAAATGTTAGCACTGATTTATACATACTGTTTTCTCCCTTTCCTGTATCTTTTTTCCCCTATTTAGACTAGTGCATGCACTAAATACACATCTTGTTCTTTGCAGCCTATTTGACATCAGCTCTGTTTTGAGTTAAAAGGACTGGTATGTATGTTAAGCCTTATTTTGTTTACTGAAGAAATATTTTTAAATGCCTTATGTAGTATGTAATTCTTCAGGTACTGTTCTTGAAATGACCAAGGAGGAAAAAAAAAAAAAAAAACAACAACAAAACAACAACCCTACTTGCTCATTTCCTCATCCCCATCGGGATATAGATTTTAAGACTTACTGAAAAGCTTAATTTGGTTACTATCTAGGGAAGTGTGAGGGTTTTTTGTTTTCTCCCAAGCCCTTTTTCATTTTTTTTTTTGTATGGATGTGCAACTGTCAGAGTAGTACTACTTGAAGTGTGATGATTATGGATGGTGCTGCACTTGTTTTGTATAAATATTTAATATATTTTGGGCCCAGTGCAAGTCTAATATTGGCTTTTGCTTAGTAAGCTAGCCTAGAATTGGAAGATAAGGGTGACTGTGGGTGCACTGGGCCGGCAAGCTAACAAGAAAATAAAAATGAAGGTTTTTGGAAAGTTAAAGCAAAAAAAGAAATCTTGTGGCTTTTACCACCATGCTGAAGGTGCTCAAGGCCAGGCTGGATGGGACTCTGACCAATGTGGTCTAGTGGGAGGTGTTCCTGCCTGTAGCAGAGGGGTTGGAAGTAGATGATCTTAAGGTTTCCTTCCAACCCAAACCATTCTTAGATTCTAAGGAAGAGAGGTGTATTTGGTGAGGCTATGTCTGTCTTGATAAAAATTGCGATGCTGTCAGACTAGATGTTTGAGGGGAAACTGTTGGTAATGTGAACTTGCTATTCCACCCAGTGTACATTTTGCATATTCTGATCTGGCCTCAGAGAGTGTAGTTTGAATATTTTAGGTGCCACCCCTTAAGACAGGAATATTTTCTGTGTGGTTTTATGAACATGTTCTTGACTTGACAATTTCTGAAGAGTAATTGGTTGATTCTTTCCAAAATGCATCAGGAATTTCACGGGCCTTAAAGAGTACCAGGAAGGTAATTCTAGTCTTGTGCTGAAGTGCTGCAGTCTTCTGCAGGCTGGGGAAAAATACATAGAATTATTGCTGAACTCGCATATTTCTCTAACAAATAAAATATTGTCTCAATAATATTGAAAAATGTATTTATTCATAACATTTAGAAAACTGATTTTCCATAGAGCCCTGTGTGATTAAAGCTAAACGGCTTACTTTAAAGAGACATTGAGGCTTTTATGATTAATGAAGTAAGGAAAGGAGTAATGAAATATACTCACAAACTCTTTGAGAAAAATCATGGTTATGCAATTCTGAACTTACTACACCTAAAATTTCTTTCCTGAGCATGGGCTTCTGGGGAAGTTAAATGCTAGTAATGATATCTGTGTGATTTATTTATTTTCTAGTTTATGATGTCTTATTAATGGAGAAATCTAGGACTTCCAAAATCAAAGTCTGTGGCTGTGCCAATATTGGACTGACTAGTTAGGGGGCTCATAAGGTATCTGTGATTGGTAATTGCGAGTTTGAGACTACTGTCAGCCAGGGATAATAACGCTATTTTATTGTAGGAAAGCTCAAATATTGTTTTCTCTGTACCACATCTATTAGATTATAATGTTTTACTTATCCTCAATATATATAATGTACACAGATGTTTAGATGATTCATATAGTGTGGCGTTAGAGATAATGTAAACAGATTGAAAAACAGAAGGTAACAATATCATTGGTAAGGGAGAAAAAAAAAATCTTAAGACATTTCTTGTGATTGTTTGCTTGAAATTTTTAAGTCAGTGACCCTCTGAATTGCTGGATCATTTTCTTGTATTCCATCAAAATAAGTCTGTTTAGCCCCTCATTGATTTAATGTTCCAGAGGTATCTGAATTTGCAAAGTATGGTGACCAAAAATGGAAAGAAACCAAGCTCTTGTGAGGTCAGCAATTACTGGCAAGTGAGTTTTATATGTATGCTCTATCATCTTACCATACTTTATGCTTGGTTTCACACTGTGACTGTAGCTTGAGCAGAATATTGAGTTGTGGAATTGCAAAAAAAAACAAAACAAAAAAACTGTTATAAAACATTTCAGAGACGAGTATTTTCAACTGCTTCTCAGAAAATGAGTTTATGTTCACAGATGTTTTATTATTCTTTCAATATGTTTATTATATATATTTCATGAACTACATTATTTTCACTGATGAAGTTAAATCCCGATATGATTCTTCCCATGTGATGATTATTTTAAGATAGACATCTACTTTTTTTTGTCTGAGTGGCTTTTCTGCCCATCTCATCTCTTTTCTAGGGGGGAAATGAACACAGTACTGACTGAAAAACACGAAGATTCAAAGGAGCTATTACATCTGAAAAAAGTCAGCATCAAATCAAATTTGATGCCTAAGTAGAAAGCTATCTTACAGGGCACTATAATTAAAAAAAAACGTTTAAAATTAAAAGACCTCAAAAGAATTGTACATCCACTTGTGTCCAGTCCTAGCCAGTTCAGAGGAGCATTGCACCCAGTCAGTATCTAAGACCAATTGTCTCATTTACACTATTCTCCCAGACCAATCCCTGAAGGAAATATCATAAAAGTCCTCTTCTTACACTGATCTACTTAAAACAGCAGTGGCAGAACTTGGCTTTGGTATTGTGGTTAAGCCCTTGTAGTCACCTCAGATGAGGGACTGGAGTACTTGTTTCCAGTTTCCAGGATTGTCTTAACTACCAATCAGTGGAACAGATCACACTGGGAGTAATATTTTTCCCGCACTGCAGAGTAACAAGGTAAGCAGTTCTGGGAAAAGTAGCCAGAACATCACTGTCTCTCTGTTGGCTCCCTGACTGCTAGACCAGACTTTCATATTTGTTCTCTACTTTTTGTGTCCCTGTTTATTTTCCCTAGATTACATTATAGACAACATCACTTGTGTGCTTTAAAAGAAAAAAAAAAAATGATCCTTTCCAATAATATCTAGGAGATACTAGGCTTATCTGGAGAGTGTTTTGATTTGTGCACCTATGTGTAGATATTTTTACTGTAGGTGAAACACCTGTGTCCTAAATTAGTTATCATCATTCTTTTTAATAAGTGCTCTCTGAAATTGGCTAATTTCAGGGAGCAGCTGAAAGAAAGGAAGGAATGGTTGGGATCAGGGAGAAAAGGCATGGGAACATCTTAAATTGACTATGCTGTCTGGGTCAAGACAGTATATCATGTAACTACACTTTAATACAGATGTTTGGATTCATTTAGATTCCTTTGAGAGAGGAGCTGATCTAGTGCTTAAGAAGTTCTGCAGTGCCTCTAAACTTTTTAGAAGTGGAAATATAATTTATTGTATTATGCAGTTGTTCAAAATTTTTGTCAGACTTGAGTACTCCCAGGAGCACAAAGGAAATTCATCCTTGTTATAGTTTATTTTAATACTTTTACATATATCTCCAAATATTAGAGATAAATATTGCCCTGACTACCAGCTAAGATATTAAAATAAGATTATATGTAAAAAAAAAAAAAAAAACAATAACTGAATATCTTGAAAGCAAAAGCAAAAATGCAACACCACTGGCCAAAGTTCAGGAAGAGAGTTTTGTTTGGAATTAGCTTTCTTGCTGCAACTGTGGATCTGAAGTGCATACTGGGTGTTTTCCTGAACTGGCACTTCTCTCAACACATATACAGAGAAAACAAGTAGGATTGTAAAAAGAGTTTTAAATAACATCTAAAGTAAGAAGAATGACCGAAAGCTTGCTTAAGAAAAGCTTATCGTATGGGAGATGCTTACACAGTGTTTGTGAATTTTCTATTATTCAACTTGGGCAATAGATACCAAGAGAGATTACCTGAATCAAGCTACTTTCACATGGTTTCCTTTGAAATGAAACTTATATTCCCTTTGTCTCCATTCAGATGGTGTACATGCAATTAAAATGTGCCTGCCTTTATTTGCAGAGAGTGTGCCTTCTTCATTTATTTCTCTGAACCATTTCATGTCTTCATAACTTTTCCTTTTTTAATTGTCTTTTAGACGCATTCTCCTGCTTCAATGGATTCAAACTTACTAATAAAAACATGCCTAAATCTGTAACAGATGCAGAAGTGAATATAAGTGGAAACAGTTGAATAAGATAAGCAGACCCAAAGCTGTCATCAGGCTCTTCATAATCACTAGATTTTTTTTTTTCCACCTGCTCACACAGTGCTTGCCCATGACCTGTTGGCTGTGACTGCGTATTTCATCTTTTTTTTTTTTTTTTCCCCCCTCCACCTCGCAAGCGTTTCTGAAAGTCTGTGACAATATTAGAGTGACCCTTAAATCCTGCTAAATGCGCTAAACAATGTAGAGTGGTTGCCGTTAAAAAGACAAGTTTATGTATTGTCAATATTTTAACAAGTGCCTCCTAAAGTTTTTCCCTTGGAGACTCTCTGGAACTACTCTAGACTGAGAATCTAATGTGTTAAGGTACATGTGAGTACCACGAGGAGAACACTGAAAGCATAAGTAGGAGTTTAGTGGCTTATTTTGCTATATAATCCAAGTGTATTTTCTTAAGAAGGGAAGAAATGCCAATTGGCAAACATTTCATGCAGCGTTTCAAATTTGAGGTGTGATACTCTGACATATATAGAAAATACTGAACAGATCATGATCCCCTGTGTAAGTGTGGGGACCAAAAACAGCATTTATCTTCCTTTGGGAATGGATTTGCAAGCAATGTACTCTTGCTGATCTCTGACAGCTACTACAAACGAGCAGTGTTTGCAGAGGTTTTCTAGTCATAAAGGGAAACTAATCACTTTAAATAGAATGTGAAAAAGTTTTGATGTGGAACTCCAGAAATCAGAATTTTGCATGTGCTCCCTTCTTTCCAGGAATGTTCTCAGATCACAGTTAATGTACAAGCCTTATGCAGTTTGTGATTCTGCAAAGAAAAAAAAAAAAATCACTACTCTGCATAGAGGTAGGACAGTAGTGAAAGTCAGATTGGTGGCAACTTGTGAAACTGCAGTTCTTCCTGTACTTTTTGCTTGCTTTTCTTGTTCTGAATATGTCTTTAAATGTGAAGTTTAATCTAACACTGCTATATAGATGTGTTTCTTTGTGCACAGACAAAGCAGTATGAAGCATACAGGCAAATTAAAAATAGAGCTTATACTTTGTTTGCAGAATCATCCTTTCTATATGAATGCAAAACTTTAAATTTTCATAGAAATAAGTATGCATTAAAAATTACGAAAACAAGTGATGACCTCAGTTACATCACTGTAAATCTTAGCAGAAAAATGTTATCCTCTGGATTTATGCTAATACTGTTAAAATAAATGGAGTGATTTATTAGAGATGAATAAAGTTTTTATGGTTGTGTGGGTCTTGTGCAAATGTGTAAGGTTGTTTAAGTACTAATATTCACCAGTTTAACTTTTTCTTTAATGTGTAATGATATTTGTGGCAGGTTTGCACAATAAGTATCTAAGAGTATGTTAGTTATAAGCTATGCTATTCTAGGAAATATCTTGCTGCGTTTTATTTAGAGTCTCAAGGCTCTTGAATGTACAGTTCTTCTTTCAGTGGAGTCCTTTTTGGTACCTTTCGAAACATGCATCGCTATTGTGTGAAGATGTCCTTGGCTCAAAGGAAGAGCATCAGCAAGGCAGCAGGCATACTTGTAATATCCTTCAGGAATATAGCTGTGCAGATATTCGGTGCAACACATTTTTCTGGCCACCTGCAGAAATTATTACCCCCTTTCAACAGCAAGGAGGAGTGGGGCTTAAAACTTATTTTGGAAGTAGTGATCACTTCTTACAACTACAGCTGCTGTTTGCTCTGTTTCTTTCCACTCCCAGGTCTTTGTGGTGTTTTGTGCTACGCTGCAAAGAAAATGGGTAAATAAATAAATATGGAAGCGCTAAAAGATTAGTCACTTTTATTTTTATGAACTGACTGGATTGTTTAAATATGTCTTGAGTGTAAAGCACTGTCATCTCCTTATCTGTCTTAAACGCTGTCTTGATAAATTAATATCCTGACTTCAAGGAAGATTATTATAGAAAGTACTTTGTTGTTACAGTGATGAGTGCTTCGAGTATTATAAACTTTATTTAATGTGCAAATGTACACTTAATGAGAAAACAGCTAGTAAAATTACCTGGACTTGGAAGTCACATAGATAACAGGAATGTGTAAGTGTACTATTGTGGAGCACTTAGAAGTTAGGAGCTTTGCTAAGATGTATGTATGAATAAATGCAAAGCCAAGGTCCTAAAGGAGCCCAGAAATATTTATCTTTCTTGATATCTACATCTTTTCAGAATATACTCCATTTTTACTGACCTTAAGGTGGCCATTCACATCTTGATGCACGTATTTCTAACTTGTTAGTGCTTCAGAATCTGCAAGAAACTGTGTAAGTGTGCTCTGGGGAAAAGGGGCACAAATTTTTCTGAAGATGGATGTTCAAATGATGAGGAGAAACTGGAAATTAATGTCAGTTCTTTATTGAACAGAACATAGAGCTGTGGTCTTTACAGCCATTCAAAGATGATAGCTCTGAAATTAAGTGATTTCTGATGTCCAGCTCTAAGGCAGTAAAAATAGATGTCCAGATTTTTAGGTATGAAGACTGGGGCTTAGGAATCATAATCACCATCAGGAGGGTGCTGCACATTTGCAAACCTTCCATTTTCAGTGCTGATGTGTGGTCCAGATGTCTATGTCTGCAACTTTGAGACCACTGAGACTGCATATTCAAAGCTCTTGCTCATCCAACCTCTGAGCAGCCTGCCTCAGTGCCAAGCATAAGCAGGGCAGGCAGGACCCATCTTGCAGGATGGCTTTGCGATCTGCCACTCTTTGTTCTTTATGGTATAGTAAGTGAATCCTGTTTGGTTCTGAGTCAGAGGAGAAAAGTATTAAAATTATTCTGAAGTAATTTTCAAAGTGAAAAACGAAAGGCCTCTAACAACAGGTAATGTTATCCTCACTAAGATGTTCACCTTTGAAATAAGAGCATTGTAGTAGAAATCTAAATAGAGCCAGTCTATTTTATTATTATACTTTTTTAAGAGCAGATTTTTTTTTTCCATGACAAATTAGTCACCTTGTTTCTGGCTAAAAGATTGGAGAATAGAAAAAGAATAGCATGAGGGTAGAAAAGCTTTCTTTGAATTTAAAGTATTTTTGTCAAAATCTTGAGTGGTGCTCCTTTTTTTTTTTCCATTTAATTTTTTTTTCAATTGTTTGGTTGGTTCCTCCTAAAATAGGCAAGCCACAAGAAGATTTTGAAGGACATTTAGTCTTCAGCTTGTATTCATTACAAAATATCATTCTACGTTATGGGTCTGATGAAAATATTAGAAAATAACAATAGGAACATGAAGACCTTCTTTAAGATTAAATAACTGCTTTTGCAGACAGCTACAGGGAAGTGCAGTTCCTGGGAAGAAAATATTCACTATTCTTTAAAGTTAAGCAGAGAACAACAGAGCTCTGAGAGATGTACTACATAAGATTCATTACTTGTGACCCAAGTGATGATCTGTGCTTTCCAATGTATTTGTTTATTCTGTAACCGTGTTACATTAGGGGCCAAGAAATACTGTTACCAAAAGAGTTCAAATATCATCTCAAAATATTCCTTTGGATGATTCTAATTCTCTACAATTGTAGTGTGATAGGGTCAATCACTGTAAGTTGAAGCAGAAAAGCATATTAGTGGTGATATCTTAAACACTAGAGAATATTAAGAATTGTCAGTGAAGTCAGTTTTGGTGAATCTGTCCTGTTCTAGTTTTCTAGTGCTGAGTTTCTTGTACTGCCAGGACTTCCAAAACAAATTATCCGATTGGATTCTCCTTATTCTTTCTGTGCTAAATAGTATATATTTTCTGGAGTGGAAACAATCAATGGTGCTCATTCTTCCTTGGTAGTTCATCCTAACTGAGGACGTTGCAGTTCTGTTGCAGATTTCTCTCAACTGAAGCTTTTGATTAATGTCATTTCTCTTTGCCTTTCCCCAGTAATCTCTCACAAACATTGTGGACAAGGATTTGTTTATCTGTATTTTGTGGAAAAATGATTAAAAAATGATGTCTTTTCTGGCTCTCGGTATCTTAGAATTTAGTAATTTTTCTGCTACAAATAATAAATACCGTCTAAAGAAAATGTATTATCTTCAGCACCTGGAGACTGACAAGGTATTTTTGGGAGTATGTAGTGTGTACCAAGATATATTCATGCTTAGTGGCCTGTGCTGGGGGGAAAGAAGGACTTACAGGGACTAAAGTGACAATATAATATGTGCTGGTGATTGTGTGGAAGACTTAATGATACATTTGTTAAAAATACCAAATTGGCAGGCCATTAAAAAAAAGAGTCATTGGGGCAAATATACTTCAGACTTGATCCCAGTTCTTTCTCGGCTGTGGTTTTGATTCACACTGTAAGTTTGTATCTCGTTGTAATATTTTGGTTTTTAAACGTTTGTAGGTGATTTCTTCAGCATTATCAATCTCAAGATAACAAAATTTAGGAAATTATGCAAGTTTTCATGCTTTTACTGAAGTACCTGATATAGTCCTAAATGCTTGCATATTGGCCCTTGGTGAAAAATAACATTCTGGAGCTCTCAAAGTCCACAGTGGTGAAACACTGTATTTTTAACCCATAAAGAGTGATGGAAAGCTTCTTACACAGATGCTTCTTTCATGCACACTGAAGAGTTGACCCCAGTTTGACCATGAATTCCACTGAGTGACAGATCCTCTGAGGACGAGAAATGTTGTACAGGTATTACTAGGATCTTACTGGAGCCATCTAGTATCCAGAGATTAAGTTGTAGGGATGTGGATGTGATTCAAAAGGATTCTGGAAACTGAGGATATTAAATGAGTTTGTCACTGAGATGCATGCAGCATAACTCTTTTTTATCTCTCAGTTACTGATTTTAGACAAGCTACACTTAAAGCTGTAAATTCAGTGTGGATCTGTCTTGTCCTCTGTATCCTAGAGGAAAGTTTGTTCAAGGTAAATTACAATGTCGTATTGAAAACTAACAAACTTCCATCAAAACAATAATAAAAATCCATACTACTCCCACAGAATGAAAGAAAACAACAACGGCAAGAACGACACCAACTCTCACATATTTTCAATAAGAAACAGCACTGTACTAAAAGGCAGTTTACTTTTGATAAGTTTCCTTTTGATCCAGCCAATGTCCAATCAATGCAAAATTAATACTTCCCACAAGATGGCAGCGTAGGTGCATTTTATAAATTAACCTCAAAACCACTCTGCAGAAACCAAAGCAGCAGTGTTGCGATTACTTTGACATTTATAACTGAGATAATTAGAGAGTAGGTGTTTTATTATTGCAGTTAAATCTTGAGAGATATAGAATTTTAATAACTTCCATTAATACTGGATTTTAGCATTATTTATTTAAATATATAACTACTTTCTTGCCGCATTTGTTTTGTGGTTGGAAGACATAAGCACGCTCAGCAGAAAGGTGGCTGTTTCTATACTGTAGAATGAAGGAACACCAAAGATGATGAGAAACTTTTATACCTTTTACCCCAAAGGCAAAACTGGGGCTAAGGCTTGTCATCCATACATACGCAGTGTACGTTTCTGTAAGGAAAAAGCAAAGATTTTGGTTTTCTGGAGAAGAGACTGTGATGTTTAGAAGCAAACAAACAAAAAAACCATACAGTATTGGTTTTGGTCCTTGAACATAAACTAACTGCTTCTGTTCAGTAATAGGCACCTTGCCTATTAAAAGCATTTTTACCAGTAGGAATTTTGCTGCTAGGTACTTCATTGAACATGTTGGTCCCTTACACCTATTGGAATTAATGAACACTCACATATCTGATTTCTGATATTTAAAACTATTTAATTATGAAAATACAGTACAGATCTCATAAGAAATTCCTAGAAAGCCTGTACTGCATGTAGAAATCCATCTTGGAGAATACTAAATTCATAAAAATGTATTTTGACAGAAGTACGTGTTTGTGGGTTTTTTTAAATATGTGGTGTTTTGGAAGATGTCCAGTGGATTTCTCTTGAGATTGTCACGTTTTGCTAAACAGCAAGTGCTGTGTCTCTAAAGTATTGGAAAGTGCATCTGGGAGGCTTTCTGAAGACAACTGTTAGCTCTGTTTTCCAGAGAAAGCTGGGCAGAATATCTAAGAGATTCTGTGATCCAGGAGTACCAAGAAGGGCTTTCACAGTGCTGAACAGAGTTGAGATGTATCCAAAGACTGAAAAGACTCATGAGACTATTTCAGAGAAAGCTTAGACTGTTGTTTAAGAAATATTAGGAGTATTTGTTTTAATGCAAAAATCTACTTACATTTCTGACATAATACTGCATTCTATTCCTCCTCTAAATCTTCAGGCTGAAAAAAGGTTAACAATCTTACTTTCAAAATGTTGGCTGATTCATTTTCTTAGTTTAAAATGTTTGCCCTACCACTCAAATGTTCCCCAGTATCTGAAAACAAGAAGACACAGCTGGAAAAGAATGAAGGTCAAACCATCATCAGTGTGCCTCGCCTAAGAAAGGTATTAAGAGTATATTAAATCTGTAGTATATAATTTCTGTAAATTTCAGTTTGTAGAATATTGACTAATAATCTATGAAGTAGAAGAGGTTTTTTGTTTGTTTGTTTTGAGGAACAGATAGGAGCCATGAGCGATTACTGTGTAGTGCAGCCTAAGGGTTGCCAACAGGTAGACATTTAAATGTGCTCTTAAAATGTGATTAATTCATTTGTAACCTGTATTGTTTCTTACTGAGTGTAAGGGTAATGGAAAGAAAGAATGTGAAAACTTGGGCTTCCTACAATTTCATTTGACACCAGCCATGGGAAACTGGAAAACTTGGAGTGGTATTTAAGTGAGAAAGAGCCATCTGTCACCACCTTATAAAATATTATTGTGTTTAGCTGTATCTACTACCCTACTGTGTTGTAGCAGTGCACAAAAATTATGCTACAATCTTGGAGGCATAACAAGCTTGTTTATCTTCCTCCTCTTGGCCTCTTCTTATCTTTTTGGCACAGCAAAATCTGTATGTGTTTCAAGGAAGTGTTGAGGCTTTTAGTGCTTTATACAGGTAAGTTGCTTGTTAGTGATACAGAAGTTTCGTGTTTTGTGTGTGTCAGTGAGTATATTGATGTGGAACGAACAACTTGCCAGCATATGGAAGGTAGCTAACCAAAAATATCTGTCAAAAAGGCCTTCTGCAAAGATATTTCTTATTTTGGTGCCAATAGGATTTATGTTATATTGCACTGGCTATTGAACAGTTTCAGTATGCCGCTTAAATTTAAATTGGCTTTCGAAGTTAGTAGCATGTTCAAGAACTTCCGTAGCTGGCTGGTAATTGTTGTCATGAAAAATGTGTTGCAATCAGTGAAGTCATGGAAACTTACTGTACAGGTTAACTACTGATGTTTGTTTAGTAGATTTCAGTACCTTGTTGAGGTCTCAGTCACTGCCCTGAGGCATTTATAATCAAAGATACTGAGAGATAACAAACTCGGATTGAGTTTACTTGGCTGAAATTGGTTAGCCAAGCCAAAGATGACACATGAGACGTGACAGATAGCATATACCTCTCATTCCAGTATTAATGAGCCAATGAAAAACTGAAATATTCAAGCAATGTTTGGCGTAATAATGTAAGAGGAATTAAGTGGGAATTAGAGAGGTCTGTGTTTGTTTCCTGGGTTAATGGCATCCGGTCTCAAAGCTGAATCACTAAATGTGTCAATAACTTGGCCAGCTGACATCAGCCTGTTCCATGCTCAGTTTGCTCAATTTCAAAACATTTTACTTCATCACACCAGTGACAGTACTTCATAGAGCATTCAAGTGCAAATTTGCGTAGTTATATGCTAAAACAGGCCACTGAATTTCAAACAGTCTTAAATCTGTCCTTTCTTATCTCATCTAACCATGATAGTGACATTTTCTATCGCTTAAAAGAACATTGCTGTACAGAAATCTGATGTTTTGTCAGTTATAAATAATACAGTTGTTACAGATCCATTCTCAGGGTCACTTCATTCTTAATTTGCGTTACTGAAGATTTATTATGGCTTCAAACATTTAGGTGGAAAAGATAAATAAAATGAAATCTTATTTCTTTAATTTCAATTTTGAAGATTGATAAGGTAGAGAGATTGGATAAATCCTAATTTGCTTTATTCACTGTCTATTTAGTTTGAATTCTCACAACTTTTTTTATATCAGTTGTGAGCTTCTTATTTTGTTTTTCTGTATTAGTATTCACATTCATAGTAGTATTCTACAATACTGCAAGATTTGACAGTGTTTACTGTTCTATGCTGCTTTGTTGCATTTAATAGTTTTCATTTTTATTCAATACCAGGGTTTGAGGGGGGAAGCTGTGCACTGGATAAGGAGAGAAGAAATAATCTTTATTCCTCAGATCTTGTAGAGAAAACTTTGAGTTAAGAACACCATCACACTGTTGTTATTGGGAGCCTTGAAGATGTGCACTTAAAAACACAAAAGAAAATAACTGAAAAACTGGTAAGTAGAAGGAAGAGTGAACAGGATAGTTAACGAAAATAAGAGTTGAAATAAAATAAAATGAAGATAAGGGAGGCTTAGTGAGCTTTTTCTGTGGAAAAGCAGTTACTGTGTGATGGGGAAAAAGGGAAAGATCAGAGGCACTTTTAAAAAACCAGATGCATTAGTGGAAGAATGTTAGGAACCAAAGGTTTAAAAATAATCATGAGTCAAGTTGTTGAGATTTTATTTCTTCAGAGGATGAAAAAATTCTCTGCTTTGAAAAAGATTACACCTGAGTCAATTTTTGTATAGATTCTAATTCAAAAGGTAACAAAATGTTCACTGTTCTTTCTGACATGCTTTCTTATGCTAATATTTCTATGCAGAAACTCTTCATAAACAGTTCTCTTATCTGACTTAGCCTGTAGCAGAATATAAAGAACACTGAACATAAACGATTGCTGATCAAGCATTAGAACTGGTTGCTCAGGGAGGTGATTGAGTCACCGTCCCTGAAGGTGTTTAAAAAAATGTATAAATGTGGTACTAAGGGACATGGTTTAGTAGGGAAATGGTGGTGACAGATGGATGGTTGAACTTAGATGATCTTGGAGGTCTTTTCAAACCTTAATTATTCTATGATTTTTTTTCTATGATTATTGAGTAGTTCATAGTATGAGATGGCATCCATGCAGCCTTTGCATAAGACAGGACATTGAACTCAATGACGATTATTTCTTAAAATAAAATGAAGTTTGGTTTTGATTTTGTGAGGTAAGGTGATTGATTACTAGCAATTAAACGTATTATCTATTGATAATACAATCAAATTGATTGTGACTACTGAGTTCAATAATGTAAGTGAAACGTCCTATCTGAGAATCACACTGTGTTAAATTGAGTAGAAAACTTTTGACATTTTATTTACAAACGGGGTGTATGAGAAGCAGAGAAATATCTTAATTACTTACTGCAGAATGACATATTTCTCCTCTCTCTTAGACTTCCCAGCTCCATATCCAATACAAATAGAATGAGGTTTTGTTTTATTTTCTTAGATTCCTTAGAATAACACTTTCAAGTTATCTGCATTCTAGACTAAGGAAGCTCAGGTATATCCTTTACAGTCTCTTTAACTTGCATCTTGATAGACCTATGGATTATTCTTCTATTCAGTTTCCAAGAGATAAAAGCTGGTGAGAGAAACAAGAAAGAGTTATCACTTGATAGGAAAAATATCACTTGAAGGAAAAAACATGCTCTGCTGGACTTGTAAGCTGCTTTAGATTAGAGGTAGTAGACCACATAATTGATTTGCTATAGAGTTGGATGGGAGATGAGGAGTTGAGACTGTATTATCTGTAACCTGGATATCAGATTTGTACTGATGGGAGTCACAGCATGATATTTATCACTTGAAGCTATGCTAGAAGTTACGCGACTACATTTCACTTCTCCTGTTGCTAAAATCATTTGCAACTGCGTGTTTAACTGATAGGTTTAAGAAACTGCATCTTTTATTTTCTTTGTTTCCAGGAAGGTATTTCTGGAGTTTTCAAGATTTGCAGTGGAGCTACAATATACTCTGGATCTAGACACAAATTCCTATAATGTGTGGTGTGATAGGCTCATAGCAACATCCTTAAGTAGAGAATTATCAGATATGCACACACTTATTGATAGATTCTCCAAAATTCTGGAGAAACCTAAATGATGGAATATATCTCTGGAGGTCAGAGATCCCTGCATTAATTTTGTTTTTGAGACAAGCACAGATGAGATTCCCTGTCAACAATGCTCTGCCTGTATGCTAGTGGTCTCTTTCTCTGTTGCCTTAGGAGCCTGTAGGGCTCTGTACCTATTAATTCAATCTAAACCACTTCTGAGCAGTAGCGTATTGCTGACAGCTACCCAGAGCCTTATACAATTGCTAGTCCTACAGCAAATATATTTAAGATTTCTGATTTTACACTTCTGTTGCTGTGTGCATCCCGGTATCGTGCTATGCTCACTGTTTGTGAGCCTTCTGGGATGAATCAGATGTGTTATGGCATTGGTTATACAGACTGGCGTATCTCATTGCAATTCCTATAATAATAATAATAGTGAGTATGAATCAGTGCAGGAGTGGCTCAGAGTTTCGGGGAGCCAAGAGATGATTCATCCTTTGAAATAAAGAGAAGCTGCTAATAAACATTAATCGACATTTTCTGTTTTGTTTGCAGTGTACCAGCACTTGTATATACTGGGTAATCAACACAAGGATCTGAAAAAAATAAACCAATAACTGCTTTGTACATCATGAGTTAGTAGGCACACATTGAGTTGACTGTGCTCTGATTGGCACTCTCTAGTGCTAAGATACAGTGACAAATTTCACCAGTTTGCTATCGCAACAGCTGCATTACTGTGTATTGCCTACAGATTGTTAACAACAAATATGTTTAATTTAGAATTTGGTTTAGAATTTAAAGTGGCAATTTACTTCATTAAAAGGAAGACTACTCTAAAGTAGATTCAGTGGACAGGAGTGAATTTGCTCTACAGAGAATATATGTTTGCTTCTTCAGCTTGCAGCAGTTCTTGTCTGTTTGTCATATTATTTGAGTGGGATCTCATGCTTCTCTGCCTGCTGTGGCACTCACTGTGCACCCCTATTGCACTGAATCTGTATTTACAATTTAAGAGTGAATCATACCCAGCTGCAGTCCTACATGCTTCCAGCTTGTGAAAAATTCACTTGTTTCAAATGAAAAATTTTGACACTATTTTGTTACTTGTCAGTTGATGTCTTGGACTTCCTTACTGGCTTGTTCATTTGTAAGAGAGCTTTTCTGAAAATATGATGTGTATATACATAACAAAAAAAAAAAAAAAAAAAAAGAGATCAGAAAGAGATTAGAAAGTATGATTATAAAGAAAAGAGCTTTTGTTAAATTACAGAAGGGTGAAAAAGCAATATTATGAGGTTTTCAATTAGTGATGCATGGTATATTGTAGGAGAACCACCACTGTGTTCTGAGCTCATCTTGATATGCTTCTGCTGGTTGCCAAAGTGATACGGAGCTTTCTGCCTCAGGAATTATGATCCTCCCTGCATGTTTCTCAAAATGGAAGCTAGCCTGGTGCGTCATTGACTGTCATCCTTTTCTGTTTTGTTTAATGTATGTTCAGCTGCTGCTTTGCTGGCTGTGCAGTACCTCCAACCATGGTCACCACTGATCTTCCTTTGTCCAGTCACAGTCACAGTTTCATTCAGTGAACGAGTAAGTTTCATTTATTTTAGAAATACACACACAAAAGAAAGCACCAAGAATAATCCTATGTGTCTGCTTTGTTTATGTCCTTTATTTTATTTTATATTGTTATATTTTATTTTATTCTATTGCCGTGTGTTTAAATGGCCAAGACCCACTTCACCAACATTTCCAGGAGAAATGCTTGTCAACCACTGCATGTTTCCTTTTTCTTAATATGCAGATACTCCTTTTATTTGAGTCATTGCAAAATTAATGTCTTCAATACATGCAATTAAGCTGTATTTTTCTTATATCTGAACTCAAAAGTACGCTTTCAATTTGTCATCATTTTCAATACTCAAATATCTCAAATGACACACATTAATTTCTCATTAATCTCTCCCCTCCAAAAAAAATCCTATTGGTTTAAGACCCGGAGAGAGCTGTTTGGTTTGTGTATATATGTCTTTTTTCATGGAAAAATGTCATCTAAAAAAAGTCTGTAGAATATCATATATTGTGTAGATATCGATTTCTAATGGACTGCTTCCACCCCTCCTCCTTTTTTTTTTTTAAATTTCTTTTCACAACTTATAACCTAGTTTATAAATTGGGCTGAGCTGATGCTCAGTGCATTTTTGACTGTTGGTTTTGTTTGTTCTGATTATATGAAGCGCGTGTGTGTGTTGCTCTAAATTCTTACCCAGGCTCTTCTTGTAAACTCGGGGGAACTGTCCTGCATGTGAGTTTATTGATCTGTCCTTTTTACCCATTCAAGAGCACACAATCCTTGGCTTTGTATAAATAATTTGCTTATATGGAAAATGTTCATGACACTGTATTGGTAGCTATTACTTAAGATATCATAGAATCATAGAATCGCCAAGATTGGAAAAGACCTTCAAGATCATCCAGCCCAATCGCCCCCCTACCACCAGTATTTCCCACTGAACTATGTTCTTTAATGCAATATCTAAGCATTTCTTGAACATCTCTGGGTACGGTGACACCACTAGCTCCCTGGGCAGCCTGTTCCACTGTCCAATCACACTTTTGGAGAAGAATTTCCTAACATCGAACCTGAATCTCCCCTGGTGCAACTTGAGGCCATTCCGTCTAGTCCTATCGCAAGTTGTATGATTGAAGAGGCTGACCACCACCTTACCACTACTTCGTTTTCCGTAGCTGTAGAGGGCAATAAGATCTTCCCTGGGTCTCCTCTTCTCCAGACTAAATGATCCCAGTTTTCTCAGCCACTCCTCATAAGACTTGCAATCCAGATCCCTCACTAACTATCAGAAAGAAGACATCTAAAAGAGGGATGAAATTAGGAACATTTGTTAATTTATTTTATAAAAACTTAAAGCATCTCATATCCAATCAGTTGTATCAATGGATATCTCAATAAGGTATGTAAGTAGTTATGTCCATCTAGAAGTTCTTCTGAAAAGAATGGCATTATTACAATAATTAATATAATCTAGTTGAATTTCTGTCTGCCATAGGCACTGGGAATCTTTATACTTAAGCTCAGTTACCTTATAGGAACACTTGTATCTCTTCCTCACAATATCTATTTGTTGTACGTTACTTCTGTAGCATTCAAGATTAACTTGTCTTTCCTTTCAGATTTGAGTATGTATTTGTTTTCTTCTTTAGGAAGAACTGGTAAGCAATATATAAATAAGATACTTCCGAAAGCTGAATATTACTCGAGAAAACAATGCAAGTTTTCCCCAGTTAAGATGTCTTTCCCCATACTCTCTTACAAAAGTTGTGTCATCTCTACTTAATTAGCATTGACGTGATATCAACTCACAATTGTACAGGCTGTTCAGAGACCTTTGTGTTGCAATGTGGTGTTCCTTTTCACTGTGGGATGACTAGATTGCTCTGCAGTACTGGACTCTATCATAACACATTAAAATTTAACCCATTCATCTTCTGGAAATAACAGGTGCTGTCAGACAGAAAGTTTTCTTCCCAGAATGTTTGTAGCTTTCATAATTGGGTAAATTGCAATCATTTTAAATTTCCTGGATAAAAAAAATTCTTAGGCAATTATTAAAAGCTTGAGTGTATAAATTAGGTGTGCAGTGAGAAGAGAAAGGAAAGAACAACATAAAAGAAAAATTAGAATCCACTTCTGTTTGTGCCAAAGATATTTCAAGTTCTTATTAAAGTAGAGAAATCATCAAAAAATTTCAAGACAACTTACTATTGAGTCAAGTATCCTAAAAAGTACTGTGCTCTCAAACAGATGGAGATTAATTTTTTTTTCTCCTACTCTAAACAGTTGATGAATTCCTTCCAATTAAACATACGTTTCAGAGTGGGAACATTCCTGTGGCTTTGCGAAAACCAGCCAAACAGAAGGTGATTCATAGTAAGGTTGTTCTTTGTGGGGATCCTGAATTAATCAAAATATTTATGGAGAAAATAATGCAGGTGTATAACATCTCAAAAGAACTGTATTTTTTGAATTCTTTTTAGGATTTGCTATTTTTATTCATCTAGTTCTGCACATGCGTTGTACATGAAGTGATACTGCTACATGAAAGGAATGCAAACATTAGAATTTTCTTCCTCTATATTGTGTAATAAGTCTTTGTCAACGGTTTACGGGCTGGTTCGGTCCAGTTCCGTGACTAGAAGGGCAGAGGGATCCGCGGATCCACGCCCCCGGAAAAGGAAAATAGGGGACCCTGAAATAATTGAAAACAGTGGCAACAATCTGAGGTGAAACAAACTAATTTACTAAATATAGATCAGCAGAATATAAGGAGAGAGAGAGTGTGTGTGTCTGGAAGGTGGATTGGCCTCACCACAACGCTGAGATGAGAAGTGCAGTCCAGTGGAGCCGATGAAGAAGCGCAGACGGAGAAGCGCAAGCGAAGAAGCGCAGGCAAAGAAGCAAACATCAGGTGACCTTGCCGGGAGTTATATCTCCTCGCTGACCGCAAAGCCCCCTGGGGAAATGTAGTTCTTCTCCTCCGGACAGGCACCCGGAACTTGGGCATCAGCAGTCAAACCCCCAGTGCATTACATGATGTTATGATGTAGAATACTGATAACCAAAAATCATGAAACCATGACAGTCTTTAAATTGTTTTTATTTAGTTTGGAAAATTAAAGTAGATTAGTCAGTAACTAATTATTTATTAAACAGAATTGTTGGCAGTGCAAGTTATTTTGGAAGTTTGCATCTCTGTGCTGGCTCTTAGTGTATCTCATACTAACTGTAAGCTATTCCCCACTACATTAAGAGCACATTGTGGCCTCTTTGCTGTCCTGATAAAGATCATTTCAGAAAAATGGCAGAAAAAGAAAACAAAAAATGAAAACCAAGTTGTATTTACTTACCTTTTCCGTATATACACACACAAAGAATACAAGAAATTACTTAGTAATGTCCATTGAGCCAATACAACAGGTTGTAATCTGTTAAATAAAATTAAGATATGAGTATGTAAAAGATTCTTAAGAGAAAAATTTACCAAAATAGGGACATTTGATAAAAAAGAGTGCAAAAAATAATGCAACATGAGGGGACTTTTATAGAAGAAACTACACCAAATCGTATCTGTACAGAACAGTCTTACTGAGTATGTTGGATGATTTCCAGACTGGATGGGGCTTTGAACAACCTGGTCTAGTGGGAGGTGCCCCTGTGTATACCAGAGGGGGTTGGAACTAGGTAATATTAATGATCTCTTCCAAACCATTCTATTATTCTATGCTATAATCATGTCTCTTTTCTCGTCCTTTCCAAAGGTCAAAAATCCTCTCCCTCTCTGTCAAAAGCAAAAAAAAAAAAACATTAGCTTTGAAATTCTATACTAATGTTTTAATTTGATGAATTAATACCCAGTAACAGGGGGAATAAAACTTGGTGAAAAGATGAAATGCAAAATGAAAATTCACTACGAAGTTTTGTCTGAATCCTACTACTAGTTCACTTATTTTCCTACTCAATACAACAAATTTTCACTGTAACTTCTCATTATTGCCTTTGAAAACTGTGACTTTTACAGAAAAAATAAAATTTGTGTGAACTCAGGTATCAAAGAATAACATTCTTGAAGTTTTATAGGGAAAATTTAAGTTAGTTTACAAAAGGTAGCATTATAGATTATGCACACTTTTTTTTTTAAATGCTGAATTTTACTTGTACTTTGCTTGCTCATGCTGAAAAAGCTCCATTTTCTATTTTATTTTTTAGTCCACCTTTGGCTTACTTTGAAGAAGATGTGACTTTTTACAGGTAAGCAGAGTATGAGCACTGTGCAAAAAAAAAAAAAAAAGAAAAAAAGAAAGAAAGAAATAGTTATGATTAGTTTTAGATCAAGCCTTAAATTTTTAAGGGAGCTCAGATTGCCTTTGCCAAATTATGTTTTTGTTACTGAAAAGCAGCACTAATCTCACTATACTCAAGTGGCTAGTCACTGGTAACGCATGGAATACGGGGGAAATGTCTTAGAGATTGTTAGGATGTCTCTGCAGAAAGCTGTAAATAATGTAATGTGAATTTTAATAGTGATCAAAACCACTGTCTAATTTGAATCTTGTTGATACATCTTGAGGGTGGTTTTTTGCATTATAAAGAATTTACTGCTGTTGGTGTGATGTTTGTCTCTGGATGTGTTTGCTGCTGTCTGCAATTTTGCACTTGAAAATCCTGTACTTGAAGTGCGTGTCTCCTAGCTGAGGAAAGAAAACTCTTCTTTCATTTGGCAATATAGTTGAGTAAGAAGTGTGATCTTAAGATATTTTTGGAAATGCACTGGAAAGTCAACAAATTTGATCTAGCACAAATGCCAGAGGGCTAAAGAGCATGCAGCTTCTTTGCAGGAGTGTCAAGGTTAGCCATAGTTTTTATAGTTATTTTGAGAAAAAGCACAAATCAATTTCAGGCAGTGGGAACAGCTGTCTGTGGTGATAGGGTTATCTCATTGCTGTCTCCTGCTTTCTTATAGCAGTGGTAGCAACCACTATCAGAGACAGGATATGGAAGTTTGCAAGTTCCTGTGTACTCTCTGGTATGTTCACAGTGTTTATGTAAAGCAGATGGAAATTCTTTCACTCTGCATTGCTTTTAGCTTTAGTGGAGTAAACAGATCCAGAAAGGCTATATGGAAAGTCAGTCTGCTAGAGGAATACATTGTAAAACATGCAGGAGAAGCTACATGCATTTCAGACCTTCAACTTTTTTTAATTAATATATTCCTCCTCCTGTAGGCAGAAGGAACAGAAAATACTATTTTTCCTAAATTTGGGGATTGTTTAAGAAAAAAAAAGAATGCAGACAAAGCAGCTAGTGAATGTTCCCTCTTTTGTCACCTATCTGCAGCCAGTTTGAGGGTTCAGGCTTTACTGTTTACAATGTCTGATATCTTTGAATTTTCCTAGTTTACTGGATTGGTTTATACCAGTGTAAAATAATTCTCCTGTGCCTCAATACTTTTTGTATAAGGACGTTATTTTGGGGAAAAAAAAACACAAAAAATACTAAAAAAAAATGTAAACATCAAGAGTAGACTGAGGTTCTCGATACCTTTTTCAGTTTTTAATAGTCAAGCCAGTTATCCTCAGAGTACTCAGCCTCCTGAGCCAGAGGGCAGAGACAAACAGCAAAACAAACCCCCCACAATTCAGGAGGAAACAATTAGTGACATGCTCTTTCATCTGGACAGAGAAGGGCAACAAAGTTGGTGAAGTCTTTGGAGCACAAGTATTATGAGGAGCAGCTGAGAGAACTGGGATTGTTCAGTCTGGAGAAGAGGAGGTTCAGGGGAGATCTCATCACTCCCTACAACTACATGAAGGGAGGTTGTGGCGAGGTGGGGATTGGCCTCTTCTCCCAGGCAACTAGAGATTAAAAAAAAAAAAAGATAGATGTGGCATTGAGTGACATGGTCTACAGCAGTGACAGGCATGAGTTGATGATATGACCAGATAATTGTAGTGGTCTTTCCAACCTGTATGATTCTATGAATCTGTTCCCAAAAAGTAGCAAACAAAAAGCGAAGATAAGGAATGTCATTGCAAACATAGTTCAGGGCTATTATGAATTGTGTCATAAATGCAGGAAGTAATTTTTCTCCTGGATGCTTTAGGAATATTAGAACAAATAAAATTTGGTGATCATAGGTTTAGTTTGCTGGAAATCATAGTTTAGTTTGTGCCTGGACAAAAAGACTATATTTAGGCACGAAGATGAGCTTTGAAAAAGGTGAATGACTTCTGTTTGCATGTTTATGTATTCATAACACCTGTTAATTTTTTTTTAGATGTTATCACTAGTACACAAACATCCAATACAGGGTTAAATATCCTTTTAGCAGTACTTTTCTTCTTAACCATCAGCTCCTGTGGTAGGATGTTCCTGCTTTTCTGTTTTGAGAAGAATATTTGTTCACTGAATTGCAAAAGAAAATGAACAAACAAATAAAAACCTCATCACATAAAAATTTCTTCTTTCCATTAGGGTTAATTGCAAAAAACTGCATGCAGGATTTTTAGGCATTTTAATAATTAACTGGAAGACTATCTAGATTGATTAGTAACTCTGTAATATATATTTCATTTCATTTAGAAATGATGCTGCACAGAATGAAAATGAAAGCTGATAGTTGACAAAGGAAACAATGTATTATTCTAATTTGAAGCATTTCAATTAAAAAAAAAAAAAACAAAAACAAAAACACAAATTCATTCCAAAGAAATATTTTTAAATGGATATATATACCATTTCAACAATTCTCTTTTTTTTTTTTTTTTGTAATTTATAAATATTTATCAAAGTAAAATCTGGCAAAATCTATATGCATTTTCCAAATCTTTTAGTGACAGCATACTGGCACTTTACATCAAGCAAGTTTAATGTGAAAAATTTATTTGAGGCTCTATGTTAAAAGGTAAGGTAAGTTTGCAACGCAGCCTTTAGTAAAGACTGACATAAGTCTATTTTTAACTATAGCAATCTAAATTAAAAGTTAAGATATTCAAAGACTCTTAAAAAAAAAGTTGTGGTGAGTCTTCCAAAAGCTAGTCCAAGATGCCATTATTGGCAAATAGTCTTAACCACAGGACTATGAACTCATCTCTACAAGGTTCATCATGGTTCCCAGAAAAAAAGGCCTGCTTTTGAGGATTCCTTGTCCTTAGTGTGATCAGCCTGAGAAATAGTTTTAGGATCAAGGTTTGAGAACCTTCTTACAGACAGAAGACAGATTTTATATATAATGTGTGTCTACATTTTTCTGTGAAAAATGTTTTTAAGTTAGGCCTACTGATTTTACACTGTACAACTTCTGCTGAGATTTACTTCCTTGTGGAAATGTCCCAGCAAGTAGGAATTTTAGAAAGCAAGTTAAGAAGTCAAGAGAGAGACAGAATTAGAAAAGTACAGTTTAACTCGTGAAAATTTACATCTCAACTCTACACTGACAAGTACAATCCAGAGATGGTTTAGAAAATAAATATTACTGAAACTTGTGCAGAATAGGATTCTCTGTTGCAGACAAGATGCCTCTAACAAGGTTTTCCTGTAGCTGGGGTGGAATTTTGCCTCTCCCCTTATCTGTCATTCTCTTCACTGAACCTGGTTCTTTACTGTAAGAATTTTGACACTTCTTCATTCTGTAGGCAGAAAAGCAGAACTTACAAGCCTGGCTACTTATGTATAAACATCATCTTGCATTGCATGGTCAGGATGTGGGTTTATAAGTCATACCTCCCTCATACCTCCATGATCCCATACCAAAGCTGATGGCAATGCTGCGTAGTGGTGTGAACTTCCTCAGCCTTCTCAAAGTTGAGTCAGTTATATATTGCATGGTATGTAAAACCCTGGAGAATCTCTTGGGTTATTTCTGCTGCTTTTTCAGCAACTGATTATTCCCAAGAACAGCTCATTTGGAAAACCCATAATGTGACCAAATAGGATGAATATCTGGCAGTGTAGGAACAGGGGCAGTGCGGATTCTTCATACTTTTTACTCTTATACCACCATCCTAAATTTCATCTTTATCTGCATATCTGCTTGACCTCCAAAGCTGTAACTTGTGTTACTCTTTTACTCAAGAAGCAAAACACGTCATACACGTTCCAGTTTTTCTTCTATGAGCCTGCGTAGTAAAAGTGATTATATGTAAATTGGAACAAAACAAAAACAATAGCATCAACAAAAAGCCACAACAAATTCCAACCTAAATGATTCTATATTATCTTTGAAAAAGCGTTGTTGTTCTTTTCTTTTCCCTGAGATTCCTCAAAAATAAAAATTTCAAAAATAATGCAAATGCATCTAATACTTTTGACCACAAAACAAAGTTCAGAATTTTGTTTATCGTTAATAATTTTTTTTATATATAAAGTGATTTTTTTTACTGTTTGAATAAAATAAAACTTCCATTTTTTTCCCTTAATGCTTGAAAAATATTAAGCCTTTACTTATCACAGCCAATTATGCCTTCTGAGAAATATGAGATTATAGAGAAATTAGAGGTTTGACAGGATTTTGTTAATTAACAGTTTGATCTTTTTATGTGAGGATTCCTGACTTACTAAAGTGCTTGCCTTCCATCTTGAAATCTCAGTCAGTGTTGCAGCAGGGACCTATGACTGTGAGTTCCCTCCTTTATCTTTCAGTCCTTCTCATCAGCTTTCTTTGTAAGCTTGCAGGCATACTTTCTCCACGATTTGCAAGGTGCAGAATCAGGATCAGAGCTATCAGTTAAGTTATACACTTGTTGCAGGTCAGCTGATCAGTTTCTGCTGGTGTATTGATCAAGGAAGCAGGAGGGTGGAAGATACAGTAACATCCCCAGACATTCCCCTGTGTGTAAGAGGGTGTAGAGGGTATTCAAAGAGTACAGTATGTGCAGAACATCACAGGCTTTTCTGTTCCAGATTAGATGCCTCAAATGAATCTTTCTTGTAGCTTGGGTGGAATCTTGTTTGTCTTCTTACCTGTTAGGCTCTTTCCTGAAACTGGCTTGAGTTCTTTTCCTATATGACTTTTGACACTTTATCTCACAGGCTCTGGACTGATCTTCTATATTTAGTCATCTGGTAAACATGTGACGCCAAACTCTACAATTTTCCTTCCTTAATGCCTACCTGTACTTCATTTTCTCATCCTTGGCCATCAGACAACCCTCTCTCCAAGTGTGGAAATGCAAAGTTCGAGGGTTGGAAAGGTATTTTATTCTCAGCCTGACACTAACATAATACAACATTAAAATCAATATTGTATGACGTAAAGAAGAACCAACTGCATTTAGAGAGGTTCCAGTTCTTATCTATCAAATTTTCAATCTGACTTTAACCCACATCAGTTTAGAACAGGAAACCCAGGAAAATCTGTTTCCTCCAGATCACGTTGACGTCATGGTGTACAAGGTAATTAATATTCTAGATTTCAACCTGACCTGCTGGAAGCCTCAAAGGCAGAATGAGACAAGAAAGCAAACAAAACATTTCCTTTCTTTTCTGGAGAAAGATAAATAGGAACAAACTCTGACAAACTTTAAAGTCAGATATGGAATTGGATTGTATTATACCACCTAAAGATGATATCAAAATAATCAAATTGATGAGAATTAGTTGTTTCACTGAATAAACCTCTGTTTTAGGAGGAAAAAATAACTGTCATTGATTAGGAACTTTAGTGGTCCAGAACTTAAGAGCTGTATACGGAAATAAAAACTGAAGGTATAAAAGTTTCTCTACAAATTAGAAGAAGCAAAGTAAACTCTAATGTCCTTCCAGTTATCTCTGAAAGCAT
This sequence comes from Meleagris gallopavo, assembly GCF_905368555.1. Taxonomy (NCBI): domain Eukaryota; kingdom Metazoa; phylum Chordata; class Aves; order Galliformes; family Phasianidae; genus Meleagris; species Meleagris gallopavo. The sequence continues at coordinate 23,751,171 of NC_139407.1, forward strand.
GTTTGTTATTGTTGTTGTTCTCAAGGCATTTAGGAAACAAATTTTGGAGGTGTGAAATTTGCATGATCTTTGAATGGTGGAGGCTGAATATTGTATTTGAAATTACATCCAACTTTTTCTTAAAAGGCAAAGCAATCTACCTGAAGTTTACTGTTCTTTCCCTAATTTGATTAAGTTAGAGGAGAGACACAGGCAGGATGTGTTTTTCTCTGCACATGTGGATATGATTTTGTAGCAGGTTACATCTGATAAATTGGCTCAATTGGCTCTTTTTGTATGTCTGTCAGATTCTGCTATCAGAGGAGGTACAACATCGTTGTGGATTTTAAAGCTCTTTGTTTGTACAGAAGTGCAATGTACAGTGAGAACTTTGCTTTTTACCAGTCTCCAGATTTTCTCTCCAGTCACCAGATAAAAGAATGGTGCAGGATGTAAAAAAAATACACTGGTTTAATGAGTACAGTCCTAAAACTAATTTTATACAAATTTGTCATTCAATTTCTTTTTCTTTTTTTTTTAATTATTTGATATATGAGTAGGGTTGTGTGTCCAACAACGGATATACAAACTCTTCTAAGGATGCCAAAGAACACAAGTTATACAAGCGGGCATGTCACAGGCTGACTCGGTGACTCAGGTCTTGGCAGTTGCCCCATAAACAAAGCTACTGAATTGGTTTGAATCTGTCTAATCATAAAACTTCTTAAGCAGCTCACTTGCAAAGATACGCTTTAATGAATTACTAGAGAGTTAAAATGTGATCAAAATGTATGAATTACTAATGAGTTTTTAGAAATTATAGTAAGCTTTAGAAATCCAGTTATAATAGTTGTACTTCAATCTCTGGGTTTTAATCAGACATGAGTACAGGCTAAATCCAAAGCAAAGATTTGCAAATGAAAATGCATTTTCTTTTTGTATTGCAGTAATTTGCATTTTTGCTTTGGGACTTAGACTCCAGATTCTCTGCCAAGTACCATTGTCAGAATTGCTTAATACCAACAAAACCCTATTCTTATCAGGAAAATTCTGAGGATCCAGTAATGCAGGTTGCTTGGTGTGTGATTAGAGGCCTGTTTATACAATCTCTCATTTTAATTAAAACAAAACATGAAAAACCCAGCATACAAAACAGAAACAAGTAAATAGAACCTAATAGCTAACGTTCTGTAGGTCAGATCTTGCCTTGGTGTTATAATATTATAAAAATAGCTGAGTACCAAGAGGGATTATACATGCTGCTTATTAATGTACAACGCTGACATTTATCAGTTTATGAATACACCAGAGTGCGACACTGTACTGTTTGTTGAGGATACCTGTGCTGGTGTAACGTTGCCTGCTTAAACTTTACCCAGTAAATATAAAAAATTTAGAAGGATTTCATACTATAATGCTGGAGTCTTTGAAGGTAGGTAGGTGCTAATCTGTGCCTGTGAAAAAGCAATTTTATGACAACTGTTTTTATGACAACGTGCCCCTTCTCCTGCAATGCTGTTTGTTGACTTCTGTACATGGAGACTCAGTTACCTGTCCCTGGTGAGGAGGGCAAGACTGTGTTTATTTTGGTGTGACAGTGAAGTTTTTAACATAGTATGTATCCCTAAGATTGTATGTCAGTTAATGAGAGAAAGAGAAAATCAAATTTTGATATAATTAAAATCTGAGATGAAAAATGAAATGGCAAATTAGAATTTGGCTAAATATAACTTGCTTAATGAAATCATAGAATTATAGAATAGAGGGTGGAAAAGACCTCCAAGATCATCCAGTTCAACTGCCCACCTACTACCAGTAGCATACCATTAATGCATACCAAGGAAAGTAACTCTCATACAAATAACAGGAAACTTTCTGATAAGTGTCGACTAATTTGTGAGCGTTGCTGAGGGCAGTGTATTTAAATGGCCTCACAAAGGCAGAGAAGAAAAGAGGTCCCTAAAGGAATACTCTATCTGTTTGAAGTGAATTTGCCAGGAGGATACTATCCAAGGAAGCCAATTCACTTTGCTAAGAGCTGTACCATAATAAATGACTGAGATTTCTGTGCTCTCTGCCCATCGGTGGGTCTTGAGAACTGCAGCATTCATGTGTATGTGAGGTTAACTGTCTGTCATATTAATTGCTGCAATACCTCTTAAAGGTCAGATGGTGTACAAGAGTCTGAAGTGTTAGTCATTTGGGCTAAAATATAGCTAATTTTGTGAACAATTTTAAATTTAAATGTTTTGAAAGTGGTTTTACTTCCTCTTTTGTAGGTTCTGTTTGCAACTGTGGGAAAGTGCACTGAAAGTTACTTTCGAACTTTTTCTGAAAGCAGGCAGAAGTCTGCTCATTCTCCTTTACTATGGGAAAAAAGAAGTTCAAAAATGTGTAACTTGGAACCCTATTTCCTATTCTTCCTTCTTTAGTTTCTCAAGATTGTTGCTGCTGAGGCAAGCAGCATCATGAAGAAGAACACTGCTGAGATATCAGAGAAGGACAGTTACAAGGTCAGGGGTTTTGATCAGAATGTCCAATCAATCCTTCTGCATTGTGCTTTGATATGACTACAGTAAATCTCTGCTTCACAAGGCTGAGCCTAGAGCCTTAAGCCATTCAGGACCTTTGTCTCACCTATCCTCAGTTGTCACACCTGTCCTCAGATGACCATCCTACTAAGTGACCTCTTTTGTGAATGGAAGTAAGTGGACTAGAGAACATCTGATAAAAGCAACAGCTAAGAAAGTGCAGTTCTATAATAAGAAATCAACTCTGCCTCTGCATTGGTGCATCTGTGAAGTTTTCTCAATGCCAACAGTGACTTATCACAGAGCTTATGAATAATTAAGTGACCTGAATTCATAACTGTTGTGAATGCTTCATTGCTTAAAGCATTTTTTCATTAAGGTTGATTTTTACTCGAGATCTCGATCTTATCCTCTGAATCCCTGAGAATGATGTGTTTGATTGTCTCTGTATAAAAGTCAGAAAACATTCAAGGTTAGATTTCATCCACAACTCAGTGTAATGATCTTCAATATAAGAAGTTGTATTAAATTAGTTAGTTTTGAGATCTATTGTAGGTTTAGCCTTTCTTTAGCCCTTTTTCTTACTTCTCTTCATTTGACTTGTTCTCTTCCTGTTTCTTGTACCCTTGAAATAAAGAGCAAAACTCTCTGTGTTTATTGTCCCTATCAGTTTAAATTACAGATTTGACCTGACATTAAACTGTTCCTTTTCTGTACTGGCCAAAAAAAAAAAAAAAAAAAAAAATCCAAAACACCATGTCGTATGATGATATCCTTCACTTTCATTGAACCATCTGGAGTTCTGGAGATCGAGCTGCAAACTATCAACATCTCCTGATGGAAAGCAAATAGAGTTGGCTAAAAGGGAAGTTTAAGCTGGAGAATCATCCTGTAGAAAGTTTAGAGCAGTACAATGCTGGAGGAAAGAAATCATTGTCTGTCAAAGAACCTCCTGCCCCAAAGCCATAGAATTAGGACATACCTAGTACTGTGCCCTTGAAGATTGTTCAAGTGCTAGATTTCAGTGGGAAACAGTGTTTGAGTTTGCTTTTTTTAGGTTTGTATTTGCAATGATGTTGTTCCTAACAAGAAAAAGAGGTCTAATCTTTTATATCAAAACTCCCTTAATTGAAGGAAACAAGAGGAGTATTTCTGCACCGATCACTCCCTTCACTAATAAAACTGATACACACTTGATTTTATGTTATGCATAAAGCAAGTCAACCCTGGGTTCCTGATCTGTACATAACAATAATTACATTGATGACTGTGGATATACATACCCTTACACAAAGATTTCCTTGAATCAAGGGACTAAGTAGTGCTGATAAAGTAACACTGCTGTGTTGCATAGAGGTTGACATGCCTTGTGATTTGGGCTTCCACTTGGGATCGAAAAAAATGAAGTTCGCTAGTAATATTTTTCTTTCCTGTTAATTGGTTCCTAATTGAGACTGCAAGGACATGCTGAGAAATAAACTTCTATTACATATCTTATAGAACCATAGCATTCAATGTCCATTACAACTAATGAGCAGTATTTTAGTCTAGATCACTACTTGTCATTTTATGTACTTGGCAATGAGCATCTCTTATTTAAAATATTTATTTTTCTTTGGGCTGAATTTTCCTACAAAACTGGAACATTTGCCTTAAAAATGATGATCTCCCCAGCAAAATAAATTATGCCTTGGAATTATGTCAAGACTTTTAACTGAAGAAAGAATTTTAAAACAATCTTTGTGCAAAATGAAGCTCACTTTCACCTTTTAATTAATCGTTCTGCCTAATACTACTCTGGGTGTTTCTGTCTGTAAGTCAAACATATGCTCTTTCTCTTGCTGTCTGGAAGGGTTCCAAAGATTGGGGGGAAGTCTTCCAGGAAACCTTTCCAAAACATATTTAGGGCTTGTTCTTCCTGTGCAGATAAAACCTTCAGATGTGTTTTAATACAGACTAACTGAAGCTGGAAAATACAATATTTGGTTTGGGGCATATTTTAAAATTAAATATAGAGACTTTATAGCTATTTTTTCTGTTAGAATTTGCATCAAGAGGTTTAGTTCTTTGTTATTTTGCTGTTTCTTTCAGTGAGTTCCAGATGTGCTAATCATTTGAGATTTATCTTAGTATAAATGTTTATTTGCTCAAATAATTTTGTTGCATTCTGAGACTTCCTTATCAGATTAGCAGATGGAAATGAATGTAGTCTCTACTTTACATGAAGGCATTCTATATGGCTATGTTTTAAAAACTTCTGTCTCTGACTTACAAAAATAATCAAGAAGAAATGATCTATACATAAAAGAAAGATAGGGCTTTGTTGTTTTTTTTTCTCCTAAATATAGTTTCAGTTTTTCCAGGTGTTCTGGAGTTTAATTGTATGTTTTATTAATCTAATTTTGTCTTGGGTTATTATGTGATACCCATGTAAACTGAATCCATTCTTGAATCCTATCTGTTCACAGACTTAGAGTTTTGTACAAGAAGCTGATTTTGCAACATATGAAGTGATGGCTCTAATTAACTTTAAATTACTTTCCTCTCTGTATTTCTTTCCCCAGACAGCATTCATCAAAATTTTGACCTTTTATTATTTACACTCTTCAATGATATGTTTTTCATTGATCCAGTGGAAAACTCAATCCTTCAAGTTTAACAGATATTTCTTTTGGGGCAGCAAGGAGTAAAAACGAACAAAAGCAGCCAAGCATCAGTATGCCAGCAGTACATGTGCTGATATTATACAATAATCTCAGCAGTATTTGAAATATGTTATTAATAGCAACTGCTGAGTTACTATCTAATTTAGCGTAATTTTTGCTAGGTGCATGGTTTTACATATGCTATCGTTGTTTTACATTTCTTTTTTTATAAGTTGCACTGCATTACGGTTTAACAAGGGGAGAAACAGAGGTAGGCAATTATTGTGTGTACATGTAAGAAAAAGTAAAGCTTTTTTTATAACCTGCACTGCATTACAGTTTAACAAGGAGAGAAACAGAGGTAGGCAATTATCAGTGTTAAGACCTGACTAATCAAGCTTACTATCTTCTTACATCAAGTCTTTAGTGCTACTTTCTAGGAAATACTCAGATCTTTTATATTGTGTTCTGATATTAATGAAATAAATGTAGAAATTAATACAATCAAGTTAGATAGTAGATGCTAGTCCAGAGGGATCTGCAGATGCATTAAAGGATGCTGATGGCATGTCTAGCATCATGTGTTTGTTCAAAATAGGCTTTAAAAATATCTGTGTTATCATAGCCAAAAATAGATGCAAGGGAAGAATGGTGAGTAATTCAAGGTATGTGTATCTGCTTCTTTTCTTCTCCCCAAAGCCTTATTACTTACTGACTTCCACAGAAGATAAATATTAGTGTTTCCATTCTTTAGTTACTGTCCTGAAAAAAAAAAAAAAAAAAAAAAAGAAGCGATGCTTAAATCAGTGAAATTAAAGTCAGTATTCCGTAGGAAGGTGAATATTAACTTTTTCCAGCTTTCATAGAGATTATTATCTCTTCTTATGCTATGAGTCAAAATAAATTACTGTGTTAAAATGTATTTTTACTCAGGTATGTAGCCCATGGCATACTAAGGCTTGTTTTATATTTATATTTGAGGATTGAACTGGATTCAGAAAGTCTAGGGGAGGACTGGAAGTAGGAAACTTATCAGTTCAGTTCTGTTGCCTTAGTATGATACATTCCATCTAAAAGTAAGTGTTATGGTACCAAAATGGATATGTACAAATATGAAACAAACAGGTTGCTCAGGATTTAATTCAGATTTTAATCAGTTAAGGCAGGAAATTAGATTTAAAGGTTCAGAAAGTGAGATTTAATGAATAAACAGACATTTCAATCAATGCCAAAGTAGTCATCCTTATATATACAAAGACTGAAAATTCATATATATATATATATTTATATATAAAAAAGAAAACAAATATTTTAGAAGTAATTTATAAATAGGTATAATCCAAGAAGAAAAATATCTGTTCTTCTGTGTATGATATGCTACATGTTCAGTTGCATGTTTAAATGAGGAACAAGTATTTTGCCTCTTATTCTATTTTTTTGTGTACATATAAGAAAAAGTAAATTCTTAATTTGTAAAGGTTTATCCTGAACTGAATTCTTGGTTTGGAGAATTCAAGATGTAAATAATAATACATTTACTTCTGTGAAAAGAATTGTAGTAAGTCAGGTCCATCAAAATATGCATAGAGTATATAAACTGGATAATTGCACAGAGCTACAAGAAGGAAAAAACTGGCCCTTGTTACTATACAATCAGAAATCTTCATAGCAGTGTGTATATTCTATTGAATAAAATATACTAGTGTATATGGAATCAAAAGAAGTTGACAACATTTTCCCCATATTGGATTTTCTTCTCCATCTCTGCAATTAGGGTGTGAATGTTGGAATACTGTCACTGATTTTGATATATCATTAACCTTTTTTCCAAAAGTTTATCCAACATTTTTTATATTTTAAAAATCAAAAGTTAATTAGAGTAAAACAATTTGATTTATCTCTTTGACGTATAAGGTGTTTGGCTGTATTCTTGAAAATGAATCCCTTGGGATGCTGTAATCTTCATAACTTCTCCATTCAGAGTATCATCTTCAATTATTGTTATCAGTCCTTCAGCAATTATTGATGGGCTAAAAAAAAAAAGAGGCTATTATTCAATGATAATGATGTAATAGACTGTGATGATAATAATAGACTGTGAAAAGGGTAATTATAAAAACACAAAGTAAGTGTATATACCCTGAAACTTAGCCAGATATTTGAGGATATTTATTTTCAGAAAAGCAAAGGTGGTATTATTGTTTTAGGAGAGAAATTCAATCTCCTTATTCAGGAGATGGAACATAAAGCTGCAGCTTTGCAAATCATTAGTGTTTGTTGCAGGTATTGCTAAATTCCTGTTGTCATCCACATACTTCTGGGCTTCCTATTGGTTTTCTCTGTTGGGGCAATGGACAGAAGTAGCCCTTACATGACCCTGTGCACCACTTTGCTGCTTTTTTATTTAGTTTTATTTGTAGCAGGATTGATACAAACTAGTGCATGGAGCACTTTGCCACATCAGTTGGATATATTCAATAGATGAAATAGATATTTTAAATATGAAAAATGTTTGGCAAAACAGCACAGGTTTCTTTTGTGTAGAAGAAGCTGAGCAGCTAATTGTTAAGAAACTAAGAAAGTATTAAGATGTCATTTCAGGCTTTTCTTGTTCTCATTTTTAGAAAGGCTTTTAGCTTTTCTTTGCAATTCCCTAATGGACTAGGTAACTTTAATCTGATCCACATAGTTGCTGCTGTACATTTATGAATTTAGTCCGGTACTTGGTACGATTTCTATTTGTCTCATGTCCAAATTTTGTGGAAACCAAATACAAATTATACTCTCTGTATCTTGTAAAGATTTTCATTTAGCAAATTTATAGAACAGTTCACTAAGGACTATTCAAAACACCATTTTTAAGTCAGGAATTCGATTTGCGCTTTCCTGGAACTGGGAATGCGTAAAGACAAAGTATCACCATGTAGACGATGCCCCTGAAATAGGCTCAAGTTCTGCCATTACTCATTTATTTATAGGATACAATTAATAGAATTTGGTCTGAGGCAGTGTTTCCCTTTCATTATTTTAATTTTGCCTGCTGAGAATTAATTGAAAATGCAAACTTGTTCTTTATTTACAAAGGCCAAAAAGCAGTGCATCTGATTTGACTTACTCCATCACACCGTAGAACTGCATCATATTTTTTATCTCATCCTTATATGAATAATATTGTCCCATATTCTCTTCTTTATCTATTGATTGAAGAATTGGTGTGTTGACAAATCCCGGACAGATTGTATTGAGTCTCACACCATAGTTTTCCATGTTAGCAGCTAACTAGAAAAGAGAGAGAGTTAGGAATTCAACATCAACATTTTTTTAAAAGAGTACTGTGTAGCTAAGTAACTCAACGTTTAACAGAAACCCTGCCTGACATTTAATAAATCCTATCTCATTTTCATGATAAGGTAGCCTGCATTTTTGGTCTGGAAAAGAAAAGAAAAGAAAGTCCTATATAGTTTGTATCATGCTTCCATGATACTAGGCTGTACTGCATTCTCTGGTAAGTACAGTGATTCTGTGCTGATTTTTCTCCTCAACTTTCTAATGTTCAGCAGAGAGATGGCATTTGCTCTAATTTTCTGCAAAACCCTTTATTTTTGAACTTACATGATGATGTTTAGTTACTCTCTCATAAGAAAGTGAAACTGGAAAACCAGGTTTCAGGATTGTGTGGTGGCTATTATGTGATATGCAACACTTAACCATACTCATCTGTTTAGTTTAAGATTAAAAAGGAGTGATTTGTGTGGGGAGCAGGGGAGTAAGATCTAAACAACAATGCAAATGATTATTTCAGGTTCTCTGTTCTGGAAATTAGGGTGGAAGCCTTCTATAAGTGGGCTATCTTCTTAAAACTTAACTCATGAAAGTGTAATCATATTTCACTCTCTTCAAGTTATTCTCTCATATAGCTTGTTCAACTTAACTGGAAAATTTTGTAATCAGAGTAAGATTTACTGCTCATATAACATCTAACATGTCCCATCCTGAATGTGTTTTTTTACATTTTAGTGTGTTAAGAGTTGGCAAGAATAAATAACAATCAACATATTTGTGTTCTAGTCACTTTTTCCACACTTTAGCACCTACTTATAATTACTACGCTCTCAGTTTGACTTAAAAATAAGAAAAGCAAAATGTTAAATGATTGGGATGAAGTTATGACTTTATGACTTCTGGGCTCTTCCGTCTGTCCTTAAAATGTTTTACAATTTCTTTCTCCTTTGCTCAGTAAACCTTTCTAAAACTCAAATTGATCATAAACAATTTACTTATTCCATGTTCAGATACCCTTTGTGAAAAGAAGGACCCTCTAGCATGTTGGATTCTTCATTTTCAACAGTTTTTTCTGGTTGTGTGACAAAAGAGGAGGGAGTATAAGAAACAGCATGTTCCCTAGGAGATGCTGATACTGTTTTCAAAAACATATACTTACTGCTATTGAGCGTGTAAATCCAATTACACCATGCTTTGTAGCACAGTACACAGGTTGGAATGCAGCAGGCATGAGTCCTTTAAAATAAAAAGTTATCTGAATAAGGATGTTGGGTATCCCTACTTATGATGACCTTAAACATAAATGTAAGTTACTCATGTAAAAAAAAGTGATAAATTTTCATCAAATGCATAGAAATGCAACAAAATAGTTTATTAAAAATCTGCACATTCTGTTTTTTAATCTAAATTAAGTGGGGAAAAGTGGATGAAATAGATGAAAACACAGGTAGTCAAGGGTGGAATAATGGAGGAAAAAAAAAAGTATAATTTTAAGATAAAAGTAGTGTCTCTGAAGTAAGACAAAAATAGAGGACAAGACCTAAGAAAGAACACGGAAAGGAAACACTCAAGAAAAAGAATTTTACAGCTTTTTTTTTATGAATCTCTATATATGTAAAGTATTGTAGATACTTTCATTACTGAAATCTTAACTGCTGGTACACAAACTGGACACCTGCATTCATTTGCAGTGATTTTAAGGAAGGAATGTGGGTAAGCATGAGAGAAATAGCAAAGTCAATTTTGGCTACTGTAACTGAATTACTACTATGCTAGAAATACTCCACTAAATAAATAAAATGTCTGACTTAAATCCCTTGCTTACATTATTTCTCTCAGATAGTAAAAAATCAACAACAACAACAACAACAACAAAAAAACAACTGAGAAAACTTTTCCCCTAAATCCATGTGAGAGATAGGAATGAATGTGCTGCTCAACTGCCCATGAAATAATGTTGTTGTTTATTTGATAATGTGGTTTGAATTACAACGAAGAGTAAATTACATTGCATAGTGGGTTTTGCTTAAAGAAGCAAGTGTAATAGAATAACCCACACTTAATTTGTCATCAGAGGGACTGTAAAATTTATTTTACCTACAGTGCTGCTCCAATAATATTTCATAAGTGATGGTTTTTAAGAAAAGACTTACATGAAATAGGGAAGTCAATTTGCAATAAGCAAATGGAAAAAGCACTAAGAAACGAATGCAGGACCTCCTCTGTACCAGAGAGTATGGAGATGAGTGATTAAACACTGAGAAATAAAAAAGATGAAATCCTTATTGAGCAGAAAGAAACGAAAGCAGAGATGTGGATAGGAAATATTCTCAAAGAATTTTCTACACTAATTAGGTTGTCTGAAATGAGTTTCACTGTATGGTACCTCCTACAGTGGCCCCCATTCAGAAATGAAAACGCAGCATGATATTTAGCAGGTGACAGAAAAAATAGTGAACAATAGTTGGCAATAACATTGATGTGTTCTGTAAGGAAAAGGAGAAGCAAAATGGAAAGTAATAGTGAACATTTGTGGTGGGAGTGGAAGAGCATAAAATCATTATTTACAGTAAAATAAGAAGAGCAGAGACTTTGGTAGAAAAATTAAGAAGTTAATTCTCGTAACACTGAGTTTGATGGCAAAAAGCTCAAAGAAGAGATAGATCATGTGTGTATATATATGTATTTTTAAACATTAAGCCAATAATATCTACTGTGCAGTAAAAGTTAAACTACATAAATGCTCTGGTTCCGCTTGAATGTGAACTTCCTGTGAAAAGCAAGCAAAACACTGCCTGTTCTATAGTTAAAGGATGACATTTGTGCTCCTTAATATGGTATTGTGAAGTTTGATTTTGATGCCTTGATATTTAAATTCAACAGAAATAATTCGTTTCACATCTTTAAATGATAAAAAAAGTGTTGCTCGTCTCAGTGGATGATAGATATAATACTCAGCTCTTAAGTATGGATTTGCCAGAAAAATATGTATTTAAGAGATTTGTTTCAGCTCTTTGCTGTAAGTTCCACTTTGTCCAGAGGGCTTACTACGAAAACTTTAAATGTAGCCATGACAAGATTCAGGGTTTTGTCTTAGTTTAAATGCCACTTTGCTTAGCCAATGAAAGCAGCACTGTTCAGTGATGGGAAATGAACAACTTAACCTTGTAACTAGTTGTGTCCTTAGCTTGCAGTGATTCATTATACTTTTGATTGAGAATCTATTTTTGAAAAATGTCTTCCATGATGTTTCCTATGGATTGTGATTACAGTATTCCTTTCTGGTGACTTCTGATTGTCATCCATCATCAGCATTCTGGTTATAATTGGAAACACTGGGATACTGTCTCATTAGAAATATTATGGTATCATTATTATTATTCTTTTAACCCTTTAGAGGTTTTATGTGTTTTAAAGATGAAAGCAATCCTAATGAAGCTACAGGTAATGGACATGATTAAGACAAAATGTACTTGGAAATGCAAAGGAAGAATTCAAAGATTTTGTTGTTTGTTTTTTTTTAAAGACAAGTAAGTATAGTAAGGCAAGTTACTTTACTTGAAAAGGAAGGGAAAGTCCAGAAATAAACAAAGGAAGGGTACAGTTCACTATAATGAAGTGGAAGAAGGTTCAAAGACTTACTTAAATGTCATAAGAGAGAAGGAATAACTTGGCAGAAAGAGCAGAACAAGTAACTCATCTTTTTGGTTAAATCAAAACATTAAAGCCATTCCACATAACTGAAATTATTTTTTGCTAACATGGAGAACCACAAAGAAATCAACTCGCTTTCAGCCAAAGTTGTAATAAGTAGCAGTGAAAAGCTAGTTCTCGCATCCTTCACAATAGCACTCCTGTCTTGCTTTTGTTCCTGACTTCTGCACCTAGTACCACAGAGTCTGATTTTATCAGCACCACGGAGATCTGAAGCTGTATCTGTTCACAGTGTCCTAGGGCTTTGCTGGAAAATATTTTGGGAACTGCTCTGTGACATTGTTTCTGTTCTGCCTAAGTATTTAGCCAGTTCATGAGTATGTTTTCATAGCGTATTTGTTAGGGCATTCATTTGTTAGAACATCTGGATTCTATTTGCTGCTTCTGTAGATATTTAATTATTTCAAAGTGAAACAGCATCACTGAAACAGGCTGGGGAACATTATCTGCAAAAAAAGTTTGCATGGGGGGAAAGTTCAAATGGATGATGATGGAAGCAGTGTGTGCTGGGGCAAGGGGAGGCAACTATACCTAGAGTTTCCTCTCTCTGGGTTTTGTCATGGCACAGAACTGTTACAGTGAAAGGGGACAGGAAACTTCCTTCCTCCTCAAAGGATCTCAGTCAAGAGCTAGATAGTGAACTTGACATGATTTCATGATGACTGAAAGTGCTCTTTTGATTACCATAAACATTTTGAGTAGACCAGTAATAATCCTGTACTCATTTTCCCTTCTCTCAGTTCTCAGCAGGATGACAGGCAGCTTGTGCCTTTGGTTATACGATAGTCCTCTCCTTAGTAAGGTGTCAGGACACATTTCAGATATCAGGCTTCTCAGTACAGCTGCTTATTTATCACGGTCAATAGTTTTAATTAAGTTTCATGGTCTACATCTTGATAAATTCATATGGGATGTAGGGAATTGTATCAGTAAGCTTTAATTGTATCAGTAAGCTTTGCTGAAATAATTATTTACTACACTGTGAAGATCTGTAATGAATACAGAATTAGAGCTTTTTTTTCCAGGTATGCTTTTCCATTGAACATGTCCTTTGAGATTTGAATGAGTCTCCTTCCTTGAGTAAGATTTATGAGCTTTTTGCTGACCTTTCTACCCTCTATTTTCTTCATGGGTGCACACTGTTAGGCAGCTTGAGACGAATTTTGCTTGTGCTTGATAAAAATCTTTGTTTCACTAATTCTTTGAGAAGTGTCCTTCGTGTTTGTATGAGCATACTGTAGAGAATAAGAAACCGAAGTCTGCTTTCTAACGTGGCTGTTCATCTCACAGAGGCTTTGAGCTCATTAGAAAGCAGTGCTTCTACACTGTGATTATGCAGGGATTAAGCTTATTTCCAATAATTATTCAAATTTTTTTTTTCCCCTTTTTTTTTTTATAACCACAATATCTTGTTCCATCCTAAATTTGTAATTTTATTTCATTTTTTAATGAAAGAGGTGAAGATCCTTAAGTGTAAGTTTTGGGTAACTGATGGAACATATTTTAATGCAAGCCATAAGAGTGCATCTCTACAGGAAAATATTGTCAAAGTAATTTGTTTCCTCTCTATATTAGGTTTGCTTTATGAATTATAATGACAGCCTATTGTAACACGTAGAATACTTAAAAATAAATAACAACACGGGATGTAGCCATATTTATTTAAATTAAGTGTCTTTTCAAACCACATCACAGAAATCTCCTTTGTCACCCTGGGGCAAAAGTCTGTAGTGTGGGATACGCTCACAACACTCTCTGAAGGTCAAAGCCTCTTGAAAAGAAGCAGTTATGTAAGCAGAAAAATGAGCTAGCGGCATGATGGCCCTATAGAGTGATGAGTGAATTGATTTTAAGGGATTTATATAATATTCTATTCTTAAGAGAATGGAGGGATAAAAGATTGTTCATTATGTCAGCCGTGATCTGTAATCTTACAAAGCAAATTGTAAACTGCATTATTTTTAGGTAACTTCATAACAATGAACTAAAGTCTCCAGGGAATAGTTTATAAATTTTGTAATCTTGCCTTGATAGATTCTGCTCAACAACTTTTTAATTTAAATAAGAGAAGGAACAGAAGCTCTTCTATGATGCTGAACTGGGTACCCAACTGTGCAGCTGTTTGCACCTTTACTCTTCTCCATTACTGTGATACAGTCTTGTCCTTACTCAAATGAAGTTAACCATATAGTTTTGTTCTTGTGATACATGTATACATGTATCTCAGATCCTATAGAAGTCTCTGCTGTGAAGAAATGCTTTACACATTTCCTTTGGCTGAAGCTATCTATAAGAGGGGAAACTGTCTGTGTGTGAAGCCTGAGTGCTTGAAGTTAAATCAAACTGTTGATATTATTATACAGCAGTTGTACGTGCCAGACTACACATCAAACAAATTCTCACTGAGCAATCTAAATTAACATGTTTTAAGCTAAATATTTTACTTTATTTCTATATATCTCTATAAGTACATTTCTTTTGCTTTTTTTGTTTTAAACCTGGTAGAATCCAGGCAAATAGAAATTCAACTTTTACAGAACAACTTTATGAAAGAATGAAAGCTCTCAAAGCAAGTGTTCACACACAAAAATTCAGTTTTCCTCTTTATTTAGTAAAAGTGTATATGTATCAGTCACAAAAATGTAAGAGACAATGTGAAATGTAGTTCTGTAATTAATTTCAGGAGTTAAATTTAGTGTTTTATGCTATTCCTGTTGCTTCTATATACTCTATATAAAAAAAAAAAATTAAAATTAACGTGAGTAGTTTCCTACAGAATGGGTTTTAGAAAAATTTACTTTTTAAATTTGAAATTAAGCGTATTACAATGTATTCAAAATCCTGCCCCAGCTGGCATTTTCTTTTATGGGAGTAGACTGGCAGTAAACCACATTTTTTTCTCATTGTCTCAGAGTTTTAGTGGAATTACTTCCTCTTGATCTGAATGCACAGATCCCGTAAAATTGTTTCATGGCTATGAGAAAAATTGAGTTATGAGTTGATTATTTGCTATGCAAGCTTATGTATTTCCTTCTGTCTCACATTTAGCCCTGTCTTGCAGGGATGCTCTAAAGAAAGAAAGATTCAGTATTGGAAAGAAATAGTGGACGCTATGGCTTACACCCAGCCAAATACTTATGGCATCCATTTCATAGGATGCATTTAAATATGTCTGTGGGTGTTCTTTGGAAGCATAAAACAGTAAGGTTTGATTCAGTCTCTAGTTCAATCATTGGCAGAATTCCCACGGTTAAGAACTAATTAATGTGTGAAGCAAACGGTATTGAATGTTACACAAGAACTGCATATAACTCTCTTTGCTGCTCAACAAGGCACGGGAATACTTACTGTCTGTCTGCAGATCACAGCTGATACAATCTTATAGAGGAGTTGGCTTGGGGGGGGGGGAGGGAAGAGGAGGATAGAATTAAAACCACTCCAAAGTTTAATCATTAATAGAAGCTAGCTTTGAGAAAAAGAAAACACATGCAGGGAATGTTAAACAAGCCAATGGCAGCTTGCCTTTTGTATACGGAGTGAGCTTAGGGACTTAGACCTTCAGACTGTAAAGGAGAATTAGAGTCACAAAGCACGAGCAGTAAAAAATAAATAAACTATAAAAAGTTAGTGTGTGTCAGCTTTTATAATGTGGCTTTCCTTACGATCTAGGAAGAAGTTGCTTTGTAGACTTGTAAAAGCAAACAGAGCAAAGGAGGCTGTTTCTGATAGATGGCCGCAATTGTTAGAGCATAATGTTAATTAAATAATTGAAAATTATAATAATTATAATGATACAAACTGAGGAAAGCCAAACTGTTAGATCATAAAAAATCTTTTTAATCAGTTCAGAATAGTTAGAACAGAATCGAACTTCTTGCCACATTTGCCCTTTCTTAAGTGCTCTGTGTGCATCAGAGCTTCTCTAGAAATGTGTAATCTTTTACTTGTGTTGATGAAATCTTTTACTGCGATAGCAGTTCTCTTCAGGTTAATTTCGAGCTAATGAAGATGAACTTACCATCTGCTAAAGAACCCCTCACCCATATGAAGCATGTATATGAGTGAAATCAGATTCTCCATGTGATTTTTGTCAATAGGGTGGATTGGATTTCTCCTTGTAGAAACCCATTTCATATGTTAATTTAATGTACCCAGAACAGTTATGGCCATCCACCATCAGGACCTAAGGCCACCACTCTCTTAGGTCTATAAATTAGATTATGGTTCCCACCTTTGTGTATGTATTATTGCAATTTAGCAATGTTACTAGTGTTCAGAATGTATAATAAATTGAGGTAAGTTAGGTTTTGCCCTACGATTTCTGTTACTGTGATGAAAACTAGCTCAAAATGAGAGTAAACGGGGAAGAGCCATAGTAAAAAAGAAAAAAGTGAGAACAGTATGATCCATTGATTTTAGATACAAACCAGTGAATAGAAAGTGTTTATATAGAAAATATTCTCACCTGCCAATGATGAGATATTAATGATTACTCCTCCATCACCTCCATTTCCTTTTCTCATATATTCTAGACCAAGGTAGGTTCCTCTAATCACAGATGTCTGACATAAAGGGGAAGAAGTACAATTATATTCAAAATATGTTCCTTTTTTACTCCTAAAAAATTAGTCTTTCTTTAATTTTAATATTTAACTGTAATTTTGCTTTACTTGACTTGTGATCTTACTTATTCTTTGAAAATTATAAACACAGAAGTCATTCCACAGTAATTCAGCTCAATAATTTCCAAAGCAAAACTACTGTGGATAAAATAATAGTAGCTTGATTATTTTCCTCATAAAGATATAATTTGAAACATACAGCCTGAAATAAGTGCTGTGAAGGAAAGAAAATGTATCTAAGTAAAAAAATGATAGACCAAATACATGCTTTGTCTGAGGATATAAGAAGTGGATAAACAGATCATAATCCCAGCATTCTTACTGAGATGAATTATTCATTTTAGAAAATGTACAGACTGAATCTGAAGATGTTACACTTATGGCTCCGTTTGACTCACTACACAAGAAACTTGCGCTTCTTAGAATTAAGTTATGTAGTCTATTTCTGGTCCTAAAATTTGTATTTTCTGGCTGAAATTAGTGTGTTTTTACCTTTTCTGTCAAAAGAAGGTTAGTTCAAACAGACAAATACAGCTAAGGAAAACAACAACAACAACAAAGCATTCTACAAGATGTGAAGGTAGGTATTAGTGTAATTTTAACTGCAATATGTAAATTTATTTTATTTTTAAAGAAAGAACTTTAAGGAAAAGTTTTGCTGAGACTTAATATCTTGATTACTTACGACCTGATTTTGAACCCTACTGCTGGGATTCATCCCATCAAACTTAAGATATTTAAAGCAAATGAGTTTCCCCAAAAGGGTAAGTTGCTTTACTAGAGATTTTGAGGAGTACTAATAGAAAGCTGTGGTGATGCTCTAAGTGAAAGATAATAACTTCAGTGAAATGTTGCAATAGTACTGCATTTGTGATGTGTTTCATACTTATTTACCAACTTCATTAGATCTCTGCATAATCAGTTTGTATTTGCCTTACAGTTTCAGCTAAAAAAGAGCGACCGAACTGAATCACTTTTATATTTCCAGAGATACTGTTTCTGTTTTTAATCAAGAACTTCATTTATATTTTCTTATTATCTGTGCCATTTATTTGACCAAGATGCTCAAAAGATAAAGTGGCCCTAAAAATCTGTCCACATATGTGCCAGGAAAGGTTCAAAGGACTCTGTACCACTGAGGTAGAAATGTCCCAAAATATATTACTAAAACGTTTTGGTTAGTTGTTAATTGTACTGGGGAAAAAAAAAAAAAAAAAAAAAAAAAGCTTTTACAAAAGGAACATAAAATGTTTTTCTACCATTGTCTAAATTTCCAAACAAAAAAATGGATAATTTTAAGACATGTATTTATTACATTTCATTTTTAGTAAGACTTCTAATTCAATTTGTTTCCTGTCTTCAAGAAACGTGCTTGTTTATTTTAACAAGAAACATATTCAGAAGATTTGAATGTCTTTCTTTTTTTATTTTTTTTTCTGTATCCAAGTAACACAAATCTGAACTGCACAGTGACAGATATATAAAAACTTGAAGTTTCATTACAAAATTTGCTTTGTAATATCAATATTGAATCAGCTCTTTTTTTCTTCATTTTCTTCATTTCTTCATTCATATAGATGCAGTATTTTATATTTTCAATATCAGTATATTTTCAGCATATCACTAGTTACATTTTGATTAATATAAGAAAAAGCTATTTTCTGAATACTTTAACAGAAGCTTTTCAAAGGCCTGTTTTCAGTGTCTTGCTAAATTAATTCTGATGCCCTGAAAAGTAGCAAAGACACTATAAATGTGGCCTTGCAGTGTTTAATGTTGATTGTCACATTTAAATTTCAAGGAATGTATAGAAAAATAAGATTATTTATGCCTGGTAGCATTTCTGCAAGGTAAATTTATTCTGAAAATGAACTCATTAACAGCTTAACAGAAAAGTTAGATTTATTATTATTGGTGTTTCTCTCTCTCTATATATATGTATATGATAAGCTATATACAATACAATTTAGAAAAGCAAGAGTTAATGCTGTCTCCGGAAAGCAGGTGCAGGCCCTATCATGCCCTGGAGCGGTGGCTCAGCCTGTTGAACAGAAAAGGAGAATTCCACTTAGGATGATGAGAAGAAATAAATCAGTTGCAGAAGGAAGTATCTTGTGGCTCCTTGAAGGTTTTTCTTTCCGCCTTCTCATTCAAAGAGATAAAAGAGCAAAATGAGTCCTTGGCCAAACCACAAGTAAATGGGAATAGTGAGTAGCTTGACTTTTCTATCAAAATCATATTACTGATCTTTTTTTCTCTGTACCCCATTAGCAGCATCTCTTGGTGAGCTGGAGGAAGCCCTCTTTTACAGGTACTGTGAAAGGTTGTATTCTGAATTAATGCAGATATTCATTTGGATATTACCCTAGTACCTACTGTTATTCTCACATGGAACTTCTCTATAAATGTGCATGATCATGGCTATTTCTGGTGTTTGGTCTTGTAACACAAATAATTATTCTGGAAATAAACTGAAAAAAAATAGAGAGGGTGAGAAGAACCTAGCTGTCTGCACACTCATCAGATGGCACTCGGGATGAAGGTGTTCTGTGATAGATCTTCCATTCACTTGCCAACATTCCCCTCTCCAGAAAAAAAGAAAAAAAAAAGTCATCTCAATAGTTTTCAATGATAGAACAGCAGTAGCTGAACTCACTGTTTTTTGAGCTCGCAATTTATTCTTAGAATCTAAGTGTCACTCTCCAGCCAAGCCCATGGATCCAGCTGGGTGAACAAACCAAGGCTGGCTCTCCTATCTGGGAGCCAAGAACTAAGGTGGGAAAGATGTTTTTGAAAGAAAAAGGTGTACATATTTTTGGGGAGTTGTGTGAAATGCATCTTCGGAAAAGTGCAAATTGCAGTCTGAGGCTTCTTCTTTTATGGAATGTGACACTAGTTTCCTGGGTGTTTGCATTCCAAGAGAAAGCTTATAAACTATCACTTCAGTGTATCATGCACAATAAAAATTAAGTCAAAGAATGATACGTTCCTGGTCTTGGAATATGATGAAAAACATTTCCCATCTGCCTTTCAAAAAAACTAAAATAAATTGAAGATGTTTTCAGGTTGTGTAACTAGAATCATAGAATCCTTAGAGTTGGAAGGGATCTTTAAAGGTCACTTAGTCCAACTCTCCTGCAAGAACAGGGACATCCACAGCTCGATCAGGTTGCCCAAGGCCTGATTCAGCCTCATCTAGGGATCAACCGCATCTCTAGGCAACCTGTTTCAGTGCTTCAGCACCTCACTGTAGATTTTTTCCCTATGTCCAACCCAAATCTACCCTCTTTAAGCTTGAAGCCATTTCCCCTTGTACTATCACCACAGACCGTGTGCCCCTTTCTTTCCTGTAGATCCTCTTTAGATACTGAAAGGCTGCTCTCAGGTCACCTCAAAGCCTCCTCTTCTCCAGGCTGAATAGCCCCAGGTTTCTCAGCCTGTACTTGTAGGAAAGATGTTCCATCTCTTGGATAATTTTTGTGGCCCTCCTATGGATACGCTCCATCAGGTCCATATCTCTTAGGTACTGAGGACTCCACACCTGGATGCAGTACTCCAGGTGAAGTCTCACAATGCAGAGCAGAGGAGCAAGATCACCTCCCTCGATCTGCTGACCACACTTCTTTTAATGCATTCCAGGATACGATTGGCTTTCTGGACTGTGAGGGCACATTGCTGGCTCATGTCCAGTTTATCATCCAGCAGTACACACAGATCTTTTCTGGCAGGACTGCACTCAATCCTTTTGTCCCCCTGATTTTATTGGTAGTGAGGGTTGCCTTGACACAGGTGCAAGATCTTGCACTTGGATTTGTTAAACTTAATGAGGTTCAACTGTGGGTCCACTGCTCAAGCCTGTCTAGGTCCCTCTGGATGGGATCCCATCGCTTTGATGTGTTGATGTGTTGACTTACACCCCATCAGCAAACTTGATGATGATGCAGTTGACCTCACTGTCAATATCATTGATGAAGATATTAAAGAGTATCAGTCCCGGCACTGATCCCCGTGGGATACCACTGATCACTGATCCCTATCCAAATATTGAGCCACTGACCACCTCTCTCTGGACTTGATCCCGCAGCCAGTTCTTCATCCATTGAACAGTCCACCCATCAAATCTGTATCATTCCAGTTTAGAGAGAAGGATGTTGTGGGGTACCATGTCAAAGGTCTTACTGAAGTCCAGATAGATGACATCAGTGGCTCTTCTCTTGTTTATTGATGCAGTCACACCATCATAAAAGGCTACTAGGTTGGTCAAACAGGATTTGCATAGCTTCTAGGAGGATCTGCTCCATAGACTTTCCCAGCACAGAGGTAAGACTGATGGGATGGTAGTTCCCAGAATCATCCTTTTTATCCATCTTAGAAATGAGTGTGGTGTTGCCTTTTTTCCAGTCACCAGGGACTTCTCCTGATTGCTATGAGTTTTGTGTTTGTTGCTGACTGCTGAAAACTATCATTAAAACCTGAAAATAATCGGAATGGTTATCTTCCTAGTTGCTGAAAAAACTGACCTCATTGATATTGCTGTTTGTATTCTTATCAAAATACAATTATTTACTCTAGCAAATAATGAAGACAAGGTGCACTGCAGGTCTGAGCATGCTCCCAGGGGAAGAAGTTTTATATCGTAGCTGCCAGTAGAAAGTTCAGGATTCTTCCCAGTTAAATCTTAATATCTCCTAGTGTTAGCTTCTGAAAAATTCAGACTTGAATTAGATGTGACCAGACATTCTGATATATACTTTGAAAAATAATTGTGCTATTGCTCAAAATGTTTGTAATTGCAATTGGAAGCATCTTATCAGTAATCAGCAACTTATATAACAAATTGTTTGGCAATTTCACTATCAGTGCCAAAATCTGAAACAAAACTTACAAAATCTAAGGCACATTACAAGTCTGCATGTCCCATACATGTCTGTATGGTTTTAATTGTTGTTCTTAAAGAAATAGTATTTTGGAACTCTGATTCTAGTAAGACTCCTAGTTTTCAGCAGAGCTCTAATTCCATTTCTTCTTCTTTAGGAATCTGACTACCCAGTGTTGTACAATGATCCTGCATTCCAACAACACTTTTAAGACAGTTTTCATATTCTGTATTTCATTTTAACATTTAGATTAATCTATAGATACTAATAGTTTTTGTTTGTTTGTTTGTTTGTTTGTTTGTTTTTTAGTGGTTACTTTCAAAACATCTTAAGTAATCATCCTTTGCAAATGGCAATTGTTTAGGAAGTAATGTAGTATAGACTGTCTTTTTTTTATGTTTCAAGGAAGGTTTTCATAATAAATTAGTTTCTTTTGCCTATTTAACAGGGCTTTCCTTGCCACCTTGTCTGATACTTCTGTTTCATCCTTAGCTATGGCAATATTTTATGCTGAGAAATTATCTCTACATTCTTTCAGTTCTGAAGATGACTTCTCTAATGTTAACAAGATGATTAAATCTTCCTTTGAGAAAACAAAACATTTGATGTAGGCTACTGAACGAACGTAGCATATGCCTATGTGCTAGGGATACTAAACATATAATGAATGGAAGAGGCATTGAATCATGGTTTTGTAAGACAGGTTAGTGCAGAACTGAAATTTGACCGAAGATCATTTCACCAAAGATCATTTGATTTTTGTACTGTGATGTTGTCAGCTGATGGCTGTCTTATGAGTAAACATTTCTAACTACTTCATGAACTATTCATAAATAGCACAAGGCAAACTTTAAAAATTGCAAACTAATTGTTGGTATTGATTCCCATGAAAAATGTTAGTGGTTTCTTGTATGCCAGGAAGGTGGGATTGATTTTATTGTAGATTTCCAAGGAAGCAAGAAGATTTTTGTAAGCATTCAAGTCCCTTGGCACTCCTACTACTTTGCATGCTCTATGAAATGAAATTGTAGGCTCTTGAGTTTGAGTTTCCATCTCAAACTCTAGAAAACTAGAAAGCTCAAAGAAGGAGAGGCAGAAAGCATGGACGATAGGATTTCTTCATTTGCCAGAGAACAGTAGCCTTGGTACAATGTGAGAGTAAACTATGATGTTTAAGGTTTTTTTGTTTGTTTGTTTTTGTTTTTCAATGCAGTTTTCTGTACTTTTTTGTCTCCTAAATTCTTCAGGAATAAAGGAATATTATTATATTTTGAGTAACTGGATTCAGGTAATGCTTGGTTCAAATAAATTGGTTTTTCATTGTATTTGAACATTGGCTACCGTAAAAATACATTAAAATGGTAAGCTGTGAAGTTCATTGGCCTACTGTGCATTTAAGGTCTATCTATGTGCTTCCTAATATAGACATCAAAATTCTCTATGCTTACAGGTCTCTTTATGCATTTGGAGGGCTGATCCTCATGCCATTGATCTCAATATAATAGCTATTTCTCACCTTTTGATGGCCACATCTTTCTGTAAGCACTTAGTCATATTTCTGACATTACACACTTAAGGAACAGGCAGCTAAGCCACTGAACAACAGAGTTGGTGTATTTCTTAGAATGCAATCTTGATACACTAGTTAACTGTGCAGTTTACTCTTCTACAGAGAGCTCTGTGGTTTTTTGTTTGTTTGTTTGTTGGTTGGTTTTTTTGTTTGCTTTTTTAGAAAGCTCCACACTGAGCAGTTACATAAGCAGTGTTAAGAAATTGCTTTCCTGTCTGTACTGTGAGCCCTGGCAGTAACGCCCAGCTGCTGAATCTAGCTGTACGTCCCAGTCACGTTATTTTGAGGTGGAAGTTCAACCTGTGTAATTTCTTCTGATAAAATGGGAAAGGAAAGCAAGGTGTATGACCAGAAGAGATACGCCCAAGAGATCTCTTATCTAGCTTACACAAGGGAACAGCCCTGCAATGATCATTACATCTTTGTCTCAGAAGTAAATAAGATGAAGCTTGCCTAGTTAACTTTAAAGTTGTTGACACATTAATTGGTCTTTTGAAGGATAATTCCTTACTGACGAGGGAATTAATTGATTTTGCATGATTTGCTAATTGCTAGAAATTTTATTACACCATAAGCTATATGTAACTGATCCACACATTCATGCTTCTCTTAATGTACATCATTTGCACAGGAAATTTTATACTACCTCCTTATGTCCCAGGGAATGAGCAATACAAATGGAGTAAGCAAAGAGAGCAAGACAGATCTCACTACTTTATTTATCAGAGCAAATGACAACCAGCCACCCAAATCTTTAGGAATATATATTCTCAGAGTTAGCTAGCATTTCAGCATTTCCCTACATCTCTTTCTGTGACTGTCTTCAAAGCCCTTCTAGATGAGTATAAATCTCTTCACAGGCAATGTTTTCCTCTCTACCCATACTTCCACAGTATATGAGGAAATAAAAATTTGGTTTGCCTTGAGAATATTTTACTCAAATATTTCTGATAACTGTCTTAAGGCATTTGATATTTATGCTGACACATTTTCTAGATATACATATGCATACTTTTCTTCTGTTTTAATGATTAAAATGCAGATGAGATTAAATAAGAGCATAATTTAATCTCAAAATCTATTTTTTCTGAATTCCAAATGACAAAGAATGCCAACTTTCCCATTTTTTCTACTTCTGCCTAAAAACGCATTTTGTTTCTTTTTAAGTTTCAGAAAAAAAGATATGTTTCAAATATCTTTAAAAAATTCTCAGAAATTTTTACTATAGTGCAGTAACATTATGTTTAAAAAACATTGTTTAAAACCAGAAAGCATTAATAAAAACAAATCAAAATAAAAAACACTTCATGATTATTTCCCTGTGAAACAAGATAAACAAGTTAACTTTAGAAACGCATAACAACTAAAATCGTATTCCCTTGCATGTTAATTAGTAGTTTTTGCTTTTTTAGGAGAATAATGTAGGAATTCTGGGAGGCTCATAAACGACCTTTCTGGATCAAATTTATGTATCAGTAAATGCATATAATCTTTGGAGCTTAAAATCATAGAATCACAGAATTATCAAGATTGGAAATAGACCTCCATGATCATCCAATCTAACAGTCCACCTGCCACCAGTATTTCCCACTAAACCATGTTCCCACTATCCCAGCCACTATCAGTTCCAGAAAGCCTACAAGACAAGAAATAAGGACACCAAATTGTGTTTAACTAATGTGCATCTAAAGCTTATCAAAATGTATTTTTTTTTAATTTGTTTTGACTTTAAGAGGAAAAAAAAAAAGGTTACAAAATTTTTGGATTCCTTAGGCATAAATTCTGTGAAGCAGGCTGCAAGAAATACTATTCTTGTCGTTCTAGATTGCTGTATAAAAATGTGCATGTCACACATGCTCATGACTTTCTGTATGTGGTTTTTGTTTGTGATGGACTGTTGAAACTACATAGGTAATACCCACTTAAAATTCCTGCATGGGTTCTTTTCTGTATGCTATATTAACAAGACCATACATTTGTATAGGTATCAGTAGCTTAAAAAATGTCTCAAGCTGATTTTGATCAAATCAGTGCTTCCAGACCTGAAGCTCTGTTGTGGGGGATGGATGGTACTGCTGGAATGCTTAATTAGAGGTGTTAAAAGAAATACTAAAAAAAGATGGGTGATACTTAGCACAAAATACAACAGGATTGTGAAAAACACCACAAGAGAAATCATTCTAGTAGTTGTTACTCTTTTTTTTTCCTCACCATAAAGCTGCCTTGTTTCTTTCACAGGAAACTTTAATGGATACAAGCAAGAGCTGTTTTTTTATTCTCTCCTTTTCCTACTGTACTATCTCCCATTCTTTAAATTTGCTTCTTTATTTCTGTTCCTTGTGTTTTCTCAGGCAGTGCTATCATGGAACTTCCTTGCACCTCTTTAAAAATGTTCCTGGAGACCAACCGGTTCTGTGAACTGTTTCAGCCATAAAGAACACACCCCATATGTGTTTGTTCTGATTTATCTTCCTCTGTACTGCTCTACTTTTGTACTTCGTACTTTAAACTGGGGCAGGGAATATTTGTTGTATAAATATACAAATAATGTCACAAAGACCAAAGTTGGCATGTAGAGGTTTTTCTCCCCCAACCCCTTCCCCCCCCCTTTTTTTTTATTTTAATTGTTGCATTGTGTATATCAAAATATGTGGCTATAGAAGTTATTCCTATTCTTAGGGATAACACAAAGGATAATTAAATATCCTATGCTGGGGAAATAGAGATGTTTTTAAATTGCATTTTTCATACACTTTTTTTTCCTTTCTCTACCAGAAACAAAACATGTTTTATGGAACTGACCAACATACTATATTACAGAAAGTAGCTTTTACTGTTCTGTTTTTCATAGTTAATAAGCATGAAGCACGAATATCTTGGTTTACAGAAATTATTGTAACTAGTTAGAAATGACCTATGGAAATCAGTAGGTAGTTGACTCAAGGTAAGACAGTTAATGAATATTTCAGTTTAAAGATAAATGAGGATATGTTATTCTTAGATTATCCTTAATTTAATGCACATGGTTGTGCTTTTACTCAGCTTAATCATTTTAAATGTGCTCGTTTTAGTCACCTGCATGGGTTGATGCATATATTCAACTTTCAACTATGAAGGATAACTTTATGGAGAATTAACCTATATAATCATGTTAAAGTTATATATGAGGTAAACATTCCTCCTACTCTGCAATTATAAAATTGTTTGGACATCAGTCTGTAAGTTAAGATATTTACTTAGGCACTAAATTATATTCTAGATTTGCAGACCCTAAATGCCTTCATTTTTTTAGCTAAATTTATAGGTGAATCACTGACAAATGAGTTTCTCACACAGACTTCATTGTTTTTGGTCATGACTAACTACCTGTGCATGCACATTTGACAAGTGGATGGCTGCCTACAGTAAATTATAGCCTATATTAATCTAAGACATATGCATGGAACTGATGATGTCACATTCTTGTCAGTTCACAGAATGAAATATCCTAATTTTTAATTTGTCAGAATATTTCAGAAATGAAAGATGGAGAATCATGTGTAGTTAAATCATGAGGAAGATATAAAGGAATGAGAAAGGAAAATGAACAAATGTATTTCTCTTATTGTGGAAACCTTAATGTGTGATTCCAAGAATAAACAATAACCTTGGATAGATACAAGAAGTAAAGTATTATTAAATCAAAACATTTTTTAAAATATGTATTTCTCAATTGATTTTCTAGATCTTATCTCAGGTACAGCTTGCATTACATGTCCAGGTATATTTTGTTGTTCCTTTTCAGAGAGGCATTCAAATTCAGTGACTCATATACCTTTGTCCACAGAATTTTGTAAAAAACAAGTTTTTCATTTTCATATCTTGAGCTCTCCTGACCAGCTGACACATTCCAAATGACTATTTGGATTCAAGTTCCGCACTGCACTCTACCAAAATTTTTTTGCTACTTTCTGAGCAGATCAAGGCTACAACACTTTGTAAGCATTTTCATAAGAATGACAACATCCAATCGGAACATTATAGATGGTAGAACACAAGCTGTCCACAATGTTGTTAATTTAGAAAGATGCTCTTTCCTACAGAGCTTAGATCTCCTAACTGTGTAGCCTAAACTAAACAATTTCAACTGAGAAATAGATAGTGAGGTCTCACCTGGTGAAAGGAATGAGACTTCTTTGTAGAGTTAGCCAGATAATATCAAAGGACTAGTTACAGTCTGAAAATAAATTTTACTCTTGTTGAATGTACTCAGTTTTAGCAAGTGATCTTAAGTGATGTGCTTCAATTAGTCATAATGGTGAAATGGACTATATTAAAAACTCAGGTTGTATACTTGCTTCAGTGGTGAAGCAAACATGGAGCTTGGATGAAAAAGTTTTCCTATAGTATCAAAGTTATCCCGTAGTATACATTAGTCTTATTCCCCAATACAGGTCAGCTGAATCTCGCAGATAACTAAAATGTTCTAAAGCACTCATACAAACAGACTGGTCTCATGTAGGTGAAGCTCTATTGCCTTAGGTGCCATATTATTACACCTATGTGAGATTTCAGTGGGCTTTGTAAGAAGGAGAACATTGTCTGCCGTAACTCTACACAGTGCCATACATTTTGAATAGATGACGTAAAGAAGCCACTGCACATACATTTAATTGTCTATACATATGCAATTAGGTGGTAATATTTTGGATAGCTGTGCTTACCAGTCTAATAATCCACGTTCTGCCACATGGCATAATCTGTACAAGCCATGGAGAGTTAAGTGCATTTCAGTGTCAATTACTGAAGGATGAGTATGTGAGAAGAGATAATGCTTACCAAGTTAATTTGTATAGTGCTTTCCCAGTCCTTCTCATTGTTCACTCCAGCATTATTAACCACAATATCCAGCCTTCCAAAATGCTCGATTACTTTTTTGAAAGCACCTATAGTAAAATCCAAAGGTGAAATTTCTTAGCACTTTTCATTCAGTTATATAATGCCCGATAACAGGAGCAAATGCAAGTTCTTAGCACTCATACATTTTGCATTAGGTTGGATATTTAGCACCTAATTATATAAACATTTATAGCTTGATCCTGTATGACTTTGATGTAATAAATTCCAGAACTGTCCCCATATATTTTAAGTGTAAAATAAAGGCTTTATTTGTTCAAAATGGTTTTATTGACTGGCCTGAATTTAACTAATTTTAAGAATGCATTTCTTGTTCAGTGAGGTAACTAATACAGATTTTTCAGGTATGAAGAGTTCTTGATTAATTTTAATTTTTTAAAAATTTATTAACAGGTTTTTATGCATTGGGTAACATTAATAACGTGTCTGTAAAATTCACATCTTCTTTGTTCTGTTGATAATTCTGAAAATAATGACCTGTCTACCAGAGAAGCTGAAAATAAAGAACAGGGAAACTTCCACAGGGGCACTATGTTGAACTAAGATAAAAGATGTGAAAGGCAATGATGTCGTAGTGATGAACAAACTCATCTAGCCTGGCCCTGCTTTGACACCATAGTTGGATGAGATGACCTCCAAATGCTTGTTCCAAACTAAGTTTTTCCATGGCTGCGGACCTGATCTGAAGTTATACAGTTTCTTCACAGGTTGTTCTTCCCTCCAAAAATGGATACACATCACTTATCATTTATTATTATGGAAAATACCACTCCCCCAGATATTGTTTTAAAAAAAAACATGACTGACTGAAAATCTTGATTATTTCAGGTATATTGAAATTATGCTTGACAGGCCTTAATGAAACTACTTTCCTAAAAGCTGATATCATGATACTCTGAATTCTCTGGTCTTTCATCTTTGGCTACTAGTGTCAATCAAAGGTACAGCTGCAGCTTTGAAATAAACATTTCTATGCTTTTGTTTTGTTTTGTTTTCCAACTGTTGCAAGAGTTTACAATATTTGTTTTATTTTGTTTTGATTTTGCCATATGGTTGGTACTCTAACAGTGTTTTCTTGATGGATCTGAAGCTGCTGCAAGTTTGTCACAGTCATCATCTTGATATCAGAACAAGAGCTTTGCAGCAGCTGGGAAAGGTTTTATCCATCCAGTTGCTCTTATTGTACAGATTTTTCAATGTTCTTAATCTGTACTGTGGTTTTTGATGTTTTTAAAACCTCTCTTTTCTGCCTTCTTATCATGTTATCACTCAGACATCACTGTAAACTAACTTGTTCTCCCCTTTTTGGATGTAAAAGAACTGTGTTTACACTGCGGAGTATTGCTTAGAGCTTATTAAATCATAAAAAAGAAAAACCGATGATCATACAAAATGCTGATCATTAAAATGAAAGAGAGGATCAATTTTAACAGGTAAGAAAAACAGTGGAAAGTAAGTCTAAGCACCAATCATAAGCGAGCTTCCTAAATTTCCATGGTAAGCAAAAATAAATGTATGGTCATTTTTTTAAACTGAAGGTGAGGATATATGCAAGAAAGCCTCCAAAGGAAAAAGGATATGGACAAAGTAATGGATTCCCTGCACATGAGCATTGTGTACCTAGAGATACTTGTTCTAGTCTTGTCATTTGTTCCATTTTGTAAGAGTTCAAGTTGGAATAAGATTATTAAAAATGTGATATTGAATGTAAAAAGCAGATACAGGACACGACACATCCAATAAGTACTTAACACTCCGAGTGAAATTAGGCTTATTATGCAGCAATTTGTAATTGCAAGTGAAGAAAGCAGAAAAATAAAGCAGTAACAAAAACAAACAAACAAACAAACAAAAAAAAACAAACAAAAAAAACCCACAGAAACCCTAAAGGATTTTAAGTCATGACTGCAAATTTCTGTCACCTAACCCGCAAAGTTAATAATGCTGTATTAGAGAAGCATAGCAACTCCTTGCATTGATCCTTGCCATCCCTCCATTCCTATTCTCATTGTTCTTTTCCTGCTAACTTGGTTGCAGAATTTCCCTCCCTGTGCCATCCTGCTCCTTCCAGTTCTGAGTGCTCAGCCTGCAGGCTGTGCACTAGCCTGGTGTGAAAAAGTAGAGAAACTGTGGGATCAGGGTAAGAGAAAGCTAGTTGAGGTAAAAGGCATGCTGCAGCACATGATATTCCTCCCCCTAAGAGGCTTATTCTTGCTCCTGGTTTATTCCTCTCACTTGGAGAAAAAACCACTTATCAGCTTAGCTGATAAAAAGAATGTTTGCCGGTTAGCGTATCTCCCACATTTATTGTCCAGCATCTCCAATGGAAAACATTTAAATCAGGCATTTAAATCACACTACCTGGGAGCTAGGAACAATATTGGTGAACTGTGGACTAGCTGCAGTGCTTGTAAAAGAGGAATGATTCTGTTCCACCTCTACTGTTGAGACAACAGCGAGAGCAGTACAGTATGTAAAAGCAGAAGTAAAGGGTACGCATCCAACATGACACAAATGAATCTGGAAAGGACACTGACAAAAGTGACGTCAAACTCTGTATCTGACTGACTCATTACCTGTGAATGTTTCTCTTAAGAATGGAACTTCAATGAAGTGATGCAGTAGTTGTGAAATATTGTGTAGCTTATATCAACACTATTAGATATTTTAACAACTCACTAGGGTGCAGGATTTATTCGCTAAATAAAAAAAAAATGGTGATTATAAATCCTGACAATAAATAATGGCAATCATACAGGAGAGAAGCTCCTTCCCATGACCTGCATATGCAAGACACATGCAGAATTCTATCAATCTGTATGAAAAACCAGGCTGAAGTGCTGCGTCATCTCTTGTCAACCCTTCTTTCAGCTCCAGCAGCATATGTTGGACATAAGCATGCCATATGGAAAGATCACTGCAACCTGGAGCAGGATTTATTGCTCCTGTGATGAGAGAATGCAGCTTGGATTCTGTACCGAAGCCTCATAAAAAGCATGTCCGTGCTTTAAAGCTCACATATATTACTCATAAAACAACAAGTATCTTCTGCAGAGGCTTCCATGGAAAAATATCACACGGCACTCGATGGAAATAATTTCTTTGGCTTTTCTTTACGATGTGCCAAATAACACAGTGAAATGCACGCGCGCTGGTAATAATATTTCACGTCCGCAGGTTCAGAAACAAATCCTTTTTGAGTCACGGTCGGGTTGAGAGCAGGCTGCCCTCCAGAACCCCGAATTGCACACATCGGAGCGGCAGCCCGGGCTCCGTCAGGTCGCTGCATGTCGAGCCGGAGCCGCGCCGGCAGTTTCCTCCTTACCTTTCAGTTGCTCCGTGTCCGTAACGTCGCACTGGATGAACACCGTCCTCTGAGCTTCGAACTGTTCGTCCAGGGCCGCCTTGCTCTGCTGCCCGGCCTCGGGGTTGCGGTCCAGGAGCGCTACCTGCCCGGGAACGGAGGCGGGGTGGGAGAGGCTGAGCGGGGCCGCGCCGAGATGGGGGCTGCCGGCGCCCGGAGAGAGGGAAGCGGCGGCGCGGGGCTTGCTTACCTTGGCTCCCTTGCCCAGCAGCGCCTGGACGAAGGCTCGGCCGATGCCCTGAGCCCCGCCGGTGACCAGAGCCACCTTGCCATTGACGTGCATGGCGCTGCCCGCCCGCGAGGCGCAGAGGAACCGTCTCCCGCCTAGCCGGAGGAACCGAGCGCGGTGTCACCTGCCCCAAGTTTCCTCCCTCCGTCGCTCCCTCCCTCCTGCCCTCCCTCCTTCCCTCTTCCTCCTCCTCCTCCTCCAGCCGATACAGCCGCGACTCATTCCCCCTCGCGCCCCTCGCGTCCGACCCAGCGCCGAGAACTGCCCGCGGCGGGGGGAAGGAACGGGGGTGGAGCGGGTCGTGCCCCTCTCACGCCTTCTTCGGGTGCCTGCGTGAACCCCGGGTTCGAGAGTCGGCGAGAAGAGCGGCTCCCCCGGAGGGTCTCGGCAGCCGCCTCGGGAGCGTGGGGAGCGACGCGGCACAGCTCGAGCTTCGCGGAGGACTGCTTACAGCTCCGGGCCGTGCGTGCTTTGCTTGGCCCGAGCTGCGCGAGCGGCAGGGGAAAACAAACTCTCTCTCTCGGAGAAAACAAACACAGAGCCTCTTCTCACCCCGCGGGTCGGCCCATCGGTGCTCTCCTCTCAGCCAGCAGAGAGACTCGGAGGAAAACGCAGTGACTGAACGCTGGGAATGTATCGGGATAACAGCTTTCTAGACATGGTCAGATCTGCAGCTTGTGCTTTAAAAATTATTTAACTTCTTGTACAGCTGGGAAACCAGATCCTGCTATAACACAAGTTGTATCTGATTAAAAACAAATCTATCAGAGCCAAGTAACATATATCAGTGTACATTACAAACATGAGAAACCTTAGCAATCTAATAGCTGAAATCAAGTTTCTTGTTCCTTGGTATTTTACTGGAGGTTCGTGAATATTATCCAACAGAAAGTACAATATGATGCAGTGTTGGGCGGATGGGAAAAATTCATCATTCTTAAGCTTAAGCTTCATGAACGTACATACGTTGCGTATGCATGTGTGCGTATTAAGACCAGCTTTTCTTTCGGGGTCTGTTTCCTTTTGCGTGGTGTACCAGGCTTGAACTTTTCACTTGTGTTTTCAAGGCTCTCAAGTACTCTGACTCAGACTACATCTCTCCCATTACCCTCTGCTGAGTCTGCCCTTACCTCCCAACGACAGTACATCTATTTTGTCTCTCCTCCCAATTTCGTACTATGCAGCCTTGATAATGGATGCCCTTCTTTCATTTTTTTACATAGAAGAAACAAATTATATTACTCCTAACACCACCAAACTGTTACAGAACCATTAAGGTAACAATGTTACCTAATTGAGTAAATTGAGTAACACAAGGACTTGTTATTATAACCTTTGTCCTTAAGAATGTGAACTAATGTAATCCAGCTGCTAAATTGGACAGCAGCCATTTAATTTTCCTAAAGATCATGATTCACGGTGCTTCACAAAAGCAGTCAGAGCTGGCCTCTGGGATTAGTGATTTTCTTGACTGCGATACTTGTATTTCTGGGAGGACACCACATTACATTGAGCCACCTAAACTGCCCTGCCTCACGAGGCCTTTCCCAACCAGCTGAGCCAGCTTCCCTAATTTGCTCAGAGGCGAGGACAGTGCCTGGTCAAAGCGCATCGGGAGAACAGTGTTACCACATATGGACTTAATAGCACTATAGTGGAGTCTATCACCCTGAAGACAACCCTGACAGCTTCCCCCTATCTTAAACCTTAGGCCATCTGCCATGATCTTGATTTTCATAGTGTACCAGTATCATTTTAAAGTGCTATGCAAAGGAAAAGATCAATGGAAAACAAAACAAAACAAAAAACAACCATCAAACCATGAGTTTTCAAACTGTTGAAGTCAGAATGACCTTTGGCAGCTATTTTCTAAATTGTTGATAACTTCTGCGTGAATGCTGAGAGCAAGATGAACTCTTCAGTGGTACTGGAGTGCTTTAAGATTTGAGTGCATACACTGTGTCAAACAAATCTTGCAAGTCAGTGCCCCAGCAGGTGGATTGGTTGGATATAATCCTGGGCATGACAGGTTGAAACTGTTTAGAAGTATTATAATAAACTAACTCAGGGTTTCTAAATATGCTTTTGTTCACCGAATGGAAGAATGGAAAGGGTCCATTATCATACTCATGCAAGAAGACAGAAAAAGTGTTCCACATCAATACTCATAAACTTGGCAAAATATATTTGAAATTAGAGACACATTCTTAGCTAGCAGAGCAAGAATCGATTCATCCAAATATAGAGGGAAATATCTGAGATATGACACTCTGATATAACAGTAGGCCCAGCAGAAATGATGTGGCTCTAAGGGATGTGTACACTCTGCTTCTTCAGACTGGATTTGCTACTAACTCACTGCACTGACTCTGAAGAACTTCATTGTGATATAGCCCTTTACTAACACAGGTCTGTAACATGATCAACTGCATAAAAATTAAATGTTATGCATAGAAAAAGATTTTTATAGACAATTGCATTGTTAGAAATCCAGAGTAAGCATCTCTTCACACACTTCTTGATGAAATTTGGGTGGAAAGATATTTTCTACATGATCCATTCAGCAGACTTTGAACCTTGTCTTCAGTGTTAATGAAAGAATAAAGAAGCATAAGAACTTCCACATTTTAGTAGTCCTTATTTTCACATAATCTGTCCATGACCCATATCAGACTTCACAGAAGAACTTGGAAGAACTGCGTCAACAGACAATAATGAATGCTCTACTCCTGAGAAGTCCCGAGAAATATCCCAAGAAGACCCAAATATCCCAAGAAGTTGGATTGCAGAGACTGAGCACACACAACTGGTATCTTTGAAATATATGATGGAAGCCGATCTGCTCATTTAAGAAAACATTATTGAGTTGAAACTGTTGATGCATTATTTAATGATAAAGTCAAATAAATTATGCTATCTTTAACGTGTGTGTTCTCTTCCCCCAGCCCCCCTCTCTGGAATATACATTAACACTTGCCAGAGAGCTTTGTTATACAGTATGCCAACCGGACTCATAAATGTCACAAATGGCTATTATCTGAAATCACAGGCATGAAAAGATATTAAATGTTTCCAGGAATGTTTGGTTTGGGTGCTTTAAGTGACAAGTAATTCCATATCTATAGTCTGTACTTTCTGTTCTAATATAAGAAGTATCAGAAACATTAAGAAATGCCTTAGATATTGAAGTTGTTCA
The DNA here is from genome assembly GCF_905368555.1 of Meleagris gallopavo. NCBI lineage: Eukaryota > Metazoa > Chordata > Aves > Galliformes > Phasianidae > Meleagris > Meleagris gallopavo. The sequence goes on from NC_139407.1 coordinate 23,786,076, forward strand.
GATTAAAATCTCCCACCTGTCTCACTAAATGCAATACCAAATACATATAATACTGATATATTACTAATGCGCAGAATGGAATTTCACTTTATTGTTTCATAATATAAATTTTGGTTAGCAAGTTTTCATTAGTTTTGCTTTCCTTTTGAAGAGATTCCGTTGATTTTAATTCATTTTTTAAGAAGGAGATGGAAGTACGATCTCTCTCTGACATGTCATTCTGTCACTCTAAATGGTTGTGTGTGTTGGTTTTTTCTTTCTCCCCCCCACCTCCAACCCCCAAGTGACTAATGCCTCATTTCTGCGACCATCTCCATACTCTGCAAAGTGCTATTCAAGTTGCTATGATACCTAGGTAAGTGGTGATATACTAGAATGAGCTATGAAGCAGTTAATGTAAGAGGGCATTCAAGGAAATTTGCAAAGCATGAGTACTTCACTATGTCCATTTCCTCACATTCTACCGAGAAGAAAAAGTGGAAAGCAGAGGTAGAGAAATGTCCCAGATGTCTAATTATGTGTGAGTTCATTGAAATACAATTTTCAGGTCACAGACTTAGTGTGGTTTTACCAAATATTCTTCAACAAGGAGCCTTGTTCAGCAAGTATAACAGTTTTTCATGTCCTAGTTGTTTTCCCGATGCCTGATCTATATGATCACTCTGTTACACTCTAAGTTTGAAAAGTGGCAATTTCTGTGTAACGAGATAAGGTTATGCAGCTATGCTTTATTTCAGATATTATAACTAGCAATATACAGAATAATTCAAGACAGATACACACTGGTTGCCAGAGGTGTCCAGCTCACTTAGAGGACAAGAAACTGACTTAACAACAGGCTCAGATATTTGCCAAAAGGCATACTTACAGCACAAAACCATATCAGCCCATGATGACTCAGAGGCTGGAATATTTTGCTCATCCAGGACAATAGCAGTACAGGCACAAAATTTTCTTATATTTGGGGACGAGAAGAGAATACGTTACATCAAAGATGAGTACAAGAAACTAGTTGTGAAAAAATCTGCTACCAAAGGTCGTACTGTACAAGCTGTTGAAGATGTCAAAACTTTCACAGTAAGATTTGGAGAAAAACATTAAAACAGTTGTGTGGTTGTCTGCTTTCAAGTACAGCAGGCAGACTGGGAGTAAACACAACGTATTTTATGGAAATATGATAAATAGCAACTGAAAGCAGCATTAACAGAATAGAAATGGAAGTCAATGCTTTATCAGAAGATGAGAATAAGGCCTGGTTTATCAGCAGAAAGAGGGTCAGAAATTAAAGATTTAGCTCATTTGCTTTATAAAGTGGAAAGGAGAAGTCACTGGGAACATTCAAAAAGGGAATGAAAACATGTACAGTGTAATTTCCTGATTTGTAAGAAAGCCTAGAAAGTATGCAGTTTGTGTGAAAACATTTGCCAGACCACGTGAGGAAGATATTACAAAAAATAAGAGGAAAGGGAAGTAGTGACTGGTTTTTAGATTGCCTTGAACTGACACGATAGAAGAAGAAATGATATGAGAGAGCATTCTGTCACATAGCTGAAACACAAGAAGTTGGTGGAAATATCTATTATAGCTGAAAGAGAAGTTCTGTGGTAAAGAAAACTATTCAGTTGAAACTATTTGGTGAGGAGGGAAATAATTGCTTAGTAAGTTATGGACAGGGGAACTTAGGGATCCCATCGTGGTGAGAGACTTTCAAGCGCTCCAGTCCAGCATGCCCTTCTTTGTAATCCCACCATCCCAATTTTACACTCAACACTATCACATCAGTATTTTAGGCATAGTGAGAGTATGTTTTGGAAAGGCTAGGGCTCCCGGAGCAGTGTGACTGTGAGTTTGAGCGCGCGTTGCCAATGCAGCACAGGCCTCGCCTGCAGGCAGCTCTGCCAGGCCAAAAGCTTCTTGATGTAGTAGCCAGGTTCTAAATGACTGAGGCAAGATTGAATGCTAAAGTATGCCCTGCCCTCTCTCTATCTGATATAATTACAGGAGGACCTTTAAAACCCTGTATTTGGCAGTGTCTTTAAACACTGCAGCAGCATGGCAGCTGGCAATAAAAACAAAACAAAAATATGTGAACCCCTCCCATACCTCTCGCAGCTTTGGCAACACACTGTCTAGCCTATTCATTTGATTACCAGCTCATTAAGCAATGCAAATATCTAAATATTTGGAAGGAAATGGTTGCATGCCTAAAGTGCAAGGTTTCTTAAAAAGTTAATGTGGTCGATTAAAATCAGACCAGTCATGCAATGGGGGAACCTGTGTTTCTTAGAACCGTACAATTCTAGTGTAGCCCAGGATAGTCTGTTTCCTTAGAGGATTATAACTATTAGATAAAGCACATTCTCTTAATTATTGGTTGAAATGATGTAGGTTCTTGTTAATATTTATTGGGTAAATACTAACATGTTTTCTTTGTCAAGCATGCAGTTAGGGAGAGAAGTTAAGTTTTTTATTATGTTTTATCTTCAAGCAAGTAAGAATCTCACAAAAAAAAAAAAAAAAAAAAAAAAAGAGAATTCCCAGAAAACATTCACTCCAACTTTGAAAAATAATGAATTAGCAGGGAGCCATGAATCTAATGAATTCTCATTATTCTGTTTTCCAAATTGCTGTAAGGTCAGACAGATATAATTGTTTTCTATGCTAATGTTGTTGCTCCGTCCTATTTTTCTCTATATGCAATCACTCTCCAGGTACATCAGTTTTTGGCACTTTTGTTTTAGGAAAAGTTATGCGTAGCAGAAATGGTGAGTCACGGCCTGAAGCAGTGATTGAGCACCTGGTGGGAAGGCAGGGGAGCTCAGGTGCATGCAATGTACCTGAGTTACTAGAAGGGATGGAGCCAGGATCCACCCCTTCCCAGATCTCATTTAAGGGCTGGCAGTACAAGTAGGAGCATTTTGGTGGAGATTCCTGCATGCTTGAGGCCTTCTACGGGTAAGTATTGTTTTTCCTTTATTTCTGTGCCTATAGCTGTTGCATTTGAGCAGATCCTCATTTTCTGCAGCCTAGCACATTGCTGCTATACTGTTATTGCTGTGCTTTCTGTTATATTTCAGCATAATATGCAGATATTTTTGAGATGGTTGCAAAGCAACAAAACTAAATTTGGTTGTGCAAAGTGGTTATTAGTTTTAAGTTTTGTGAAGTTAGAGAACTTCCACAACTGTTCTGTGGGCAAAAGCCTGGAAGTCTATGTACCTATGATGTAAAGTAGATGATTGGTGTCCAGTCAGCTGAACTATCTAGTCAGAGCTGTACAGAAATAATATGGAAAGTGAGCTGAATCTTAAACGCAAGATATTAAAAAGGAAGAAATAGTAAGAGATGTACTTACTGGAGATGACCACTTGCTGTGGTCTTCCTGTTATCACAGAGTGTGTAAAGAGAGTGTTCTGCATTGCAGTCTTATGTTATTGCGCCACAGGAGAGTTGAGAGCAATACCTTAGCACAGCACAAAATATAAGGGAACTTACATTCCACTTTCTAGTCATTCTTTTTTTTTTTTTCTTTCTAGTGATGGCAGAATATTTTGTTACTTTAATTTGTGGGGAAAAAAAAACAAGACTGAAATAACATTATATAGGTTGTAAACAACAAACATTTAGAGGTGATGACTTTGGATGCCATTTTTTAATGTTTTTTTTTTTTAATTATTTAATTTAACTCTGTTTGGAATGGCTAAATATGGAAGAAAACAACCAGATATTCTGATGATCGAAAGTGTAAAGCCTTCTACCATAGGAAAAAAAAAACAACAACATTATATTACTTTGGTCATAAATTATTACTTTGTTGATTTTTTTTTTTTTAGAGGTGTTTGGAGCTTCTGAGCATAAAACAAACTGTTGCTGATAAGCTTCCAGAGAACTCCACTGGGAAAAAATAAAATGAAAAATTGTAGATTGGTCTCTTCAGAAGGTCAATGACTGCACAAATAATTCATTTTTAAAAGGCATATAATAAATACTGTTGATTAATAGGTTATGTGATAATACCAGACAGCTGAATATTCACAAGAAATAATATTTAAGCAGGTTTCAGAATACATTTCTATAGCTTTACATGCATATTCTTAAATCTAAGAAATGGTGCTTCATATATTGCTGCCAATTTCTGGCCTAAAGTGTCAAGATGAAATCAATAAGTTGAAAATCTAAACTTATTTTTATACTTTGTTTCTGAAGGAAATACGAGTACAGATATTAGTCTTGTATTTTCATCAATATGGGCAAGTTTGTTTCAGACATAGTAATTTTAAATGTATGTATTTATAAAATAGTTATTGAAAGATTTTTTTTTAGTAAGCGTAATGTAGCAGCTCTATATCAAAGAGAAGATTATAGTTAACACTTAAAATTTCAGACAGAACATTCTCTTTATGCTACTTAACCTGTTTGTTTCGAACTATTTTTAACAACTAGTAGTTAATGACTACTTATTATTAATATTATTATTTTTAATGTTTACAACTACAAAATAAACTGCAGCTATTCATTCTAAATAAGTTTATTATACGCTTTTCAGCTGAAATTGTTAGGTGAATCTTCACAGGCAGAGGAGTTCATGACCTATGCAGCTTGGGAAAAGAAGCATGATGTGCTGATACAAGCACATCTATTCCTCATAGAATACACATTCAATCTTCTGTCTATGCTCAAATCTACAATGGAAATATTTGATGCAAATCCATCTGGAGTGCAGCATATGCATTTCTTTGGAGAAATCATATTTTTGTGTTATGAAAGTCAAATTCTGTCATAGCTTTGTGGAGATGGTAAATCTATAATGCACTGATTTTTTTTTTTATGAAGCAATTTAAGTAGGTCTTTTGAGGTACTTCCATGATCATATAAAACTGGAACCCATAGCCACATTATGTATTATAACAATTTAAGATATTCAATATGGTCATCAAAATGTCATTTTAAAGGACAGCACATATGTTGGGTTCAATTCTGGGCTCCCCAGTACAGGAGAGACATGGAAGACAGAGCAGCAGAACAAGTTAAAGGGCCACTAAAATGACTAACAGAGTGGAGCATTTGACATATGAGGAAAGGCATGAGGGGCTGAGACTATTCAACCAGAGAAGAGAAGACTGATGGGGTTCTCTACAATGTGTAAATTCCTGATGGAGCAATGTAAAGAACAGTTAGACTCAATGGTGTCCAGAGATGAGACAAGAAGTAATGGGCACATATTGCACAAAGAACCTTGAAAAATGCATTGCTGCAAATAAAATAAGTTCAGCAAAATATTGTACTTCTGTAATCAGTTAGTTTTCTATTTTTAAAACTGAGGAAACACTGTTAATGACAAAAGATGTTAGATTACATGAAATCTCCATAAGTTTCCTCACTTAGGAAGCTGTTGTGCTTTGCAGTGTGAGTATTATCCAGATATGTGACATATGCTGTGTATCCATATAATTTGTCTCAGTTTCTGACATTTGAGTATTTTCCTAATTCTAGGTATAGTATACAATAAAATATGAAACCCTACTATCATAAGAAAAGGAAGAAAAAAAGGATTAGTTCAGAGTTAAAGCAGGCTAACTGATAGCAAAAGTGGTTTAATTTTATTTCAACTCCTATCTGCACACTCTCTACACGTTCATAGAAAGAATGTCAGGAAGATACTAGTGCCATATTTGTCTATGTACTGAGTATGTTATAAAAGATTTTCAGGAATATAATTTTCCCTATGTGCTGATATTACTGTAGTGCACAAAGTACTTCAAAGAGCTTTCTATTTTTTTTCTGCAGTTATAGATTTTCGTAAAAGACAAACAATTGCTGGGAATGATTACATGGGCATAAATGTGATTTGTAGTACCATCCAATAAGTTCTTATCTCTCTTAGAATTAATCCATTTAAAATTCTTTATAATTCTATTATGTCACAAGTAAGAAATTTCCACATCAGATGTTTCCTTCGAAGTGGTAATGTGCAGGTAAATACAAGTTAGGCAAGAATTAAGAATATTTAAGTCTATTGAAGAGTAGTCAGGCATTTGAGTTAGCTCTGGTCTGCCGTAGAGCTCTCATAAGAAGGGAACCAGAAGGCAGATTAAAAGACCACATGGCTCTAAATCTTTCTGTGAAGTAGAAGCTTTACTTTTCTGCCCATTCCTCTCTGATTTCCCAATAGCTATATCACTTTATGCTTAAGCTGCTGTACAAAATTACAGTGACTAGAAATAACATCTTACAAAGGATATTTTTCCAAGGTTCATTTTATAACAGTTAACTTGAAAAAAATCTGGTATTAAATCTGGTGAAAAATACTTCAGTTTCTGATAGAATGTTGATGTGTTTTTTTGGATGTTGCTTTTGTTGTTGCTGTCTTTCCAATTCTGCTTTGTTCTAGCTATTTTATCACTACAGTTTTGAGAAATCTGGATAAGTCTGAACAAATAAATCAGTAAAATCTCTTTTGGGGATAAATGTGATGTAACAGTATTCAATTTCCTAAGCCTTGCTTTAATTTAGCATTCTGAAGATAATGATTAGTGTTAAAACTGCATATTTAAGCATACACTAGAAAGCTGAGGACAAAAGAATTATTTCATATATGTAAATTTAAGGATGGGATAAGTTGAAGATGAGACCAAGGTACACAAAGATGTTTGAATGAAATTCATTTTTCTTTGAAATACAGTTGCTGGTGGAATTAAGGAAGGAGTATGTCACCACTGAGATCATGAAGCAATGGGTGCCTTGGAGAAGATGAGTACATGAGAACATTGCTAGTGATTTCTATATGAACTAAACATATTGTGACCATTCATAGACTGAAACATGGACTCACTCAGCTGCATACTCCTTGTGTACTTTGGCCATGTTATGCAGAGTTCTGGCTGCCAAAGGACTTCAGCAGCTTTCAGACACGTGTTCAGCTACTGCACTTGTTTGATGTTTTTGTTTTTTACCAGGAAAACTGTGTTAATCCTTCTCTAGTACATGCATAAAAACATCTGTGCATAGTCTACCAGTCCCCTAACTAATTCTATGTGCTGTGGTGTGAGGAGAGGTATGTACAGACTGAACTGGGCTCTGTACAGAACACTGTGACTGTGATTTCCCTGTTGTGCAACTCCTACTTGTCAAAATAATTCCATGGTACAATATTTGTTTAGTCTGTTTCCTGCCTCTCTTTCCTTTAACAGGAGGGAGGGTAAGGTGCAAATCCTCACATCTCCCATTTGAGGGGTGTTTATCCACCTAATTCAAAGTTCTCAAGTACTCAAGCAGTGCTTTTGGCGTTCTTGTACAGGACAACACTGCAATTTCACTAGGTCAGACACAAAGTAAATTAAAAAAAGGTGAAGATATAACAGATGCCTCCCTTTTGTTTTCAACTTATTACCTTAAATTGAGAAATGTCCAGTGTATGAGCTGAATAATCTCGTATTGAGGCAGGTAAATAACTTATTGGGCTTCCTTATTCCCCTCATGTATCTCATAATCCACTACTGTTGATAGAGTTATTGCATCTGTATAAGTGAAACTTTTACATGAGTAGTAAGTTATGGACATAGTTTTATGGATTTGCACACCTGAAGTACAGTGTCCGATCCTGTGTTCAGTTTTGGGCCCTTATGTATGAGAGACACTGTGGCCCTGGAGCATGTCCGGAAAAGAGCAATGAAGTTGATGAGGGGTCTGGAGCACAAGCCTGAGAAGTGGCTGAGGGGACTGGAATTGTTTAGTCTGGAGAAGAGGAGGCTCGGGGTGACTTTATTGCCCCCTACAACTGCCAAAGAGGAAGTTGTGGCAGGGTGGGGTTGGCCTCTTCTCCCGGATAACAGATTATACAAGAGGGAATGCCCTCTAGTTGCAGCATGGGAGGTTCAGGTTGCATATTGGAGAAAAATTTCTTCTCAGAAAGAGTGAGGTTTTGGTTCTACTTTGTTGTTTTTTTTTTTTTCTGATTCTCTCCCTCATCCCACTGGGAAGGGGGGAAGTGAGCTAATAAATGTATTGTGCTGAGCCAGCTTAAACCATAGAACCAACCTTAATGATTTTATAATTCTATGACTTGCATATGTCTGAATTGCACTTCTTGAGTGGATTAATATGCCAATATAATATTAATAATTTTCTGAATTCGTTGAACACTTTATCATGAAGAGAAATTTCTCTTATTTTAATTATTTCTGAATCACAGCAGAATATATGGTATATAAATGATCAGTTCTTAGTCTTTTCAAATGGTAAGCAAAAATTCTTGAGAACTACAAAGTTAAAATCCAAAGTAAGAGTGTGAAAAGGGATGTAGAGAAATACTCCTAACAATAATTTATGATGCATCTAAAACCAGAATGTTTTTCAGTGATGTGCAATTTTGTAAGTGTGAAGGGATCAGACTAGATTATTCCTTTTTTTTTTTTTTTTTCCCTGCTCCCTGCACCACATGATCTCTCTGGCTATTCTGTGTAAATAAGGATATCCAATGTTTCTTTATTAGGAAATCCCAAATATCTTACGGCAGCACACTTATTTTGACAAGCTTTTAAAAAAATCTCTAGAATAAAACTTATTTCTTTAATAACCACAACTTTTTTTTTTTACAAAATGAATGTTCAGTTCTGTTCAGTTGAATGTTCAGTTGTTTTGTTGCTGTTTATTTAAGCTCTTATATTTTACCAGTTGTATTACCATAGAGTGATCTGGGCCAGAAGAGACCTTTTAGGGCCATCTAGTTCCAACACCTTTCTGTGGGCAGGGTTATTATTCCATAATATAATTTATATTATATATAATATTTCTTTATATATTTCTATTTCCTATCAGTTTTATTTTTTCCCCAGAATTTACATAACAAGAATCATTGTGAAATTTTGATTGCAAATTCCTTTCTAGTAACAAAAACAACAGCGAAATATGGGAATCTTCCAAAGAATTGAGTTGCAAATACTATGCCATGCTAGCCATGGCTTTTTTAAAGACTTATTAGATGTATGTGTTTAGATGGATTGCCTACCTGCACAAAAATAAACTCTAGTGTCTCATAATATCAATGACTACATTCCCGTGAGGGACACCTACACAATTTTTAATGTAATCTAATTTACTGCTTTTTGCTTTAAATCATGAAGTTCCTGCAAGATAAAGAAGTATGCGCTGTTCAAACTTTTATTAGATACACAAGGATGTAATAAAACAATCCTACCATTTTTTGAGAAAAATTTTGGGCTGGTTTGAGAATTGCAGTCTAGATGCAGAGGACTACATAATCCAGTTGAGACAGCAAAATCTGTAAGGTAATTTACAGTATTGCAGCAGAAGTCTTCAACATAGTTTAATTAAAATGTTTTGGTGATCTAAAGATACTCATAATTTAGCACTGAAATTAAAGTAGTCCATATAAACAGAACTTTTTCTCAGGCTCGTGATCCCAGGTGGCATTGCTATGCGTATGTATGTATCATGTGTATAAATCTACATTTAATGACCAAAATATGGAATGGTTCTTCAACCACTCCCAAGTAAGTGATGCAATGCCAAGATATGAGGCACCTGGTCCTGACTGTTAGATTCAGATCACTTAAGTGAGGCACCTAGGATTTTTTTTATACAGTTCTTGGAGAGAATCATAGAATTGCTCAGTTTAGAAAAGACCTTAATGATTATCAAGTCCAACTGTGATCTAACCATACTACCCTAAACTCTATCAACCCTCCACTAACTAAATCATATATCTGAGTGTGGGTGACCTAAAGAGGAAACTTTTCTAGTGAGTTGGTTAGAGTCTGTGAGTAAACATAGGTATTACACTTACTCTGCATAGATCTGTGTCCTGTGCTTTGGGTGTTTCCATTTGGCTCCAGCTCTGCTTCTGTGTATCACTGTTTAACAAGAAGGGAATATTTGTATATCTAAAACAAAGACATGTTAAAGGTGGCAGATTACTACAGCATGCATAATGCAGTTAGACTGTGAAGCTCACTGTCACAAGTGGATTCAGAAAATAATAAAGTTAATTCTTGAAGCTGGTTTGAAGTTTTTTTGTCTCAATTTAGGTATATACTGTTCTGTCCCTGTATATATCAATATATTCAATAATCAAAATACATTCACATGTCTGCTCTATGTACACATAGCTTGAATACTTTTCTAAACCTAGAAAATGGTCTTGTATGTTGTGTCACTAATTTCTATTTGAAAAGTAAAATAAACCATTACAAACTCCCTGAACTGGTACAACCTGGAAAAATGGCAACAATATTTAAACCATGTTTACAGAGTGAGTTTATGGTTTTCTTTCTGGCTTGGATGACATTAGGTGGGGCTGATACAGTTCAGTGCCAAGAAAAGCGTATGTGTCTCAAATTGGCCTTTTAATGAAGCTATCTGATTCAATACCTCAAAAAAAAAAAAAAAAAACCACACAATAAAACATCTTTTTTAAATGAGAAAGTCTGATATGCAATATATTTAGCACTTCTATAATGTAGATGGTTCCTTCTCCTGGAATTCCTGAGATGAAGGTCAGACATTAAGTTCTTGTCTCACTTCTGTATGACTCTAATTTCATACAGGCTGCATCTCCTAAACTTGAGAGTATACTTGATCATGATCCCACATCCTAAAGACACAGAACTTGTAATATGTTTTAAAGAAAACAAATGGCCAATATTTGGTGGAGGGTGAAAGGAAAAAATAGATTTGTTAAAACAGACTTTCATAAGCATGTTATTTTTGCAAATTATAAAGTTAGAAGATCTTAAATTATGCTAAAACCTTTCTCAGTGTCTGTGAAGTCTATTGATCTTGAATCTGATAAAAGAATGAGACTTCTCATGAAGACTGATAGCACAATATCTTTTAATAGCATAATGTAGTTCATTCCTAAATGTTCCTAAATACACATTTTTTTTATTTTGGACTTTTGCCTTTACAAGTAAGCCTGATTATTCCTTTTTATTAATTAATATCTAGCATCTGTAGCATTGAAATATGCATCTTGAAGCTAATTATGTAAAAGTTTTCTGGGTATAGTGTGCAAAAGTCAAATCTTTTCGTGTTGGATTAAAGGCAACTAGTAAGAACAAACTGTGCTTCCAGGCTAAAGCCCTCAGGTTCCTTTTGGCAGTTTTTTTCTGAAGTTATTCTTTGCAGCTTTGGGCCTGTGGATGGAGTATTTGTTTGCTTAAAGTTTTCAGAGTACACATGAAAAGTGAGGATGGATCTTGGCAGCACTGTAGGTACTTTTTCCAGATCTGTTTTGGCCTTCTTTTTTAAGTTTCTGGGCTTTAGCTCAATGTTATTAACCACATCTGGAGCACAGAAAGTTCAAGGCAAGATCTCTCAACAGCCAGAGAAATGTTCCAGAAATTTAGAGAGTGACTTGTATGAATTCAAAATAATAAACTAGGAATCTAGGTATAAACACAAATAAAATATTGAATGACTAAATGACATACATATTTTATTTTGAGTTGCTTAAGTGTGTGACTAATCGGAGCTAAAGCAGTGGCAAATTCGAGAGAGAGGAAGAGCTGGAGAAATTAGCAAAGTTGGAAAAAACACCAGTAACCGCAAAAACTCTTTGCTTAACATCTTTAATTTATTACACAAACTCATTGTATAGTTTTCTTAGATCACTGTAACTGAGAACAGATTACCAGCCAAAACAATCGGCGATGTGTCTATATTAGCCTTTTATTCAACATCTTTCGGTTGTTATTACCAGTCCTAATGGGAGCTGATATAGTACTATTAGCTCTACTGCTCTTGGCAGGCCTCACTGCAGATAACAAGCTGGTGAAAATTAGTAGCATCTTTCCTGTGATAAAATTCTCCAGTTCACTGTAGTTCTAGAATTACTCTAATTCAAATTGAGGCTCAGGGGGTATCAGGCCAAGATCCTTAAAAATATATATATTTAAAAAAAAAAATCCAAAACAGAGCTGCAGGTAGGTTTTAATGATCTAAATACAAGACTGTGATTCTCAAAACAACTGCTGACAATGTTACAGATAATCTTTGTGGCAGCAGAGCTTCTCTAACGCACAGGATTCCTCTCTTCTCAGTGGCTGTCATCTTGTTAAGGTTAAGAATATTGGTGGATGTTTGAAACTTAAATCTGATCAGTAGTTTCAAAATAGATATTTCTCTGTTCTACCTGTTCCACTTCATGCTAGATTCAGACAAAATATGGGTGTTTGGGGCATTTTCTTTAGGTTTTAAAGGTATGAGGAATGAATTGTACTGTTTTTGCAAAATATCCGAAGAATTAGAGTGCTTCTGTAGAATATAGTACCAAGATGTTCAAGATTTTTCACATTACAAATAAACAGAAATCTATATCTTTCTTGAAAGTATCATAACCATGAGGTTGTCAGGTTCTGCTGATAATGCTCTGGCATGGGGGACTGCTCTTGATTTGAAACTTGAGCACTTTAATTAGTGCTTCCTGATATATGCCTGTCTATTTTAGGTTACATAAACAATTTATGTAGCTGCAGAAGTTGTCAACTTTGTGCTATTTAAAAAAAAACAAAAAACAAAACTAAGTTAAAATATACACTAACACGATTCATTTAAATGCTAAAACATTAATTTTTTGCAAAGGCTTTTTTTTTTTTTTTCACCTTATGGGAAACAAAATCCTGAAACTGTCAACTGCAACTAAATAATCAGTCCTGTGGTAACTGAAGGTTAACGATTTCATCAAGATAATGCAAAAATAATTTTTAGCAAGACTATGAAGAGGGATAGATACAGGAAAAGTGGAAGAAAGACCTGTGTGAATCTATTGAATTTTTTCAGCCTTCTTGCTGCTTGATTGACTTAGAAGTTATACGAGCAGGCAATGTCAATTATCATGACAACACATTGTTGGATTAGTATTTCAAAACATCATTTATATGAGGAAAAAATGAGGTAAATAAATCACCTGATTACAGCCTCATTTTGAATATTCTGTTCTCTCTGATTGTTCACCCGGAATTGGATAGCACTTTTTTATTACATAATCCAGCTGAATTTTCAGTGCTGTAATTATGAAAGTCACGTAGACTAAGACCCAATGTAGCACAAAAAACAAAACAACAAAAACTAGGAAGAAAGAGACTGAAAATGAGGAAAGGAAATACGCAATATGTGGTAACCGTAGTCTAGAAAATCATGAAGGAAGAGTAGATAGAGTGTTTGGTGATAGGGAAGTTGCAAATTTCTGTTTCTTCCATGTTTCCAATGAAAAATATACTCATGCCTTGTGTTCAGATGTTTAAGAAACTAGACTATTCAAATAGGTTGAAGAAGAAAATGACAACTTCATATTGAAATGTTAAGAATTCTGTTTTTGTATTTATGGATTCCTTAGTACAGTCAATGGAAAATTAGCAGTAGTAAACAAAAATGGTTTTACCCCCCTCATTACTATGTGTTTTCCTTCAGTGTGTAGATGACAAATTACTCACAGATTTTTCTATACATACTAAAATAGAAGTATATTTTTGAACAGTGACTATTCTGGTAAGACCTTCTGTTCCCTAAGAATTAAGCAGAAAAATAGTTAATGCTCAGAGGTCAAACAATGAACAAAATCTTTGACCCACTCTCTAGTTCATAACATGAGATTTACTTCATTTTACAGACTACAGTGAGAAGTGTCCTACTACTTAAACACAGACATTCAAGGTTATTTTAATTGCTTAAAGGAATCTCAGACACCCACTGACAGATATGACATGGGGCATACAAGAAACCTGGATTTTCTGGAAGAGCAGTGAATAACACACTATTGAATTATGTACTCTAGACACTGCTCTGCACAAGTGCAACAAGTGGAGGTTTTCTGTTAGTAGTTGAGTTTCTCTGTGGCATAGAGATTGTCATATTCTGCTGAGAGTCTTAACAATCATGGAATCTGAGGACTATGCTGAAGTGACAGAGCATATATTTGCCTGTGTGTGTCATACATATGCATAGGTGGAGACAAGGAATTAATGAGTTTGTGGTACTGTAAAATGCTTGAGATCACATAAATGATTAATTGTCAATCACTTGTGAAGTGATTTTAGATTATGCCTAATGCTCTCTCATCTTAGAGCGACTCATGCCAGAGGCATCCTAGACATGGAAAAAATAAGGTGATAAATCAAGCAATAATTTAAATGTTTTGTCTGTCATACCAGGATGTTTACTGCTACAGAGTATGAAATGAATTATTAAATCAGGATGACTCCAAGAAAGTATCACCTTTGTATTTTGTAGATGAAAAATTAAAAAAATAAAAATAAAAAATGTTGCCTCTAGCACATCTGAGCCTGTTATTCATTTTGTTTTACTGAATAGATTCATCACTACCATCTAATTTAGCTGTGGTGACTGTATGCCAATAGCTGCTATATAGACTATTTACTGCACAGGCAAAATCAAATGATTATTCACTTTTATGTCCTTTAGAAGGATATTAGCTCCTCAGTCTGATTAAAAAAAAAACAACAACAAACTAGTAAAATGAAGATGCATTGTATTGTCTTCAGCAAGATATCCAGTAACGTGGAGTTAATTGAAAAAATGTTTATCTTATACTGCTGTGGCTTTACCATTTCAACTCAGTTTGGAGTTCTACTTTTGTTACACACTAGTTCATGTGTTTGTTGACTCTGTGAGTTTACGCAGATGATGCTTTTGTTTCACTGTAGCAAATTCTGATCACACTTGCAGTCTGATCTTCACTGTAACTGATAATTTGAAACTGGACCTTTCTGTAATTGGGAAGGGAAGAGACTGCCTGGAAGAGCGTAAATAGAAGCAGCACAAAAGCAGGCTGGTTGCATAAATAATTATAATTTTGAATGATGGAAAAATGTATTGGGTATTGTTAATTTTTATTGTCCCACTGGAGGGAGAAAACTACCTCTGATAATGTAATATTGCTGCTTGATCTGGCAGCCTCACAGTTTCCAAAGCCACAAGCTGTGTTTATGGTTCTAGGAACAGCAGTACAGGCAACATTCCTCTGAGCAGTAATTCAGGAGAAACAGAAAGATGTCCTCTTATGAAAGAAGGGGAAGCTGTTCCACTGATCTGTAAGTTTTGCAACATAAATCCCAGGAATTGGTGAGTATGAGATAGCCTAAACCAAACTCTGACCTTGAGACACAGCTCATCATTTTGAGTATGTTCATGATGTGGAAGAAGATCACTTCTTGTCAGTCCCATGGCTGGCCATTTCCCAGAGATTACAAATTCATTCTGTAATAGCGGTCTGCTTTCAGTTCTGGCAAGATAATTTTTTTTTCCATAGCACTTAGCTAAAGGAGTTCCCTACTAGAGGACCAAGTGACATATTACTTGGTAGAAACCATCTCCTCTTATAATTGCTAAACTCTGTCAGCTTTTCACACCAATACTATTGAATGGTACTCTGGCCATTTTCCAACTATGTAGATGTTGACGGTTTTGGCTGTGGTCCCAAAAGGGTGGGGACATTCAACAAGATAAAACACATTGAAAAAAAACATAGAACAAATATGCCTCAGAGGGTTATTTCAGGAGAATAGGCAAGCTCTGTGTCTGCTAGTAATCTGAACACAACATTCACTGTTGCTTCTCATGATTTCATCAACTCATTTCAGCAAAGTGGCTCAACAGACTTCAGCATGTCTTTTCAGAAGCACTAAATACATGATTGAAAACACTCTGGAGATGTGAACTTGACCATGTAGTGTGTGGATACTGATTGTAGTTATGTTTCCTTCTTGAGAATAGAAAAGATATTCGATGTTTTGTGGTTGTTGCTGTTCCAGTGACAGGTTCCTCATAGTCTGTTTTGTTAAAAAAGGCAGTTGCCCTTTGGTCCTATGAGAAGAGCACTGCTGTGCAGAGAGAATGTTGGCAGAGGTGCTAACAACTGTCTGTAGAGTAGTGCTGGATCATGGATCAAATGAAAACATATTGTAAGGAGAACAGGTCCTACAAGAACAGCCTACCGAGTTGTACGTTTTTATCAGATGAAGAATAACATGCTCTCGAAAGCGTTTATGGAAAAGTACAATGTCACGAATGAGTGGGCTTGCAAAAATGCTGGTGGGTTTTGAAATGTGGCAATAAATATTCAGATGCAACACAAAATAGTAACTTTTAGCATGACAAATGAGAGGTTTCCTAAAATGTATTATCCAGGTGGATTACGTCGCTTTAAAATATAAAAGTGAATAATAATGTTTACTTTTCTCAGAAACTGACATTCTGAGCATTCATGAGTCAGAACACTGATGCATTATTTACTGTGCAAGGAAAAGAAGTCCAGAAAACTCGACAGGCATTACTGAAATCTGTGCTTTCAGAAAAGTATTAGCTTTTTGCCAGAATCACAGCAGAAGTGCAAGAAGAATAAAGGAAAAGAAACTACCAGAACAGGTTCTGCTGTTACTAATGATGATCCTTCCTGTCATGCAGAATAAAGCATGATTTGCTAGTTACTTATTCCCATCTGTAGGAGTTCTATCTTACTGTCACTGTTGCAGGAAGAAAGGGAAAGGAAAAGGGAGAAGGAAATATTTGTACTCTACTTAGGACCTCTTAGTAATTGGTAGTTGAAGGAACAGTTGTATAATATGACTGTTGTCTGTGTCTCTGTTTTCTGTGTAACGTGTAGATAAGAACATATTTTAAGTACCATACTCTCAGATGCCCTCTTGACAATTATTTGGGGAGGCTTTATTACAGCTGCCTCCTAAGGAATACACTTTGCATGTGGCAGAAGAGACCACTGACTTTCTATAGATCATAGCAAGGAAGGAAGAAGGAATCATAGGATGGCTTGGGCTGGAAGGAACCTCAAGGATCGTCAGGTTCCAGTGCCCCTGCTGAGGGCAGGATTGCCAACTGCTAGATCAAGTACTAGGCCCTATCCAACCTGGTGTTGAATATCTCCAGGGATGGGGCATCCACAGACCCCAGGCAACCTGTTCCAGTGCCTCACCACCCTCAATAAAAAGAAAAGAACCAAAACAAACAAGGAAGAAAAGATGAGGAAAAAGGTATAAAAACATTTTCCAACTGCTAAAACTAAAGATAGTTTTCTAGTTCTGACTTAATTATACCATATTGACTGCATCTTATAATTAAATACTGTCAAGTTGAGGTAAATTCATGTGCTACCTTATAATTGTGAAATAAAAAATAACTAAAATTATAAAAATGTTTCAGGAAATAGAAATCTTAAGTAATCAAAATATCATTAAAAACCAATCAAAAATTACCGCTGAATGGTGTAATTCTATTCTTCATGCTTACTTTTATCTTATAAAAACCAAAGAGATGATTTGGTCTGAAAATAGTGTAACTTTGTGAAACATTGTTTTATGGAAAGTAAACTTTCTGCCAATACAAATTTAGTCACTACTTTGACAAGTTGGCATTACTCTGTTAAGAATTCATATTTAATATGTAATGAGTAGGAATTAAAAAATCATATATATCCCATGTTCTTAAAAAGGGTGAAATGACTTCAGCTTTACACCTCTAGCCAAGCGTGCTTGCTTACAAAAGCATATTCTTTAAACTAGGACAAAGGACAGATAACCTCTAAGACCTTGCAGAACTATACAGAAAATAACAGGAACTAAACTATCTGATACCAAAAACACAGTTCTTATGGCTTGATAAAATGTTCACAATGAACATTTTAAAAGAGAAAGCAGTACCCCTCTCTGAGGAATTTATCAGTGTGTATCTGGGGGAAGACAGGTGAAGATGTTTGAAGTCTGCCAGAAGACAAGCTTTCAGTTGAAGGCATCTCGGACCACAACTGAAAAGAGTGAAGAATTACCTATTAAAGCAAGCAGAGACAGTGGTTTGATAATTCTGAATAAAAAGGCTTAAAACAAAAAGCCATGGTGAGCAAAGTTGTGGTCAATGTCTTCAATGTAAATGCAGTATGCTTCTTCAGTGGTTTCTTTAGAATATATACATTAAAAAAAAAAGTCTCAATACTTGAACTAGGAGACCAAAGTGTAAACTTCGCCTAGTGTAAACTGTCAAAATGAGTTATCCTTATGAGGTAGTATTTTATCCTTAAATTTGCATAAATGCACAAGGAAATTGTCTTGCTTTTTTAAACTATTGGAGACATCCTAGCAGCTCAGCTGCAGTTTTTAAGACAGCTAAAGGCAGTGCCTGAGGTGTAACTCAGTAATAGGTAATATAATATCAGGGAAAACTCTTCAGTCTCAGCTTCAGAGTTATTCTTTAAAAAGCTACACAGTTACACATCCCCATGCCTCACACAGTAGTTGCAAGTGAGAGAATCATTCCTCCTTACCTATTGGGCAACTCTTGGATTTTCTGTCAAAATGTCAAAACACAAAGCTGCAAGAAGCTGCAGTGATTAAGATTTGGAAAAAGAAACATAATAAATTCTCTGTTTTGGATGCTAATCAGAACATTTAAAAACATATTAAATTCACAGTGTTTTAGTAGTTTAGTGTTCTGTTCTGCCTAAAAGATTTTGAAATTGAATCTTTTACCTCAGAGTTCACTGACTACATGGATTCTGAATGGCTGTCTTAAGTAATCCTAACTATTTAACTGTCCAACTTGTGGAAAATGCAGGGGAAAAAAAAAAAAAAGAAAAAGCTGACATAAAGACATGTTAAACATGAAAGAAAAGGGTGCCTGTCTTTGGGCACTGGGGCATTCAGGCATTCACTACTGAAATAGGATACCTTGTCTCCCATTTCAGTGCAGCGTTTAGTTAATATGGGCTGCAAGTATTGGTTGAACTTTCCACTGCTAAAGATGTTCATTTACAAGGTGGGAGATAAGAACAGCCAGTTAGTTGTGAAGTCGTTTTCTGCAATTTTAATCTGAGACAGCCTTTTCAACACAGGCTGGTTTGTAGACAAAACAAAAAATATTTCTTTTTGTGCTTATATGTATGTTACGGAAGCATTAAGAACTAAGTTCACTATTTTGATTCTTAACAAAAACCCCACCAAATTTTACAAGGAAAAGTCTAGCCGTTGTGAATTGATTTAAAATATTTGGTTTTGCTTCTCTGCAATTGGATGCTATGGAGTATTGTGCCTTTTTTTTTTTTTTTCATGTCTCACTCTAAATGTTTATTACTGTATGAGCAAGCCTTACACTTAATCCTATTGTGGTTAAATGAGAAGATTTAGCAATTTCAATCCACGCTGTCATCTTTAATCGCTCTACCCATGCATGCATGTCTCTTGCTACTGTCTGATCTATTCAAAAGAGATCTTGTTGAGAACATCATCTGTATGTAGCTTTATTTTTAGGAAGATATGATTTGGGGTCTGATAACAAAAACGGTTTGTAAATTTGCATCTTCTCGGTGGGAAATATTTTAAAAATACAAGGCATTGTTGTACAATCACAGCATACCATATGAATTGCCATGCAATCTTGTGAAAATCAAACGTAGCTCTGAAAAATTCTTCACCAGAAAAGTTCAGGAGGACAGCTGAGGAGTAGACTGATGGTGCTAGGCCTTGGTGTGGAGTCATCTGGAACAGTCACAACTCTGGTCAAATACATGCAGAGAACCTGACAAATGAGATGTGGAAGGGTGTGACTTGTTTAACTTTGTGAAAGGAAGGCTGAGAGGGGATAAGATTTCTCTCCTAAGGGAACAGGACTGTTTAAGTAAAAGAACAATGTTGGCACAAGAACAAATAGATATAGGTTGACCCTGAACAATCTTGTGCTGGATGTTAAAAGAAAATTTCTGACTATTAAGAAAAGTTTTCTTCAAGTTGTCACAGCCACTCACCAAGGATGACCAGCACAGACCTGAAATAAAGATGTTTGAAATGGACAAGGGAAGAACCACCAATGTCATCTATCTGGACTCTAGTAAGACTTGTGAAAATGTTCCTCATAACTTCCTTCTCTCCAAATTGGAAAGATATGGATTTGATGGGTGGATTGTTCGATTGACAAGGAAATGCTTGTGAGATTGTACCCTGAGAGTGGTGATCAATGGCTCAATATCCAGTTATGAGTGCTGTCCCTCAGGAGTCAGTACTGGGACCAATGTTCTTTAGTATCTTCATCAGTGATATTGGCAGTGGGATCAAGTTCATCCTCAACAAGTTTGTGGATGACACCAAGCTCTGTGGTGTAGTTAACTCTTCTGAGGGAGAGACCTAGACATGCTGAGCAGTGGGTCCAGAGGAACTTCATGAGGATCAACAAATCAAAGTGCAAGGTTTTGTACCTATATCATGGCAACCACCACTGTCAGTACAAGCTGGGGGAAAAACGGATTGAGCACAGCCCTGCAGAAACTAACCTGAGAGTACTGGTGGATGATGAACTGGACAGAAGTCATCTGTGTGCCCTTGCAGCACAGAAAGTCAACAAAATATGCATGGCCAGCAGGTTGAGGAAGGTGGTCCTACCCCTCTACTCTTTGCTGGTGAGACCTTACCTGGAGTACTGTGTCCAGACATGGAATCTTCAGTACAGGAGATTCTGGAGCACATCCAGAGGAGGACCACAAAAATGATCCAAGAGATAGAAATCTTCTACAAGGACTGGCTGAGAAAGCTGAGACTGTTTAGCCTGGAGAAGAGAAGATTTCAGGGGGACTTGATAGCAGTCTTTCGGCATCTAAAAGGATTTACAAGAAAGAAGGAGAGCGATTCTTTAGCAGGGTCTGTTATGGTAGGACAAGGGGAAATGGTTTCATACTAACAGGGAAGATTTAGACTGGACACACACAAAAAAGTTTTTTTATAATAAGTAGTAGTGAAGCACTGGCACAGGTTGCTCAGAGAGGTTGTCCTTGGAGACATTCAAGGTCAGGCTGGACCAGGCTCTGAGCAACCTGATCTAGCTGTAGATGTCTCTGTTTATTGCTAGATTAGGTGACTTTAAGTGTCACTTCCAACTGAAATGACTCTATGATTCTATGATGTCTGACTGAGAATGTATACCTCAAAAGCAGCAGAGAATTGAACCATACATGTGTACTTGTCTAGCACCAGCTTTTTTCCTTTAAATGTGGTTTATGGAATCAGAGTAATGCTGTGTAATTTTTATTAGCAAGGAGCCAGGGTCCAGACATAATAAGCCTCTTCCAAGCTCTCTTCCCAGAAGGAATTCCCATCAAATTTCCGTTAAGCTCCTACAACATATCTAATAGAATGGTATCTGTATTGACATTAAGGTTTGTTTTTAACTGGCATAATCCAATTCAAGAGCAAGTTGCTGACTTTAGGCAACATTTACTTGCCAATCTGTTACTGCTCTAATGTGTGTGTCAACTCATACCAAATGATTTTAATAATTCCTTCTAGTCTTAAAGTCCATTAAACTGTGAATGATCTGACCCAAAATCCACTGGAACCCAAGGGAATCTTCCCATGGTTTCATTGGTATGTATAGATAGAAAGCACTATTTTAAACACAGTAAATTAATTGTTCCAACCAGGATTTTCTGAGGTGTCAGTCATGAAATCTGCCATCAAGCACTGTTATGATATCCGCAAAGACAAAGTAAAGCAGCTTTGAAAATTACATCATTTACAATAGATTATTTACTTTTGGCTGTCACTAACGAAAGATTAAGAGCTCTACCTTAGTTGTTTTGCAGGACATTAGGGGTTATGAACTTAAAACCTCCAGTTTTATCTAGAAGGCTAATAGCAGATGCACTGTCATGTGCTGTACATTTTCCTTGATTGTAGAGCTTCTGTGTTGCTGATGCTTTATGCTGAGAAAAAATAAATCCAGCTTCTGAAGACTTTTTCTGTGATATCTTTGCCTTTAGGGGGAATACAGAGGAAAACAATAGGCATAAAAAACACAGAGTTTTATTGAGAACAGCATAGATATTCTTAGATAGAAGAAAATCAAATATTATTCCAGAAGAAAATAAAAGTTAAAGATATTTAATTGCAAGCACTTCCAAATTTAGATAAGTTGCTCTAAAAATAATGCCTCCTACTTATTTACATGGCAACTACAACAGCTACAAAGAGAAAAATAACACTGTTTGATAGAGCAAATTCTCAGCAACAAAACACTATGTTTCAATATAATTGCCACCATTAGCTATGCATTTTCACTGAGATGAACAAGAGGCTGCATGCTACCATTGCTGAAACAGCACCCACTGCCTCACTGCGCTCACATTCACTTTTGGATCTCCATAAATGTTCAGCAAGCATCATTGAATTTCAATAGGTGCATTTTTTTTTGCATGGGGGAATTAAATTAAATAATAAAAAAAAAAAGCTGTATTCAGAAAAAAAAAAAAAGTGATAGATATTTTAACTTCTACTTTCTTTACAATATTTTGCATTTTCTTAAGCCGGGTAGATTTCTGATCACAAGGACCAGACTATTTTGTTATAAATGTGGGCCTCACATTTGACTTGTTTTGGTTTCTAGAAATGGCAACAACATTTCCTATGGCAGGAGTATTTATAAGATGTCTCTGTCATACAGATTTGTAAGAGTTTAATAATGTACAAGCTTGCTCTGCATCTTTTCTCAAAGTTAACAAAAATGCAAGGTCAGTATTTTCTGTCTGACCATTATTCTTCTATGAAATTTCTTTAGTTTCTGCCGAACTCTTCACAAGTTATTAGGAGAAACAAGACAGTCAAAAGAAAGGTACCCTGACAACACATACATGAAAATTTGGTTTCCATGGAAAACTGTATTAAAACTTAATGTGAACACACTGAAATTATGCTCTGTTGTCCTGCTTTCTTCTGGCAGCTCATCCTGATAGTGGTTTTATACTAATTTTTTTAATATCGTTAGCCAGTATCATTAAATGTAGAACAGAAGATAGTAATCATAACTTCTTTCCCTCTTCATTTAAGCCCTTGAAGACGCAAATGTTTTCTAAAAAGTTAATTTTATTCCTTTTCTTTATCATTATGATTATAATTATCGCTATCATTATTATTATTTTAATGCAGATGCTTACTTGTGCATGTTCTTCCAGTTAGCTGTAGCACACTGAGCATTTATCAGACATCAGAAAGTACAGGAAGCATTCCTATGGACCTCAATGGAGGTATTATTTTAGAAAATTTGGAATTTTAACCATGAAATTTTGACGTTGTTCTTAAAATGTGACCAGAAGGGATATTCAGGGCAGAAACGAAAGCAAAAGAAACTTGAGAGACACATAGTCTAAAACAGAAAACAAGACTCGTTCAGAATAACTCCTTTGCTACATTGGCTGTATGGGAAATATTCAAACAATCTGTAGTGCTTGCCGGTTATATTCCTGACTTACATATAAGTAGAGCATGAACTATGTTTCTGGCAATCATTTTTGAGGCTCCAGAATTAATTTCTTATTGTATTGAAATGTTTTGCTGTACAATTATGAATCATAGAATGGATTTGGTTAAAAGGGACATAAGGGATAATCGAGCTCCAAACCCTTGTCATGGGCAGAGTTGACAGTCACAAAATCAGGCTGCCTAGGACACCATCCAACCTGGCTTTGGACACCGCTAAGGAAGGGGTATCCAAAGCTTCTCTGGGCAACCCGTTCCCTTGTCTCGCCACCCTCTGAGTAAAGAATTTTCTCCTGAAACCTAACCTGAATTTGCCCTCTTTTAGTTTAAATCCATTCTCCCTTGTCCTATAACTATCAGACAGTCTAAATAGTTAGTCTCCATCCTGTTATAAACCCTTTAACACTGAAAAACTGCGATGAGACAGTGTTTGCCCCCTTCCCTTCCCTTCCCTTCCCTTCCCTTCCCTTCCCTTCCCTTCCCTTCCCTTCCCTTCCCTTCCCTTCCCTTCCCTTCCCTTCCCTTCCCTTCCCTTCCCTTCCCTTCCCTTCCCTTCCCTTCCCTTCCCTTCCCTTCCCTTCCCTTCCCCCCCCCCCCCTTTTTTTTTTTTCTCATGTATATGTGTGTCATTGAAAAGAAAAAAATTAGGAAGAGAACTTGTGATTTTGATGCAGTACGTGGCAATGTTTTGGGGTGTGAGAACCTTAAAGAATAGAGACATCTGAAGTCTTCTTAGCCTGAAGTTCTTCTTGCCTGTGCTGTGCCTTTACGCATCCTTGTGTGAGAAGTGAGAAGCTTTGTAGGGGAACTAAATTACAGAACTTAAGCTGGAAAGCATCAGGTCTGAATTTTGGCATGCAGATATTGCTCTGGGTTATGTTGACTATATGGGGTGAATATTATCTTCATATGAGTCAGTGAAATGCATCCCAAGCACTTTGAATCAAAGGCTGATTTATCACCAGGAGTTGTGTTAAAAGGTGTTTACTGACAGAGCCAAATACTAAACAGACACAGAACAAGCATGCTAGTATGGAAATATAAGAAAGAGAAACTTTCAGAGCTTCATGTGCTCTGAAATCTGGAAGAACAAGCTGTAACTCTGACACCTGCCTTGTGCTCTGTGTGTCAGCTCAGCATACTTCTGTTAGGCCCTGAAGCAGAACAAATGTTTTCAGTCCTGCAACAGTGTTCACAGGGCTGCATTGTAGTTCCATATTTCCAACATTTTTAAAAGGCACTTTAATTCTGATTGCACTGTTCAGATATGTATGCAAAATCTGTCAAACATTCCTTAGTACCTTAAACAAACATGCTTAGCCAAATAAATTAAATCAGCCTTAATATTACAAAGGTCCACAATAGTGCAAATGTTGAAGTAGGAAGTTTTTATTTATTTATTTATTTATTTATTTCAGTTTCAGATAGGTTAGGTGGATTAATAGCACTAGTTGGAGTAGAAAAACCCAACACAATAAGTAGTCAACCCCAAGTGGGCCAGCTGCAGTTAGAACTTACTGATGAGACTGCCCAAAGCAGGTGTCCACACTGATATTATACGCCACTCTCTGAATGCTGTGGGAAGAAAAAGAAATGAGCCCCAAAGGAAAAATCTTCTAAAAAAATTGATTTGCTCTCAAGGCAGAAACCATTTTTCATATCTACTGTGTTTTCATATACCTCTGGGATCTGTTGACTCTTTTCTGATGTTGTTTTTGCACCAACAGACTGTGTTTTTAAGACTTCAGAGGCAGTGAAGAGCATCCTTTATGGCCCCAGACAGTCACCTGTGTGAAGGCAGCCACCCCAGCTCTCAGAGCTTTCCCTCTGGGGTCTGGTTGCAGGACTCAGATCTGATGTGTGACCTGCACCGTTGAGATGACCTTGTGTTGCTGGGGCCGTGGAGGAGAGGAGACCTCAAAGATCCCTGGGGAAGCTACAGCAGGACTTGGTGCTTGGGACTCACTGTGGGCCAGAGCGTGCCTCAGGAGCTGGTTTGGGTGACTACTGCAGCCAAATCAGATTCATCAATGGGCCTGGGACCCTGACCCTGGAAACATACAGCCATTGGATTTAAGTGGGTAAGCTGGAAGTTACAGATGGGCAAAAATATTAACTGCTTATATGTGATTTAACCATCACTGAATAGTAGTAGATTTTTGGAATCACTCGGCAGCTTGGCGGTTAGGAAGCAGGAAAAAGTTTGTTGTGAAACCAGAATCCCTTTTTTGGATTTCTTAGGGACTTTCAGATTTCTTGTGTATCTTCTAGGGATTTTCCTACAGCTCATCAAGGTTTGTTGTGATTTCCTGTCAGACTATTTGTTTGATTTCACTTCAATGCTCCTGGTACCAAACATCTGTAGAGAATTCTACTCTATTAGCATACCCACTTAATTTTGCTGGGAACAGACTTGTTCACAGACAAAAATATCCATGTTCCTCCCTCTACCACCCCTGCTAAAAAATGTAACAGATATTGTCAAGGTAAAGAGTATTTCTTTCATTTGCAGCCACACCCAGTATATTGTAACTGTGACTCAGACTTGCGTTCATCCAACATGGTGAAGTTATCAGCCTAATTTTGCAAAGAATAAATGCCCATTCTTTTTCCAGGTGACAGTGTATCAAGGGTCAGCCATAAATATTTGTTTCCAAAGGAAAACGGTATGCGAATAAAGCAGAGAGTATTCTCCTCCTGAAGAACTGTGACTAGTTTGCCTCAGAAAAAAATCTTGGGGATCTTCTTAATACACTTTTGATACACAAAACTCTTTGAAATCTTCTAAGGATCAAGCCTTCCAAACATGTAAGAATATGCTTTAAATTTAATAGATAAGCAGTTTCTAATTGGTTCAATCGAATATCTTCTGCATAATATTTACTTGTAAACTGAAGTCCTTTGAGAATATATTACTTCTCTTTGTCTCTTCATACCATTATTTGCAAAGTGTCTGAACTAATACTGTTATCATATGTGTGTTGGTCTGTAACTAACACAGCCTTATGAATAATGAAATATGGCAGCATGGTCTAAACATCTGTGGATTAAACAATAAGGAAAAATTAGTGTGAAGTTACAACAATTCTCTGCAGGACAATAAATTTGCAGGGAAATATTTTGTGTTATGCAGACAGAAAAGATGTGAGAAAGAGAGAGAGAGAGAGAGAGAGAAAATCTATGAACTGTAGCAGAACTGTCCCATGTTAATTAATATCAAGTAATTCTTTATGTGTGTAGTCATTCATTTATAAGCTAAATTTTCCTGAGTATGCTATATGTGACATTATTCTGTATGGACTGAATTGGAAGTAATATGATGATAGACTTGCCATTTAGTTTATATTCTCTCTAGCTGTATCAGAAATAGTTTACTAGCTCTTTTAATTATTCTGGTTCTTCCAAGAAGGGTGACACAATCATCACTGAGGAGGAAGGGAGAAAACTTGATGTTTCCCATTTTCTCTGAATTCACATTTCTGTGAATTCAGAATTATACAACTACCAGAAATTAAAAAGAAAACCAACCAATGCACTTCATGCTTGGATCTAAAGAGCAGATATTCTGACCCATTGAGTCTATAATTTACAACAGTGGAATTTTATTCTCTTTACTTTTTTAAAACAACATATGGCATAAATTATCTATCTTAACTCATATAAAATAAAATAAATATAAAATAATATAAAATAAAAATGCCAGAGCACTGTTCTTATTTGTGTAAGAAGGAGACATGACAATTCTGTTGTGTCCCTCTTCAGACAAAGATAAGCAGATAATATCTTAAGATGTTTTTATACCAGAAGAAATGAGGTAGTATACATTTGTAATAATTCATAATGATTTGAGCTCTAGTCTAGGTGGTCAGAATTCTGAATTCTAGTCTCCACTCCAAAGCATTTTCGTTAGTTTTATCAGAAGATTTTTTAACATAAAAACTCTGTGGTTTTTTTTTTTTTTTTTTTTTTTTTCCCAAATGCCTCTGCCCTTTGTGCCATAAATTGTAATTATTTCCTGTGGTACATTTTCAACAACAGGTGTGGACAATTGCCTTACTTGAAAAAGACGTATGATAGGTAATGAGGGTTTGAAATCCATCAGAGAGAGAAAAAAATAGATCATACTTGTGAGAGGGAGCTATAGCAGAGTACACACTGTTAGCTGTGTCTTTATATAGAGTGAAAACAGACTTTGGGATTTTCAACAATCTTATTTCTTTTTAATATGTGCCTGCTTTGATCTAATTGCTGGTCTTTAAAATAAATCTTTTTTGACCCCTCTAGGTTTTATTTATCAGTTCATTTCCAGCAGACGCAGGATGGAAATGAGCCTTTTCAGGAACTAAAAAACAGGAAATTCAGTATGCAGAGCTGTTTTCAAAACATGATGAACTCAACCATTTTCCTCTCTCAGTAGCATTGTCATAAAGATTTCATATGTTTCTAGCACTATCTTTCTTAGAATTCATCTAAACCACATATGCACACAAGACACGCTGCAAAAAGATGAATGATGTTCATATGAAATATCTAAACATCAATAAAAAAATTTCAATTAATCACCTTTCACCACGGTTGATACTAGCTATCCTGAACCCATTCCTTAAGTATTCACTAAAGCTAACATGGAATTTAGGAATGGCACTTTCAAAGCATGCTTTCAATTTACTTCAGTGGTTGAAAAGTATACTTATTTCTGATATTATGATTTATAAAATTTGTGTCACAAAAGAGGATATATAGGTATGTAAATAGTATACACATTTCTTAAGAATAATATGTGGAAATAGAAATGAAATAAAACAATATGTAGGCCAGTAATATAATAGGGATATTTATTATTTTAAATAGTTAAAATCTTCATCCTGTATGAGTGTGTAAATAAATATGCAGCACAACTATTCTTCTAGCCTGTTTTTATTTAGATTATATATATTTATCTTCTATTACATTTATTTTCTTTTTTTTGTATTTTTAATTGGGGTCCTTGAAAGCAAATATTGTAAGGGCTCTGTTAATTTTTAAAATAAATTTTCTAAGTCTCTTTAAAATAGATCAGTTTTATTTAAAGACGGTAATGAAAATATGAAAAAAAAATTACATGGAAACAGAGCATAATTATTGGATCTCCCTTTCTTTCTTTAGCTTACTACAAGAAAATCAAAGGAATTTCTATGTGAAGCAAATAAGAATTATGCAGATGTTTTAAGATATATGTTATTTTTATATGAAACATATCAGAATGAAAAATCCAGCTACTCATACACATTCAGCCTTATGAGGTGATCTTGGACTTGCTCTGCTCTTACTGTGGGAGGGATTTTGCTCCCCTCGCCCCAGCTTACAAGTTCAGGGACATGAGAGGTGTGGGAAATCTAACTGGCCATGAAGACCAAGGCAAAGAACTCATTAAGTACCATAGTCTTCTCCATGTCTGAGAAGGCCAGTTCTCCTTTTTTTTTGTTTATCGGGGGGGGTACACTCTCCTTTGCTTGTCTCTTCTACCCAATGTATCTAAAGAATCCCTCCTTGTTTTTTTTCACCTCCCTCATCAAGTTCAGTTCTATCTGTGTCTTGGCTTTCCTGACTCCCACCCTGAACGTCCTTCCTTCTCTCCTTTTTATATAAACAAAAAACATTAAAGGAATAAAGTAAAATTCTCTTTTGATTTTTCCCTATTAAGAGACCAATTGCAACCATACGAGTCCTATTTGATTAAAATATGTCATAAATGTAAAATTCATATTTTATCAAATAAAAAAAAAACACAACACTTTGATACAATAAAACCTAAACCAATGCATACTAGAATATATACAAGTTGTGCCAAAAACAGCAAAGATATCATAATTGGACAATAATGCTTATTTTATTTACATAGCTTTACTTTCATTGTTAGAAGTAATTGTAATAGGAAAGCAAACAAAATTTGCTAGAGATTCCTGATGCTGAGTAAGAGGCACAGAATCTGTTCTTAATTGTGATGTTAGTTTAGATTCCAGCTTTGGATCAGTATCATTGATTGCTTCTGATTTCCGTCTACTCCCTCTCTAGCTATCATTGCTTGCTCCATAGTCAGTACAACATATTTTGTAATTCAGCTTCATGGGCCGTGGGATGTGATCCACTGTTCTCTATACTTTCTAAATGATCTTCATAGCTGTTGGACTGTCAGGGATGCAGTGAGATCAAGAATGTAATGTTTCAGCTAGAGCTCTTCTAATGAGATTTTGTTTGACAATGACATGTACAGATATTCCAATCTTACAGACCCTGAGCCAGTTTCTGCCTCACGTGAGACACCCCTCCCAAATGGAAGTTTTTGGATGATTATACATAACTAATTTAAAAAGATAGTATCACAGTACTACTTCTGCCGTTTCCCATTAAAAATATCTCAGATAAATAATGTCCTCACCATTAGGCCTGAGGAGTACTTCTGACAGCCTGTTGGTGATACCTGTCGATATTTATCACTGACTGAGTCTGGATGTGAATGCCATGCCTAAAATTTTCATGCAGGTCTTCATATTGTGTCATATAAACAACATGGCTGATTCTTTACTTTGTAATAACTTCTGGACACTTACTCCTGTGAATTCATTAATGCCTTGTAAATAATACAGTATGTGCTGAGAAGAAAAAGATATTCTTACTGTCCTGCTTGTATAAAAGCTTTCAGAAAAGTGATTAGTATTTTTAGGAACATAGTCCTCTGCTGTAAAAATGCATATATCTCAGGAAGCATTGGCTCTGACATGTGCACGATATTTTGTGGATTATCCTTGTCAAGACGGTCAATCAAAATATTTAATTCCCCATTATTTTGCTGATTCATCTATTTGGATGTGAGCTACAGATTATTTTTCAGTGAACAGACTCATAAAATAATTAAGGTTGGAAAACACCTCCAAGATATTCTAATCCAACCATTCACCTACCACCAATATTGCCCAATTCCTTAGTACTACAACTCCATGTTTCTTGAACATCACCAGGATGGTAACTCAATCAATTCCCTGGGCAGCCCACTCCAGCACCTGACCAGTCTTATGGAGAAGAAATTTTTCCTAATATCCAATCTGAACAAGACAGGAAACCATTGGCTTTCTTGGCCACCTGGGCACACTGTTGCTTTGTGTTCAAAGCTTTGTGTTGACCAACATCCTCAGGTCTTTCGTCTGCACACTCTTTCAGCCACTCTGTCCTAAGCCTGTAGCACTGCATGGGGTTGTTGTGACCAAAAGTGCAAGACTCAGAACTTGGTCTTGTTAAGCTTCATCCCACTGGCCTCAGCCCATCAAACCACAGTGTTTTACCATGGTTTTCATTATCTGTGAAGGGTGTCTCAGTGTGAGCCTCTGCTATTCCTTGTCTTTTAAATACGTTACAATGATAATAGGATATATTCAGTTGTGCAAGAGAAAATGAACTCAGAAAAATGTGGAATGTATTTTCAGGCTTCACAAAAGCCAACCATATATGTTATTACTGTTAGAAAAATGTACTGCTTTATTTAGTTGCTAATTGTAAATTTCATCATTACATAATAGACTTTTGACAAATTACCCTCTGCTTTGTTGGACAATAAATTGATTTACTTGCTGAGTTATAATTAATACATTACCTACTCAGTACAAGTTCCTGTGTTTTAAAAGCCTTAAGTAAGAAAATTTAGCAGCATATAGTCATTTGCTACTTACAATTTGGATTGTAAAAGAATAACGTTTTTCACAAGCCATGGTAATTTGTGCATCTCTGCGCTATAGTCTGGCTTCAGTTTTCTTTAAGGTTAACATTGCAGGATTTTTATGTGTATGCCTTTTTGTATATTCTGCTGATTTGTACTCGCATGTAGAGAGGAAGTTAACAGAGTTCTTACCATTCTGTAAAGTACTCCATTAGATGCAGTTAATGATAATGCAACAGCAAAGCACTACGCCTGCCTTATTTCCTGCTATTGAAGTACTGTGTGTTATTGTTCCTATTGGCAAACACGACAACCAGGTTTTCTTAGTTTCAAGAAAGATTTGTTGTATTTAATGAGGCTCATAATGTTTGGTTCTTATATTAAATATATACATGTCCAACTGCATGATGACTGTGCCAGGGAGATGTGTATAGAGCACACCATAATTTATATGATGACAGGAAAATCAGAAATTAAAAATGTTAAAGTTATGGGTTTATGCCCATTTTTTGAGCAGGGAGTCCCTGGTGCAATCCCACTGTTTCTAGTAGCTGCAAACTCTGTAATATTTCCATTACTACTGCCAAGTTATCCTTTATTCAACTGTTGTCTCAGCAGAGCATTCTACCCTTGGGTATCCTCTGTGGTTAGCCTTTTTGTACTCTGAAACCTTCATATTTACTACTGCTGAAGTTTTCATCTGGACTGTCATCTAGCTAGACTCATTTTTACTTGGCATATTTAAACCTTCACTTGAATTAAATTAATACGTTTTAATTGGATCTTTGCCTTATTTTTCCTCTGTTTCTGATCATGTGTATGAGAATTGCTAAGTCAAGGCCTGAACCAATAATTGAGCACCTGGTGAAGGGACACAGGCAGCCCTGGGAGCACAGGTGAAAGCAATTCACCTGTGTGACTGGATGGATGGAATGTAGTTCCACCCCTTCCTAAGCCTCATTTAAGGGCTAGCTGTCATAAAGGAAAGCTCTCTAGCAGAAGATTCTTTCTTTAGGATTATTTTATTAGCCCTGATCCCTTGGACAGGTAAGCAAATCTTTCTTTCTTTAACTGTATTGGGAGTGTAACCTTTTTTGGGTTAATTTAAACTGATTATTTGCTGTTGCCTTTCCCTAAATGCAGTAATTATCATGCCACCAGTTTGTGTTTTTTTTTTTTTGTTGTTGTTGTTGTTTTTTTTTTTTTAATGTGGATATCTGTAGTAGCTCCACTGTTGCCCTTTTGAAAAAATTTTCTTGTTGTTCTTATTCCAAAAACTAGATATCGTAGATCTTGTAGCTGCTTTGGGAGCTCCGTAGTCTATGTAGTTCCTCATTTAAACAGGCTTGCCACTATAAGTATTTCACTTTTTCTTTAATCTAAAAGAGTAAATACTTTTTCACCGAGTAGCCTGTGCTGAATATCTGCTAGCAAGCAAATGTAGTACTTTAAGCATTTTAAGACCTGTTACATAATCTGGGGTTAAGATAAATGACAACTTTTTTTTATTAGTTATGACTAAATTGTAAGACTTTTTGGATATGTTTATTCTGGCTTTGACCTTAGTTTACTAGATGTCTGGGTACAGACTGGAGTCTCCCTCCTGCAAATAGGCTATTCTTCTGATCAAGCTTGTTAAGATTGGCTGAATGATATATGTGCTCTGCTAGCATATTTACAGGCTTTCAAAGGCCTTTTGAATCGTAAGATCAGATTCCTTGTGTATATATTGGCTGCATTAATACTCAACACATCTATTAAATAGATTAGATTTCAAGGCATTGTAGTTTTTTGTTCCAATAGTTGTAGAGCTGATGACTTAAACCTAAACTAGTGTTGAAGGGACTTAGCTTGGAATTGCTGTCTGTTACATGTGAAACATCAAAGTAGGATGCAGCATGTGATTCTATAGGTGAACTGTAGAAAAACTTTACTTTAGGCCCAGTATCAGTCTTGATTCATAAAATACGAGAAACAGATTTGCTGGATGTTAAGAAAATATTTTTCTGCTGAGCGTTACTCTAAGTGGGTTTAATCAAGTTTGACATCCATGAGTTTTAAGTATTACTACATAGATAATCTTACTTCTATGCTGATAGAAGTGTAGATATTCAATTTTATAATTTCAGAATGCTACTTTTAAGGCTGAGCAAAACTTGTTACTTAAACACAGTAACACATATACATAACATTTTATATTGATATAGTAATATTTCCACTTATGAAATCTATAATAAAAGGCCACCGAATTTGTCTGGTGTGACTTGCCCTTGGTGCAGCCACATTGGTTACCACCAATCACATTGTCTTTATTCCTATTTGCCTTAGAGCTTTCTGGAGAAGTTTCTCCATGAACTTGCCAGACACAAAGGTGATACTGACTGGACTGTAGTTGCCTGGATGGTTACTTTTTTTTTCCCCTTCTTGAAAATGGGGGTTCAGTTTCCCCTTTTCTAGTCAGTGCAAACTTCACCAGACTGACAAATCTATCAAATACGATGGATAGCGGCTTGGCAACTTCATTTTCCAGTTCTTTCAGGACCTGTAGATTAATCTAATCATGTCCTGTGGACTTGCACACCTTCAGGTTCTTTAGATGGTCTTAACCTGTTCTTCATTCACAGTAGGATGATCCCTTCTCTTATTTATTACCTCTGCTTTCTGCAGCTTGCATGGTC
The DNA here is from genome assembly GCF_905368555.1 of Meleagris gallopavo. NCBI lineage: Eukaryota > Metazoa > Chordata > Aves > Galliformes > Phasianidae > Meleagris > Meleagris gallopavo. The sequence goes on from NC_139407.1 coordinate 23,819,723, forward strand.
TCGCTAGAAGACTGAGACAAAGAAGTAATTGAGTCAGTTTTCCGTATCCCTTGTGACCAGGTCTCCTCTTTCCTTCTGGAAAAGGTCTGCATCTTCCCAGGCCTTCTTTTTATCAATGAAATACCTGTAGAATTCCAGAGCTTTATCTCATGTTGCTCTGCCAAGCAGTTCCCTGGAGAGTTCAAGGTCTGCTCTCCTGAAGTGCAGAGTAGCAAGCTTCCTGCACAACCTCTTTGATGCCCTAAGGTTCAAGAACCCCATCATTTTGTGGTCAGTGCAAAGCTGCCCTTTATTCCCCATTCTCCTTGTTTGTTAGGACAAAGTTCAACATAGCACTACTTCTTGTGGGTTCATGAACTACTTGGAAGAGGAAATTATCACCAATGCTTTTTGGGAACCTCTTTGATTTCTGGTGCCCTGCTGCGTTGTCCCTCCAACAGAACACAGAGTGGTTGTAGTCCCCCATGAGGACCACGTTAGGTGAATGTGAAGCTGCTACTGTGTGTTCATCCACTTGATCTTCCTGGTTGGTGGCCTGTAGCAGACTCTCATTATGCTGTCTCTTTCCCCTGCGTTCCCTTAACCCTCATCCATAAGTGCTATCATCAGTCTTATCTCAGCTTATCATCAATCCTCAGATGGAGCTCTATGGACTCCAACTGGTGGCTAATGTAGAGGGCAACACCCCCTTCCCTTCTCCTCCACTTGTCTTTCATAAAGAGTATATACATGTCTATTCCTATGAGCCAGGTGTGAGAGCCTTCTCACCATGTCTCAGTGATGCCAATGATATCATAGCACAGTAGATACGCCTGCAACTCTGCTTGCTTGTTCCCCATTCTCCATGCAATAATGTACTGACATTTGAGTTGGGCTCCTGTTGAAGCTGATTACCAATTGGTGTTCCATTACCCTGCACCTTAGGTAATGTCTTACTGGCCTGTGATCTAAATTCAGGCCCAGGGCATCTATTACCATCGTCTGTCTCAAAGTGGGGTAGTTTGAGGATTGCCTCCATGGCAACTCTAGTTGAAATTATAAATTATGTAGAAGTGCATTAAATGTTGACCTGCACTGTAATTCAGCCTCATCTAAAAAAAAAAAGCAGTGTATGCACTGAGAGTTTCTTGCAATGCAAGCCAGTGTGTAGTAACTGGATACACATGCGGCATTTGTTTCACAAGCTCAACTGTGAGTAGAAGTAGAAGGCTACTGTAGATTTAACCTCTGACTCAAATGCTGTGATGGGATGCTTTGAACTAGTGAGAATTGTATGAACTGAATAAGATGTTTATTCTTTTGTCTATGGCTTGTAAGGTATAGCTAATGAGTACTGTTGCTTTATTCTATTCCAAACCAGTAACTGTGATAGCCTTTGTAAAGGCTCCTACATAATTTTTGATATTTCCAAAAGTATTACGAACACAAGTTACACATCTTTTCCTGTATGTAAAAACTGATAGTTTGTAATTACACTTTATACAAATCAAAGAGAATTTATGACCATCACATGTAACGTTAGGCTGTTTGGGGCATTGAGAAACTGCTTCTATGGGCAGTGAAAAAGAACTTTTAAATCCTTTCCTACTGTATCATTTCCTGAAACATTCAACTGTTCCAATCACCTTGCTTCTTTGTAAAACCGACAAGGAAAAAATAAGCTGGAAATGGCTTACAGTTCTCTTGCTGCATGTGTTGTTGGTGGTGGTTGTTTGCTTTTTTTTTTTTTACATTGTCTTTATTTGCATTAGTTTTCTTTTCTTGCGTGTCTGTAGATGCAGACAAAAAAAACCCATTCTCTTGTTTGAAGCCAGATGATGTCACTTTTGACACTTTTTTTTCCCAGCTGTTGACTTCACATAAATCATTAATCCAGAGTGAAATAAAAGGACGCTGAGAATATCTCTTGCCAAATAATAGGTACTTTACCTGCAGCCCCAAGGCTGACTATCTGTTTTGAATAAAATTTCATCCAACTTCTTACTCTAACAGAAGCTTGCTAATGAGAAATGGCTCATAATAAAACATCAGTACAGTGTAGTACATTGTGTTATCAAATACATAGTTAAGAACGATCTGGCTGATAACTTACCTATGTTTATGCAAAGACTTATAAGGTAACTAAGAAGTCAGGGACTAAGAAGGAAGGTCTTAAGCCATTGATAAATATGTGGGTAAAAAATACATATGAAATCACCTTGTTTTTACTTTGTTTTCTCTCAGAAGAGAGAGGTTACAATTGTAGTTCCATTGAAGCTGTACTCATACATTTATAAATGATGTAGAAAAGGATATTGTCAGTGGGTGAGACCGCTGTCAAATGTTATTTGCCACTATATTTGAAGAATTATTTAAGGACATTAGAAAACTAAGTGTCTATGTAATGAATGAGAAGTTAGAATTCATTGTAGATATATACAACATGAGGACAAAAAATTCCTAATTTCACATATGAACTGACAGGCTGTTACTTTGCCATTACAAGTGATCTACTGGTGCTATGATGATTAGTTCTGTCAACACATTGACTCTACATTCAACAGTGGACAAATAGGAATGTTAATTATTACAAATGGAAGAAATAGTAAAAATTGAGTAAAAATTCATACCCTTGTGTAAATAAGTGGTTCATGTTCAAAAAAACTGAATGCTCTTATAGCAGAATATAGGCCTATAGTAGCAGTTGTAAATCAACAGAAACAAACAACAAAATTAGCGAAGATATGGAATAGCTACAACATTAGTAGTGATTAAACTAAATGATTTTAGACTGTAAAAGCTAGAACTGGATAGGCTTGTGATAAAGAAGTCTGACTATCTTGGGAAATCTAGGTGGGTAACCTATAAACTGCCCTTTGCGGGATAAGAACTAGGAAATAATGAATGAGGTTAGTATGAATCAAGTTCAAAAACCAGAAGGAGATGATCAATCATGCAGTGGGATTGTACATCTACTGAACATTCTGCAAGGTGTGTTTTATATGTGAAAATTAGTATGAGGTCAAGAAGACAGCTTAAAAAGATACTTAGAAACGTGATGCAATTACTTGATGTAGTTTATTTAATAAATTTTCCCAAGCAATTCCATAAACAGAAAATAGTTGAGACCAGGAAAGTATTAAATGAAATGAAAGTACTTGTTTTCCTTGACACTCAGGGTAAGGATTGCTCTGAACTCATGTTATTCAAGTTTTCTGCACTTCAGTCCTTAGACTTACATCATCAACTCATATATATGAGTATATGCAGTTTATATATGCATGCATACGTATAAACTGCACACCAGCAGTTACATCTAATGTAAATGAATCAATTTAAATACATTACATACAAAAACCAAATTTTGTTCTTACGCACAAGCAAGCTACCAGCCTCTCCCATGTTCTTTTCAAAGAGGAAAAGTGTCAAAGAACATTATTTATGTGACTATAGATGGAAAACAAAACAAAAAAAATCTTGTGTTTACATGCTGGAGATTACTGCTGTTAAACTAGGCTAGTTAAATTTAGTAACAAAAAAGTCAATTTAGTAATGATAATGTATGAATTTCTATGTGTAGTTTTTTTTCTTGTAGGCTTGCCTGCTCAGCTCAAGAGCTATGGTTAAAATGGGGTTTTGTGGGATATAGTACAGAGTTGCTTTAAACTTTCAGGAAAAACGTACCTGAAGACATGATCTGAGAAGACTTTTTTGTTATCTGTAAGTAGCACAGAAGTTAACACGGTTTCATGTAAAATCTTCTTGCAAAGGAAAAGAGGACTTTGAAATTACGCTGTTTAGTAAATACTGACTACCACCAGAGCAGGCATCAGGATTTATCCTCTTAAAAAATTTTGTGCAACCACCGCACTACAGAACATAATTATAAAAACCTTAGGCTGACTTTCATTAAGTAAGCTTTTACCTCAGGATAATTACTACAAGCAAAATGCATGCAGTAACAACTAACTTCAGCTTTTCTACCAGGTAAATAAATACTTTAAAAAAAAAAAAAAAAGAGAGAGAGAAACTGAAGACCTAATCTATTTTACCTAGAGGCAAAATTGAATAACCTTGCCTCCGCTGAACCTTTTTATTTCAGACTAGATCTGTAATGCTAGATGTAAAATAGAAGAGAAACAACAGGAAAACCTAAACCATCTGAAGTTTTTGTCTTACAAAGAAAAAAAAAAAAAAGGAAATTAACATAAAACAAAAGCAAGCCCACAAGAAACAACAATCAACAACAAAAACCTACCCAAAAACCACACAAAGCAAAAGAAACAAAAACTAAGAGCCACAGCAAACTAAAACAGGATTCTAAGAGCATTACATGTACATGTTTCTTTTTGGGAACTCGGGCATATCATTATCGCTATGGCTTAACTTTTTAAAAGAATAAGCTTGCAGAAAACATTATTTTCTTTGAGAAAATCCTACAGAATTTAATCAAGAATAGTCATAGACTCATAGAAGGGCCTGGTTTGAAAAGGACCACAATAATCATCTAGTTTCAACCCCCCTACTATGTGCAGGGTTGCAAGCCATTAGACCAGACTGCACAGAGCCACATCCAGCCTTGCTTTGAATGCCTCCAGGGATGGGGCATCCACAGGCTCTTTGGGCAAAGTCCAGACAAGTCCTTGAGAAAGGACCATTATCTACGTACTTGCTTAACCAACCAACTCTCCAAGTGTCATCATAAATGATTTGTATCCTAAAAGTTGGAAAAAATTCCTTATTTTGTGACACAAATGATAAAAATCACCCGAGTATTCTCAATATATTTATTAGTAGACTTTTTTCCTGATAAGTTTTCATTTAGACTTTGGGTAAATAGATGTGCTATCTCATATATCATGTTTTTCTGAAGCAAATGAGAACTTTTGATACTCATAGCTAGTATATGATAACTGAAATCACCAGTATGTAGTAAAGTCCTAATGAACATAAGTTGATCTTCAAATTTGTTTTTAAATTACAGACTAAGCTAAACCTTGCTCCAACAAAATGTATTATGTTCAATTACTAATGTGTGAGATTTGCAAACTGCCTGCCTTCATAAGGAAGTTACTAGGCACTTGTTACCACTGGTGAAGGCATACCTAGTTTCCTGGAGAAGACGTGTCTGTACTGAAAATGACTTTTGTACTTGGGAAAGGTTTTGCTTGCTGCAGGAAGGATCAGGCACTCAGAATTTACACTGCATTGCAAAGTATTTTGGAGTATTTGGACTCTTTGCTTAAATTAAGCAGCTGCTAAATGCTTTTGACTGCATTTTTGAATTTGAGGGACCCTCCTTCCACATTGGTTTGAAAGACCCTGCCATCAAAACCTTTATGAATCTACATGGTGTCACATCTCTTAAACTTTTGCTTAAAAATCTTAATAGGGTAAGGCTTTCTTGAATTTAGATAGGTAATGTTTTGTTTTGTTTTTTTTTGCTTCTTTGCTTTTTTGTTCGCTTCAGACTCGTATTTGTTCATTTTCTTGAGAATATGTTCATGTTGTGCTGCCTAGTTTATGTGAAACTTAAGCAAGTGCTAATAATACTACAGGGCAGATAGCAGCCCCAGGTGTTTTTTAAGGAAAGTGAAAGAAACATCTAAACAACAAGCAGTGGATTTCTTCTTATTTTCCAGGAGTGTAACTTGAAACAAATTTCGTAAATGGCAAACTTCCAAATGCTGTAGCTAGAACATGTAATTAATTTTGTAGTTTTTGTCTGATGTTTGACATATGTTACATTTTGCAACAACTATTTAATATAGTGAATGATTTCAATCTTTGTCTTTTGTTATGAAAGACAATAACTAGGGGAAACTTTGTCTTGCATCCCTGTTATGACACTGAGAAAGAAGTGGATGCAGAAAATGAATAAGGTTGTGGGATACTTCTACTTCAGTTAGGGCAGAGAGAAAAGGTGTAATTGAACTGACATCTTCTGTAATGACTATGTCAATCATGTAGTGGTAACTTGCCCATAGCTCAACCACACCACATGTTTCCAGTCTCTAATAGTACAAAGTTAAATTCTTGGCTTCTGACTAAATAAGTTTCCCACGGGCTTACTGGAATAAAAAAGATTTCAAGTAGTTAACATATACATTACTGTTTATATGCATGTGTATATGCAATTAGCAATAGAGAGATTTTTTTTTTATAGATGTGAAGTTATAAAGCTTTTTCCCTTACGTACTCAATTAAAGAAAGTTTGTTCCTTGAGTAGAAGGTGTGTTAAACCCAGACTGTAAAGTGAAGGTCATTTAGTTCTGGTGATAGTAAAACATGGTCAAAGCAAGTTGCTTGACCTACTTCGACTTGTGTAGGCTGCAACAAGCTGTTAGTAGTATCTCTAGTTTATCTCACTTTCTCTGTTGGAAAAAACCATGAAGCAAGCACCATGCTTCATATTAGCTTTCGGAGGATGCTTGTACAACAAGACAAGATGTGCAGAATCCAGCCCTTATCTCATGCCACATAATGTGTCCGGTAATGTTTTTTGTCATTGTGCATATAGTTTGACAACTGATACGTAAACATTTTTCTTACACAGAAATGCCTGCTAATATATGTGAGGAATATATGTTTTCATGTTTAACTGATCAACTTATTGATCCTAGCCAAAAGCAAATGAGAAACTTGGGAGTGGAATCTCCAACAGTAATTTTCAGAGATGCAGTTTTGCTGTGATAAGTGTACTAGTATCTACCATAATACTGTGACACAAATCTTGCAGGAAGGTGATGAGTATCTCCAGAGTTAGAATTAATTTGATTCTGCATCCAGTCTACACATTTCAACTGTGCAGCACACCTTACTATATGACTACAGAATTTAAGATTCATCTACTGAAAAGTGAGGCTAGGTAACTTTCTCACTTTTTCCCCTTTTTTTCTGTCTGTCTGTCTTTCTCTCTCTCCCCTCTTTGAGGGCTTAGGAAGCTTTTTTTTTTTTTTAAATAAAAATTTAAAAAAAAAAAAACAACAAAGAAAACAAAACAGAAAACAGCACACAAGTTCCTTCTAGCATAGAAGTTTCCTTATGGACTGTTCAGTAGAGTTATTTAAGAGAAAGTTAAAGTAAACATAAATGAAATATTTTAAAACTATTTACCTATTCTCGTCGAGAACCAGAACAGTTTATTTTTGTTGTTACTTCATTTGCTGAGTTGTAGGAAAATGAGGATGCTCTCCCTATTTTGGGTTTAACTTTGTGTTAAAGATTTAAAATTTATGCACAAATTTAAATTATTTTGAGTCTGAATTTCTCTTGAATTTCTTTTAAACTGCAAGACTGTGTTATTTTTATAGTTTGAGAATAAAAGTGTTTTAAATACCAAGCTTTTCTACAATTTTAGATTAAGTTTCTTTTTGGAAAAATATCTGAACGTACCTTTTCCCTGGATCAAACTCTCCTGTAAACAGGGCTTTTATGAGCAAGAGTCTATGTTTGTATTCACGTTGTCATTCTAGGCTGAAAAATGCAGAATAATTATCTTGCTAAGTTTTATTCCATATGATTTCTGTAGTGGAGCCAATGTACTAAATTAAAGACAAAGTTCAAAAATATAGGTCATCTGATTCTTAGTAATTTCATTTAGAGACGTGATTCATGAAAAGCATGGAGTCTCTGGAAAGTGAAGGAACTGAATTAAATAAAAACTTGCATGCAGGGTGAAGCCTCATCCCTGTTATTCATCCAATAAGTTAAATAGGTGGGCTTGTATGGGGTCTGTGGCTTCTTTGTTTGGTGTTCTGTAGATGCCTCTGTTTTTTTTTTTTGTGTTTTTTTTTTTTTTTACTTAAAGGTTTGGAGAAAACTCTTGCTTTTAGTGATGCTTTTTTTGAATTTTAGGAAAGACTCATGAGGCTTTTCTTAGTTGGTTTGTGCTAATATAAGCCAATGTAAGAAAATACGTACGTGAAACTAAGATTTTTATTATGTTGTAGAGACAATATCTAAGACCTCATGCAACTTCTGCCACATTCTGTGTAACAGTGACATTACTTAAGTAAACCTGAGGACTGATGGTGATGGAGCTGTATATGTTTTTGGAAGTTTTACAGAAAATAATTTAATTTTATAATCTGTAGTATGACTAGTAAATTCAGTCAATGGTGACTGTCACAGTGAATGGGAAGGTTTTTTTTTTTTTTTTTTTGCTGTGTTCTGTTCTTAAATGCTCTTTCTTGATACACAGAGATAAGCAGTAGGTGTTGGTTTGAGAGGTTAAATTGGATTGAAGAACCGATTACAAAAGAAAGAATGAGGTGGTAGAACAAACAAGTGGTTTTCCATAGCACTGTTTTATTTAACTCTGCCTTATAGAATAAGAGAGATGCCCTAATGGCAAGGCAGTCTTTAGAAATGCGAAGTCACAGTAGGCAAATGGACGTTATGTAGTACCTTTGAAGATGAAAAACAGCATCTCCCCATGTTTCTTTTTTAAATGTAGAAAAGCACACACGCAAAATCAAGCTGTAACTTCAGTATGTGGTACAAAACTGCAATTATTTTATTTTTATTTTTTTTTTAAGATAATACATCGCTGGTTGTGAGCTGAAGATATTAGAATGAGCAGTCATATAAGCATATAAAAGGCTTATATGTACTTTTTATTGCTACAGGTACTTTGAGATAGAATCCTTTGATATTTTACACTGTCTGAAAAATGTGTTGTGTTTGCAGTTTTCTCACGCAGGACAGATCTGCTACAGGTATACAAAGAAATATGACAGTCAGATTTTAACGTAGTTTAGTACTACTGGAGTACTTTAGGAGTGTTTATGAAATAAGTGACACTTAAAGAATGGATGCTAGATTTCTTGCGTGTATGAATGATGAGCAACAAAATAAAACAAGAATCCACATTAGCTATGGATTGTTTTCATAGCACAAGAAATTTCTTGTCTCATAATCATTCGTAATTCCTGAATCTAAATCATAAAATGCTTAATTAAACCACAAAATTCTGTTGTACAGCTCTTGCAGGTATTTTTTTTTTTTTTGCCCTGTTCAAGGGAAACTTGGAAAAGTTCACAGGATAAAACCCTAATAAGAACTTCTAAATGCCAAAAAATAAAAATAAAAAAAAAAATTCCTACATCTTGTAGATAACTGCAGACAATTGGCAATTGAGAAAACTCGGAGAATGCATTATACGCTTTTCCTGTTCTTATATTTCAAGGAAGTATATATTATTAGCTCTTTTCTCAAGCAGATTGTTGGAGCTTGTAAACATTTGGGCTAAGCTAGCATAGCTCGAGCACGTTTATATCCTTCTTCTCAGTTTACATAAAATTTTAGTTCTGCATTTGTCAGTAATTATCTGAAACAAAACAAACATAATTTCAGCTCAATTATATATAATATTAAAAATAGAGTACTTGCAAGCTACTGTAACAGTTCTCTCATTTTTGGAAACATAGTTATAATTAAGGCAAAAAGTTAAAAAAAAAAAAAAAAAAATTCTTGCTATGTCTGAAAGTTGAAATGAAGCGGTTATCATCCATGACTAACATCAGCCTGTTTTTTTTGTTTTTTTGTTTTTTTTTTAAGGGATGATACCCATTTTGGTAGGGGAGTTATGATATGCTCAAATAAAATTGTTGAATATAAAAATAGCAAAAATTGCATTATTTTTCCACTTCAATTATTATTATCACTGAGGTTGTGAAGCCTGACTTAATCTTACCTTACCTTTTTATTTCACTCTATACATTAAAATGTTTTTTTTCTTTTTAAGTGAACTCTGAATTTAACTAGAAGATCACTTTGGGCTTGAGATTTGCTTGATTTAACTGAACAGAAGACCACATGAAGCAGATCTGTTTTGTAAAGCATATTGTATGCTGTTTTCCTTCTCCATCTCAGGAATTCTTAGTGAAAAAGTGTCCCTGACTCTTTCTTCTTAGACAGTATGAAGTGAGCTATTTATCACAGGAAGGAAGGCTCTTAGGTGGCACTGAAAACTGCCTCTTACAAGCTTTTGAGGCTACAGGAATAAGTAAGTGTCAGTAGTGCATCTGATACAAAGCTGATAAGTAGTTCAAATAAACAGACCAAGCTAATAAGAAAATGATAAAATAAAATCACTCAGATGAAGACAGATCTGTCTCTCTAATTTGTGTAAGTTACATTTCATTTATCTACAAAAAGATCTCTGAATAGATGAACTCAAATTCTTATGTACAAATAGATCGTTCATAGTTTTCCATGGTTAAATTTAGAAGAAAACAAAAAGGGAAACTGCTGATAAATGAAAGCATTCTCATGCTCAAGTAAAAATTAGGCATTGCCCAAGGAGAATAATTTGTCACTTTTCAAGATCTCCAAGTACCACCAGATGTTTCAGCTGTAAAGCTGGTCTCCAGTTTTTTTGCCTATTGCAGAAATCCCCTTTCTGTCACTATATATTCAGAAGACTAATTGCCATAGGTGTGAGAAAGCAAGGCATAAAGAACTATGCGATACTGAAAAATGCTTTTCAAAATCGTACATATACTTGTATTCTGCAACTTAGAGAAATGAATTTTCTAGTTCCTTGCTGTTGTTATTTTTGCTGTGAAACACTCCAAAACATCATCTTTCATGTAGATTTGAAAATAGGATTTGTTTTGAAATAATAAAAGACAAGTTCACGTTTGAGTGTTGGAAGTTCAGAGAGGCATCAGCAAGCTCAGTACATTGCTAAAGATGCTAGGAGAGAGAACAAAGGTCGCTGGCTTTGATTATACTGAGAGGGAAGCTGGTATCAATAGCTTATTTACTGTACTTTGTTTACTGTAGTGTGAGATAAGGCTTTTTGATGTCACGTGTAGTCAATAAGTATACCTCTGACTATATATCAAAGAAGATCTAAATGAAGAAACTGCTCTGATAGTAGACAGCATAATTTTACACAGAAATCTATTTTTTTTTTTTTTTTTTTTTTTTCCCCCCCCCTCTGGCACTGGTGTAGGCTCCTCAGGGCAGTGATCACAGCACCAAGTCTGCTGGAGCTCAAGACGCATTTAGACAGTGACCTGAGACACAAGGTTTTTTTTTTTTAACTTGATCCTGAGTTGGACTCAAAGATCCTTGTTGGTCCCTTCCAACTTTGGATATTTTTTGATTATATGATAAAATTAATAAATTTAAAGCTTAGACTACATCCAAAACAAAAAGAATAATTATGGATAATATTTGTAATTGTATGATGGAAGAATTTCACTCCAGATGTTATAAACTCTATAAAAGCTGATGTATTCTTGGGATTTCCAATATTTTTTTTTTAGCCAGAATTTCCTAAGAAGTCATGAATTTTGACTCCATCCAGTCTGACTCATGACAAACCACAAAATTATTTCCACAACGCACCTGTAATTATCTTCACAGTGGGAAGTCACAGAACAAAAATAACTATGAAATTAGAAACTAAGGGATTTAAGGGAAATGAAAGTGTGAGGGCTGCTATGAAATTAATGCTTCCTATTTTACACTGGTGCGCATTGTTGGAGACAGATGGTGGTATGGCAGTAGAGGCTGAACCTTCCCAACCACATTCCATCTTATTGCTGTGCGACAGTCTGACAAAATATCTGAGATGGAATTGTGTACAAAACAAAGGTTTGTCATTGAATTCTTCCATGAGGAAAAAAATAACACACACTGACACGCATCAATGCTTGCTGAACATTTCTGGAGATCAAGCAGTGTGTGTGAACACAGTGAAAGCTGTATGAGCAACATTTTCCCAGCAGTGATGTCTCATAGCAGCTGTGAAATGGGGTCTCTTCTACTGGTGCAGATTGTTATGAGTGGGGCAATTAGGCTCTTGTTCATTGCTGGTAAAAATGCATAGCTATTAGTCGTGATTATGTTGAAAAATAGTGTATTGTAGCTGTGAATTTGCTCTTTTTATCTGTTGGAGTTTCCATGGAAATAAATTAGAGGCATTACTTTCAGCGCAATCTGTTCGCTGAGACACAAAAGCACAGCTTAATTGGGAGACTCCTGGGTCTGATGATAAATAGTCAGCTTAAAATTCCAAAAAAAGAGAGCATTTCATTCTTCGGCAAGGAACACCCACTGGTACAATTAACATAAGACTAATACAGCAGAAAAACAGTGAACTTGCTTTTTAGTAAAGTCATGCAGTGTTATGGTCTGTTGTGCTAGGATTTACTCAGTCAGCTGACTGAGGTAGGACAAAAATGTAAATAAATCAACACGAAGATACTTTTTTGTATTAAAAGATGTTACGTAAACATGAGAACTGTCTTGACTAGTTATGAAAATAATAAGTTTTATCCAATTTTCTACTTCTTACTGGGTTTTGCACCAAATGAGCTATTGGGAGTGGTTGAAAGTACGCTGCTCTTACTGACACTAATGACAAAAGCATAAGGTAAAACATCAAATAAAAGCAGTGCTTCTAGTGTTATAACGTTACTTAAGAACTTTGGAATATTAAGATTTTCCTAATCTTTAATTTTATATTGGTTTCTTTATACATCTGTCTTCAAATATATACTTATCTGAAGAGCTTTTGATATGCATTTCACTTCCCATTGCAAGGTATGCTGCGCTGTCGACTTGTACAACTGTCTTGTGTCCTTTCTGCCACTAAGATAGGGATCTCATGTTTTCATTCCTAATCTGTTGTCTTCTCATTCTCGTTAAGTCTTTTACCCATTTTTTTTTAAGATATTTGTGGAAGTTGTTTTACATATTTCTAAATAACTGTGTCTAAACAGCTGTGATGTTGTGAAACAAACTTTTAACCCACACACTAATGGAAAAAGTTACAGAAGTTGCTGTGGTGGAACGTGTATACTGGTAATGCTGATCTGGCACTGTGTTCTGAACTTGAAAGTAGTCAAAAGATTGGCTGGGTTCTGGCGGTTAAATGTAATTTAATCAACTACATGTACTTAGAACAAATTCTTCACTGAAAAATAAATACTTCATTGCAACCCCTCTCAATTTTAAAATCGGTATCTTTTTGCATACATATTTTGCACGACTAACAACTAAATTAGAGTTGAAGGCAATTAGAATCAGGTTTCTTTTCTCTTTACTGATATAAGAGGAACCCTTTTTCAGATGTTTGAAATCACATCAAAATAAACATTTTTATTTGCTTGTATTTCAGGATCTTAGTAGACTACTTAGAGTTTATCTTTTTTTTTTAATAATTTTTAATTTCTTTTTTCCCATATGCTCTCTGAAAAAAAGCTGGCAACACTATGTAGTAACTCCTTACCTGCAATTCCAGTGAAAAAAAAATCCTTTAAAAATAAGTATTGATTCTGCTATAAAATAAGTATTGATTGCTATGAAGCTCTAGGGGATAGTAGTCATTCTGATTAATGAAACTGGGGGGGGGGAGGGAGAGGGAGGGAGGGAGGCAGGGAGGCTTGGCAACGTAGGCTGCAAGACCATCTTATCTTCTGATCATCAACACCTCTAAAAGAAAGGAAACTATTCAAAAAATCCATATTACCTTCATTGTCAAGTTGCAGTAACTCATGCCACATGAATTAGTTTAATTTACAGTATGTTCTTCTGGAAGCTACATCTAGATACTGGTGTGAAAATGGGCTAGTCCACCTAAATTGTTTGTTGGAAATAAGTATTTTCTTTCTATACTGAGATGTGATAGCTCCGACTTCAAACAGTGATAGCAAATTTACTAGCCTTCTGACAGCATAACATTTATTTCTTTATGTTAATATGTAGGTTGCTCTGAAAGTAATGCTTTCTGTATATTCCCATGAAAATTACAACAGATACAGAGAGCATGATAATGTTATTTGTAGCGTGAATTCTCAACCAGAAAAGACAATTTTTCAACATAGTACTATTAGCCAATCTACACAGATGAGCTGACTGAGACATTTTATTTTACAGTGTAACAGCTGTGTATGGCTGTCCAGAATGCGGCTTGTCTTTCACATTGCTGTTGCCACTGCTGAAAGGCACAACCCAACACATCACTGTTCATATCCTCTGCTTGGTTGCCATAAATGTTCAGCAAATTTCAGTGAGTATCAATGGGGACAGTTTTTTTTTTTTTTTTTTTGTGCACGGAAGAGTTCTATGACACATTTGCTTCATATGCACTACCTTTTATCATACTGCCCCTCTGCTGTATCTGTCACACATCCCATTACATATTGTTGCTATTGGTGGGAAGGTTCAACCTCTGCTGCCGTACCACCGACATCCACCTCTGACATCAGGGGCCAACGTAATAAACTAGGAGGTGTTACTTTTGGAGAGCACTCATCCATATACATACTTATATGTAACTTCTGTCATTTTATGTTTGGAAGGCATTCTTAAGAAACCATTTTTTCCTTTTGTTATTAGCTGTAGTGTTAATAACTTGCAATAGAAGTTTGGCTGCTGAGAAAAGGAAAAGTCAAATGACAGGTTCGGAGACAGATGAACACACATTGAGAGTGTTCCTCACAGCTTTTATGTAATGGTATTGTTGCTACAAGTCTATTAGTTTGCCTTCACTGTGACCTTGAGCTGTCATTCCTGAGAAATAACACAGTTGATTTGGCAGCAGCAAAACACAAACTCCACAATTAATCCATAAAAGGTGACTGAATAGCTTCTCAGTTATCTGTTTACTCAATTCTCAGAATAGTCAGATGTTTAAAAAAAAAAAAAAAAGTCACTAGTACCTTTGAGACAAATAAATTGAATTTACATATATTGTATAATCAAATTATTTTTGAAATACTAAAATAACTGTTTCATTTAACTTTGTGATTAACCTGTGACCCTTGTGCCTCACTTAATGCGTGATTCTGCATGTGTCTCCTTCTTTAAGATTAGGACCTGAATGTGTAAGTGCTTTGAACTGCTATTAGGGATTTTTATTTACCTCCAAAATAGTGTCACAATCATGGAGCTGAAATACTCTGGGAAATTCCACCTTAAAATATTCCTCCTGATTCTATCACAAACATTTTCCACTCAGCAACAGAAAGTCCCATTCTCCAGGAAGCTATGATATACTGAAAGTATTCTAACATCTCTCTTACAAGGTCAGAATCCACTATATATTTTGTGCCCGTGAACATACATGAATGGAAAGGAAAGGATGAAAAAAATCTGTTCTTTATTTTCAGAAAGAAACACAGCATCAAATAAGTATTTACTCAAAATGTTTTCATCTTTATACTTTCTTCCTTAAAAGCCTTGTTATTATAGCATACGAATAATATGTAACTTGGCTATGGCATGGATATTTCATTACTATTGCGTGATGGGAGAAACTCTACCAACAGACAGTCATAGAGCACTTTGAAAAGTCTTTTGAAGCTGAGGGAAGAATTTTATAAGGGCCTCTCATTCCTTGGATTATATTCAAACTACATTGCTTTCGTGTCACTTCATAGTAGTAGAAGTAAATGTTTTGCTCAAGTAAGCAAAACAACTGTTTTAACTAGTATTTGCTGAAAAGAGAATATGGATTAGTGTGGCTTACAGGCTGAACAAGAACTAACAGAGGCATATTGCCATGAAAAGGGAAACACATAAGAACAACTTCGTATAAGCAGAAATCCAAAATATGTGAAGTAATCCCTCAGCTCAGCAATAATAAGGCTTCAGATAGTATGCTTTGCTCAGATCTATGTTTTGATCTCCAAAATAGGCAGAGTACTGGCTGAAAAGTGCATAGAGGAGGACTGTAACAGTGGTTTGAAATCTGGAAACCTTTAACTGTGAGAAAAGAACAAGTACATTCCAAAATACTTCAACTTTTTGTCCTAAAGAGGAGAAACAAGGAATATAGTGTGGAAAAGAAATGTGGTAAATAATATACTAGCAGAGAAGAAGAGGATAATGCAGATGGAATGAGAAATAATGCTCTTAAATTGCAAAAAGGAGTTCTGTTAGATATTTGGAAAAAATTGCAGGAGCAAAAGAAAAAAAGAAATCCTGGAACAAGCTCCTAGGGAACCGTGGAGTTGCAATTATTTAAGTTGTCTAAAAACAGGTTTAACAAGTATCTGCTTAGTCTTACATGGCTGATTCTATCTTAAAGTAGTACCCCTCTGATTCTGTATTCACTCACAATGAAAATTTTAGACAGTGAGTGTGTTGATTTGCTTCAGATGTATTGAATCATGTTATTATTTAAACTGGAACTTTTAAGGAGTGTTTTAATACACAGAGTTAAATTTTAATTAAGAATTTTACTCAATTTAATTGAAAAAAATTGTTTTAAAGAAAATTATTTGTTTGATATGAAAAAGAAGTTTTAATTTGATTAAAAACAACTATCAGGATGATTATTATGTTAGGTAGATCTGTTTCACACAGAGTGATAACCTTCCAAATGTTCTGTAATTCAGCAGGTGACTAAGCCATCTGATCTCTATATGTGTGCATGTAGAGAGTGTATGTGTGCATGGTATTTAAATGCATGCGCTTTATGCATTGTGACTTCAAGACAATGGTCAGAGGATTTGGGTGGGAGAAATGGAAGGACAATTTATTGCCTCCTATTGGCGAACTGAAGGAGTGGAAAGACAGACTGGCTGCTATTCACTGTACTGATTGGAGCATTTTGATGAAAATCCATATATGTTTTAGATCCTGAGCAAGGTGAATCATTATCGCTTTTTAGCAATTTCAATCACTGGTGTACTTATGTCACGGTACCTGTTCTGAAATCAACTGTCTTATGAAAGAAGAACAGCAGAAGTCTGATTTCTTCCCATAATCTGGCTATGTAGTGGTAAATCTACCAGATTCGTCTTTCTGCCTGCCTAGGTAATGTTTGGGATATTATAGTGATGCAATTAAATGGCTTTCCTACATTTCCAAGTAGAATCCATACATTTCACAAATTTCATACATTCCAAGCAGAAACAGAGTGGAAGAGTTAATTGAAGATCTCCAAGTTTTGCATTTTTTCCTAAAAAGCTCAACAACATTGGAGTGATTCTTCAGCAGAGAGGATACAAGTAAAACCTGCATAATTACTTCTGCAAATTTTAGGAGAAACTCTTTCTCCATGAGCTTGAGAGATCTGATCAAAGATGCTTCTACCAACACGGAAATTCCAGGGAGACAGCTTATCTACTGATCTTAGAGATCTCTTCCTTGGTATGTCTGTTTGGAGACAATATCCATATTCTGAAAGAGTAAACTTCCTTCCACATTTAGTGGAAATTACTCTCCAGGGATCTATTCCTGCAAGTATCCATGAAAAGAAATGAACTGCTATCATCTTACAGATTAAAAAATGCCAGTGGGAAAAAATTCAACTCAGACTTTCGATCAGGAAAGGAATAATAATCCTAAACTGTTTGGTGTAGTTAAAGGATTACTCTAAAAACAGGATGAACAAAAAGAAATTAAGCAATCTTTTTCTAGACCAGTTAGGAGATCACTTAAATTATCTAAAGCTAGGACATTTAACTGCTATTTCTGTGTTCTAGCTCCTGTGGTATTTATTTTCTGTCTGGATGAAAAAAAAATACAAACAAAAGTATACAGACTGTTTCCATGTTTACCCTCAGATTTTTATTTTTTAAAAAGGAAGTGGGGAGTAGAATAATGATGTGAAGAGTTGTAGAATGGAAAGGGGTTGTTTAATATTTCTGGATGTTGCATAACTATAATCTTACAATCTCTAAGAGTATTTTATAGACTCTCTCTACCACATTAAATATTATAGTATAATTGAAACTATTGAAATTACACATGTCTGAATCTGAAGATCTCTCCAGTCACTGCTGAGATCAATAGAAATACTTAAACTTTGAACAGAGCAATATTGGATTGCAGCAGAATAAAAAGATTCAAGATGGCAAGCATACTTTACAGATGTTTAAGTTGGGTTCAGATGTTCAAATTAGATTTAGATTTTGTTGCACATTATTTTTATGAACATTTTTATGTTTTTAAACATCTGACTAACTTGCAGGCACACAGCACTTAAACACCACAGAAGACTCATAACTTGCTTAACACATTGAGTTCAAAATATCTGTTAAAGTTTTGAAGCAAACTGAAAACTTTAGAATGATGATGACAAAGGTTGTGATTCAATTTCCTTTAGTAAAGTAGTAATTAAACTTCCGGCTGCAATGAGATGTTTAACCATTGCCTTTGACAAGCAGGTATGTCAGTCTAATTCAATTTTCTTAGACATTTTTCCATTTATTTCAGACCCATAGAACAGGGCTTTATCCAAGCAGGCTTGACAGCAAATTCTTATTCAAACCAGATTCATAAAAACTTCAGCCTAAAACAGAATCAAGCATATACTACATTTGGAACATTGCATTATCAGTATTAATACTGTCAGTCACTGACCTTTAGCTATTGAGTAGACAATTAGGAAAATGATTTATATCTTTCTTTTCAGGCTTATGGAAGTTATGATGGAATGCATATTCTGAAAAATTTTAAGATTTTTATATCCTTTGTGGCTTTTTTCCTTAGAGGTTATATTAGGAAGACAGCTCAGAGTAGTCATATAGTGATGCTGTGTTGGGAAACTAGTAGGATTCAGAAACATTACTGAGATTAAGAGAGTAAAATATGCCAAATTAAATGGCCTGAAATCTTGTTTTCTTCTCAGATACCTTGAAAGTGTTCCACACAGTAATAACTCATCTGTCTTTTCTGCTCTGATAGGTTAAATATCAGGAGAAAATCTACTTTTTTTAATGATACATTTTTGTACATTTTGATGGGAGCTAAAAGCAAGCCTACCAGCGTTTTCCTCTAGCAAAACTTATTTTAAAAACATTTGAGATTACTTGTGGCACATTTTCATATATTTCTGTAAAAAATATTCAGTGGACAAATCAGTGGGAATCTTGTGGAAAATCTATATTTTGGTGCGCTTATGAGCAGCTAAAGTACCAAATGAATGCTTTACTGGGAATATAAAAATAAGCAAACCATTTTCGGCACTTTAATGTTGACATCTTACAGTGCATTTCTCACAGTTTGTCCTCATTTCTGTTATAAGCTCTGTTTGACATGGTACATCTGGGTGAGCAAGTGCAAGGCACAAAGAGAGGTAAGAAAGATGCAAATAAACCTTTTGAGAATCATTTGCCTTTGGCTGAGTGAGAATATTACAATTTGCTTTTCTAATAATTAGATCACTCTGTGGGAAGACAGTCTTGCACAAACATCAGTGATAGAACATTGTACCCTGTTTTGTTCAAGACAAGTACGTAAATGTAGCTTGTGAATTTATGCGCTCAATTCAATTTTGTGAACAAGTCATCTACTTTATCTGGAGTTGCCAAATGAATGCATATGAAAATTGTTACTGAAGTATGTAGAATCTCACAGGGGCAAACAAACTCACAGCAGGTTGGACTTACGTGCTTAGTGGGGCTTGAATTAGGCACCGAATCAAAAAACTACTATGAATGGAACAAATAATGGAAAACACTCTTTCTATTATAATGAAAAAAAATATTTTTGTTTTGGATGGTTTTGTGCCAGAAGAAACAGACAGGAGAATGTTGCATTCATTACTACAAGTGAAATATTCTGCTTTAATTTTAAAGAAGGTTAAGTAATTTAAAATTCACAGATAATTGTATGGCACAGCCAATATTTGTTTAATCTATACTTGTTTTTTAAGCATTAGAATGTGATAAGATTCTATGAGAGCTAGTACAAGCTCAGTAGAAATTATGAGCAGTGTCAGGAAAAGATAGCATATATGATTCTTTCTGTGCTTATTGAGTGTGTGCAGCAATCGTTTTGGGCTACTCAGTGCAACTGTGCCCCTCAGAAGAAAACAGGATAGGAATGAGTAAATTATGTAAATTATGATAGGATTTAGACATAGGCTTGATACTTATCAAACGTTGTAAGAACGGTGCTTTTAAACAATTAAGTTTTCCAGTCATTTCAGATATGTTAAAATTAACGTTTGTATTTTTTTCCGGAATTAGGTTGTAAAGGAAGGAAAGGCAATGAAGCACTCAAATTTTCTTGTAGCTCTTAGTGCAAGTGGATGCTAGTTCTCCTCACAGAAGAGATTTGAATTTCATGTCAAGCCATGTCCATACTGTCCTCTACAGAGGGAGCCAGAGTGTGAACTTGGACATGAGTACTTGTAGAAGCATTAGAGATTTTATAGTCTGAAAGATAATGTAACTGCACTACAACTGGCGCAGCTGTGTAAGATGGTGTGATCTGACGGGAGAAATAATTAGAAGGGGAACAAACCACTTTAATACACTTAAATCTATGTCAGAAAGCGGTGTTGGAATGTACTCTCAAATCATGACATCTCAGGATGTCATTAAGAAATAAAGGTATTAGAATAAAGGTGAAATCAACTTAGGCCATTAAATAAGAAGCTCTCAGAATCTGTTTTATATCAACAGGACTTTAACATGTGTTAACCTGTTAACATTTAAGTTACTCCAAAGAGTTTTCAACTATAATGGTTTTGGGCGAATCATGTAAATTATTGCTATCTTCTCTAGTTTTTTAAAGACGGCTTTAAAAACAGATTAGCCATTCATTTCCTGTGTAAGAAAATTATATTTAACAATAAGCAGTTGAAAATCAACAGACAGTTTAAAAAAGCAGACTGTTTTCTGTACTAAAATACTATTTAAATATAATGTACAGGTACACATAGAATTACGTTTTTGTGTATGTCATTAGACATGAACACTTGGTTTCTGGACCTAAGAAATTAACGTTAGCTATTTTTCATTCTAAGATAACATCACCTCAAAATTTGTAGCAATTTCAAACTGAAGTGTAGTTTGGAACACAAATACTGATTACCTTGTATATTTTCCTTTTTATAATGAATGTCAGTGTTTGGAGTCTCTGCATGAAGTATTAATTCTGCTAAAGTTCATCCCCTTGAAAAAAAATTCACTCGTGTCATCCCTTAATTCGCATCAGAGAGAGCCATCTTGTGGTTCCACTGATTTTCTGATGTTCTCCTTAAATAAGTTCAGCCTAGTTACAGACCTGTGTGGACTTGCTCTGTTCTAATATATATATGCATAAGTTATTTATTCCTACTTCTGTACCTACTGTACATGCCTAATGAGAGCTTTATATATAGCTAAACATAAATGTAGTAATGCTGATTTTCAAATAGGTGAGGTATTCTCTTTGGCCTGTTAATCGAAGAATTACAACGTGACATAAGCTCATTATGCCAGTAGAGATTTTAAATGGCTATTAACTAAATAGTGGCTGAGATTACAAGAATACTTTTTTTTTCCAGTATTATGAAGGGAATTTCAAAACCCCCCACCTGGGGAAGAACTACCCCATACATCAGCATGTGCTTGGGCCACCCAGCAACTTTGCAGAAAAGGACTTGCAAATCCTGCTGGGCACCAAACTGAGCATAAGCCAGCATGGTGCACTTATGGGAATGACAACAAATGCTATCATATATTTAGGAAGAGAGCTGCCAGGAGGCTGAGAAAGGTGAATCTGCTTAGCAGTGATGAGGCTACACCAGCAGTACTGGCTCCAATTGTAAGCCTTTCAGTACAGGAGTTTCTAAAGTGAGTCCAGCAAAGGACCACTAAGATGACTAAGGGACTGGAGCACCTCTTCTATAAGAAAAGATTGTGTCAGCCTGTTTACCCTAGAAAACAGAAGACTCATGGTCAATCTCATCAATGTGTGCAAATATCTGATGGGAAGGCATAAAGTAGACAGACCATTTTCAGATGGTGCCCAGTGCCAAGATAAGAGGCAATATGCACAATCTCACATACAAGGGGTTTCCTCTGAACACCAGGAAATGTGACTAAGTGCTGGCCCAGGCTGACCAGAGAGACAGACTGTGGAGTCTCCTCTTTGGAGATCTTCCAAAGCAAGTGGGCACGGGCCTAACACTTTGCTCCGGGTGGCCCTGCTGGAGCAGAGTTTGGAGCAGAGGGACCCAGAGGTCTCTTCAACCTCCACCATTCTGTAATTTTGGGAAGTAAATATTGAAATGCTTATTTTTTAAAAAAATGGCAATATACGTATGTATTGTGTGTCTATATATATGTTTATACTTCTTTGACTCTCCACTGCATTATCTGGCTAATATGTTCTTGTCCTATTACTTGTTTCTTACCTGGTACTATGTTTTTGTAGCTTTCATGCTCTGAGATCTATGCATCTCAACGTGAAAGCAACTTGCTTCTGTAGTTTTAGAAGATTGTGTGTGAACACGTCCTAATAACAGTGTCAAGCTGATGTTGTGCTTTGTCATATAAGGGTGGACATGACTAAGCATCTACACTGAGGCTGCTAAGAACTCTTAGCCTACGTGGCATCACAATGACGTGTGGCTATTACATTGATTACATTGAGACATTGATTTGTATGCTATTTATAAATATATAAACACTGTTATAATCAGATTAGCACAACTCGAGCTGTTCTCAAAAGACCAATGTGTTAATTTTCTGGAACCATTTTCTATGAAGAAATAGCTAGCAGATCGCATAGATCTGTCTGTTAGCCCATCAAGCTATTTTGCTGCAAGCAAAATACATTTCTAATAATGTCAGCAGGACTATTTTGATAGGTAGGACTTATTTCAGTAGGCATTTACCAATGTAACTTTCTTTACGTTTTCACAATGGGTTTTTTTTCCTCTTTATTCATTCCTGCCATACCTTTTCTTTCATGTTCAATCCTGGAATACTTAAATGGTAATGCACCTTAACTACTGGCAAGGGCTTCAATTTATTTTTCAAATGGTATTGATAGTCTCTCCTGTGGTTTTAAACACATTGCCTAAAGTGTCATAAAAATAATTGCAGTTTCTGAAAAAATGTTCTTTATTTTTGAACAAAATATCTACATTGACATGAGTAACGCCATAAATTTCACATATTTTAAGACTTCTGTCTGCAGAGAATGTCAGTTTAAGTGCAATATGATACTATAATACAATAAAAAGAACTTTAATCAAATCCATGCATAACACATTAATAGTTTTACCAAAAAGGAAGTATTTGAGATGAAATTGCCACTGGATGTTACTAGACAGAATTCACAGGAGAATATGTTTAAAACTCACAGACAAGTTATTAATACACTATATATTTTTCCCTTCATTTTTTTCTGTATCCTTTAAAAATCTGGGATCACTAGCACACAAAATATGTATATAATGTTAAAACTTTATGGCAAAAGCTTATGGCACAATTTTTTTTTTTTTTTTTTTAAATACAGCTCACAATTACACATTCCTGGAACATCAGTAACTTTTTCATTCCATTTTATCCATTAACATCGCTCTGTTATGCAACAAAATATAAACATAAAAAATGTTTATTGCATATTTCACAAAGATAAAAGTGAAGAAGTGCAGTAATATTCAAGAATGTCAAGAATATAGTATGAGCCAACACTTTTCTGGCATTTAACCCACTGCTTCTAGCAATCTAACCTGCTTCCACAAGCCTTCCAAACTGATAATATTTCAGTAACTACTGTAGGTGATGTGTGTTGCCTGAAGGCACCTTTTCCATAACCACTTAAAAATAAAACACCTATTTTATTATTAAGAAGTAGCTTAGTTTGCGATTTATATCTTTTTCTTATTAGTTTTCTCAAAAAGGAAAAAATTACGATGATTTGATAGTTCTGATTGTATAGTAAGATGTGGAAAAAGTTATTTTATTACCTTCCAGGGGTATTTTGAAAATTAATATCTCACTCAGCAGTTTCACAGTATAAGGCCAAATTCTGCTCTGTTGGATTACATTAATTCCTATGAAAGCTCAAAGGAGAGCAGAAATTACAAATAAAATATATTTACTTTTTGCAACAAAGCATCTCAGCTTGGGCTGGGTATTGTATAGATAAGTCCATTTCCAGCTAATATAAAATTATTGCTAAAAATAATAATTTTTTTTTTTTAAGGATAAGGAAGACTTTCCCTCCTATCAAAAATATAAGTTTTTGTACACTTTATCTTATCTACATTAGCAACCTACAGTTCTCTAATGGATTATAGTACAAAGTGGAAGAAATACCTAATTTCTTCAATGTAAAGTGCACAGCTAAATCACCAAAATATAATACTTTCTAGTGAGTAAAGGGAATCATCTCTCACAGATGACAATGGATTTGTTATAGAGGAGTCTAAAAAAACTTTATGGAAACAACTCTAATAAAGAGAATGGAAAGAAAATTAATATATTATTAAATTGAAAATGATAACTAAATCCCTTGTTCTTCCTGCATTCCTTTAACCTAATTAAGTAGTAGCACTTGCTGTCAAAATTCCTTAAAAGGAATGTGTACTTTATTTTAAAATACCTAAATTCCAAATAGTATAACACTATTATTTCTTCTTTCCTTTCTCCCTCAATGCCCCTCTAATTTATCAACATTATTGAGAAAAAAGACAACTCTCTAATCCTATTTCACTGATATTTGAATATGGTCTTAAAAATAAGATGCAATTTGCTATGTGGAATTTAAGTGGGAATTTGGTAGTAGAATATATCCGCTGCACCTCTGAGAGACATCTCTTATCCTTTCAAGGACCTGAAGCTCTTGGCTTTATTGACACAAGCATAGTTTTTGTCACACATTTCTAGTCAGTGGTGAGTAACAGACATTCTTGCCTTGAATTGTCTTATAATCTCAACTGATGTTTCTGTCTTTCTCAACTAAGTGACTTCATCCTAAATCATTTAGGAATAATCTAAATAAAATTTAAATCTATTTTGGTATACGCAGTATTTAGTATACCACAGAGGCTTCCGTTATGTTGGCAAATGTTATGGTTCCTGTTAAAAAAAAATCAGTGGAGAGATCTTGGTTACATTACATTGGAATTGAAAATCTTTACCGAACTCAGGGCAGCAGATTACATGCCAAATGTATTTACATTTGAAAACATCATTATGGAACCATTTTTCACTTTTCCCCTATTTGAAATACTTTTCTTACTAATATATTACTTAAAATAAAATAAAATTCAGTAATGCTGTAGAGTTTTTATAAAATAAAAATATTTAAATCTCTTTACTTTCAATGCGCATTCCTAGAAAACTGAATGCTATATGTAAGTTTTCTGTTTTGCTTCCCAGTGTAATGGCTAAAAAGCAGAATAACTAATAGTTAGAATTACTAGCAGTTATTCTGATCTGGCCTTAGGTACTTACCACTTCAATTAAGAATTCTTTATTGAAGATAAGCCAGCTGTTTTGTAGGGAAAGAATTGAGATAAGCCAATTTTTAATATGATCGCTTATTGATTATGAGTCCATCCAGTACTTCAAACTTAAAAAGATACTTTGACTTGACTGTTGACTAGAATAAATTAATATCCCTTTTCACATGACACATTTTATGACAATTTTAAGGGAGAAAAATATAATCCAACTAGTTATGTAACTTCATGATACATGGACGAGCACCTGTGCTCATAAATGAATGGGGTTTTTTATAAATAAACTTATAAATTTATAAATATGAAGAAGTAACAAAAATATTATTTGAAGTGAATTGAGTTCGTGTCAGATCATAAAAGAAGAAAAACTATTAAAAATACTATTTTAAAATATTATTTTTAAAATAATAGCGTTGAAAATGAAGGAAGATTATAAATTTTCTGACAATAGCTGAATAAAATCTTAGAACAACTATTTTAGAATCTCTCTAACTAATCCTTGGAGGAAAACAACAACAAATTCAACCAAACCCAGGGTTGCTATGTTACAATCCTCAGTGCAGAGTTGCACTGCTTCCATTACTTCATATGCAATATGCCTTTGGCAATGCACCAGATGTTTGCCTCCAGCTGTATTTTGCTTTTGTATACACATTCTGAGCAATAATGAAGCAAAAATTCAAAACATGTTCAAAACAAAAATATTTTGCAATGAGAAACAGCCTAGTTTACTGGACTTTTACGTAATGAGTAATTCAAAATATTAGATTTATATCTTAGCATATTGTTGTTTTTCAGTGGACAAGAATGGCAAGACTGAACACCTGTCTACGAGCTATGTCATAAATATGATCTATTGTCATATAACTTAAAGAAGAAACTATTGACTGATTTAGTCCCAAAGAAGGAAAGTGTATTTGAGTATTAGTAGGTTTTCTATTTATTACATGAAACATAATAAATGTAAAAAACCATTCAGATCTCTTTTCATGTTTTAGAAGACTTATGTTTTTTTCCAAAATTGTTAACTAATCAATGCCTCAATCATACAAATATACTTACAGTAGTTTTCTGTAGTATTCTTTATGATCTATTCCTACGTTAATCTTCCTGTGATATATGTAACATGTAGGAGATATATGTGGATAAACGCAGCTGTACTCATCCTCATAATATTTCAGTGAAGCAGTTGATTATTTGCCTTTAGTTTTGATCCAATATCTCTTTGCACTAAATTAAAATGAAGCATTGCGAAATTTTGATGTAGTTTGTCTATCTCAAATGCTGCATGAGTTTTGTCAATTAAGAAAAAATTTTGAACTTATAAAAAGGATTTAAAAATATTTTAAGTTGTCAAAGTACAGGTAATTAAAAGAAAAAAAAGTCTTTTGAGGAATCAATACTTTATAAATGTTGATGTATCCTCTAGGTGATAAGTAGACTATTTAGCTGTAAATATTTTGTGCTAGCTAAGATTATTTCAACTCATACCACCCGGGAGATTGATAAGAAGCATACTGAATAAATTATATTAATTAAATGTGTCAACTGTGCTCATTGCAAAACCACAGGTCCTGTCCTTAGGACGAGAAAGAGTATTTAAAAATCTAAACTCAAGTAATTTATCGTTATCTTGTAAAATTGAAATAAAGGTAGCAAATACTAGTATATTCTCTAGTACTATGGGATATGTATATACTATTCTGGATTTGGGATCTTTTTTTTTTTTTTGATTTAAAATACATGAGAGTTTAAAAAACATTAAGGAACATCAAATAGTACTGTACAATTATACTACTATGTAACAGTATGTATAAACACTTGGCAGTAAAGCTTGAGTAGAGAGTGATTTATGATGAGTTGCTAATGTTTGATCTAGAAAGTTTGCAGTTGCAGGTGTCTTCTCTTGTGTCATTCTTCCATTGCATTGCACTGTGAATGGGCATTTCAAACTAGGCAGGATCTGTTTCCCCTCCTCAGTGCTTTTTGCTTTCCCAGTCACTCCTCACTCACGTTTCTCTCAGAAAGCCTCCTGTTGATCATGGCAGACAGATCTCTATGGACTGCAAGCCTCAATCTTTTTACTGGTGAATGTCTTCATGCCTTATGATTTTGTAAATTACCCAGTAAAAAATGTTGAAAATCAGAAAGGCTAATGGGAAACAAGCTCTGGAAATTGTGTCTATCTTCTTGGCTCGGTCAATGAATACTTTTCTCATCTCATCAGGGCTTTTAGGTGCAGCTTGAGCAGGATTATTTGGCCCCTTCTGTGCCACTCCATCTTTTGCTTGCACACATGGCCCCACTCCATATGCTGTAAAACTGAACTGACTTTCCCGTGCATCGTCATCCTGTTGCATGAAAAAAAAAAAAAAGAAAAACACGAAGATTTTACAGAAATTTTTACCAGTTACTAAATATCAAATTTAAATTTTACCAGTTACTACATCTTTACCTCGGTGACATTTTTGAGTCCATTGTTTAAGTGGTTGAAATTTCAGCCCAATCAAAGTTCATGTCAAAATATTGTTGCAGCTCTTACGAGCGCAGAATTTTTCTACTTGTTTGACTTTGTAATCTATCTAGAGAAAAGAGAAAGCTTAGTAAATGAGTTTACTGGCTTAGGAAACTAGTGACAATCAGGCACACATCTTCTGATTTGTTTTGATTTTCTACATTTATGGTAAATGCCTGCAATCTTCAACCAGGAAGACTTCAGAGTTCTTTCGGACAGCACCCCTTAACTCTACGTTGCTTAAAAGGGTGGGATGGGTTCTTGTGATACCTATCACACAAGCAGTAACAGTGCTCATTAGTGAGAATTCTGCCCATTTTATCTTTGTGTTTTGTTATTTCTGCTGTTCCCTGTATGTCAGATAAAGCAAATAGTATGTAAGGTATCTAAGTTTGGAAAAGAAATAATATAAAATATTTAAAATAAAGTATTTATTTTAAAAATTTAGTATCTTAAAAGTATATAAAATAAATTTAAAAATAAAATAAACGAAAGCTGAAGGCTAGAATTTTGATTTGACAATTAAGGTGAAAACTGTAAAAAACATTCTAAATTCAGGGAGCTGTGAGTGAAAGCAGTTTAAAATCACAAGATACACACCCGAAAGTAAATGATCTTGAAGATATATATATTTTCATAGCATAGATATCTGGAATGTAGCTTCTGTTTGGAAACACGTTTTGTACATCTCCTCACCCTGTTATAAATATTCTCTATAAAGCAGGCACAAATGCGAAGTGGTAAATAATACCTGGACTGTGAAGCCAGCATGAAATTTTGTTACAAAATACATTCTAACATATATTTCTAGTGTGTATGCTACTCAAAGATAGTTCTATGATTTTGATGGCATTCACAATTAAAAAAAATCTTTTCCTATTTTTTATGTCTAATTTAGCCTACTTGGTTTAACATTCTAGAATTCTATAAATCATATATAACACGTTATTTCTTAAAAAAATTCTTAATATTTTTTTAAATGTTTTATTTCTATTTTGAAAATCCACTTCTGTAAGTATTTAAATAAGGGGGAGAAGCATTCAATTTTTTTCCGTTGCAAGAGAAATTTTGATATTTTGAAACTCAAAAGAAAGCAATATAAACTTCACACTTACCACAGTAAGCAAAGCAATTAGTGTTTTGGTTCAATAGTTCTGAAGCTTTTCTGTTTCATGTAAACCTCTTTGTTTTATTTTTTGGGCTAACTTCCCACTTATCATTGTTTAAATCTCAACTTCAAAACCCTCAATTTTGAAAATGTCAATGCATTTGAAATTTTTTTTTTAAATGGATGATTAATTCTGAACATATTAAAGTTTTGATTAAACAGTACTTGTTAGAAGAAAAGATTTCTTCGTTTCAGAAACTATCAATAAACTTTGTAACTATTAGTTGAATCAGTCATTGGTAAGAGTATGTATATAAATTAGTAATTTTGAAATGAACTAGCTGGTAAGCAGCATGAACATTCAGTGTGGCTGAATCACCCAACTGTTGTAGTTGTAATCTAATTACAATACTTTTTCATATATGTAAACTGAATAAACTGATAGACCAATTCACTGAAACTGCTACACTTTGAATCTGTATCATATTTCTTATATAAAAACACTAACAACAAAAATAAAGGAAAATTAACATGAAAGCAAAGGATGAAGAAAAAAAATCATTGATTTACTTCCATATGGAGATGAATAACAGAAATACAAAATGTTAGGATGAATTTTGATGACGTGATAAAACAAATTACTACATTAGTGTTCCTCCCCTGTCAGAAAAGGTGTCATGGTTTTGTTGTGTAGGGCTCCAAACAGCAGATTTCTATCTGCAATGCTTGCCCACAGTATGACATGATCCATCCGTGAACAGGGCAAATTTCATTTTCTGGTAGTTCATTGTATGGTGGGGCCTCTTTAGCAAGATACTACTGTCTCCAAACTTTTTACCTTCAGGCCAGTCCACCATCACTTTAGGATTCCTGGAGCTGAGATTCCCCTTTCAATCGCCTGGCTTGTCTCTGTTGCAGGTGCTGTCTCATCACAGCATTAGAGTAAGGCCTTCGGCTTTCAGACGCTTGCTCTCATTTTATTTATTAGCTCCAATTCTAATTTTATTGTATTATAGTGCGTTATCTTGCATCCTGATATCTTATTTAGTAAATAAGTTTGGTTCTCCTCAGATCGTTACCATTGTTTTGATTTTAGACGCATGTCCTGTTTTTCCCCTTTTCCCTTTCCTGGGTTTGGATCCATGGGTTCCCCTGCCCCGCTAGTCACAGAATCAGGCCAAACCTGTCTGTAAACCACTGACCATAGGAAATAATATTTTAAGAGTAGTTGTATTCCAGAAGTGTTGTAGTGATGTATTCCAGTTAACAGGAGTTACAAATATGGTAGATGTGAGAATTTATACTGTACTTGCTATTTCAGCAACTTTGCACATACGAAAATCTGTAAATTGGGGCTTAAATCTTCTCATGGTTCTCCAGAAGATAATGTTTATGATTGCATCAGCTCAAAATGATTATAAAGTAATTCTGCTGTGTAGCAGCTTTCAGTTGGTTATGCTTTCTGGATGAGGCACTCTGCTTTACTGTCTCTGTTCTATGTCTACCTGAGTTGAACAATCCTCTCAAAATAGTTTTAAAAGGCCAGGTTCCTGCTCATTTTTTACTTGCAGGCATTCTTTACTTAATCTACAAGCAGGATGATCAGTAGTACTCTTTGCTATTGAGGAGCTGATGTGAAGATCTAGCCCAATGATGCTGGATGGATAGTGTCTCCATGATGGCAGGTAGGGTCGTTGGAGACAAGTCAGACTCAAGTGCTAGGGATATAATGCATACACGGGAAAGGGCACTTTCCAGAACACTGGGTATCACCATAACTATTTTCTGGGGTACTAGCTGGAATAGATGTAGTTCTGGAAGTTTTGTAGCAGGCTCATAGTGTATAAAAAGCATTAATTTGGCAACAGATTCATATCTAAGGGTGCTCTTGTAAAGCAGGAAAGATGCAGTTGCTATTATTGTTGATAATAACATTTGAGTGCTTTTTTTGAGGGCATTAATATAAAATGACAGCAGTACTCCATGTGCTTTTATAAATTGACTTGGCTACAGTCCTTCTTTTTTGACTAGAAATATTTCTGATAATCCATGTGTTGGTCACAGCTGTCACAGCTGTTAAAGTCATCTAATGGATACCCTGTATACATTTTAGTGGAATATCTGGACAGGGGATCTTCTTGGAGCAGTCCATTGCATTTGGGGTGATTTTTTCTTTCAAAACGTAATAATGAAGCTCTTGTGTGTGTGTGTGTGTATGTGTCTGTGTCTGTATTCATTTTAGTGCATCATTGTTAAAAAAAAAAAAAAAGTTTTCTCTTTTATTTTAGATAAAACTTCTAAATTTTTAATGCAAATGAACTTCATTAAAGCTTTGGTATGAATGTGCTTTTCACAAATACTTCTTTGGCACTAGTAGTTTGAAAGCTATTTTGTGTATGGCTACATGTAAATATGTTATTATCTCTATCAAAATTGCTGTAATCAAAGAAAGATAATTTTAGATAACATTTTTTTTATTTAAAAAGTAGAATTTTTTTAAGACCCAAGGAAATTTCAATGATTATACTCGGCTATAAAGTATTAGAAAGCTTTCCGTTTCTGTGGCCATGTGTGACTATGCTCTTTCTCTTCACGTATTTAATAATACACATCTCTTGAGGAATATTATGTATAAATCCTAAAAATATCTCTGTGGACTTTTGACTGTGGGTTTTGGTAGAAGTTTGAGGATTTATTTGAAGCTCTGGCTTTGGTTATTTGAACACTATTGTTTACTACTCTATTGTTCTGCACTGCAAACAGCTTGGTTTTAAACACTAATCTGGTACCAGCTGATTTCCTCTTGAACTGATGTCACTGTTTCTTTGAAATTGCAGAAAACAAAAATTTAATATCATGTTTTAATCCTGATTTAAACAGATCAAAATAGATTACAAAATTAATGAGATAAATACCTTTCTTAACATTTCACGTCATCACATACAGGTAGCAATGAATGGAATCCACATGGAAAGACATTATTTCAGACAAAAGGACAGGGCCTCTGTTAATGATTGGATATCACATTTTGACAAATGGGACATCTTCTTCATAGTTTACCCTTAAATTTGTACTGTAGATTTGAGGCAAAGTCCCGTCTATAGGTCCTGCACATCTCAAGCCATTGCTATGCTGTAATGATTCATTGATTTCATTTCCATCAAGAACTCCCTCAAAATACTTTCATCAAAATGGATGGGTTGACCAAAAAGAAAACAAAAGAAAAGAGGTGTGATTACCATTAAAGACAACCTACTTTGCATGTCTATTTTCCTCACTAAAGATACTTGTGATCTTTAGATTTTGGAAAATAGAATTCAAAGATTGACTGTTCTTGAAAACTAAATATCTTATTTTAAAAGCTAATCTAAAATCAGTGGTATTTAGCATAGGAACACAGTTCATGCTTTTTTCCCCATACAGAATAAACACAATTAAGAAAAAGCGCTGATCATAGGTATGTTTTGGTTGTCCTATATTGTTCTTCTAATTCTGACATATTTTTCTTTTGTTTCTCAAGACCTAAAGAAGAGTATATTTAAATAAACAATTCATATTCACTCTAAAGGTGTTTCCATCACATCAACAATATAATATTTGTGAAACTTGCATTCACTGGCTAGATTTCCTTCCCAGACAGAATTAAAGCACAATAGATCAGATGCTGACTAACAAATTAAGTTTTAAATTGGGAGCCAAAATTTATATATTCATAAGATGTATTTTGCCATTTTGGTAATTATAAAGAAACAAGAACATAATCTCTTATACTTATTGTGATGCTTACTGGGAAAAAAAGCAATGGATAGATTGCATATTATGCTGCAATAACTGTTGTTGGTTTTTTTTGTTTTTTTTTTTTTGGTGAGTGTGTTTATAACAAAATCCCAGATTTCTTTAAACTATCTACAAATTTTTGTCACTTCTGTAGGAATTGTATTGAGCTTCTAAAAAGCAATATGCCTTTCAGTTATTTGGAATCATTAAGTGAAGTCCATAGATACAACAATAAAAGTGGTAGCCAGAGGGTGCAGTTATACCTAAGAATCATCTTTGATGTTGCAGCTTCTGCTGCCCAGGAAGAGAGGTAGCAAATATTGTACTAAGGTGGGTAAGAAGGAAGCAGTGACTTTCGGTAAGAAAAAAAAAAAAACATAATGGCAAAGACAGATGAGCTTTAGATGCCAAAACCTCTTGATACAGCTCTGTATGTTGCACTGTGTACAATTTTATAATTTTTCTTAAAATTCAATTATTTTTCTCTGAGCTTGATCATCTAGTTTTTAAGAGTATTTATATGTCCTATGTTTTTAATCAGTATTGAGAAAGAATAACCAATTATTTTGATTAGATTTATGAAAGATATCAAGCTTGGAGAATAAAGCAAATCTATTTGAGGATATGTTTGGAACTAAAATTTAATCCAACAATTTGAACAAAGAGTCCAAAAAAAATATATAGGGGGATAATCAGTAGGAGCATGCACATGGTACTACATTTAGCACAGAATAATCAACTTCATGAAAGAAAATGGTTCTGCAGTAGTTCTGGAAAAAGCCCTGGAATTTATGGAAGATCACAATCTTTATATGGATGAATCTTATGCTGTTGTTAAAAATGCAAATAGCAAACTGTTTTAGATAATCATGTGTATATAACTTGCAGGATTTGATCCTCTGGCTGTTTGCAGCTCTTACTGGCTACGCCTAATGTTGAAAATACAATTTTTAGGAACTATGTGGCTTACAGAATTTCCAGAGAAGGAGAATGGCAATAAGCAAAAGTGTGGGAAACATGCCCTGAGGGAAAGGATTATACAAGCAAAACACTTAATTCCATTAAAAATAGACTAAAAGTACAGTCACATTAAATATCACTCAACACAACTGTTTATATTTGACATGGGACACATTTGTCATGGCCCACCTGCCCCCTGCCCAGTATTCCGTATCTGCCCAGCCTATCGCCCACAGTCCAAATCTTCAAGCAACTTTTAGAGAGCTGCCATATTTTCAATTAAGCACCTTGCCACGAAAAAAAAAAAAAAATCTTTCTCCTTTGTGTCACAGTAAGTACATTTTTTTCTGCTGCTGTCAGCAAAATTAAATAAATAAATATTTAATGGGGCCAAGTTTTGAAAGCAGACACAGCCTATATCACCCTCTAAGCAACAGCAAATGAGTTTCTGTATATTCCTGAACAAGTCTGAACACACAGGAAGAGGCAAATGTACAAAAATGGCATTTTCATTTGAATGTCTAGCTTGCCTTTTAACAGGGACTCTTGCTAGTCGACACTGCTTAGATATGCTTTCCAGAGTTACAGATTTTCAAAATCATCTAAGGAAGAAGGAAAAAAACTTGGAAAAGAACCTCTTGTGATGTAAGGAGTAAATTGAGGTTAGTCTTCAGGAATTAAAATGTCTGAACTTGTCATGTTGCTACAGTCAGACATTCATCCACATTATAGGTATTGACTGAATGCCATTGAAAAGCTCTGCATGACACCAGTGGTGGGTACTCATTGAATGAGAAGTTTGTAGAAATATTTTCTCTCTGAAAAATCAGAAGTAGGCATTTTTGCATGCTGTTGTAAAACGTTTTGCTTATCACAAATTTAAACTTGTAACCTTAGTTGCTTGACTTTACACGTTAGCAGTGACTTCCTTTAACAGCAATTTAGGTGGCTTCTGCCATCAAATAAATATAAGTAGCCACTGCTCTACTAAAGCTCTTTGCTAACTGTATGAACAATTTACACTAAATTGACATATGGGAAAACACCCTTCTCAGCCCCTTAAAAAATGTATATCCCACAAATAAAATCAATTCAAAAATTAATGTTCATGTTTAAAATACATGAAATCTGTTAAATCTAGAGTGAAATAAGGAACAATATTTTTTGAATCTTAATGCTGTACAAAGTGCTGCAAGTAACAATCATGTTGATCCACTGAAGTATAATCTGACTCTTCTAACAGAGCGAAATTCGTGTCTGTGCAGATGGCTCCCACATGGCCCATGCCTCATTTAAAGCCCTCTTAATCCTCCTTTTGAGAATTCAAGTTGGATTTATGCAGCACGTAGTCCTTGTAGTGACCCTCAGCCTAGAGTGGATTTTGTTCTGTGCTGCCTTTTTATTTATATTGCCACTTTAAGCAGCAGTGTGTTTACCAAACTGAGCCCATATCCCAGCATAAATCAGTCCATTAGACTCCCTTCCAAGCTGTGAATACTGTTAGTTTTACCTTGTTCTTCTTCCTCTTCCGTCGGAATCGCAGGAGTTCTTTATGCTGCCTTGACACAAAATTTACAGCTGCGTATTCCAAAAGTGCAGAAAATACAAAGAGCAGACACACAGCCATCCAGATGTCAATTGCTTTGACATATGACACCTAAGAAGAAAATAGAACAGAAGACTGAATATTTTCAAAGCACAGACGTAAAGTTTAGCATTTCATGTCAGGAAGAAGCTCATTAATATCTCCAAATCTAGCACTCATTTGTGAAACAAATTTTCACATGGAAGTTCAATAATAAGAGAGAAAACAGTGGAGTACTTATATTTTAATAGTTATTTTTAAGTGTCATTCACAAATGTTTACTATTTTTCACTCTAACAGTTTCTCTTAATGTACTGTATATTTTATCATAAACAAAATAATCCACAAGGATCACATGCTCTTCCTCCATTTCTCCCAATAAGATCTGTGAATGATGCTAAGAATTACTCTGTTATACTTATTTAAAGTTCCCAGACTAGAAATTAGGTGAAGTGAGATGCAAAAGTCTGATATGTTCATTTTTTCTGCTAATACAGGCAGAAATTATAAATTAAAGATATAGATTTAAATTCAGTATAAGTACTGAAAATGAGTTACAGGACTGATGAACTCACTGCAGTCCTTCATTGCCAAGCTCAGCTGCAGGACATAACCTGGACTGGGAATACGGAACCCTCTCTGTGTAGAGATCTCTGTGTAGAGTAAATCTCTGTAGAGATTTACAAGAATTTTATCATTTAAGACAGCAGAGCTAGCATCAGGCCTCAAGAATGTGACAAATACATCTGCATCTCTCTTTGGTAACCCCTTACGTTCTTGCTTTTCAGAGTTTTTACTGTGTTTCATTTTCTCATCTGTTAATGCTACACTCAGGCATATTGTGATCCATATACATGAGGTACAAAGCACATTCACCTCTGTTAGGGTTTTTTACTTTACCTAGAAAAATGTAATCAGCAAACTTAAAAAATCTATGTCATAACTAATACAGAAGTGGAATTTGTTTTTCTTACGTACATTTTTTCCCCACTAACTGCAATGAAGACGGTCAAGGAATAAAAACTGAAAGGAAAAGCAGTCTTTAAAGCAATTCTCTTAAGAAATTCAGTCATATTTA
Organism: Meleagris gallopavo; assembly: GCF_905368555.1. Lineage (NCBI taxonomy): Eukaryota > Metazoa > Chordata > Aves > Galliformes > Phasianidae > Meleagris > Meleagris gallopavo. The sequence goes on from NC_139407.1 coordinate 23,855,887, forward strand.
GTAGCACGTTACTAGATATTGGGATCCAGAAAAGGACAAGCTAGCTAATTGATATCAGCAGCACACATTTGGTACAGAAAAACATTGTTTTCATCGCTTGCTGAGGTATGCTATTTAGCATGCTGTGGGATAAATATTTCAAAGCTATTTATCTCCTTCAGAATAATAAGTGTTATTAATTAAAACATGTAAGATTGATGTAAGGACTTTATTTGCCACATAATGTTTTTCCTTTGTATTAATGCAGTACACACAGAAGAAATTCCACCTACCTTTGGAAGTGATGCTCGTGAGCCTGAGCTTTGTGTTGTCATGGTCAGTACAGTTGTTATGCCTAAAGCCACTCTGGCTGGAGCTGCATCCATATTGATCCAAAATGACACCCAAGAGAGAATCACGATCAAGAGACTTGGTATGTACATCTGGATGAGATAGTAACCCATCTGTCTCTCGAGGTGAAATCGGACTTCAATACACGTAAACTTTCCTTTTTATAACAAAGAATAAATATTCAATAGAAATATATTGTTATCTAAAGAGTGTATACTGCATCAAATACATTTCTTCTCTAATGAATGGTGTTTTAATTCCCCTTCTGTGACTTTTAATATGTGCATTATGCCATTTCAAAAGGATTAACTGCTGGAAAGAAACTGATCTGAATAACTTTAAGAATTTAAATTTAAGAATTTAATAAGCTTTGGAACAGTTGTTTCATTATATATGCAAAGAAAAACCTTGTACTCCCATTATGTTTTGGTCCAATTTTATGCTTATACAATTTTTTCTTTATTCTAATGAATTGGAAGAAAATGTACTGACAACAGTGAAGGTGCTAGGTCATCTACAAGAGATCCTGTAAAGTACTTCCCTTCTCCTCCATTCAAATTGTTTTGACTTAGAAATAGAAGACTTGCAAATGGGCTACTCCAGGAAACTGATTGAATGGCCTGATTTTTTTGAATACTGAGCATCAAGAAACTTCTACTGATTTAACTGAACTAGAGCAAAAAAATCTACTGTCTGCTCATAGCAGTGCCAAAACATGCGTGACCAGGGTTTTCTCTGATCTAGATATTTTACTCTGTAAATTGTATTTTTTTTCAGTGATCTTGACCTGGTCTCATTATATTTTCTAATTCTACTCAATGCTGACATTAATCAGACATAAATGGTGTTGAAGGCAATGCTCTTACAATAAATACTGTATATATGACAGTTTATCATAGCAAGAAATATATATTTGACAGATTTCTTACCTATTTGAATAAGAGCATTTCTTAATTCCAAATTTAACATGGAAAGACATTTAATTATTTATTTCTTAATTGATAGGAGGGTTTTCTTTTTTTGCTATGCTTTCGAGTAGTTTTTGATAGCATTTTCCCAATCCAGCTTTATCTGTTTTATAAGAAATGGTTCCATTAACAGTGCTTTAATATTTATCATACTAATGACATTTATGCATCAGATTCATGAATGATTCAAAGAATAAGCTTTGAATGATTCAAAGAATAAGCTTGTTCTTTACTCAGTATACTATATGTTATGCTCTAATATTAGGCATTCAGAAATGAATACTTGATAAAGTCAAACTGAAATGTTTTAATTCCAAGCATAATTAGTGCTTGGAATTATATTCTGAACTTTGTTCTTTTCATAGTATTTCTTTTAACAGGCCCCTAGTTATTTCTACAGTACTACAGTAAATTCCATTGTGTTAAACCTTTATTCTGATAAAGAAAGAAAAAAGAAAATCAACAACCCACCATATTTACAAAGGCAGTAGTTATGTTAAATGCACAAGTTGTAAATCTAACTCCACTGAATGTGTGACTTAATATTCCTGTCTTCCTCTGAAGCCCAGTGATTTTCTGCACCTGCCAGTCCACGTTAGGAACTAATGGAATTACACTGACTTCAGGATTTCCCCCTCAGCTGTAATGTGCTTCCCAGCTAAGACTTCTGTGTTCCTCCTCTCCTCTCTTCCCATGTAGTGCTGAAGAATTAACTTAATAGGAGGCAATTTCCCAGGAAGACAGGTGGCTACCCAAATAGAAATCCTTCTGTTTCTGCACAGGTTACTGGGCTTTCTCATCCGTGAGAGACATCAGAGGAAAAAGGCAGTAGACAGAAGTCAGTCTCAGCTGAGACCATTTGCAGCAGTTCTTGGTCTAAGTGTGGAAAGGGTATTGTTAGTTTTTGCCCTTCCTGTCTGAGATCAGAACCACCTGCATAAACTTGGCTGATGAAGCAGAATGGAAATACAGCATTCGCACTAGCAGATGTGAGCTTCAGCTAGGAGGAAGCCAGCAGAGGCTTTGCTGTTTTTTCCTAGCTGAAGCCATCATCCAGCTGTGAGATCCTGTTCTTTTCCTGTCCCTCGTCCCTTTGCCTGCTGCACCTTAGATATTTACAGACATTGATCAGATCCCCTCTCAATTCAGGTTCTCACTAAAGCAACCTGTTCAGCATGCTGTCATTCTGACAGTAGAGTTTCTCCTTCTGTTAGTATGGAACTTCTTATGTTCCAGTTTCAACCCCAAAAGGTTGCAGATCCAGGGGTTATAAATCACTACTAAAATTTCAGAAACAGTCTTAGTTGATTGTCAAAAAACATGAGGGTTTGGGTTCTTGTTGACAGAGGAAAGTTTGACTTCATTCTGACTTCAAAGTCAGGTTAGCTGTGGTTTAATGTTTGTCTGGGTGCTTGGATGGGTCAGAAGAGACACACTCATGCAGTGATCTCAGCCTGGGAAAGAGAGACCATCAGCTAAGAGCACTGGACAAATAATTCATTCTTAGTACATTAGAGGTGAGCACTAGTTCAAGATATAAAATATCCAACAGATATGTCAGATGTTGGATGTAAACAAACTAAGGCCTAACATCCAGCCAGTCGAAGGGACAGAATTTTGCTAGCTGTGAATATTTGCTAACATCATTCTGGGGCAATTCAACTGTTATCATGGTCCTCTCCTCCAGCACTGCAATTTCCCCTTTGAAAAACAGCTAGAGGCTCAGATTTAGAATAAGATTAAGTTCTGTTAGAGAAAGAGACTAAGACAACTTTAGTGATTAGAATGTGCTCAGCCTAAATGGCTGATTTAAATTTAGATGTGTTTGTACAATCACAGAATCACAGAATTGTAGGGGTTGGAAGGGACATCTAGAAATCATCGAGACCAACCCCCTTGCCAAAGTAGGTTCCCTACACCAGGTCGCACAGGTAGGCGTCCATGTAGAGTAAGATTCTGTTAAATGTAAGATTCTGGGTCAATAGTTTTGCTACAGGAGTCTTTGCACATAGGTTGCTTTACATGATGGTTTTATAGACAGAAAACCTGAATTTTATATGGATGAAATAGAACTTCCAGATAATGTTCATACGAAACAAAACATCCCTAGGTGGATGATGGAGGAACACATATCCTGCAAGATTTATCTGTGGTTCTACTTCCATCTTGGAGAACTAAATGGTGTTTCTAATGTACTATGGTGGTAGTCCTAGAGAGAGAATCAGAACAAGTAGACTCTGGAATAGGTCTCAAGATGCTATCTGACAGGATAATCAGCTTGTATGATGCAAGATGACTACTGACCATTATGACTTTCACTGTTTTGTAATGATTAATATCTTGGAGTTCACAGAATCACAGAATTGTAGGGGCTGGAAGGGACCTCTAGATGTCATCTAGTCCAACCCCCTGCCAAAGCAGACTTCCTAGATCAGGTTGCAGAGGCATGAGTCCAGGCAGGTCTTAAATATCTCCAGAGAAGGAGACTCCACAACCGCCCTGGTCAGCCTGTTCCAATACTCCATCACCCTTACTGTGAAGAAATTCTTATGCACATTTATGCCCATGGTTCAGTGTGTGGCGGTTTCCCCTTGTCCTATTGCCATACACAGCTGAAAAAGAGTCTGGCCTCATCCCTTTGCCTCCTGCACCTTAGATATTTACAGACATTGATCAGATCCCCTCTCAATTCAGGTTCTCACTAAAGCAACCTGTTCAGCATGCTGTCATTCTGACAGTAAAGTTCCTCCTTGTGTTAGTATGGAACTCCTTATGTTCCAGTTTCAACCCCAAAAGGTTGCAGATCCAGGGGTTATAAATTGCTGACAATTGTAATTGTCAAGAAACATGAGGGTTTGAGTTCTTGTTGACAGAGGAAAGCATCAAAGCTTGGTTCTCCTTCTTTAGGCACTGTCATGTTAGTAGCAAAAGGGCCCAATGTAAGACATTGTCAGTAGTAGCTGAGACCTAGAAGAAGCACAATCTGCAGGTTGTTAAGCAATTTATTAGGCTTTAAGAGGAAAGAAAGAAAAATTGTGTATGGACTGCATATGTTAAGAAGTTGAATAGGTTGAATGGGGAAGATGAAGTTGAAGAATTGGGCAGGTCACCAAGATTGCAGATTTACCAAATTACAGATACAGAGACACTGGAAATGGTCCCTTACAGAATCTATCAGTTCTGCTGGTGAGCAATAGCCATTCTGCGCAGATTCCAGGATTGCTACAAACAACACTTTGAGTGAAAACAAACAAACAAACAAACCATTCTACAGACAACACAGCTCTGAATATTTTTAATCAAGATTATGATTAGTGTAGTACTCGTGGTGATGGAATTATTCAAATTTCATTTGTGCTCGCTAGACAATGTTCATTATGTATGAATTTGTCTATATATGTTGGCCTCTGCAGTTACAGGTAGCTGCAGTTGAAAACTGGGTGTTCCATGAAAGCCCAGCATGCATATGACACAGGCAGGGTAAAGCAGGACCATCTTTGTAATGTGAGAAATCACATATGACTTTTCTAGTTACTAGGCTTTCACTTCATTTTCTAATTTTGTCACTGTAGACATGCCAGAGGATGTAAAAACAGATAAAAATGATCATAAATATCATTGCATCGATTCAAACACAAGACCTCATGAGCCATTATGCTGTGCTGTTACTGAAACTCTTCCATTCCTATATTTGAAGAACTTTATTTTTAAGCTACAGTTACAGCTATCCATTCTCAATTGGACATGAAACTCTAATGAGGGCATGCACTGATTAGTTCTTAAATACTGTCCTGAAGCTTCAAGTTAATTAGTTTCACAGGAAGATTTTTAAAAATTTCTTTCTATTCTACAGAATGTCTCTCAAAAGCTTTCTATCCTGTGTTGCACCTAAACTTAAACAGGAAACTGATATTTGGTCATATGAAATGAATTATATGGAAGTTTCTTGTGGATTATTCTAAAAGAGTATCTGTTTACAGGATATATGTTCAACCTTCGAACTTTTTGTTGTTGTTGCTATCTTTCACTTATGTGTTAATAAACAGTAGTAAAAAAAAAAAAAAAAAGATGCTTTGCTACCTATACACATTAATTACGTTATATATTCTATTCGTGGCTCAAGACGATTCCTCTTCAGTCAGTGTAGCCATGGCAAGCCAAAAGGTTAGAGACTCGTGGTCATGGCTCATAGGTTATGAAGAAAAAGGGCAGGGATAGCTGGCTTGGAAGAAGTAACAGGCTTTTCCTGATGTAGCCAAGCAGAGCTTAGTGCACAGCATATGGACTTGGTCTTGGCAGTGCTTCATATCCTGAGGTGTATATGTAGTCATGGCATTCGCTAAAAAAAGAAACTCCTGATTGAATTGCTTCTTTATTATTTCAAATATGTATTTTCTTAAGCTTATTGAAATAGAAGTTTTCTCAGCTGCCAGGTGCTTTTCATTGTGCCAATTATTTAAGACAATCTTGTCCTGAAAAATGCACCTGTATGTTTCAATCTTCTTGTGAGTTCACTGAGAATATTAAACAAATAAATAAATCTCTCCAAAATAACAATAAATGTAAAATGATGGCTTTTTTGGTTTTAATCACTAACATGCTTTCCTACCTGTATTGTAATGCTTGGTGCAGTAACACAAATCCTTTTCTTCTTTCAACAGAAACTGTGGCAGAGTGAGTCCTTCTGCTACTTGAACTGCTCCTTTTTCTTGCCATTCAAAAATGAGATCATTCATTGTGTATCCAACTAAAAAAAATAAATATAAACTTTAAGTCAGTGGCAAACTTTGAAAAGCAGGGACATACCAAATAGTGATGACTTCAGCAAATGTCATTAAAGTAGAAAATGCAGCGGATCTCTTTGGGCTGGTTAACAAAAAAACATTATTTACCATTCTAAGCCACACTGAGGTAGGAAAAAAAGAATGCTTTATTTTTTGAAATCTTAATAGTTATGTAGCATCAAAATCAACTATGTTTGGCTCATTTTTATGCATTTAACCTTAACATTTGTAGCTGAAATAATAACCAAGGGGAAGACTTTGTAAAGAGCAAATAGTTTTTCCTTGTATTTCTATCTCTCAGCTGAATATGTGCATGAACTTTCAACGGGGAAAAACTGTTCTATATCCTCTGTATATGTCAGAATATATATCTTTGGAATTCTTTTCCAAAGTTTTTCTGGATAAATTGTCTGTTTGTAACAACAGGAAAAAAAAATTGCTTCCTATTCACATTAAGCTTTCATTTAGTCTTTCTCAGGACTTAATGAATTCAGACAATGTGAGATTTTAAGACTGAAATCTAAAACTATTGTTGAAATAGCTTGACGCACAAGGGTACACTTGACTCATATATAATAGATTGAAGCATGAGGAAAAGTATGGAGTCATTTTTACATTACATCTAAATTATATAGTTTTCATCCATTTAGCTTCTTTGCAATGTTTCTTTTCTGCTTTACTCCAAAGCCAATTAGCTGTTAAGAATAACCTGCAGATAACTGGAAATATCTTTTAACATTTCAGTAACAATTTAGTGTTTAAATATAGTGTTCAGAAAATACTGAAATTTTGAGTTCTAGTGAGGGAAATAAACTCTGTTATGCAGACGTCAATCTTTCCCCCGTTGTGTTCAGTGACTTCATTACTCTTTGAATGCATCTACAAATACTATTCAGACATACTGTTTTGATATACTGGCCTCAAATCTGAAACACACTTCATTCTTTCTAATCTGTCTTTCTTGAATGTCTGCACATTAAGAATCAGTGACCTTCAGATTTGTTCTGTTTCTTTTGGAGAGTACCGTTAATATTAAGGTTTTTGCAAGCACTTAGGATGATACTGGTTTATCTTCTTTGGTATTTTGTTGGGACTAGATGAAAATAATAAAAACAAATCCGTATCCTTTTAAATAAATGCTTCAGTAAGATCGGATATTACATAAGACATTACATGCATGTATTAAATGTACTTTTTTTCATCTATACTTGCATGCATGACACTATAAACACAGATTTAAAGTTCAATATCAAATGTCATAAAATAGAAAAATTCAAAAATATAGCTCTTACCAAACTTTGCATGTATTCAGACAAAAAGCAGTTGTGTGTAAAGATTAGCATTTGAACCATGTAGATTATGGCCGGAAGTGATATCCCCTGAGTAAAACTCATTGAACTGACAAGAAACAACTGCTGCGTCAAAACGTATTTCACTAAATCAAATTCATTCATCTCTAATGCATTTTTAACTTTGAATATCTACTCTGTCCACTAATTCTTCAATAGTGTAAAATATGAAAAATAGTAAATATATACAAAGTACTGATATAATAGTTTATTTTTATTGTCTACATTTTAAATACCCAAACAGATCTTTAACATTCAATACTGTAATTCTAGTTTTCTAAGACCGTACTGGTACAGTAAATGTGTCCTAAAACACAAAGAGCTTAATGGAGATACAATTTTATGTTATTCCAAATAAAATAAAATATATAATGTATATCTTACTTCTATTAGATTTTTATCCTTTTATTCAATATGAAGTACAAATAAACCAAACAAATGTGCCCAATGAATTAGTGAAATCTACAGTCAAATTAATTTTGAATATTGAACTACTTGATAACACTAATTTGTCTCTGGATTTTCTTTACTGAACAGTGTTATCTATCTTTGATTTTCTAAATGAAAATATGTTATTATTTGATACAGTTCCAAACAATTTGATGAATACGTTCTCTTTTCTACCTATCACATCATTCTTTCATCTCTGCATGAAAGAAAGCAAAAAAACTACAGTGGAAAATATCGTGTTATTTGTAGATATGAAACAAAATCAGAGAATTTTTAAGAAAGAAGTGCAAGAACAAACTGCAACTCCCTGAATATTCTGTGCAAAAAAGAGCTAAATCCCATATTGTTCCGCATTACAGTATTTTTTTTCAGGAGTAACCAGAATACTCATAGAGCTAAATGAGCTTCTTTGGTATCTCAAAACAGAAAAATATTTTTGTTTCTTAACTGCTTTCATGAAGAAGATCTGCTGCATAGCACAGTAGTTAGCACTTAGTGCTGGTGGGTATAGTTGTGTGCATGGGGCATGATGGGGAATAGAAGAATATCTATGAAAGTGGTTTTTAAAAGTAGTTATTATACTGTGGTTTAAATACAGTAACAATTTAAGAGCATGGTATTATATGAATGAGAAGCCTAAAGATCAGATATGGAGCATGTTAGTTATTTGAGCTCTTTTGAATAATGTAATTTTTGTTTCCTATTGAAGTGGTGCAGCACTATGAAGACATTATGGCATATTTTGAAGTAACCATGAGGTTCAATCTGAGCAACAATGCCAAGTAGAGACTCATGGTCTTGATATGAATAAGGCACCAAAATACTTAGTATCATCAAATGTGGGGGGGTTGTGTGCAAAGCAAGTTACGGAAACATAGGGAGCTTTGGTAAGGAAAATTTCGGAGTCTCAAGGTCAAAATGTTATTTTTTTAGATTCAGGATCCTAGAATTGCCAGTCATAAATGTTTACAATATTGAAATTATGTGGATAAATTTAAAATCCTGAAGCCACCACTTGAGTTCAGTGGGGCTATATATATCATTCATGCATATGTATGTGGCAAACTGAGGCCTACATTTGCAAAATGGGTATCTGATTAGATACTGTAACAAAGCAGGTCTGCATTTACTTTACTCAGCTGCAGAATAAAACGTACACTCAGCCATCTGCTGCCAAAATAACTCGTACAGGAATAAAAATGAAGGTGAATAAAGTAGTTCACTGCCTGTATAAGACCGGCTACTCCTAGTTGAACAAAAATGGATGACTGAAGTGAGTAATGAGCTCTCCTTGCGCTAGGTTTATATAGCACCATCTACACTGATCAAGCTTGTAATTAGAGCTGAGTGTTTCTGAAGCACAACTGCAATTAAAAATAATTGATCTGAATGTGGCTGTATTCAATAGTATAATTCAACAAGACAGATATCTTCTCTGTGTGGTCTTACGTTCTGCCTGATACTCTTGCTAGGAGAGGAAAAGGTCCATTAGTTATGCTTTTTGTCTGTGTCTTGTACATATTCTAAGAGTGAAAAAGTAGGGCATTGTTAGAAGAAGCTCTGTTAGCTTCTACATTTGACATCACTGTACAGCTTGTTTCACTTCCTCTCAGTGAGTTTTCCTTCTAGTCTGTAGGATTCTTTTACAAATGGAAGAAAGAGCATGTCCAAAAAGTAGGAAACCACTATAGTGACTGACCCACAATGTTGACTGAGGCTCTGAATAAGTATAGTGCATTCACTTGGCAGAATGAAAGTTTGTGAAAGAGAATCAGGTGCTGTGAGAGCAGGTAAGATTTTATTTTCAGGTGTTCCACTTTGGATACAAGGGAAAAGAGGAGAAAATAGACAAGGAGGCCTCTAATGGCAAGTTAATCATAGAATGAACCAGAAATCAACAAACCTACAGAAGTATCTTATTAGTTTCTGTGTAAAAAGGCTATGATGTAGCCTTCTATACTTAGAAGCAGTCTGATATAACTGGCACCAGATTCTTCCTCGATTAACTGCACGTTATCTCCCTTCCCCCTGAAATTAGAATAAACTACTTTGTTTTAATTTGGTAGTACAATCTTCTGTGATGCTAGATGACATAGAAGGGCAATAAGGACCATCATAAGAGGTTAAGGAGGATCATTACGATTTTTAGGCTTCTACTGATATATGACTTGTTGTAGCATGTTAGTAGCATTGCAAATACTGTAACCTCCTCACTAGTAAATGGAAAGAGGGCTTTAGAGTTTTTGTTGTTCATAAATATAGTTTGGCAGAAAAAAATAAAAGGTAATTGTTGATATATATATAAGACACTAACTTTAAAGATATCGCTTATAGGTTAGGAAGTCTCAAGTTGCTAAAAGTATATCAGTGTAAGAAAAGGAAGGAAAAAACCACATTGCTTGTTGAATAGCAATTCAACTGGTTAGGTTGCATTAATACTGACTATTTTAACCCAAAGTCTGAGGTCTTGCACATCTGTAATGAAAAAGCAGATGGTAAATTGTTGGTAATTATATGATGTATGGGAACTGCTGAATAATGGCCTGAACCTCTGCTTGACCAGCTGAGGTGAGCAATGAGTCAGCCCTGGGAGCACAGGTGAAGGCAATTCTCCTGTGCTATTGGAAGGGGTGGAGCCTGGCTCCACCTCTCCTAGACCCCATTTAAGAGCTAACTACTACGAGGGAAGTATCTCTTTTGGAGATTACTCTTCTTGGAGTCTTCTCAGTGAGCCTAGGATAAGGGTAAGCTTTCCGTTCATTCTTCTGTAGCGTGATTGCCTGTTTAGCCTAACTTTCCTGTATATAACTTTCCTGTATATTTCTTAATTATAACATCTGTATGTTCATTGGTTGCACATTGGACAAAACTATAATCCCAGAAGGAGATGGTTGCTAGATGGAGAAGTTCTCAGGAACAGTCAAGAACTGTGTGTATGTGTAGCACCGTGGTATTTCAGAAAAACAGCTTTTTAAAGAGGTAACTCATTTTCTGAATCCTTAAGTGATTTTTAGTAGCTACTAAAGAGTGTACTGGTAGACTGAGACCTCTGCCTGAGGCAAACTGAGTAAAATTAGTCTTAATTCTCAGCGTAAAGGCTCTGAAACAAAGTTGGATTTGGCCTGCAGAAGTTTTTCTTTAAATCTTTAGATCTATTAAAGAGCTTGTAGTAAATGTGGAAAAACAAAAGCAAAACTCTGTATGGTGAGAGGAAGTGGAAAATATAAGAAAATACAAGTCAGGAGATGAAAAGTGGTTATCAGGACTTCTGCTTGTTACATTTGGTGAAGCTATTTGAATAACCTAGGCATCAAATAAAATTATAGTGACAGTTTAATTTATCTACATAATCTATACAGAACTCTTTAGCAGAAGACAGACAAGGCCAATATAATCTTATCTTTAGCCCACGATGAAAATTTTCAAGTTAAATTGAAAACTTTCAGTGTGTGCAGTTATATGCTTCAAGAAAGCATATAGATTCATATATGCATAAAGAAAGCATAAAGATTCATAGGAAGAAGAATGTAATCTTACTGAAATATTTCGAAGTAGTAAGGGCAGTCACACTGCCTACAAGAGAGAAAATGAGACTGTTCTCTTGGGCTTGGTTATCTTTCCCAGAAAATATTATTTTTTTTTAAAAATGTATTGATGAATTGTTACCAACACTTGTAAAGACAAATGAAATACTTGAAAGAAAGTGTCATTCGAATGTTTTCTTCCTTTCTTCTTCACTATTATCATTTTTAGTATCACATAACTTCTGCATTCATTCAGTTCTGAAAGAGGATCCAAACCAACTTAAGTAAGATTCAATTCAACCTTCATGAATGGATCTATAGAGCTGTACAGAATGCATTATAATAGAGTTAAGCAATTTATGACAGCTGTATACAGTTTGAGAATATGAAGATTTTAATTTTGTTAATTCAGCATCATCTTTGGGCAATAAAAGCCTATTGTTTCATAAGCAAAACAGCAGACAACCAGCAAGTTTGTCTTAAAGAATTATTAATAAAGTGTCTTGAGAGTATGGACTTCTCTGGAATAGTCCTTAAACATCTTGGAGAAGAGAAAAACAAAGTTTGGTATTCAAGAGAAGTAATTCCCATGAGTCTTCAAAAGTCCACACATACTTTAAATGAAAACTCTTGACAAATTTAAAATATCTGACAACTGTCTTACTTGTGAATTTCTTTCCTTCTAACCACATTTAAAGTACCATTCCAAACCATGAAAAATAATATTTTTGAGCTAACTTCTGATCTACCTATATAGCAGTATGGCTTGTAAATTTTCTGTTAATTCTGTTCTATTCTTGAAAGTATTTGCTTCTCTTTTTAAAATACATATACACATTAAAACCTCTTCAATAAACAATCAAGATTAACATTATTTAAAGAAAAACAAAAAACCTGAATATCTAGCATTTTTGTACTAGAGAGTTTGGTTTGACTAGAGGTTTTATTTTATGTTTAACCTAAACTCCTTTTTTTTTTTTTTTTTTTTTTAAAGTGTTTTATAAGAAAGAAGTGCAAGAGTGACATTGGATTTATTCAGCAAACTGAGATGTTCTGTAGGTATCCAACTGAGGAAAGAACAGCAGTCATGTTGACTAGAGTAATTTTGCTGCTTTTCCATTAGGTATCCCAGCAGAACAGGACAGGCTGCCTACAGATTACTGCTGCAAAGAACGTGATAGAGTTTTGGACTGCACCTTAAATTTCAAGCAACAAGACAATAGGAAGGGCTTGGCAGATCTAACTAATCTGGCTTCAGCTTGGGGTAAGTATAAATTCTTATAATGTAAGTTACCCACTTAGAATATTAGCTCTGAAAATCAACTGTATTGTGATTGTAGGCTAAATTTATTCTGGATTACCAAGAAAGCATTATTCTATGTATTTCTGAGCCACATTCCAAAGGGACTGTCCTCTGATGGTATCTCTCACTGTGATAGGTTTATCCTTATTAGATTTTCAGAGAAGAGCAGCATTTCAGTCAGAGACCTCCCACCTCTCTCAAACGTAACGTGCTAAAGTCTGTAAGTTTTCATATTAGTTTTTATATTAGTTTTTTGTAGGTTCAGCAGCAATTGCACAGTTGCTCCTGCCCTTTCATCCTGTGTTAGCTGGGAACTGAGGAGTATGGATATCTATCTCTTGGTAGCTGTGTATGAGGTCTCACTTCAGGTATACAGTGTGTTGAGTCACCTGCTACAGAATAGAAGCCATGTACTCATTCAAGTATATACCCCAAGATCACTGGCAGGTAATAAATGCAGCCCTGATCTTTCCCACGTCATCTGTGTTTTTATGGGAGAGGAATAATATGAACATAATTTCCCATGATGCAGACTACCTATTGGCCTGCCTACAGTCTTTCTATTTCAACAATCTCTATCCCTCCAGTTTTGAGGCTGGGAAGAAAGAAATTGTACTGCTCAAGTAATAGCATTTTGCAGTACATAGTCAATTTTCTCTGAAATTCCCCGAAATGGAAGATGATTCCTTAGAAAGACAAAAAAAGCTCCTATAAATCAAAAGGGGGATGAAGGTGATTTTTTTTTTTAAGAGAGCCAAAATATCAAAATAAAACTATTTTTATCCCTTACATATACTGCTTTTCATGGCACGTTTCTTTTGTGACTAATGTAGTGTTTTAATGGTACTACTGGTTGAAGATTTAAGAATACTGAAGTTCAGATCAAGTTATAATTATAATACGTATATATAATTATAATATATGAATCAAAGAATACTGTGAGATAAAAACAAAATCTAAGAAGATAAAGATAAGGAGATCTAGTACATGAAAGAAAGAAAAAATCTTTCCTGTGAAATAAGCCTCAGAAATAAATATCTTGCTGACATTTCTTTGTGTTTTATTCAAGCAGAATAAAACTAAAATTATCTAACATGCCTGTAGGCTGCCCCAGCATGAACCATAGAAATGTGGAAGGGATTACATCCTAACTGCGTTTTGATTTACTTCTTTTCAAAGATACAAAAGCAGCTCATTCTAGTTTTTGATAAGTCTTTTGGTAAAATAAATACTTTTGAAGTAGAATACACTTTCACTTAAATACTTTTTATGTGCTTCAAGATATAAGTGAAGGGGCAAATGCAGCTGCAATTACTGACCTTGGAAAAACCATTTCAAGAGCCACATAAAAATACAACTATCGTTTGTGGGGAAAAAAGCTATACATGAGTTTCCCTCTTAGGGCTTTCTGTGCTGGAGCAATGGTATCAATATTGATGGAAAATATCTATTACTGAATAAAATTAGGTTTTTTTTGTAGCAGAGGAAAGATCTACTATTTGTCCTTTAAATTTCAGCCTTTCTTTGTGACCTTGAATGGTGGCAAGATGAGAAAGATGAGCGACTCATTACAAATTGTCCAGTTTGCTTAGTGTCATATGCAGACTTGCAAGGTCAAGAACTTTAAAGAAACTCTGGAATTAATAAACACTGTAAATTCATAGTTGTACCAAATCCTACTTAACTTGACACTGGAAATTGTGTTGCTGTGCCCACTTTCTTTGAAATGTCCCACAGACATTTCTCTCAGTTTAAGAAAGTTGTTGACTTGATCATGAAAATCTAACATGTTGATCTTCTAGCAGATATCTAAGTATAGCCAAAGCTGACATACTACAAGATTTTCTGCCTCAGGCCACGTAATTTGGCCGTAGTACCTATTTTTCAATGTCTGGAGTTACAGGTAACATAGAGGTAGACAAAGCAACTCTTCCTTGTAAAATCAGGTTTGATCTTTCTCTGTAATTAAAAGATTTTGAACATCTCAAAATGAAGCAGCCTTCTGTATTTTGTTCAGCAGCTCTTTTATGAGCATTATACTTCTCTCTGTACTACCTGGATATACAGCAGGGAATTTATACTTGCTGCTGAACAATTAAAAATGAGACGTTAGTGAAGAATGTTCTGCTGGAAAACGCAGCAAGACATCCAAAGTGGTATTCAACTAACAAGTGTTTTTCCTTATGGTACAGTTTGTGGAAGCTGAGGACTCCGGCAAGGTATCTGTAGAGCAAAACAAATGCCCATTTTCTCAAGAATGCTCAGTTATTGTACAGTCTGTCCTCACATGGACTGAAAGACACAAGTACAGATGAGTTTCATGAAGTTGTTAAAGCAACAGTTTTTAAAATAGTGTGTGTGTGTATATATATATGTCTTTCTTCAGCACTTAAATACTGTGATACCTTCTGTCTGAAGCATAGTGATGTATAGTGAATATATTCCCAATCAGTATGTATTCTGATACATCTGCCTCATCTTAATATCAGTGATATCGTAAAGATGATATATATTATTAGTAGAATTATTCACTTGAGTGAATGTGGAATTCTGCTTAAATCATGAATATATAATATTGCCTTAACTTCTTTGACATTTGCAGTGAATAACCATCTCTCAGTTTTTGTCACAGCAATTTCTGCTGTCAGATTTAGCCATTGTCCTCATATGAAAGCCTCATTTGTAATATTACCGTCTGTCCATCACAATGAAAAAAAGGCTGGCTTTCACACTTAACCTATAATATATATTTTTTGTTTATAAAAACATGCCATTAGCCACACAACAAACAGTTCTTACGTATTAGCTGATACATAATAATCTCTCTTGCATACTACATTGTTGCAATTAAAACACAAAAAAAGTAAAAGAAAAAAAAAGAAATACTTTAATCAAATTATGTATGTTGTGTTTGTTTTATAATGTATTTCAAATAATCTAGTATGCTTGTTCTATATATATATATAAAGTTCTTTTTTTGAACTATAAATCTAGATCTCATTATCTATAAATACTTTTTTACTTTTTTTTTTTTCCCCACATCACTTATTTTCACAAAATCCACATTGCCAGAATGTTTGAAAGAATGCTATTCTATTCTACTTCTTTGTTTTTGTTCTTCACGTGACTAGGAGGATAGTTCTGGTAAGAATATCTTCCAAAATTTCTATCATTTTAGGGGAAAAGACATTTTGCATCAATTTCTTATTACAGGTAAAGTAAAAATTTAATACATATTTGTGCCTTCCTCCTTATACATCCTTTGTTAGCTCAGATCCTAGCATCAGACAAAATACTTCAACAAGGCTAAGTGCAAGATGTGTGTTACACTTAATTCAAGGCAGTCTCAGGTGCAAGTGCTGACTGGGGGAAGAGCTCCTTGAGAGCAGATCTGCAGAGAGGGACTTGAGGGGTTCTGATGGGCAAAAAGCTGGACATGAGCTGGCAATTTGTGCTTGCATCCTGAAAGGCCTACTGCACGCTGGGCTGCATCAAAAAAGTGGTGGCCAGCGGGGTCAGGGAGGTGATTGTCCCCCTCTGTTCTTCCCTTGTGAAGTCCTGTCTGGATTACTCTGTCCAGGTCTGGGGTCCCAGTACAGGTAGGATGCAGAGCTGTTGGAGTGGGTCCACAAAGATCATTAAAAGGCTAGAGCACCTGCCCTATGAAGAAAGGTTGAGAGATTTGGCCTTCTTCAGCCTGGAAGAGAGAAAGCTTTGAGGAGACCTCACTGCAGTCTTTCAGTACTTGAAGGGAGCTTACAAGCATGAGGGGAACTGACTTTACACAGTCTGACAGTGATGGGACAAAGGAGGATGGCTTTAAACTAAAAGAGGAGATATTTAGATTTGATGTTAGAATGAAATTTTTTACTCAGAGAATGGTGAATCGCTGGAACAGGCTGCCCAGAGAGGCTATGGATATCCCTATCCCTGGAGGTACTCAAGAAAGGGTTGGGTGGAGCCCTGGGCAGCCTGATATAGCAGGTGGCAACCCTGCCCACACCTGGCAGGTTGGAAGTAGATGATCCTTAAGGTCCCTTCCAACCCAAGTGATTCTGTGATTCAATTATGCAGTTTTGTATTTTTGTCTGTACGTTTTGTCTGTATGTGTGCCTTGAAATGACATAGCTGCTGTACACTTTCCATCCTGTCTTCCGTTCTAATGGAAATATCAAGATACATTATAAATGCAACATATGACAGATTGAATTAGCAAATACTGATTTTGTTTCACATAAAAGGTGTTTTTATTTATTGTAATACAATTATTCAAAGCCTGTCTTCTGTGTGTTGTTTTTTTTTTCACTTTCCCTCTGCTCTCCTCAGGGTAATTGTGTATAATGCAAATATGGTTTTATGAACCCTATCCAAAACACATGCAGTTGTAAGTTTGTTTATTCCAAGTTCTGATATAACACCTGGCTTAGGCAAACCATCAGACCTTCTCTGTTGTTAGAAGATCATTAAGTAGGTCTTCTGTGTTTTGCTAGGTGTTTCCAGTCCCAGCCTAGTTGCTATACTATGAATTACTTCAAGTCTCAACAACCTTCTAGTTTCTAGGATTTCTTCCAGTGTTATGGCTGTTAGTCATGCCATGCTCAACTTTTGCTTCCTTGCTGGATGATACTTTGTACAGTTTTTTCCTCTTTGTACCCTAGAAGGTTCACAGCCCTTTCTAAGATTTTTCTAAGGGATATTTCACTGATTTAAGGTCCTGCCCCAGAAGAGAGGCTGAGGACTTGTGTAGGTGATATACTTTATATAGGATCGTGAACTTGTATATATACATGTAGTGTAACCTTTTACATTTTCTCCTTACGGTAAGCCTTTTGACTGGTCATTTCTGGGATAATTAGGTAAAAACTACAGATATGTGGCTCTAACACGTAGATAAGTTGAAGAGCTGATGCAGGAATCTGAAGAGCATCGACTTAGTATAAATAATCTTGTTCCCATTGTTTTAGTACACAAAGTTATTTTTAATCTCACGATCTGCATATAAATAACTTCCTTGATTTATTCTCATATTTTCCTTATATTCTCCCATATAACTGTCTTCTTGTGCGTGTGAACACAGAGAAGACTTCATAGTGAATCACAATACGCTTAAGCGTCACACAAAGGTAAACTTTGGTACCGAGTCAGTAGGTCAGTTTAGCAATAAATGTTGATTTACATGAAACTTGATTGTCTGTAAAAGTACGAATGAAAAAATCTTTTCTCTTGAAAATTATTAGTGTTTCACAGATTAAAATAGGTGATTCATTTCTGAAAGATTGTTCTCCTTATGTCATTAGAAAGGAGTGTTTTTATTCCATGCAGAATTGCTGTAATCTCTAGTAAAGTATTTATAAGATGATACACTGCACAAACTTACAGCTTTCCAACTGCATTATACATGTTTGTACATCCATTGGAAAATTTTTGAGATCCATTGGGCAGGACAATATTAAAGTCAATCTGAAAGAACACAAAAATATATTAAAAATATACCACAGAAATACCATATAATTGCACAAGTGGCGTACATAAAAGCAGAGGGAATCATTAGAAAAAAAAAAAAAAATGTATTTTTTCATTAGAAAGCTCTCAGAAGGGAGAGTCCCAGTAGAGTTGCCTAACTTACATCTAAGGGAATGCAACAACAGCCTGCTACAATAGAATTATTATTATTATATTGTTACAGTGTTTCAAATCCTTGACATTTACACAGAATTGCAAGAATTTCATTTCAGATATCAGTTGCAAATTGTACTGCCAAAATAATTTGTGTTATTGCTCTAAAATAAGGTGCTTAAATTGTCAATACAAAGATTTAAAATAACATTTTATGATATTAGTGGTAGGCAACATATTCCTGTAAGTTTGAAAGATGGTTGTGTTTTACATTAGCTATTATATTTCCTGTTAAATGCTTTGCAACCTATAGAAAAAAAAAAAAAGTAATATTTTTACATATCAACACAATAATTCATCTTTAAGTGGTAATTCTCAGAGGAATGAGAAAAGAAAATATGAGGTAAAGCTGTGTCTTTCCTCTAGCTGGGCATGACTAAGTATCCATTCATCATTCAGTGTTGTGACAGTACTTTGTACTTGCTAAACAGTGTCTTGCATGAAAATTTTGTTCATTTGTGTGTTCAATTGCTAGGATGCTCTCTGAGGGTTTTGAGTTCAGCTCCTTAACACATAAGGCTCTTCTAGAAGGGCAGTACTCTAATTCCTCTCTCTTTAACCTGTTCCCCCTTTTTTGGGCTTTGGAGAGCATGCTGGAATTGGAACTGAGCAGCAAGCACAGCTGCACATTTCTTTTACACTTCTTTTTTAATTCTCTTAACTTCTTTTGTTTCTTTGTTGCTATAATGTCCTTTCAGTCCACCAGAGTCAAAAGAAGGAACTCACACCTGGGTCCTGTTAAGAA
Source organism: Meleagris gallopavo (assembly GCF_905368555.1). NCBI lineage: Eukaryota > Metazoa > Chordata > Aves > Galliformes > Phasianidae > Meleagris > Meleagris gallopavo. The sequence goes on from NC_139407.1 coordinate 23,875,016, forward strand.
CAGTTCCAATTTCAAAACCTGGCAGGTAGGCCAGCCATTTCAGAGAAGAGGTACCTGGACTTTATTGTGTATTTTAGTAAATATTTTAGAATTTTATACAGCTTTTTATGTTAAATATCAGCAGTCGGTACCTTTTCACTGTTTGCTTGCACAAATATTTTATTCAGATGCAAACAGGAGGGGAAGGGAGTGGAGGAAATGAAAAGTAAAACAGATTTAGCACTACTCAACTTTCTTTCAGCATCAGTTCTTTAGCAATTATATCACCTCTTATCAAAAGCTTAAGTGACACAAAGTTGCATAACAACTCAACTAAGATGTTCACTGTATAATTTTAAATGTGTTTCAGAAATTTTAATAATTAAATCATGGGAGCTTAAGCATTCTTGGATACCACAAGAATATGGGATCCACAAGCAGCACGGTCAACATTTGCTCTTATATCTTTAGTGTTGTGTTTTTTTCCACCCCATTTCATGAGACTGTGTGGTCAGAAATCAATAAAGTTGATATCTGAGCTTGCTTCAGCAGAGTGCTTGTGTTTATAGTCTATGTGTTGTATGTATTTGGAGAGAGTAGGGCAAGAAGGAAGGGTTATTCATTCAAACTGCCTGTGTCTCTCAGATTGACTGGATCTGGAGATAATTGATTTAGCTTTATGTTTTGCTTTGGTTGAGGGAAGGAAACCTTTTTGCTTTCTTTCAATATTTCTAGTGACAGAATACATGTTGTGACACTGAAGAATGGTTATGTTCTTGGACTGGCATACTAAGCTCCTTTTGGATATGAAATGTGTGTAAGACTTTTAGCCAAAATCTTTCTTCCAGTGTAAGCTTGACAGTATGCTGCTCACTTGCACTGGAAGGTAGGAAGAAGGAGACTTTCTTGTCACCGGTATATTCATGCAAGTCACAAGCACTGCATTTTTTTTTAATTTTTTTTTTTGTCCTGGTATACAAATCGTTCTTCAGAGTCCTGATGTCTCTTCAAAAAGTGAAGTATTCAGTATAATGCAAAACCAAATGCTAAGTGGAAAAGAGATGTTACATTTCTCAAAAGGAATATATTTTTTTCAAGTAGGCCAAATCTATACCATGACTATAACATTAGTATACCTATATCAAATTCGTTTCCCATTTGATTACATTTTTGAAGGTAACAGTAAGAATGATTTTACTGCTGTTACAGTCTAATGATGTCTGTTTTAATAAAAGTGGGGAGAAAAGAATTGGAACAATTGCATCTTGTCAATATTTAGATGTGATTGCTGCTTACAGCTTCTTAGAACTTTTCAAAAATTTACATTCCGCTTTTCTCCCCACGTTCTGCAGTAAGTGAGCTATTCTTAAAATCTCATACTTCCTCGTGTTCCGAGGAACGTGGCTCGTGTTTCCGTGTTGGACTGTGACTGCAATATCCAAAAACAGTGAAAGAGAAATTACACTGGATTGTTATGACATTGGAGACTACAGTAGGTAAAGCTCATACGCAGGTCTGTTCAGATTGTAATATTCCAAGCATATATATACCATGTGCGAGAGTCTGAGTTCTTCTAGGCTCAATATCTGTGATTTAAATTGGGAATGATGCTTTTCTTATTATTTTCACTAAAAATACTTCAAATTAGAGATCTCTTTCTATTTTGGCATTAAAAATGAACAGTAATTACGATGAAATTCAATATTCAGAGTTCAATTTACTTTAGTAATTGAACTGCATGACTAGCAACTGAAAATAGCTGTTAACAATTCTTAGATACACTTATGAACTTCTATCTGAAAAAAATCATGTCATTAGAGACTCACCTGATGGAATAAAGTACATTTCCATTTTTGAAAATTCTTAACAACTTATTATCTGTTGTAACTTCATGAAAGTTGGCACCTTTTTCATTAGCAAAGAACAAATCTGGTTTCCAAATGGAATCCAGCATGGATGGATCTAAGTCTAAAGAGTCATCTGGATATTCACTATATGCAAGACGTGGATCGTTCCAATTCTGACGGAGAAAGATGTTCACTCGGTAATCCTGAATGAAAGAGAAAACAAGCAAATTTTATCAAGCATAGGGATTTAGCTTTTATTTCATTTCTTAGCCATGTAATCCCCTGTCCATCTGTGGATGACAAAAGAATTACTTAGCTGATTGTCAGAATGATACCTATTTGTATTAGTGGGGGCACAATGGATAAGCATAATTTCAAGATAATTGAAAAAATCCAAAGATAAGGAAATCCGATCTCTATGTAGTCTATATTGCTCCACATAACTCTAACCCTTCCACAGCGTTTTCTTGAAATGGAAATGGCAGAAGCATGCAGAAAGTTTAATGGCATAATCTTTTCCTGCTCAACTTCCCTCTCTTAGACAGTGAGTCTATTCCACTGTAAGAGAACCTCATTTCACATCTCCTCTCTCTAATCCTTACATATTTTAGACATATCACTTAAGTGTTTCTGTGCCTCAGCTCCCTACTGAAAAATTCTGTGAGAGTAGTACATTTCTTTGTATGAGGAGGATGTATTTTTTTCTCTTCTGTTCAAGTGTGGTAGAGAGTTTACAAAGGCTATTCCAAAAGCAATACTTCCTATTTCTTTAAGTTGGCCCATAACATCAGAGGCAAATGTTGTTAGAGTGGCAGTAGGGACTGAACCTTCCCACCAGTATTCCATGGCATGTTGTTGCTGTGTGACAGATGGCAGTAGAGCGGCTCTCTGACAGAATGGCATCTGAATGGAAGTGCGCATGAAGCAAAGGTGTGCCACTGAATTCCTCCATGTAGGAAAAATGGCACCCACTGACATTCACTGATGCTTGGTGAATGTTCACGGAGACCAAACAGTGAATGTGAGAACAGTGAGGTGCTGGGTGGTGCGTTTCAGCAGTTGTGACAGCAACAATGGAATGAATGGATTTCTTATAAAATTAGGGGCCAATTATTAGGTGTAAGACAGAATAGATGAAAACATAGCAAGAAAAGGAAAATGGAGAAAGATAAATAGAGGAGTCTACTCCATGTTCTGTAACATTGTATGTCAATTTGCCTAAACTGAGTCAAAGTAAATTGTTTTAAATTGTTTCCAGACATAAGGTGAAAAAAATCCAATTTAAGTTGTGCTGAAGCAATTTTTCTTTCCTTCTTCCCTGAAAAGTCTGTCTTAAATTGCCTCTCATTACTCATTGCCAAAAAAAAAAAGAAACAAAAACAAAAAGAAAAACCAAGAAAAGCCCTTAATCCATTAAAAAGATATACTCTTGAATACTACTGCATGAAAAACAAGCATTCATTGACTCAACTTGTAATTATACCTTGTGAACACAGTACTAACTTGCTTTAAACAAGTAGGGTTGTTTGATGCCAACACGGAGAGCAGAATTAAACTGCCTGAATTGATTTGCTTTCCTGCAAGAGGATTACTACATCTGTGTGCTACTTCTACAGAGGGGTGACTCCTAACTCAAATTACTCTGTTCTGAGAAGGTTCCTTTGTGGGGGGAGAGAAACCATCATTTAAGCTGTGTGATTTCCTCATGACCTCAAAGCTGCCATTATCAAACAGCTGCTGTGCCCTGGTTGTGCAGAACGAAGCTGATTTGTGGGTCTGCACTTGCTTCACTGTCTTTCAAAACTCACATTCACAGAATGAACTTTCTTATATGGTAGGATATCGGTCATTTGCTTCATAGGCACAATAAAATTTGCGCATAGACATCAAGTAGCTGCTCTTTGCTATCTATGCTGAGATCAAGACTGTTATTGGCTCTAGTATTAGTGTTTGATTAGCAATTTCCAACACACAGTGAAATCTAAAATATTTACAGGATATGCTGATTTCTTATTCTTTATACTGATACGAGTTACATTTCTCTAGTACATGGAATGTGGAATACTTCTAGATTCCAGAGACAGATATATAAAAACAAATTTCCAAAATACGCACTTCATCTGAGTACTTCAGATTACCTGCTCTTGTAATTTTTGAATGCTGTCATTTGGACGAAATCAACACATTTTCATGCTGTGTAAAATCTAGATTTGCCTTTGGCATAATGAAGTCAATTGATACTTGCTTTATTTGTTCTAGGTTACTATGGAATTTAACATGAAAATCTGTACTTTCCAAGAAAGTCGCTAAGAGTAAATGCAATGCCCCTATGTGAAATGCCATTCTTTTGAAGAATATTTAAATTTTGACTGATTATGAATTTCAATTCTTGTCCATGAAAGTTCTGCCTTGAAAAATAAATGAGCTTCTTGTGAAGTTATAAAAATCACATATAAAACTGATGTATTTGCTAAAGAATAAAATATAAAATGCAAAGACTCGTTGGAACATGTTTTTACTAAATTAATTAACTACATGTATTGTGAGTGCTTGAAAATCAGGCCCCATCTTTCTAAGTTATACACATGCATAGGGCAGTAGGTTACAATGATTACATTTCTGCCTTCCTAGGTTTCTACATCTGTTGTAACTGTTCAGTTTTACATAACGCTGGAAGAGCTTCTTGCACATGATGGAGTGGATTAGAATTTACTTTATTACAATAGATGCTGAATTTGATCCTTAGTACCTAAGAATTTATCACAGATCCAAATAGAGCTGTTCCCGTTAAAGTTGAAGTGAGGAACAAACTTTAGCAGTGTGAGCCGCAGTGAGAGGCACAACAAGAAGGAACTGGTAAAGGCGTGGTGAAGCAGGGAATGAGTTAAATGATTAAAAAGTACGTTACAATAGATTGGAATCAGTATCAGGGGAAATAAGACCCAGGTGAATATTTGAAAATGTATACAATGTTTTGATTGTTTTCAGTATTTTGAAGCACCTCATAGTTAAGCTTAATTTTGTAACCATAGTGTGGTAATTGTTTTACTGAACTTGTGGATCACTGTATGGGGAATGAGACTATCTTATCAAACAGTAATGTGTGTTTGCAACAGGTTATTACCAGCTTTTAGCATAATTTCCATTTGTTATTCTAATTTTGATGTAATATTATGGTGAAAAAAGAAATACTGGACTAAATTCACCACTGGCATATAAAATAGAAAACAAAGAAAAGAATGTTTTTTTGGAACCAGAGGAGTGCTGAACACTCCACTACAATACTGACCTTGTTACCATGAGGGGAGAGTAAAAATCTGTTTCCTTTTTTTTTTATTTTTCACTTTCTCATATGAGCTTTCCTCAAAATATGCTCTGGCCATAAGCTCTGTGGCTGAGCTTTAGGTAGCCAAATTACTTTGGGTAAATTGATCGAGTTTCCTTAATTCTCCTTTGCATATCTGAAAATTTCAGACTGGCCCAAAAGCTAATTTAGCTAATGATTTCATTATGTCTTTGATGACATTTCTCGGGTACAGAAATACAAGTATTTAAATTTAAGTAAGCCCCTCATATTGGTAGGTCATTTTTCTTGCAGGTAACCAATATCATTGCAAAATCAAAAGAGAAGACCCTTTGCACTGACATCTAAGAAATGTAAATATCAGTTGTATTAAACCTGAAGAATTCCCTTGTCTTTTTTCCTTCTTAGTAGTTGAAATTCCATGATTGCTGAGATTATTTCTGATGGGGCCTCATCTGTAGCCATGCATGTTGAAAGAATAGAATAATTAGAACATTCACAAAAGAATGCTATAGGATCAGAATGGGTAGCCAGTACTGTGAGAGGAGAAAAGAAAATTTGATTTCTCTAAAGTGGTAATGCAAAGCTGAGCAGAAGACTCACTTGCTCTCCATAAATATGTTGAAAAGGAGATACTAAAGGGGGAAATCAGTTTAAATCTAGGGACAAAAATATTTACAACAATAAATTTAGAATAGACTGAAATGGCTCATAATTCAACTTATTCTGCTAATAAACATCAGTGATCTTTTCACTGGTATGATTTATTATTGAAAAAAATGGGACTCCTCCCTACTTTTAATAGGTCTTTCCAGTATTACAGGTCTGAACTACAGCAAGGCTAGTAGCAATCTATGGATGTAGGACAGTTCAACTAATGAGCGATAAGAAGCTGCAGTAGACTCCATGCTCCAGCACTAACTGCAACCCATTAATCTCTCAGAGATTTACAATAGCAGCTAAAGAGAAATTAACCATGATCACTGAGTACTTAACTTTAATTGACACATCAAATCTGTGTCAGAGTAACAAGATCTGACTAATGTCAAACATCCCTAAGAACATGCTTTTCTGTACTGAATAGCTACGGGGCATTCATTACAAGAAGCAGTGTAGATACACTGTTGAATATGATAGTTTGTCTGACTCACTGAATCTTTTTGACTATCAGTCCCGTAATAATTCCATGATGGAAATGTTATTTCCAGAAAGGATTTGGGGAATGAATAAAACTAAGGATGATTTTCCTGCTCCTGGCATATAGAAACCTGAGTCTGGGAGAAACTGGCATATTTTTCCTTCTCTCTTAATAAGAACTCTGTGAATTTTCCAGCACTGCAGGATTCTCCCCTCATTAAGAAGTGTCTTCATATTCCTTAGGAGAAAGCCACTTTCTTGCAGTTTTCCTTGCCAAGACTTGACTCTTATGACTTCGTCTTTATGATTTGTTGTATGAGGTCAAGTATGCAGCTCCTTATGCAGAGATGGAGAGCTTTCCTGTCTGGTCCTGCCTTGAGTTATGTGGCTAAGCACTTTGTTGGCAATTCACCTCTTTAGATCTGAGCCCTCACAGGCTGAGGATGAGCAGTAACGCCAGTCTGTTCTTGGATAAAAGCTGTAATCCTACAGTAATTTGAAAATGGTGGGTGCTCTTACCCTCTCCATTAAGTAGGACAGGCCAGATGGTTTGAGGATTTGGGTGAAGGCTTCTCAGGAAGCTTTAGTTATTCAGAGCTATTCAGAAAAGATTATTGATGGATTTTGGATCACGATCTCTCTCTTTCTCCATCCATAGGTGTATAAAACCAGATTTTAAGCTATTTAATGTTTTAATTTTTCTGTTCTTTTCTTTTTTTTTTCTTTTTTTTTTTCTTTACTATCAAAACTACTAAGTGTCCAGGTGGGTATCCCATTAATAATTTTGTAAATATTTTGTTTATATTTTGTCTAATTCTTTGCAGAATTTGACTCCACCTGCTCCACAATATTCATACTGAAATCAATAGAACTAGAACTCACTTGTTGAAGAATTAGCTGAAACTAGGACTTTGAAATTGCTGCTTATAGTATCAGAGCTTTTAGATTCCCTTTCAGAATTGAAATTCACTGTTCAGTGCAGTACTCATGCACAAGATATTCTTTCTAAGTTTGTCACCTGCTTTCACATCCTTGGATTCTGAACTAATAAGAATACTATTAATGTTCTTCCTGGAACAAATAAATGTAGCTTGCTTGCTTACTTGTTGGATTGAAAATCTCTTTCATCATCACTACTAATGGTTTGGAGTGCGTGAATAGTCCTGTCACTACTCTTGTTCAGTCTTCTCCTTACTAAAAACATGGGTAATTTAGAGGATGCTCATTAGTACAGAGCTTTCAGTCTTTGTAATTCAACCCATAGATAAAAAATAAAAGTATATACAGTAGTTTCTCTGAGGAATCTTTGATTTTAGATTTAGATTCTGATTTTCTTGTCTTTATTGTAAAACATTCAGTATTCGTTGAATTCAACAGTTCTGCAAAATCTACCTGTTTTCCATAGGTTTTGGGGCAAATGCATAGGTTTAGTTAATTTTATTTTTATTAGTAGTAATATTACTTTTGTTACTGTTATTATTTCTGATTTATTATCAGTAGTAATGTCCAGATTTAAGTCTCTTTGTTCACAAATAATTGTAATATCAAAAGTCAAAACACCTGGATTGTTTACTCTTCCTACAAATTAAATGCAGTATTGACATACTATATGTTAGCCTTTATCACAGTTCTTATATATTAATTGCAGGCTGAATATAATTCTTAAATTCTTAATGGAAGTTGTGTATTCCCAACTCTTAACATATTACACTAAAATCACATTTGTGTCTTGTTCAATATAACTGAGTTGTTAAGCGTCATCTGAGGGGCTTTTAAAATGTTTGCACTTTAAAAGAGCTGTACTAGGGATTAGATGAAAATGGATATGACAATTACATGAACAAACATCATACTCTAAAACTGCCATGTTTTCAGTTAACAAAATCATTTTCTTCCTTCTCCAGAGAAATTGTGTGTCCCTGAAGATGCTTTTGTTATAACACCAGAAGGTATATTTGCTAAATGAAATGCTGCATTTTTATGAGATGATTCACTTGTGCAGATGACCTTTTGGTGCTACATGTTCCATGTTGTTATCAGTGTATTTTATACATTGGCACTTAGAATATCAGTGGTTTCAGTGAGTGACTGAATAACAATAGAAATCTTCACTGAAAATGCGTATTTGAAATCAACTTCTGTTTAATCTCCTTAGGGAAATACAAAGGATCAAAGAGGAATTCCATACTAACTTTCCTCTCACTTTTCCATCTGTTGGGAGCTAAACATGATATTGTCTAGGGTAGGGTAAATAGGGTAAAATAAAAAAAAAACAACACTGAAATAGGTTATATCCCGAAGCAATGTCTGCTAACTCCAGAATTTTAACTAGGGTTAAAATGAGCTGTGTGAAGGGATCTAGCTCTAATTTAAAAAAAAAAAAAACAACTTTTATTAGATACGTGCCATCTTTAAACTTGTTAGTAAGCATGAAGTGTGCCAAGAAGTCTGTACAGAAATTCAAGTTGTAGGTTCTACATTGACATTATAGCAACACTTAAAAGATAATTTAAGGTTGAACTGTATTACAGCTATGGAGAATGGATACAATTTGTTTGTGCACACAGAGACATGGCATTTGGAAAGCCCTGAGATATTTTCCTTTCATCTGCTGGTTCAGAAAGAGGCACATCTGCAGTAATTCTATATGTCTATCAGCCTAGATATCCTAGGGTCTTTGGGAAATTAATTTGGCTGTTTCAAAAATACCCACTATATACACTTCAGGGAAATAAGCAAAATCTGAAAAGGCACAAACTCCATTCAGAATCCAGTTTGCATTTTCATGGAAGGGCAGGCAGTGGACTTTTCAAGTCCTGCCTCAGGGATATGTGCATTTGCCTGCCTTTTGTCGTAAGCTGATGGCTCATGACTTGGCAAATTGAAACAAACCATCTACCATATGAATGTACCAATACATCAACAATCTGATGTCTGACTCAATAGAGGCATTAGGGAAGGTAGTAACTTTGCTAACTGTTTATTTAAAGGAGAAATACTGAGCTATAAACCCACCAGGGCTGTTAGTTAAATTCCTCAGTGTTGTCTGGTTGAGTAAGAATAAGGTCTCACCAGGTGTGATCATAGATATGGTCCAAGCGCTCTCAGTTACTATGACACTGAAGCAGTTGCAGGAGTTTTGGGGTATATTAGGATACTGGCGATCCTTTATGCTCCACATAGTGCAACAGTTAAAACCTCTGTATCAGCTAAAAAATAAAAGGCCAAGTATGTGACTGGGGTAGAACAGAACAAGAAGCCTTTCAACGGGTAAAAATAAGCATTAAACAGGCCCAAGCACTGGACGTATTTGATATAACCCTTCCAAAATAGATGTTCATGTAACTCAAGAAGGATTTGGCTGGGGGTTACCAAAACAGCAGGAGCTTACCTGCTCAATCATTGGTTCATGCTATGAAGGGGTAGAGTGCAATGGAATTGCCAGGTCACAGTCTGAACCAATGGTTGAGCACGAGGTGAGAAGGAGTGGCTAACCCAGAGAGCTCAGGTGCAAGCAATACAGCAGAGTGACCCCTTATTTAAAGGTTAGCCTCTCTTTGGATACAGATTGCATTCCTCTCAAGCTATTGCTGGTCATTGGAGGGGGTGAGCCAATTTTCCTTTTTTTTTTTTTTTTTTTTTTTTTTTTTTTTTTTTTACCTCCTGTTGTTCCTTGTGTATTTGTATATTCTGTTTTTAATTCATTTTCTATGCTTTTATGGTTGTGATAAGTATTTAAACCAAAGAAGCCAAAGGGGCTGAGTTTTACTGCTGCATAAATTGGCAATGGTATCTAAGAGGATTAAAAAAAAAAAAAAAAAAAAAAAAATCTAGCTGCCAACACAGGCGGGGTCATGTCAATATAAAAAGTATATCTGCTCACTTCTTGCTTTGATTACACTGACATTTAAAGAAAATTAAAGTCTGAATCATATTTTTATAGTCTCTTGTTCTGCTAGCAGTTCATGATGACATGTGACAGTGTTGTGTATTCTATTTAGAAAAAAAAAAAGGCGTAGACCTTTTCCTTACAAATTCTTTTAATACACTGTATCATTTTACTGTTGAATTTTAAAGTATCAAAAAATAACTTTTTTTCATAATACTTTTAGGATATATCTTTGTAGTATGTGTATGGTGTCTAAAAATAATCAGGGTGAGCAGCTTTTCCGTGTTGGGTGATTACTTTAGCTACTGTAATCAAAAGCTCATACCTACAGTGCATGATGTACCAAGCATTCAAAACAGGATGAAGATATGAGAGCAGAACTGATTTTTTTAGAGATGCCAAGATAAGTCAAAATTATTCATGCAAAGAATTTTAAAAAATAATGTTTAATGTAAAAGCATAATGCAGATGAGATACTTCCCAGCACACTTGTACTAGACTCAAGAACATAAATTAGGAAGAAAATGACAATTTGTAATTCCTTTATTTCCTTAATTCAGGTACTTTTTACAGTCACTCTCAAGTCATTTATCTTTTGGTTCTGTTAAAAAAAAATATATATATAATACAAATTTTATATAAATTTATTATGTTTTTATAATTTATAAATTATATATTTAAGTATAGCAATAGGAGTTTATAGATTTTTCTTCTGTTAGATTTAATGGAAGGTAATGGCAAAATCTACATATATTATGGTGAGATTAATTGTGTTAATACATATCTTGAGATAGTCCAGTGAAGATATTTGCAAAATGGTTTATTTTGGCCTCTCTTGCTATCTTTTTTCCTTTTTACATTACATTTACATTAGTATCTGTACCTTTATGTATTAAGGAGATGTGAGAGTTACACAATCATAACTGTAGTTGTAGCCCTAATCTTCATTTGCTATTGCAAAAAAAGTAGTAACTTTATAAACAGCCTGCCTTATACAGTATGAGCAGATCTTTGTAGTGATGCCTCAATCTTATTTTCGACAGTATTGACTGAGTGGATCTCAGCTTGGGAACTGGTTATCTTCATAGCTTTTTTTCTGGTTAATGTTGAATTCTTATTTACAGGGTATGGTCTTCTAGCAGTAGCTAATCTAACAGCTGCTATTCAAACAATTTAGATATATAAATGTAAAAATATAAAAGTAATGAAGGAAATGTTGGAGGGGATAGAGTAATGTCATAGTTTTTTCACAGTGCAGTAGTGCTGCTGAAGTCGGGCTTTTGATTGCAGTGAAAAGAAAGCAGTTAGAGAAAGGAGCATCATATGAAGCAAGAGATAAGAGATAATAGGAAGTATGAATTTTTCTGCAACATTTCTAGAGCAAGATCAGATAGGTGCAGGCAAACACAGAATGCAGAGAAATAAGCTAAAGGTTAAGTAAAGTTTACATGAGCATAAGGAACCCTCCGTGAGGGCTGTCATATGAAGGAGCCCTTAGACAACACTTGAACAACTGATGAGTGGGATTATAAAGCTAAATTGTCTGCAACAGTGAGGGCCTGCACTGATGATACGAAAGGGCCTCTCCACTGATAATTGCAGTGTTTGGTTGTGGGGAAAAGAAATTGTGATCTATTTCATTTAAGCTGTTCAGTTTTCTGTATAATACAAAGTGATTTGCCAAATCTGAAATGTTTGATATAATGGATCAGAGAGAATGAGCAACAGTGTTCTCTGGAGTATTCATGGAGGATCTGATTGTGACACCTATCTTGGTAAATATATTATTTTTAGTAAAAAACCAAAGTGGTTTGTGTGAGTGATAAGTAGAGGCTGAATTTTCCTATGCTTTGGGTACTAAGGTTGCTGTAGACCTCGATTCAGTTTTCAGTTGGATTATTTAGGGCAAGTTTTGAGATCTGAAAACAGGCCTTGCAGTTTTCCCAGTATTTTCTGAAAGAGATGCTCTCCGTTAGAAAGTATAATTGCAATTTATTGCCAGTGCATTCAGCAGAATTTGGCCTTAGGATGCTGTCTAAAATAAACCTGGCACTTGGTCTTCAGTTCGCCTGTTGCTGGTTTACGGTGACAAACAAGAAAAAGTGCTGATCTTTGTTAAGGCAAAATTATTTGCTCAGATTTTACTGACTCTATTCATAGTTTATATTTCTGTTTTTCTTTACATGCATACTGAATATACTGCCTTTCAAAAACACAAAATATATTAATATCATCCCTGTAACTAAAACTTTCTTTCAGATAGCTATTTCATACTCTACTATCCAATGGTTAAACACTACTACTGCCTGATGACTCCATGGAGAGTTGCATTTGGAAACAGATTAAAAGCCACTGTTTTGAGGGACTAGAAAAAGACGCCTGCCATCAGCTTCTGCAAAGGCCATCCATTCCAGCAAAAGCAAAGCTTCTGACCCTTTTTAAAAATCAATTTGATCAGCTGTTTTTGCTGTTACATTTAAACCAAATAAATAACAGTCTAGGTTGTTTTCATTGATGCAAAGCCCATTTGATGTTCAAATTTCTGGAACTTAATTCTGGAATGGTCCAACCCAGTTCTCTCTTGTTATTTTCACACTGAATCATTCATCAGTCTTAAAAGGAAACAAAAAGTGAAAATTGATGTTTTCTTTTTCAGAATCATAAGATGAGCTGAAGAAGGCTAGAGTCATCTTCTGAGGAAAAACCTCATTTATAGATGCTTAAAAAGAATATGAGAACATAGTCATTTCATAACACAGCAAGAAAAGGCTAGGGAAAATGATCAAATAATGAAGTCATATTCATAACCTTTCCAGAGGTCAGGAGATGAACATGGTGAAACTATTTCACCTCATCTCCAAATGTTTGAGTAAGGATGATTTCTGATGATAGAAAGGAACTGGATTTTTCCAGATTTAGTAATTCAGCTACTGATACCTGACAACCAGTGTGTGTGGTATCAGCTGTGCAGGTCCCTTATCCAACCCATTCTACTGCTGTACCACCTACTTTATGTTGCAATTTCTCTCAGTAAACAAGATATTTCAGCCTTATGTTTCTATGCAGTGTTCCAATTGGTCTTGTTCTTGATATACTGGCCCATGCCACTGCATACTATTTCTCCATTTTTCATGCAACCTTGATATCCTAATCAAATAGGTAAGCCTAAACATAATCTTTTGCTTTAAACCAAGAGTTAGGAAAAACATCTAGTGTTGCAAAATATGCCATATTATTATTATTACTGCACTTTCAAATGTGTAGTAGCCAAGAAACCTGGGATAAACAGTAAATTCCATTCTATTTTCAGGCACATTTTTGTTACATTTTATAAACTTTCTGTACATTATGAAAAACATACTGCAGTCAGGAATGGTTATGTGATGCTGTCTGTTTAGATAGTTGCAAATCCTGTAGAACTTAGAAGATGCCATGTTCTCCTGACCTCATGAAACTAGGTTACAGAGGCACAATAAGACAAAGAATGCCAAACAACTTGCCTTCAACCCATACGTGAACAATCTCTTAATTTGGCAGAATCAAGTCTACAATCAGTATCTTGACAGAGGGGAGTTAACTATCAAATATGAGGCAAAAATAGGTTTTTGGTATTGATGCTATTGTAAATTATGAAACTATAAGGTAGCTTTTTTGTTCACTCATTGGATCAAGCCCTGGGCAACCTGATTGAGCTGTGCATGTCCCCTTTTCATTGAAAGGGAGCTGAACTAGATGACCTTTAAAGTTCCCTTGCAACACTAAGGACTCTATAATTTATGATAAAATAAAAATTGTGCAAAGTAGATCTTTCTGCCATTCACTTTAGTATTAACACACTGCTATTTCCATTATACAGAAATTTACAGCATATTTTCACCAAAGAAAAGCAAACATTTCATCATATTTTAGGTATAAAGCTAAATGATTCATTTAAGAAAAAAAATTGTTGGTGGAACTCATCCGCCTTGAACTTTGCAATGCACCAACTGAAGACTCCTTTCAAATACTCTATTTAAAGACAACCTAAAACAGGTAGAATAGAACATAAAGAGAAATGATTACTTGAAAGATGAAACTAATAAAATTAGGAGAACAATTAAAAGAGCTTAAAAATGGGTTAATGTAAGTTGAAGGTACATTTTATTTGTAAATGTAAGATAATCTTGTTATATCTGGGAGCACAGGAATATATGCCACCTGCTTCTTAACAACATTCAGGATAACACGTCTTTTCAGGCTGAGTCAAGAAATATCCATTGACAGAATGTGGCATGTGGCAGGAAAAAATAACAAACATGCTTTTTAACTTGTTAATTATCTGCACTGATGTCATTTGCTATTACTTCTCTCAGCAAGTGTCCTTTTCAATCAATATGCTTTAATCTAAGCATAATAATGCATAGTAAATATAGCTGTACTGCTGTATCATGATTGAGTGTTAATGACCTTTAACACTTACAAATTTTTGAGGAATTTGGTCAGTCTGGATCAAAGCAGTACTTTTGTATAGTTGGCCCCACAGCTTAAGCAAGTGTTCTATAACCACTGCTTGAGTGGTAGCTGCCAGCAATATGTATTAACACCGCTTTTAGAAACAATAGAATTTCTTAGCATTAGCTTATGCACTGCAAAGTGAAGCATAACTTAAGCTACATAGAGAAAAACTCGAAGCCATTCTGAGGATGTTGTGATAAAAGTTGAAACTTAAATTATGGTACAACAGTAAACAAACTTCTGGAGGATTTAGTTTCCCACGTTGCCAATCAATATTTAACTCTATGTGGACAAGCAATCTGATAGGTTTCTCAGGTTTTTAAAGTTGTATGTGCAGATACTTTCCTTTAATCTTAAATAAAAAACTTCTGATAATATTGTGCAATTATATTAAAAAAAACAACACTCTGGTATTCCATGTTTTGTTAACATCCTGCTGTTCCTTAGATTTCTAAATCTATAAGTAGAAAAGAAAAAAAAAAAAAAAAAAAAGAATAGTAACAACAAGTAAAAAGTGAAGGACTGGACCTAGTCACTTACATGTGCAGATCAGTAAGAGTTTATTTGGCAAGAGAATGAATGTGAATGCCCAGAGAGGTTGTGGATGCCCCATCACTGGGAGGTGTTCAAGGCCAGGTTGGATGGGGCCCTGGGCAGCCTGGTCTAGTATTAAATGGGGAGGTTGGTGGCCCTGCATGTGGCAGGGGGTTGGAGATTCATGATCCTTGATGTCCCTTCCAACCCTGGCCATTCTGTGAATATCACTGAGACATATTCAGCTCTGGACTACTATTCAACTCAGTAACATAGATTGTTAAGGCTTGACCCTTGAAGTAGCACTGGTAAAACTGCACTTCAAATACTATGTTCAGTTCACTATAAAATTACTGAGCTGTTCAAGCATGTACAGAAAGAGCAACAAAACTGGTGAAGGGACTAGTACACATGTTATGAGGAGTGACTGAGGGAACTGGGATTATTTCCCCGGAGGAGGTTGAGAGGAGACCTCATCATTCTCTTTAACTACCTGAAAGAAGGTTACAATAAGAAAGTTGTCAGTCTCTTTTCTCAGATGACAAGCGATAGGATGTGAAGGAATGGCCTCAAGTTTCATCGGGGCAGTTTACATTAGATATAAGGAAACCAGTTTTCATGGAGAGGACAGAAAACACTGGAATAGGCTTCCCAGGGAAGTGGTGGGGGTATTTAAGAAACGTTTGGATGTTGTACTAATAGACATGACGGGACTTGGGTAATGATTGGACTTTGTGATCTTGAAAGTCTTTTTAACCTAGATGATTCTATGATTCAAGATGTGTCAATTATGAAAGTTTGTTTAAAGAGAATTTAAAATTATATTTATTTTTCATTGCTCAGAGAATTCCTGACATAAATTAAGCTTCTCATATGATTAATTAAAATTACTTAGATTTAATTTGAATCATGGCTTCCTAGTAAGAAGTGGCATACCATTATTCCTGCTAAAAAGCACTTGATTTGTCTTCTGAGATAGAGAAAAGAAATAACTATTGCCTGTGCCTTAGAGAACGTTAAAGAACTGTGTAAAAAGTACCAATTTCAACCACTGACAAAGTGCAAGTCAAATTAAGCTTTTTTTTGGGAGGGGGGGTGGCTAGTTGTCTCTCCTGAACTTTTAGATCTCACTACAGAAGAGTAGATGGAGGTGGATGGGTGGATGAGTTCAAGATAACTCTGACAGAAATTTGAGCCCTGCTGTGCATTGTAAGATCCCACTGCACACTGACAAACTTCTTTGTTTCCTTCCTTTTTCTTTTTTCTTGTTTTTTAATCTATTCACTTTCTGTAACTGCTTATTGTGTCATTTGTAACCAAAGCAGCAGAGGGAGCTCAAAGATTTTGGTCATAAATAAGCGAAACAGAATCAGAAAGAGAAAGCTAGTACCAAGATCAAGTACAATGGCAATGAAGGATAGGGACTAATTTATAGACTTCTATAAGAAAATGCACTGTATGCATATCCCATTTGTCAGCTGCTGCTTTTACATACCAGAGGATCTTCCAGGTACCACATGACAGGTCTTATTTTGTACCTTTTGCTTTTAAGCTCTTTTGTTTCAGATTGGAAAAAGGAGTACTTATCAAGAATGTGTAAGATTTACAAAGATGTCTGAATTATAAGGATTACAGTAAATAACAATTGGTAAAATAGTGAGAACAGATAAAATTGGTCAAACTGTGGTGAATTTATTTTCCTTTAATAAGGCAGTACTTCAGATTTAAAATGATTCAAGATATTTTTAACTGTAAGATTAACATCTTTTTCAGAAGATATTCCTTTTCAGTTCAATGGAGAAGTAGACTAATAATACATACAATCAAAAGTCCTATCTGCATAAAGGCACTTGTTCTAAAATGTGAGATTTGAGTCTCTAAGAGTTCAACAGCTGCTGACCATAAGCAAAAGTTCTGCACTGAGCTGTTAGTGACTATTATAATCAGAATATCAGCATTATGATGCAACATTTCCCCTAAGACCGAGGTTGTGCTTAATTGTCCACTTTTGGCACACACATTCTCAATAGAATAAGGTCTTTGGTTCTGAACAACTTTGGTATTTTCTATAATGTGCTAACTGGAAATGTTTGTAATGGATCAGGTTGTACAGCAGTATATCGCAACTATTTTAATCAGTCTGCTTTCAAGGCAACTTGGAAAAAAAATACAATTGCTTTATAAATGTGTAACTATTTCCTAATATAGATTATTAATATGGTTTTATATTATGCACAGGTTCCAACTGACAGCTCAAATTAGAAACGTTTTTAGCTTGTTTTGTTTTGTTTTAGGATTAAATGTTCTTGGTCTCCAAATTCAAAGAACTGTTGTGCATGTTTAAATGAGATGAACAATATACTAAAGGATGTAAGTAGTCCACAAGCATGCTGCTGCACAATACTGAAGAGAGCCTGGCCCCACCCATTTGAATCCTGAACTTTAGATATTTTTGTAATATTACATGTAAATACATTAAAAAAAAAAAAGTGCTGTAGCTTTTACAAAAAAAAGGCAGAGGTAACTGCTATTACTCTGCCTGGAGAAGAGGGGAGGCCTCATTGCAGTTCTGCAGTATTTAAAGGGATCTAAGAAATGAGATGTAGACTGATATTTTACACTGCCTGCTAGTGATAGGGCAAGGAGGAAAGGGGCCCTTGGCAGCCTGATCTGGTAGAAAGCAACCCTACCCATGACAGGGGTGTTGGAACCAGGTAATCATTAAGGTTCTTTTCAGCTCAAGCCATTCTATGACTCTACTCTCTCTGCATCATGTCTATTTAAAAAAAAAAAAAAAAAAAAAAAAAGACTTTAAATAAAGTATGTAGCCTCATATGCACTATATGGAGTGAAATTTAAAATATAATTCACTTAACAATGAATGGAGATTTGTGAGGTTAGAAAGGTGGAGCAGTATAGAAACTAATACCTTTCTAGTGGAAAATAAGTCATTACAGTTATTTAATAAAACTTATGGAGAACTAAATTTTTTTTTTTATAGTGTGGTAATATATTTTCTATTAGAAAAAATTCAATTGCTAAATTAAATGTTCTGTTTTCTGAAGAGGATTTATTTCACTTTGTTCCATGTTAATAGAAGTTCTATCTTGATTTTTAAATATCTTGAACTTAAAATATTTTTTGAGATAGGATATCTCACCATGGTTGTCTCTGCAATGGATCCAAAGCTGTTTATAAATATGTTGCATGTGACATTAACTGGAGGACCTGCAAAAGGGGGAAAACAAACAAAAAAGCATCAGTGTCCATTTCAGAATCAATGCATATTGAGTGACTGTAAAACAAATTGATGTGGTAAACTGTTATAAAGCAATATTTATTGACTTAAGAGGAAATACTGTTACATTCAAAACTCATTTAATGCGAAATTTGAATGATTTCTGGTATGTAATAGATTATTCCTTTCAATTTTTCTCAAAATTACCTTACCAGACTGACCAGTTCTAGCATAAAGATAGGCAAGGAGTTCGTTATGAACTTACACAGAGAATTATATACAAAAGAAAAAAAAGACAGCAGAAAATCAACTAAATTTGAAATGTGTACTTTTAATGTGCTTTTTAAGTGAAAAATGTATGCTACTTTTTACAACAGTTGGGGGAAAAGTGACCTTTTCTCTCAAGGCAGCTTTTGACATTATCTGTCATCACTGGTAACTGAAATACATTATTGCTGCTCTTATCTCTGCTACTGACAGGAACAAAAGTGAATAAGGAAGAATGACTTAGATTCTATTCTCATTTCTCTTAAATTCAAAAAATAGTTAAGAATCCATTTAAGCTGAATTTGTCTTTTACTATGGGTCTTTAGCCAAAGTTCTGCTTTATCTTGCATTTCTGAAGCATCAGTACTGGTAGAGCAGTCATTACAATAACTAAACAATAAGCCATCTCTTCATGGAAAAGGTTTTAAATTACTTCTATGCAAGTCTCTGTAAAAATAGCATTGTGACATAGCATCCTAATTTCTCCATTATTTCTTATCAATCTATGCCTGTGTGCAATGAAAACAAGGTTTTTCCATCTTAAGGCTCTTCTGTCACTCTCCTCACCTTTGTATTCGTATATCAACTATCCATTTCAGAACTGGAAATACTTGTTTTTTTTTTTTTTTTCCAGTTGTAAGCAATCATTAATAATGAAAGATCTATACCTGGTTTTGAAAATAATTCTGTAATATTTGTTAAGAGTCACTGAAGTAATAGGCTATTCTGCCACTGGTGCTTTAGAACTAGCAAAATTTAATGCGACCAATGAAGTTGACGTTACATATTTGAAGAACCAGAATATTTATTGAAAATTCTTCCAACAGGACCATCTTGGAACATCTAGCTTTCTTTCCTCAGAACAATAATTGTTACGAAGTACTGCATGGCAATTATAACAAAATGTAACTACATGTACTTCAGTCATTCTAATACACAAGGGTACATGTGCAATGCAGAATTTTCAGGTTAAGAGGTATTACTCTACTGTCACTTTGACACTACAGTCATTTTGCAACTTTGTTAACCATTTAGAGCATGTAAGTGTATTTAATAGAATTTAGTAAAGGCTTCTCATTGATATCATATGGAATGAACTCCTGAAGATGATCAAGGAAAATGGAAAAAAAAAAAAAAAAAAAAACCCAACCAAACATGGCAGGTAAACAAAGGCAGAGTCACTAGAAACTGTTTACAACTGTCAGACAAAATTGTATTTCCTTGCTGTGTTAGGTTATTGGATAATTTGATTCCAAGGCAGCTTTCCTTTCTCAAATATCTATGTTGTAATACTTGTCATAATTTCAAATTTGACATGATATTATCTTGCTTAAAATAGCTCTATTTTGAAGTGTAATTTTTCTTTATCAATAGTTGCTTTTATAAAGGACATAAACCCTGGTCTATAATTTGAAGAGCAACATTACAAGAAGACAGTTAATAGCTAGTTAAAAATAGGGTAAATAGAAACTAAAAGCAATTCAGAAATGGTTTAGAGATTCAAACAATAAAGTGTTTGAAGACATTGAGTGTTAATTAAATGCAAAACCATCCTTGTTATGCGCTTATACTAATGGGCTCTAAATTAATGATTTCTGAGCAGAAAGGAGTAGATACATGCATTATCGGTGGTTCACTGAAAGCATGTTCTGTAGACATCAGGATAGATTGATAGTCATAGAAGTAGATCATGAACTTCCATATCCTGAATACTTCAAAATTTGTTCCACCTTAAAATGATATATTAGGGAGAAAAAAGATGTCAAGAAGGAAGTCGAGGTTGACAAACTCTCTAAACTGCTGCTGAAAAAAAAAAAAAAAAACAACACAACAGCATAAGTAGAAAACTGCTTTTAACTTTGGGGGGAAAAAAGAAAAAAAAGGAATATAGTAGGGAGAAATATATGAACACAAAAGTCTGTAAAGATCAAAAGGAATTTTCTCCATTTCTTAATAAAGCATGTGGCAATAAAGTAGTCACCACATTCAAACTGAACAAAAAATTGATACTTTGCACAATTGCAAAACATCACTGTTTTATTGCCATAAAACACTAGAAAAATCAAAGTCAGGGCCTACGTGAACTTAAGAAGTTCCTAAATTAATGATTGCTGAGTGCTGTTTGTCAATATCAAGGCAATGAACAAATTGTACTCTCCTATATGAAACTGAATGTTAATTTAAAATCTTGTCCATGCAGAAATGTTATTGAAAGGGGAAAAAAAAAGCATAAAATGATTATCAGAGATCTCTTATGTCTGTTTCTTTAAAACTGTTACCAAATTAAAAACTCATAAAGGCAAAACTGCAGTATTTGTTCTAGGACAAACACAGCTAACGAGAAAGTGGCAAAGTCACTTGAGGAGACACTTATTCTTAGTGATAGATCTGAATCATTCTGGACAGATTTGTTCAAACTGCATAGCTGTCTAGAAGACTTAGAATGTGCACTTTCTGGAAAAGAACAATGTCAAATTAAGTTTTGTCTCTTTAAATTCCAAGAGTTACAAAACAAGGCTCTGAGTCTTCTGAATTATATATTCAATAAGTACTACACTGAATTCACTAATCTCTACACATCTGTCTGTTCTTCAGTGTAGTCCCATCAGAAGACTGCATTGTGTCTGTGACAAACTCCAAAATCCAATCCCCAAGTCAATCCCTAAAGTATAATCTCCCAATTTTTAGCCCTTATTTGTAGGGCTTCAGGAGTCCCAAAAAAATGAAGAAAAACTGCAGTGCTTAGATTTTTCTTGAGGTCTTTCATTGCCACTCGCAATGTTACCTTAGGTTGAACCTGTAGTTTACATGCTAAGGGGAATACTATGGAAACAAGGCACAATAAGATTAATAAGGATGTGTTATAGCTATAACCTGGCAAGTGGCTGAGTATCATATGTTGTTCACTCAGCCCCTTTCTCAGTGGGATGTGGGAATTGGAGGAGTGGGGGAGAGGGGAAAAAGTAGAACTTGTGGATTGAGATAAAACTGTTTACTAAGATAGCAAAAAGGATAATAATTATGACCATATATATGTATATAAGAATATATATCACAAGTAATGCATAAGCAATTGTTTACCATCCCCCAAGCAGCAGAAGAAGGTGATGTGAACTCCCACCCCCTTCAAAAATCCTTCCACATAATGTCATGTGGTATGTGATATCCTTTTGGCCAGTTTAAGACAGCTATCCTAATTCTGCTCCCTCTCAGCTCCCTGAGCCCTGCACTGTGAATGGCCTTGGCTCTGTACAATATTTATTAGCAGCAGCTATAAGTGTCAGTGCATTATCAACATTGTTTTTATCCTAGAACAAAAACATAGCATCACACCAGACACTCAGTCAAAAATCCATTTCAGCTGAAACTAAGACAAGATCAAAAATAAAAACTTCTGTTCATATAAGAAAGCAGTTTTAGATGTGGAGTGTTTTGCATTGCTTTGCAAGTATTGTTTGATACATTGACTCTCTGGAAAGCACATCACTGCAATATTCTTCAGGGTGCTTCAGACAAGCATAGCCTGAGGGACTTGTACCGTATAGACATGAGGGATATTGATCATTGTTGTAAATCTTTTAGTGAAGTGTTTAATTTCCAATGCATGTTTATCTTATTTGAAAAAGATCAGCAGTGCTAATTAACTAAAAATGAATCATTTCCAGATGTTGTAAATCCTTGATAATGAGTTTATACATGCAGTACTGACTGTTCATGACTTACTGGCGAGGAAGTAAGTTAACAAACTACTTACTTTGTACTTTTGAATTATTCTGGGCAAATTTTGGCAAAAGTAGCAAATAACAAAGCTTAAGAGTCATTATTACTGAAGTTACTGAGGTGTGGTGATCTCAAACTATAAAAATCAGTGCCAGACAAGAATTAAGTTGTAAAGGTAGCAGCAGATGATTCAGAGGGGGAAGGCTTGTCTGCTCAAAGGGAAAGTTTTGTAGTAAACATCATAAAAAGCTGGAGCTAAGAGAACTCATTGCAATGAAAGCAAAGGGAGAGGCAACTAAGGCAAAATAAAAGTAATATTTTAAATCACAACAGGTTTATCCTTTCTATAAAAGTGTTTGTATTTTGGAGAATTTTAAACACTTGATATATAGATTCAGGATTAACGCTAAGTATAGTTCCACTATATTACTGGAATCTGCATTCTGAAAAAAAGTATCAAATCTACCTGAAGTTCCCAGACTACAAAAGTTAGAATGTGTAGCGTTTTTGTGTATAATTGTGTAATTGCATGATAACATATCAGATATGTATGTATTATCTTTCTATTAAATATTCTAATTTAACATGCCTGCATTTCAGTAGTATGATTTGTGCTAAATAGCATGTAATATTTGCATCTGCAAACTTTGTACTTCTGATCTTACTTGAATCTTCTTTATGATGAATATCAATAAGGTACATAACAATAATAATTCTAGTTATCAAGAACTTGCAGTTTCAGAGGAGAACTGAGAAAAGGGTAAAGAACAAGAGGAAATACAGCCTCTCTTGAGGCACGAGAGGCATCTCATGTTACAGGAGAATTTTGTGATATATTTGGTGACTAAGGCAAACTCTTGAGTTTGATTCCGATGGTTATGTGCTTAATATACTCCTTATATCCAGCATCAGGCAGGTGTTTCATGTAACTTCATTTCTAGGTTACTTCAGACTACTATTGTGCTAGATGGGAATTCAAATCCATTAACAAGTATTTCAGGAAAGAGAAAAAAGAAAGCTATTAGACAGTCCAAAAATAGTTATAAGACTAAAAATCTGCATTAATTCATCTGTGAAAATGACAGGAATAAAGTGTAATACTACTGAAACCGTAATAGAAAAGGAAATTCACTTTAAAAAATAAAAATGTATTTCTAGGTTTTCTTATTCTTTTCATCTTTTTTTGTAAGAAGAAATACTGAATTATTTGGAAGTTTAGGTTTGAAATTACCTTTGAAATTTGGTCTGATCCTTGCATCGTATCCCGACATCCTACCCATTAGCTTATCCAAGAAATCAGATGGTGACATTGGCATGCTACGGGATCTTGCACTGTCTGTTTCCTTTGTAGCTACCAAGCTAAGAACAGGTGGGGGGGGAAAAAAAACAAAACAACAGAAACAAAACATTTTGTTAGATATTTTGTTAGGAAAACTAATTTTGCAGAATCTATCACTTTATTCATTTGTGTATGAACAGGAAAACAGCGAAGTTGATACTGCATTTCATGATAGTTTAAGCTTCAAAAAATAGTAATAGCAAAGAAGTAGAAACCAGTTTTTTTTTATTATTATTTGTTATTTTATATGCAAATGTTATTTTGCTAAGCTACAGACTCTATTACTTCTTCCTCAGGACTACTTGAGATTAATGACACTTCCAATCAACTTTTTTTTTTTTTTTTTGAAGCATTATCACAGAATTAAAAAATATATATATTAGAATTGTGCATGTGGAATATCATAGTTTGGAGTCTGCTCTAAGATTGGTCTGTCTAACTCGGTATGATGTAGATCAGAAATAAAACCTATAAAGATCATTCATGGAAAAATACTACCATCACTAGTTTTTCCTCAGTGAATGTTTCATGTTGATATTTAAACATAAACCTACATATCAAACAGTCCCTTGGCAAATGGTATTCCTTTACATTGTCTTAAAGGTTCATTTTTTATTAAAGCAAAAGTGACTGCTTGCAGTGGGAAAAAAACTTACTGAATGAACTATCTTAGGGCAAAATTTTCATCTCAGGGCCACATGGAAAATGTCATCTCCTGTAGCCTCCTCTCCATATGTATGCAGAACTCCCACTGACATTCTAAAGTGTGTTCTGCACATGTCAGGAGAGAAGAATATCAGCATTGTGATCAGCCATGTGGACCTGAAGAAAAGGTCTTTATTGTCATGGAAATCTTACTTAATAGCTGGCAATCATTATAAAAACAACACAGTCAATAAATATATAAATTTTATTCACATATATATACATGAATAAAATTGTGAGTAGCATTACATAACTAAGGCCACTCCTGAATTTTGGATCCTGCACTTTGGCTGCAACGGCCCTAGGTAGTGTTACAGGCTTGAGGCAGAGTGGCTGGAAGACTGTGTAGAAGAAATGGAGCTGAAGGTATTGGTCAATGCTTGGCTAAACATGAGTCAGCAGTGTGCTCAGATGGTGGAGAACATTAATGGCATCCTGGCTTGTATCAGAAATAGGGTTACCAACAGGGGCTGGGAGGTGGTCTTCTCCTGTACTTATCACTAGTGAGGCCACACCTCAACTGCTGTGTTCAGTTTTGGGCACTTTGCTACAAGAAGTGCACTGAAGCCATGGAGTGTGTCTAGAAAAGGGCAAAGAAGCTGTGAAGGGACTGAAGTACAAGTTTTATGAGGAGTGGCTGAGGGAACTTTAGGCTGGGGAAGAGGAGGCTCAGGAGAGATATTATCATATGCTACAACTACCTGAAAGGAAGTTGTGGTGAGGTGAGAATTGGCCTCTTCTCCTGCACAGCTAGCAGTAGGATGAGAGGGAAATGGCCTCAAGTTGTGCCAAGGGAGGTTCAGGTGGGATATTAGGCAAATTTCATCTCTGAAAGAATGATCAGGTACTGGAATGATCTGCCCAGGGTGGTAGTGGAGTCACCATCCTTGGAGCTGTTCAAGAAATGTTTAGATTTTGTGCTAAGTGACATGGTTTAGTGGAGAAATATTGGTGATAGGTGGATGGTTGGACTGGATAATCTTGGAGGTCTTTTCCAACCTTGATGATTCTTTGATTTTGAATTATGAAGAAAACAATAAATAGGTTCTGCAGTTTGCGCTGACTTCTGTTAAAAACTCTGTTGCAGGAAGATATGAATCTCTTCTCTGCTTCTTTCATTGCACTCTAACAATACCAATTCACTCCTTTAGAAGAACTTAAATAAAGAGTTCTTCAGTACTAAGTATTGCAAATTTGGATGCTCACAGAATATGTGCTTAGAAATCTCTAGACAATTTTCAATTTTAATTGAAAAATGGTTATTACATCTTTTATTTGTAATAGTAAAAGTGAAGAGAATTAAAAATTTCTAGTAAACTTGATCTGGTATTTATGTGAAAGCTGATTTGCATATTTCTACTTTATTTATAAATTTCTACTTTGTTTTATCTTTCTAAATCTTTATGAAAAACTTGTTATCACCTTCAGTATTATGCTTCGGTAAATACTTCTACAGTCTCCTTTAGTAGCTAAACTCATTCATTTCTTCTTGTAGCTGGAGAACGCATTCTCTTGCAGTAAATATCCAACTCTCCTCATTTCAGTGCAATTTGAAATTATTACTTCTCATCCTGTTCTTACTGACCTCAGACATCATTTTCACTATCAAATATTCTTAATTGATCTGCTTTATCATAGCATCGCAACTTCTAACCATTTTTATTTTATAAAAGGTTATTCATGGTTAAAAAAGTAAATAAAATAAAATTTTATTACATCTACTTTATTGGTTTGTATATATCTGCAAGGCATCAAAGAATCAAGAAATTGCATGCGTACATATATACATAGATTGTAACATCTAGATTTCTTTCTTACACACTTTCATATATATTCATATACACGTATATGTGTATATATATGCACATATATATACGTGTGTGTGTAGATATATATATATATATGTATGTGTGGATATATATGTGTGTGTGTGTGTGTGTGTGTATATATATATATATGTATGTATGTGTGTGTGTGTGTATATATATACGTGTGTGTGTATATATATCTATTCTGGTGATAGATAAATGCTCCAGAACATAAATATAGAGAGGCCAATTATTAGCTTATTGATGACTTTCTCTAAATGGAGATTTGTTTGTTCATTTTCATTTCTGTATAATTTTCTCAGATCTTTCTGTTGTTGCAGATGTAGTTATTGTTTTTAAAGTCTGCCACAGAATAAACTATTTATATTTATTGTGGTGACTAAAGATTTTATCAAAGTAGAACCCACTATTTTGTTTGCATTACTAATTTTTCTTTCAATAGTCAGTTGAAAACCTCATAATATCTTGAATAATTTTACTGTCTGCTTCTGAAAGCAATTTATTCAGCAAAATTAGTACAGTTTGTGTATGCAAGTTTTATTTTGGAAATCAGCTTTTATTTGTAATTAAATACTTCAAGGAGTACTTTTCTTTCTTCTCCGCTTGATGTATTACTGAATGGAAGCTGAGTGTTGAGTTCAGTCTGCTCAAGTTCCCTTTAGTAGTAAGAAGTTCAGGAATTCTGTTTAGAAAATAATAATGTCATCTAATTGAGCTGCATGTAAATGAAGTCTGAGTGAGACAGTGAATTTTTAGGAAGGTCTTATAATTGGTTTATTGGCACAATATTGATTTTCTGTATTAAAATTATCATCAATTATAGTAAGTATAGTAAGGATTATTCAGCTCTATTGTACATTATCTGAGGAAAATGAACTTTTGGCTAAGTGGGTATGGAAAAAGTTACACACTTTTTACAAAGTATGAATTTTGTTTCTTTAGACTTCTTCAATAAACTTCTTCACTAAACTACTATATAATTCCAGGAATGTCTTTGCGCTCATCCAAAGGGAATTAACTTGTTCCTTTTTTTATTTTTATAAATGCAGAGGCCTCAATTTTTTTTTTTTAAAGAGGCAGAATAATAAGAATGTAATATTGGCAAAACTTTCACACCGTGGTGTACTCAGAAGTTAGGTGCAATAGACTTGTGGTTAGCCTACATAATTATGCAGCTTCAAGTTATATGGGAAGGGAAGATGCATACTTTGTTCACAGGCAGAAATAATGAATTCTTCCTGTTGAAGAAGTTTCTTATGGAGAGAAATTAATACCTCTTAGTTTTCACTTCACTTTGTTAACTAAACCTGGTTAAACCAAGAAACTTGTTAGTTAAAGTAGTGGACAAAAATTAAGAAAAAAATGGAAAAATTTATTTAAAATATTTTTGACTTGCTGAATTTAGACCATCAAAAGTCAGAGTGAGAATATTTGTTCCAAATAAACAGCTCTACAAAAACAGGCATGAACAGAAAATTAGAACCACCAGGACTACAATTACCTATCTTTCATCTATGTCGTCCATTTAATTAGTGTTCACCTACAATTTGAAGAGAGCTTTACATCATATCTTTCAGATTGTCAAGTTGGGAATTCATGGGCAGAAACAGGGAAACATCCAGAATTAACAGGTCTGTGACAATTGCATGAGTCACATTTGAGCCAGAAACTGTTAAGTTAGACTAAGTGGGATGAAAATGTTACTCAGAAAGTAAGCTGCATTCTGTCACAGCCAAGACACAGCTTCTCTATACATACCTCCATCCTTGACACTAGACAAAAGGCTACTCAGTGAATTGTGGTAAGAATGATGGTCAGTACTGCCATATATGATCTGGAGTTAAAATCAAAAAGCATCACAAAAAAACCCCATTGAGTTATATATTCTGATGAGGGCAGGGAGATAACCTGACTGCTTAAATGCAATCCATTTAAGTAGAACAACTTAGTACTATGAAGGCAGGATATTAGCAGTATATTGATCAGAACTGTGGATAGAGTTGAAGAAAGTAGTGATTCGGAAGACAATTCAGAATTCCAGTTGAAAAAT
The DNA here is from genome assembly GCF_905368555.1 of Meleagris gallopavo. Taxonomy (NCBI): domain Eukaryota; kingdom Metazoa; phylum Chordata; class Aves; order Galliformes; family Phasianidae; genus Meleagris; species Meleagris gallopavo. Next base: position 23,903,348 of record NC_139407.1, read on the forward strand.
TCAATTGTTGTGATAAAGTTTTAACTGTGCTACTGTGTTATCCGTTGGTGTGGAAAGGTTAAAAGAGTAAGTAGGAACATGAAGGTCAATTCTTTCACATGATATTCATGGGACATTGCATCAGATCCTGTGTTTTACAGGGACATCAGAGCATTAGGAAAGGTAGTCAACAAGGCTAGTAAATAATAATCTGAGAAGTAGGGAAAATTCCTTACAGTAAGATGTTAAAAGTTTAATCTGCTTAGTTTATCAGAAAGAAGATTGAAAAGTTAACATGACTGAAGTGTTTGAGTACCTCAAAGGGGCAGAAAGCAGTGGACATTTATTCTAAGGAGAAAATGCAGAATAATTAATGAGAGAGGTAGAAAAATTCAAACCGGAATTTAGATGCACAGTTTGGATTGTAAAGTTAACTTAAGAGTATATGAAACTCTCACATCCAAGGTTATCTGAAAGAAAAAAATAGTAACATGTAAGGTATTGCTTTTCATGTATGCAGAGTTTCTTGAGAGAGAATGAAAAGAAATATGTAGAAGAGAGGGCTTATCTCAGAGTATACGTTCCAAGTCTCACACAGAAAACTTCAGATTGCCAAAAGACATGCTATAGACTTGAGGAGCTTAAGGAAGGGAAACAATGAGAGTAGTTCAAAGTAGAAAATGATGCCTTCTCATGGTTTTTCTATTCTGATGCTGGGTAATAGGCTTGCAGCTGTTGGTCCTATAGCCTGTAATCTGGGGTGTAGTTTAAATGGAGTAATGATGGCCTATTTTACTAATTTACTTTCACAGCTGGATATTTGACTTATCCAGCAGTTGTATGACACCACCTTCCTGCTTAGTACAAAGTTAAGCTCCAAAAAGTAAAATGCACTTGAGCTGCTCATAAACTACAGCCAGCTTAAAAATCAGAGATTGACCACAGCTAGAAAAAAAGAAGAGCTACTATTCTATCTGTGACATGCACCTGTACAGAGGAAAGAATTTTAAGCTAGATGATAACGTTGTCATGAAAGCAAAGGGATATGAAGTGGCCAGGGGTAAATTTAGATTATAAATTAAAAGTCTTTCAAACACTGAAACACTTCAGAAATAGCCCAGCAGTTTAAGCAGGGATACAAAAACCCTTTTCTTTTTTGAGATGGAGCTTGATAAGAATATCACAGTGCTCTGATATGTATGACATGCAGGTGATGGGACTCAGCTCTTTTCTAACCCCTCTACTGAGGATATGTAATTATTGATTCTTTTAATTTACTAAAATGATAACTAATTTAGTTAACATAGTTAAACAGCAAGAAAACTGACATCTACAGAATTTAAATAGAGTCCATATAGAAACTGACAATTTAGCAAGCAAAAGAAATATGGGTCATGAATTTGTGCTCCTGAAACTTCTATTTAAAGTAGGCATTTTTGTTAGAGAAAATCTTACCATCTCTCCCATTCCTCCAAAGCAAAATGGTTGAGAAAAACTCTGCAAAGAGAATTTCACAATCTCCAAGAATGTCTCCTCCTCAAAGGCTGTAAAAAGCAGACTGTCACTTTTCTATCTGCCACAAACTTGTGCATGTTTTTACATAAGCACAATGAAGGAAAGGAATTTTACAAATGAAATTGCTTTACAAACACACTTTATTTTAAGAGGTAAATATTCTCTTTCCTGTTGCTGCTACAGGTGGAAATGAGAGATGAATGAATCACATACTGTGCTGCAATTAGAATTTCTATTAGAAACTTCTCAAAGAGAAGTTACTAAGTCCAAGTTAGAGCAGTCCATAAATTTACCTAATTCTGAGAGCTGTCTTGAGTTTTACTATTCTCATGTTGAATTCAACAGATCAGTTTCTTCCATCCCTAACTAAACTTGCTATGTAGTTTATCTCGAAGATCACATCTTAATGCCAAGTTACAGTCAGTTTTGGCTTGCTGATTTCCAAATCTGATAATAAATCTTTCTTTCATCTCGAATACTGACCATCTTAGCCATCCAGTAAGGTAGAAATTTTGCACTTCATCTAGCAACACATACTACAGAGCTATTATATGATGCTTTGCATGTATTACAGTGGTCCAGTAGCAATTTTGTTTCATTGTTTAGTGTACTCTCTGAGACAGCAAATGTGGCCAAACCCCTGAAGCAATCCAATTTGTGTCTATGATCCATTCTTTTCAGGCATTGTTTAAATGTTTTTATTACACTTTTCATTAAATAGTTCTGCAGACAAGTTCAAGGAAATTAATTGAGTATGCATAACTACAACCAGACATTTTGTACTCAAATAAATCTCACAAACAGCAACACACAAAAGTATTTCAGTAAATAAATCTGAGTCAGTACTTATACAGAGATTTGACAGTAATAAATTAGGTTAGATTTATTAATCTCAAGAGTATGTCCTTTAATTCTTTACAGGTAAGTGATGGTGACTGAACTGATTAATTTTCAAATGAAAAGTATTCATGTTAACCATTTAATAAACAAGGTCTGCTAAAATAAAATTATCCACAAATAAGTAGCACCAATTATCTTCATATTGCATATTGAAAAGTGTGGTAGTAAGTTTTTCTACTAAGAAAACAGTTAAGCCCTCTTCTGTATATTAGGGATACTGAATAAGATTAATGAGAAATGTGAACATTATTTGAAGAAGTCAGAAGATTAAGGTTTTTATTTTTTTCAAAAAGGGAGTTTCTCTAATTATCTGATCTATTTGTGAAAGTTGATAAAGAATGAAAAAGGTCAGAGTTTATAGTAGCATAGTTTATATGTAGCAGAGTTTATATGTAGCATTTCCTTGTTATTTCAAGAGTGAACATGAACCTGATTTAAAAAAAAAAAAAAAAAAAGACATTCTGAGAGGAAAAAGTTGCAAAATGTGATAGCTTCACGCAAAATAAATAAATAAAATAAAATCCAAAACTCTGAAGGCCCCCAATCCCTCAAAATTAAAGTTTGTTTTGGTTCGAAAAACAAAAACAAACAAAAAAAAAAAAAAAAAACAAGCAAAAATAAAAACTATTTTCAATTTTAGAGAAGTATATAGATGTAAAGAAGAAAATGTTTGATTTCTGTGGATAAAACTGTTTCTAAAATTTTTCCTTTTTTTCTGCATAGCTTTTAATTAAAATATATTTGTAGCATAATAGACATGTTCTGTAGTGTGATGTGTTTAAATTTGCTACCTGAAGTAACTGATGAGAAGAGAAATGATTTTCAGAGAAATGATTTTCAGTGTTTGGGATTTTGACAGCAAATTTAAACTTTCAAAAGCTTTGGAGATGAGAACAAATATTGTGGAATGGATGCTGAGAAGGAGGTTAAATATGTTTAAAGCAAAAATTTTACTGCAGTTTTAAGAAGTATTTAAGCAATCTTTTCATTCTTCTGGCAATTATAATCCCTTAAAGAAAAAAGATAAACTTCTGTTGCTGGAGGCCACTCATTGACAATATTGGTTCACAAAAAGCCATGGCCATTTGAAAGCTATGAGAATCAAAGAATCACCAAGGTTGAGAAAGACCTTCAAGATCATCCAGTCCAACCATCCACCTGTAACCCCACTAAATCATGTCCCTTAGTACTACACCTACGTGTTTCTTGAACACCTCCAGGGATAGTAGCTCCAGCCCCTTCCTGGGCAACCTGTTCCAGTACCTGATCCCCCTTTCAGAGAATAAATTTTTCCTAATATCCTGAATTGCCATGATGCAAATTGAGCCTCTTCCCTCTGTTTTATTGCTAGTTATACAGGAGAAGAGGCCAATTCTCACCTTGCCATAATCTCCTTTCAGGGAGCTATGGAAAGAGACAAGTTCTCCCCCTGAGCCTCCTCTTCTCCAGACCGAACAATCCCAGTGCCCTCAGCCACTCTCCTTAAGACTTGTGCTGTTGAGAAGTGTCAGAGGATCATGGCTGCACAGATCTAGTTCTGAAAGAATCTGTAGTCACTGCTGTGCCTTTCCAGCCCACACAGTTTCTTCTGAGGGAAAAAGTAAGACTCAAAATTAGACTCCTGATGTAAATTATATTTTGAAAGTCTCAGTCTCTTTACATTACTTATACTTTGAGCCCAGGATAATTTGGATACATGAATTAGGTAACATGAATTAGGTTCCTGCTGTTAAAGGCTTGTGCAAGGAATTCTTCCTGTACCTACTTCTTACTATTTTAGCAATAAAAAAGAATTCTACTTGAGCTTTATTCATGAATGAATGAATTTAATCCTGAGGGACCAAGAAAAAAGAAAAGCAAGTTTCCACTAGTGAAAGAGTATGTGAACGAAGAGCATGACATATACTAAAACCAAAGATAGGAAATGAAGGAGAAAATTAAATTTGACATGATTCAAAAAGAGTGAGATTCTAGCTGTCTTTCTGTTCTGTTAGAACTGAAAATAAAGGATCTATAATACTAGCAATAGCAGGAAAGTATTGCTAATTAAAAATGACAATTCTTTCATTTGTGGTAGGTCATGAAGTCATCAACTTCTGATGCAATGGAAACACAGATTTTCATGTCCTGCAATGTTTTAAAGATTTTATTAGCTCAGATTGGAACACAGAACTCTTAAATTCTGTGTACCAGAGAAAGGACTGTCAGTTCCAATAACAGGAACAGAAGCAGTATCTCACCAACATTTTGAAGTGGTGATTTCTAACAAAAATTCTCAGAAGTTCAAATATTTTCTGTGACAGGTTAGATTCTCCTACAGATTTTTCACTCTTTTGGATTTTTTTTTTTTTTTTTGGTTACCCTTTTGTCCTCTTACTTTGAGTAAGTTCAAAAGGTCAGATTAATTTTTTTTTTTATATAACACTGCAGAGATAATTAGAGTCACAGCAGAAATCATTGGACATATTTTCAGAAAAAGTAACATTTATGTGCTGCAAAGAATGAGTTTTCATTTTTTAAAGAATGCTAATGATCCATTATTTATTATGATAGCCTTGGAAAGAAAAATAAATGAAAAATAAATAGGATTGCATCTCTATTATTAAAAATGTCTTTTGTTTCAAATTTGGAACATATTCATTTTTCTTGTTCTGTGACTGAAGCAATGTTGCATTTTAATGCTCTTTATAGTCTAGGCAACATTTACTTTTTGTTATGAAGTTTCTGATACCTTTACAGTGTCGTATCTCTTCCTGTTTTGCAGCTGACCATTGCTCTGCTGCTGCAGTCTTCCTCCAGCCCTGTTTGTCATAGAAGTGAGCTGACTGTATATATTAGAGCTTCTTTACAATATGTTTTAAAAAGATTTGGATTGCTGTAGTGTTTTTCAACTTAAACATTAAGGAGTTTCTAAGTTTAGGTCACTCAGACTCAATCTTCATTCTGCAAGTCCAAGGGCTTTGCAGTCTAGATGAGGCTCAATTTGGATACGCTTGTTCTTTTTTGTGACTCTATACATATGTTTAAGTGTAGTGATTGCTCCTGGCTCTGTCCTTCCCTGCCCCACTCCCCACTTTTGGAAAAACATGTATTTCTTTGAGTAAAGGAGGAAAACTGTTTTTCTTTCTTTTATCAGCACTCTTTATAATCCAATGGATATGGTTCTCCAACTTAATTAAGAAATGGATTTGATAAATGTTGTCTCTCTAATTTTGATCTCTAAGACAAGTTCATTGTTGCCAAACAACTGCAGCCATGCAGCATGTGGTTTTGCTTAACATATTTTATGAATTCTGGCTATATATTAAATATTTATTCCTAACTTTCCCAGAAGCATCATTTTCCTCAGTAATCTCATATATGTTGTTCAGTTTATTTTCATCAGTGATATAAATTTGGGTCCTATTTCTTAATTATTTTTAACCTCGTTTTTTGGGAATAAAAAGCTCATCAAGTATCTGCACAGAAAGCTGAAAAATATTCCAAATTCTGATATCTATAACTCTTCCACAGACCGACTGTATGGGTTGCATTTCTGGCAGCGTTAACTCCAAATTAAAGATAGATCCTTCAAAAATAAAAATATCTTTTGTTTTTCTTTGGCTGATTAATTTTTGTTTGAATGGATGGAATATATCTGAATATAGACATTGTTAATCCTCAGTCTACAGTAGTCTGAGCTTGCATTACTATCTCATTATAAAGACTAATTTGTCTATTAACTGAAGAATGGAAAAAAGTTATTGGTGTAATGGACAGCTTCCAAAAGTGCCAAGCAAAATAATTTCACAATTTTATCTTTCATAGCACTAGATATCCTTCTATAAATGCATGTCAGAGCTGAACAATTGCATTAATTTTTGTGATTAATGAATGATTCCTCTAGCTAACTGAACACATGCAAGAAATGATTGGCGTCTTTCATCTAATGAATAGTAATTCAATTGATATCAGTGAAGAAACAATAGATTAAAAGGTGAATTAAGTAAAAAGAAATTTTTGCCTAGCTAAATACTCTTAACTATTCTTTCTTAAAGCAAACTTTGTACAAACAAAGGACCAATCCATGACTACTGAAAGCAGAATACAGGTGTTTCTTTTATGTTTCTTCTCAAATAATTTTTTTAACTATTCACAAAAAAAAAAAAAATAAAAATCAAAGAAGTTCTTAAAATATAATGAAATGTGAAAAATATCAAAACTGATGAAAAAATTTATTTTGAATGAAATCTCCAGGATTCTTGGAGACTGAATCACAATTAAATTAAACACTTTTCCATTTGCCTTAGTAAAACTCTGCTTACAACAGCACAACAGTATTGTCCTGTATCTACAGCATATATCATTTGGCTCTTTTGAAGATGAGACTTTTTGTCCAAAATAAGTTTGATAAGATATAAGTTGTTACAGAATGCAGAGTATAGCTTAAAGAGTGACTCACCTTAGCACAAAGTGTTTCAACAGGCATGATAACTACAGACAAGAAAAAAATTAGCAATAAATACAACTCAGTTCTGTGTAAAATTCATTCCTAAATCAGTTCTTATGAAATTATTTATTTTGCTTAGTCAGCGAATTATGGTATAGATACTGTTATTACTATTGATTAAGGATTTCCAAGTAAGATGAAATATTACAGATGGAAAAATATGGTTTTATTATTTAAGTGTTTTACAGAAACATGTCTGTTTTAATGCTGTTTTAATGAAAAGCTGGAAGGTTTGCGTGGAACCTGGTTAGGTCTCTTGCTTATTTTCTCAGCAATAATCAATTTTCTAATGATGACAGGAAGTGAAATTGGGATCTCAGATTCTAATGTTCAAAAATCTCTCTCAACGTGACTCCTTTGGAATTGACAGAGACTTTTTTCCTGTATGCTGGAAACTAAAAACAGGCTATCTCCCTGTTTTCAGCTTAACATTTCCTCTATGCATAGGAAAAGCAATAAAATTATTTCAGATCTGTGGAAATTTCCATGAGACAGGAATTACAATGTTCAACGAGCATTGTTAATTTACATGAGATAAACAAATTAAGTATTCTTTTTCTTTTCATTAGTTCTATCTAGATCAACACTATAATAATTCAATATAAGACTTTCTTTAAGGCAGCAACAGAGTTGAGCTTCAGGGTGATGCTGAGAATGGCAGGATTCATGCTGCGTAATGACAGCGCCCAGTGTTTGTAATGCATGTACTGAAGCATATTCCTTACTGAATGAATCAGGAAAAATAATGTGAAGGTTAAAAAACAGTGCTGCTAGCCTTTCATATTTTTACCATAATTATCATGATTCACTACACTTACATATATTCTCTTACATACAGAATTTTCTTATGTATACAGTATTACCCTTACATACATAGTTTGTATTTGTATTTGCTACACTAGTCTTGTTTATGCCACATATTCAGTACCTGCTTGATTGTCATCTCAGTAGTCTTAAATTTCCTGTAAACAAATGGAAAAGTACCAGGTGAAAGAAAAAAAAAATACCAAATGCAGTCTAGTCTTATAGGAATAGCCACTTTTAAAAAGAATGAAAAAGACCATTCTGTTGACCATTACTTAGAGAAGTTATATTTTAGGGAATCTAATCAAATACATACACAGTGATTACAGAAAAAAATTTGATCACCCTTACATCCATCTGTGTACAGGATTAATAAGAACAATTTAAAACCTAGGTGAACACTTAGAGTTCACTTGCAGTGTTAAAATTTTGTAATAAGTTTTAGAGGTAAGATTTTAACATGTATGTTGAGAAACTGGATGCAAGTAGCTGTTTTAATTCCTGTTCTCTATTGTACCTTTTGTAATCATATATAACTGTCTCAGGTGGGTATATCCCATATTCATTTTATATAGAAGTCTGAAATATTGTGTTCAAAACAGTTGAGAGTCCTATCTTCAGTGTGCAAGAGAATGTTCTCCTATCTTCAAGGAGAACAGAAAATAATGTATTTCACTTAAACTCCTGCAATTTTTTCACTATAAACTATCTGATCTGATAGCATGAGATAGCAGAGAAACCATCATTCAGAAGCATATCCCTTCATGGAGGCATTTTACAGGTATTAGACAGAATTAACATCTGCCATAGAGTACATCATTTAGTTACATTTCAGCTATGTGAATCCAGTGCTTAGAATGCATGGCTAGAGTTGAGGTAGGCCACTGTCCCATTTAGGGACCACAGCCCCTAGTCAGTGTCCCATCCTAAGTTAGTATTTGGAGTTTAGAAGGTTGGCAGATAGCTTCCCAGCTTTAAAAGATGCATCTTTTACCCATGTAATACTGGTGGATTAGGATGGGATTTTTTTATGGCCATTCTTTCCAGGATCTGATATTATAAAGCTGTTAAGTGTTGCATATGTTATGTATATTTTATATAACATATAGATTTATGTAGTGTATAGAGTGATTTTCGTTATATCAATATCTCTTCATACAGCTAGAAAACAATATCTCACAGAGCAAATGACTTATTTCCTAAGAGGCAATTAAAATAATTTTCTTTCAGCAAAGTGCAGTAAAGCACTATTGATTACATAATTTTTACTTTTGACCTCAAAAATGAAAAAATTTACACTACCATTTTCAGAAAGTTACCGCTTTGTGACATTTATTTTATTTATCTAATAGGGCTCCCTTAGCCAGCAGATATGTTGCTAACTAAACTGGAAGTTTAGATGGTCGCTGCAGCTGAATAAATTTTAGCCTATATAAGCCCAGAGCATGGACCTCTTTGTGTGTTACTGAATTTAACAAATGATCGTGCATTTTTAAACTTTATGAAATTAAAAGCCTTTCGGGAACTAGATACAAGTTGTTTTTTTTTTTTTTTTTTTTTTTAACAATCAAAGCCCACTGTATCCCATTACAAAGCAACTTCTCACACCAAAAAAAAAAAAAAAAAAAAAAAAGTCACTAAATCCGTAGGCTCTACAGTCATCCATTAAAATGTAATAATATATTTTTTTTTTTTAAAAACAACCTTTTAAAGAATCGTGCTGACGTAACTATATTTACGCAGTGGTTAGTCATGAAAATTAAAGTTGGTTGAAGGTGATTGTATTAAAAATTGTATAGATTTCTAAAGAGCCAATCTAATAGAAAAATCAGCTTGGAAACAATATGTTCTGGTACCTCCAGAGCCTTGGAACATTAGAGCTGATATTTTGGTTCTCATTAGGTTCGTTTTTTACCTTTCAAGATTCTGTAAGAGAATTCATATTCTATATGAAACTAGAGGTAAGGTCTATGCAGGGTAGGGTTTTATGCAAGCTATACATAGTTTGTAAAGCCTTGAACAACAGTGAAGTCTGTAGCACCTTCTAATATATTAATCAAAGATGGAGTGCAACAAAGGGTAAAATCTTAAAACAGTAAGTTATATAGTTAAACTCCATCTTGAATTTTTAATCAGGCAGAGGGAAAAACTGCCCTGCTCTTTTAAATGACATAGCTATACTCATTTTGCTTATGATACTCTTCCTAAATTAGTTTTATCTCCAAGAGTGACATAAAGATTAATAGCAACTCACAGCCCCACAGTTTAGAAAAATTTAGTACTCCCATGTTTGCTTTCTAATTACTTTATTGTTTCACAAAATTAATTTTAAAGTGTAGTCAATTAGCTCTGGGGGGTCTTCAACTTTTTTACATTTTCTCAAAACTGTTTCCCTTGGAAAATGCATTTAGCTAGTTCATGTCACCAAATACAAACTTCAGTAAAGACAATATTGAAAAGGACTGATCTTCTTAAAGGAAGTGGGGAATTCCTGCTTGGAAATTACCCCAATTCTCTCTGTCCCTTTTCATTTTGTACATCTGCTATAGAGCTAGAGGGACAACAGGATAATGTGTGGTGCAGGAAAATTATATAGGAAGCTTTTATTATGTTAAAAAATCTGTTGAAGTGTGGACCAAGCATTACCCTGCTTGCTGCTGAATAATGTTGGAACAACTCACTAGCTAGTTGGCCGGGAGAGTAATACCAAAATATATTCTTTTATTACTTCACATCATGCCATGCTGTCTACTTTTGTACGCTTTCCCTTCATTCCTTCTATTATTACTAGTTAGCATTTATATTAACACATCACCTAAAGACATCAGTTGGGAAGGATCTTATTGCTTCAGCAGTCAGAACAAATAATGAATTGTAATTCCTGCTAGGAAAAAAAAAAAAACCCACAATTTCAAAGACTTCCCCCTTCTTTTCTCTCTACATTATTGTGCAGACTCTTCATCTTCCTGATGTTGCTCTTACTCTCATGCCTTAGTCCTGCGTTCTTGTTACATACAGTTTCTGGCTATGTCTTTCCCTGCCTTCTGAGATATTCCCTTTCTTCTGTAACTAATATTTGTCCTTGAGAGGGTGCCTTTTATTTGGTCTCTTCACAATGCTCATGTATCAGAGACAGTAAAACTTTCTTATAGTTTGTCTGCCTCTACTGATTCTTCCAGTATCATAAAGATCCCTAGGAAAAGCAATAAAAAGAAGATTCAGCATCACACAGAAGGGCTCTTTATTGCTCACTATTAGAGAAAAGCTGATTTACTGGGATCATTTGCTATAGGTATTATTATATAATACTCAGTAAGGTCATTTGAAGCTTGTATTATAAATCTGTTAAAATAAGAAGCTCTAATCTTATAAAAATTTTCATTTTCTGTAATTGTCACAGTAGGATAGCTGGACAAGACTAATCTGATGGAGGAGCTATTACATTTTTCATCACACTGAAGCACAGCACAGCACTCATCTCAAAATATTACTAGCTTTCAGTTGTTGTTAGCATCATTTGGCTTGTAATGAGTTAGGAGAGGCTGGAAAGTAAGAAAATGTCAGTAGCGTAGTAAGAATTGAAAGACTCATGTTCATAATTGAAATTGTTTTGTTATTCAATTATATATTCTTACAGCTAATTGTGTTTTACCTCAAAACTCTTCATGCTTTTCTTTCTTAATGTTATAAACATGATAATCATTTAGGAAAATAATTGTTTTCTTATAGAAATTAAGAATAGATAGTAAAAGTGCTGATCAAATTCATTCTAGTGTCAAAACTCATTCAGTTCAAAGGGGCTTCAGTGTTTTCACCTACGTATTTGAAATATACAGAATTTGAATTCTGTAGTCTTGCTCACAGATAAAACCCTTCTGTGTCCAAGTTTTAGAAAGTGCAGTGCCTCCCTATGTGTTTATCCTGCAAGGGAATACCAGGGCTCTCCTCCTGACATTTTATAAGGGCCATGACCACATTGCCTTCCTACCAAGAGTCTGGCTACCTGGGCTTAGTGCCAGCTCTGATAATGCAGAAGCCCAGTTTTATCAGAGCTTTTTGATAAAAACTGTGAGAAACCTCAGGAGCTGTTCGTTTCTTTTTTGTTCTTTCTGTTTTTTGTTTGTTTCTTTTCTGTTTGGTTTTTTTTTTATGTTTTTTTTTTGTTTGTTTGTTTTTCCCTATCAGGGATGCTGGAGAATAGCTCTTGGTCTCTGCTCAGGCCAACTGGGTACACCTGCACCAAGCCTTGTACCTTCCTAGTTCTCATTTGCTGACCTGACTTTTTGGCTTGACCTTGAACTTACCTCATCATTGTGGACATGGCTTGGTAATCCAAAGTGTTGTGTAGACAGGATCTGCTCTGTTCTAGTGCTGGTTCTGTGGAACTGCAAACCTTATTCATAGAAGCCAGCTCCTGTCTGACTTGCTGTGATTCTGAACTCGGTGTTCACCTTCCCTTCTCTTGCTGCTTTCTGACATGCATCAGGTCTTTTTCATTAGGATATGGAGTCTGATCTATTCCACAGAAACTTTTCAAATTGAGTCAGGACTGCTAAGGAAAGGTCCTGTGACTCAGTGCTCTCATTATTTTTTTCCACACTCTATTTTATTCACATCCTGATTTTATTTCTTGAATACTATGGTTGATACAACACTTAACATCTTAATAAACTATTGAAATCTTATTAGAGCATCAGGAAAATCTAAGATGTTAATGATGCTAATTCAAATTTAATAATTCTTTGGTGTTGTGTCTCTTTCATTATTTGCATAAGAGAGGAACTGATGCTAGCTTAAAAGACATTGACTTGTGCTTCTTAAAGCTACTCATCTGAAATCAATTTGCAATGCAATGCAAGAATAATTTCAAAATCAGTTAACTATGAGCTCAGACATGCCCCAGAGTTAGGATCCATGGAGATTTTTTTTTAAACAAGAATCTGGCTTCGAAGTACAATTAACTGTCTCTATCTATGATACTGTTTCTTCCAACAAAAGGCCAATGGGGCAGTGAGAAGAACAAGAGGCAATAACATAACCAAGCATGATTCCTAGTCTCTGCTAATGTGGTTATCTAAAAAACATAGAGGCAATCTATTTTGCATTTCCATACCTTCTTTATTGCTACCATTTTCCCCATTTACAGGTCTATATACAAAATGCATATACTGTACTCTTAAAGTAGAAAACTTAAAGAAAAAATTGCTGGCAAGTCCATGATGGTGTAGTTCTAAGCCCATGCAAGTTGGAGAGCTGTCATAAACCTCCTTAGCTCACAAATATGATCTTTATATGACTTTACAAATGCCTTGCTTTCAGCGTGACCCCTTGGAATCCAGGCAAATGTAGAGGAATCTGTGCTTACTTTATTACTTCAATGAAAACTCAGAGGTATATTCAGTCTTAGATGTAACTAAGATGTCAAACTCTGTCTTAGAAATGTTTATTTTCCTTGTTTGGTAGTGAATTACAGTTATTACTTCGGCTCCATTATTCTTTTTTCCCTTAATTTCTCACCTTAATTTTTTACCTCTCTACCCACATTTTAATGTAGCACTGCACTTGGCCTGACATTAATTAATAATTTTTTGTTTGTTTGTAGTCTGATGATAGCTTTTCTCCCAGTCCTCAAATGTAACAGCGAAAACATAATCGAATGTTATTTGCTTAAATTCTTGTTTTCCTTATATATAATGTATTGTTGTATTATTAGCATGTTATTAATCTAATCTATTAATAAGTATGTTATTAATCTAAAACTATTATGAATTACATTTAATGACTTTCTATCTTTCTGGAACGTCTTTCAGAAATCAAATTAATAATTACAAAGGCCAAAATATATTTTGTTTTAGTCACTCCAATCTGATAAACTTTTAAATATGAAATGAAAAATGAATTATTGCAAAAAAGAAAAATCTGTTGCCGTTTCCTCTTGTAAAGTGAGCAAATCCAGAGACCTTGCTCATTAAAGTAGAATGCCCATAGTGAGAAAATCCTTTTTGTTTTCACCTACACTGAACATAAAACTGAACAACTAGCTTCATAGGCATAGTATTTAAACAGTCACTTTACCCAGCTTCACATTCATTGGGCAAGAATTGAAAGTTTTTCCTCATATGTTTCCATTAGAGTTCTCTCTCATACAGCTTTTAATGCTTGTTAACAAAGGGCAGAAATGTTTCAGTGCTGTACAGTGAGTGTAAGAGAAGATATGTTATTTTTTCCATAGTGTTTGAAGAAGTCAAAAACTTAAGACTTGGTTTTTCCTAGGAATTCCTGGCAGATCCATGTAGGCACTAAGGCTGGATGTTCCGTGCCTTATAGTGGAATCGGTGTCCTAGTGTTCCCCGTTCCCTTTGCTCTGATGTACATCAGCTCACAAGGCTTAAATTGGAAGAAAACTGGAATTAAAAGCTTGGGAATACTGTAGCCTTTAATGTTTTAACCTTTGTGTGTGTGTTTGCGTGTATGCGCGCGTATACCCCTTTTTCTATTTTAAAGCAATCTGTCTTGGGCATGAAGGAGACTCCTGTGGATCTTAATGAAGTGACTTGGGGTTCTCAGGTCCTATTGCGTGACCAGCAGTCTCTGTATTGAGAGACTGAGCAGCTTTCTGAAGTCTTTCTCAGACACTATATGAAAGAATCCGTATGCACAGGTACATCTATATTATTTAAATAATATAATTAGAAAAAATATTCACTATGAGCATGTTGAAACAAAATTATGTTAACAGTATTGTTTGCTTTGCCTACACAAGGGTTTGGTTATCTACTTTGAATGTTAAATTTTCAGTGCAACTGGAAAAGTTAAACTATCATATACATGTATTTACTATTTCCTCCAAATGTCAATTAATCCCATCCCATGTGACCCAATTTCTTAAAATCTCTTCCTTTATGCAAAATCACACACACACATACAAACATATTAGGGACTGTTTATATTATGCATGTTCACACAAAACAGATAATTAAGAACCTGTCAGGCACTACACACTACATTTAAATTTGTAGTTTAAACCCCTTAAATCTATAATTCACAAATTCTCTTTGGACAACCCCTTTTCAAATTTAAGTTTCTCTATTTATTTTTTGTAAAATAACAACGTGGTACGTAAAAATAATCTGTCAGTGTTGTAAAATATGCCATGATCTATTTATTTTTATCCAGTACTACAGCTGTTTGTTGATAACAAGCCCTGTTAACTCACCATCAGCACTGAATATGTGATAACACAGATGTCTGCTTCTTGGTATATAGGATTTTGCTAAGATTCCCTACACCTTTTGAGTAGATGGAGGACTCAAATTTATTGTAGCCTGATATCACCACACTTCCAGAACTATGTATCAAAAGAAAATGTCCATTGATATCATAAAATTAGTTTAGCGAGTGAAAGCATGCTGGGCAGAAAGTGGAGAAAAGCCTTATGAACCTAAATCTTCTACATGGCTCATAATTAATGGATAGATGATTATCGTTTGTAATACACATCCAAGATTATCAGTGTAGTAGAGCAAATGCCTTCTGTCTTGAGTAAAATCCCATAGATCACATTCTCTGTTCACTCAGCTCTCACTTCTATTTCTGGATAGGACTTTTTTTGACCTACAGCAGACCATGAATTTCTTCTTACTGAAAAAGAACTGGTAGCAATAGATCTCATCTATATGTTTGCATCCCTGATTACCTTCTGAAACTTCTATGCGTGGACAATTTGCACGTGAAGAATTTTCAGAATCAATAGCGCTACAGTTCCTGCTAAACACAGTGATAAAATTCCTGGGCAAAACAGGGAGTCCCTACCTGTGAACAGGCAAAGGAAATACGGAGCCCTTGTTTTCCCCAACGCTAATCAAATTCAATGCAGTGCAATACTATTCGCGAGACACAGACCCCATGCACGTAGTTCTCGTGCCCAGAGTGCAGCTGCTGCCGCTAGTAGTGGTGAGGAGAGACAGCGACAAGCATTCCACCGCGAGAGAAAAGCGACACGGAGAAAGACGCTCACCTGAGCAGCACCGCAGCTTCCCACAAATAGAAGCCCGAGACAGCAGCGCGGAGGTACCTCAGCCGTGCCATGCTGTTCGGAGCCGCCGAGGAGCCCTGGAGCGCGCGTGTCCGCGGCATCGACGCGGCGAGCTCGGCCGCGGCGGGCGGCACTCCGGGACCCTGGAGAGCTCCGGCGGCCCCGCGCCCGCCGCCCGTCTAGCGCCCGGCGGCGCCCCGCGCCCTCCCGCTGTGCCCCGCCGCTCCGTCCCCGCCGCTCCGCATGGCAGCCGAGCAGGAGCCTAATCCCAGGAGCGGCGGTGGCGCCGAACCGCGGCGGCGGCGGGAGCCCACCTCCCCGTCCGCCTGCCTCTGGCGCCTGCCAACAGCCGGCGCCCCGCCGCCGGCCGCATCCCGGGTGCGTGGGGCCCCGTGGACCCGGCGGAGGTGGGGCGGGCGGGAGCGGGGTGGGGGCTGGCCCTCGTCTTCCCCCCCTCCGAGCGCGCCGCCTCCGCGGAAGCCAACTGGGAAGAAGCGGGCACGGCGGCGGGGAGGGAGCCCCGCGGGGTCTACCTGGAAAGGGAGATGGCCTCGCCATAGGTTGGGGCTGCGGACTGTGCTCGGAACAGCCCCTGCCCCGTTGCGCTCCCTCCTGTGGGTTGTGGGGTGATGCTTGCACGCGGGAGCTGGGGGTATTCACAGAGCCTTGAGTCTGTGAAAGGGCTGGGGAATGGCGTGTGTGTGGTGGGTACTCCGCTGTGCCTGCTGAGCTGTTGGCATGCTTTTCTTATGAAATTAAAGGGGGAAAGCCTTTCGTATTTCAGACTTTTATTTTGCAACTGCAGTGCCGATGGACTTCAGAAAAGTATTGTCCTATTCCAATCATTAGCAAAAAGAGATGATCTAGTAACATATAGCAGTCTAATAGTCAAATCCAAACAATTTCAGTTATTAAAGCCAGGAGCTGCTTGCATTAGAAAAGAATAAAGATTTATAAGCTTATACTGATAAATATTGAGAAAATCTGCATGGTTTGTCCATGAGGGAAGATAAAAAATGTATGAGGAAGGCTATACCTGTAAGGAGAAGATAAGGAAAGTATGCTTGAGAGTGTAGATTGGGAATACTCTTTAATAAGGAGCCTTTAAGGACCTACACATAACACTGAAGAACCAGTGGAAGGAGAAATCTGGAGCAGTTTAGGGACAGCCTCTGCACATGTGAAATGTATATGGCTGGACATAATCTCTCTGTCTGCCTAAATGTAATCCAGTGGCTTCCTTTTTCCTGTAGTCACTGATTAGTAACTAGACAGCAGCCCAACTACTTGTGCAGCTCTACTACCTACACGGATTCATTGGCAACCACATGATTGTCTCAGGCCAGAGTTTTACTTACACCATGAGAAAGCCACAGGAAACTCAAGTGCTGAAGAAGGGAGATAATGTAGAAAAAAAGCAAAGCTTCAGCAAGATTAGACACAAGAAGTAGGATAGAAGAAACTGAAATTTGATGGAAATATAATAAACTCATTACAGAAGATGGAAATACAAAGTGTAATATAGAGCAATATTTTTATATAGAATAAGAAAAAAAAACATAAAAAGGTGGACTAAAGGTCATGAAGTAAAATAAGAAACAGAGTGGGTATTTTGTTTGTTTGTTTGCTTGGGGTGGGGTATTTGCATTCCTTTTATTTATGCTTAGAGTGTGTGCCAGATACAGACATTTTTCATCAGAAATCTTTAGAGACGAATATTGTCTCTTCTGCTTCAGAAAAAATTCCTAATAGTTTTCAACTCAGATCTTAATTTAGGTTTTCTATTTTCCCAATATCCTTAGTTTTCCTTCTTCAAAGCTATTCAAGCAGACGTCACTAAATTATAGCTCTTCCTTACTTTTTAAATTTAGTTTGGCTTTCTTTGTTGATACCATTCAAGTGCATGGCTAAGAAAGATAATAGAATTTCTCTAATCAATTTTCTTTGTTCCCAGAGTTGTTTTGTTTTGTTTTGTTTTGTTTTTTAAGTAGTGTTTACATACTCTTTATATTCAGTACTCTAAGTTTCTAGATCCACTTTGGAAAAAGTTTTTCTTTTGTTCCTGGTCTTACTCTGGCATTGATGACAACAGCAGTCATGAAAAGAAGCTGTTCAAACCCTTAACAGTGGCGATCAAAATATGGAATGCCTTTACTTGCTCAAAGACATCTTCTCAAAGTATGCACTCTTCAGAGTCACTGTAGAGTACTTTGTGTGTTCAGAACAGTTGACTCTTTTCTTTCCCTTTTGATTGGTATTTAGTGAGGTTGTTCCTCAAGGCTGTTTGTGCATTGCATACTTCAGCAGTGAATTGATTTTACATTTCAGTCATTTGCACTGAGGCAAGAGGCCTTTACTGGTGATGCAAGTAGTTCATGCTACCCACATGAATTCTCCAGTTCTCCAACAAGAGCAGTTCTATGAATTATAAATACAGGCCATCCTTCAGATATGTCAAGTTCAAACTTCTTGAAATCTCTGTGGGAAAAACTCATGCTTGTGCTTTAAGTAGCAACTTTTCTGTTGCATCATTTTGTTCTTCAAAATACAAATATGGTCTTCAAGCTTTAGAAAATTACCATATAAGTAGTGCTGGATAATAAAATTCTCAATTCTCTGTGTATTCAAACAGTTCTCCAATAACATTAAAAGTTCCAGTTCAACAAAACACTCAAGTGCATACCATTGACTTCAATGAGATTAGTGAGTCTAGTAGCATATTCTGTATTTAATCATAAGCTTTGATAAAATATTACCTGATTTTTTTAAGTGTTTTAACTCGCTATTGTTTTAAAGACGATCTTTTCATTCCTTCCATATTACTACTGGAAAATTTGACTACTATTATACAAAGCAGAATACATGGCTGTGTCCAATCTAGAAGATTGTAATGGTATTTCTAGATACTTCTGTTAGATGTGGAATACCGAAAGATTTGAACACTCGTTTTAAAAATAGTGTGACCGTGATATTACCCTATCTCCAGTGCTAATATTATTTCTCTCTAGCTGCCTCATATATCTGGATAACAATGTCATAAAATATTGTTCTTCATTCACAACAATTTATCTGGTGCATATGTGCCATATATTTATAAAGCCGAGCTCTGTAATTCACTTTTAGTAGCACTGGAAGTTAATTAAGTACGTTCTTTATGACTGGAAAACAGTAGTATGTCAAAATGAAAACTTATCACCAAAATATGTTAATTCACATCAACCTATGATTCTCCTCGCAATCAGCAACATGTATAGTGGCTACTCTTTCTCTAGTGCAAAGTATGTAGGTATGTTTAAAAGAAAAACATTTGTATTTATGAGCTTCAGATTTCTTCAGAAGCGGTAGCCTAAAAGTCAATGATGATTTAATGTTGCTGGATGTAACAACCCTGATGTGTATCATTACAGCAGATCATTTGGTGGTGGTGATTTCTTTTGTGTTTTTTTTGTTTTGTTTTGTTTTGTTTTGTTTTGTTTTGTTTTGTTTTTGCCTTGGAAGTGGGATACTTGAAAAACTTTCTGTATTTGGATCTAACAAAACATAAGCATTGGTCAATTTTGTAGAATAACTTACTTTAATAACATGCAATTTATACAACTGAATGCAAGATCATGCAGCTATTCAACAGTAATCATACCGAGAAGTTAATGTGCAGATATAGATTGAGGGATTACTGAATGTACTTTTTTTGGTGTGACAAAGTCATTGTAGAAAATATGTTAAGACAAATTAGTTGCAGCACTATTCATCAGAAATTATTATCATTGGATTATGTCCATTCCTGCAATATGTTACAGTTCATAATGTTTAAATAATCATTCTGTAAGAAGGATGCTAATAAACTTGAAAGGTTTCTGAAAAGAGCTAAAAGAATACTACAATTTGGAATAGATTTCTTACATAAAATTAAAGCAGTTCAGTCTGTTTAAATCAGGAAGGTTGAGATGCACTTTATACACTTGTATGAAAGATTGTGAGGTGAAGGTAATTCTTTAAGCAAGTAGAGATGGCAAATTAGCAAGACTTGAAACTGACACTATGCATATAATTTAAATAATAATTTAAGAAATATCACTTTGGAGAAAATAAAAGCTTAAACAGCTAAAGAGGGAGCAGAGCTGATCACTATTTATGGTCTTTAAATCCAGGTCAACTGTAAGTTCTGGATTTGATCCAGAAGCCACTGGGTAAAATTTGATGAGTCTTGTGATTCAGTAGCTCAAACCACATGATGGTTGCAGTGTTAAAACATGACTCTATAAAACCACAATGTTTTGTCATGACATATTCAGCTAGAAAGTTAAAGGTACTTATGTTCTTAGAAAAGTGAAAAATCGACCTTATCAACATTGAATTGCTTCTGAAGTGGCAACACTGAAAGAGAAATACATCATAATGGTAAGGTATACAGCTCTTGTGTGCAGTCTTTACCACACTTGTATTGCCAGTTTGTACATTCCAACATTTTAAGAAGGTGTTATGATGGGATATGACATCACTGTTGTTTTAGATCCTGGCTTTACAGAGACATGTTTGATTATGTTAATTAATCTGGCTTTCTCAGTACACAGGATTCCCCAGGATGTAACTCATTCAACTGTGAAACCCCAGAGGCTTTGACCTATTATCAAACATAAAACTACAAACAGAACAGTGTTTTTTGTTGTTGTGTTTCTGAGAACCACAACCTTAAAATAGAAAGGACAGCCTTAAACTACAATAGTAATTGTCACTAAAAAGAAAAATAGTTGTTTGCTCTACCTCAGTAAGTATCTAAATACTTAGCAACACATTCTACTCTCTGAAAATAAAGTGAAGAGTCTATATAGGAGCAATTGCCAGTTTTCTCTGTTAGAAATATAGGTGCTCGCCACAAGGATGAAACATAACATTCTTCAAGATGTCTTAGCTCAAGAGCCAGACTTGAGCTAACAAAAATGAGCAAAATTTTTGTCTGATTTGCTTAATTGTTGGCTGCTGCATTTATCTTCTTCATACATGCAAAGAAATTGTTACTTAATAGTTAATTGAATCATTATATTAATTAATTTAAATAATCAAAGATAAGTTCAGATAATTTTCCCTCTCAAACACTTATGCACATCTTAAGCATTAATTCTCTTGTGCAAATGGAGTTGCCCAGATTCATTGACAACTGATGTTCCTCTGTCCGTGATGTTCTTTAGATCTGTGCTAAATGATAGAAGAATCAAATCTCTGATGGGATAACAGTAGTAACAGAAATTAAAATGCTAATAAATGATCTGTATTTTACTTTCATTATTAGAGCTCATCCACTGTTAATGAGCGGTATATTTTAGGGTAATAATGTATAATATGTAAATATCAAATGTATATATAGCAGAATGTGGAAAATCAGCACATGGAGAACAGATAGGAAACTGCAAGCAAAAAGCCCACATTCTTGTAATTAACATTTATATATGTAAAAATACTACTCTGAAATTGTCTGATATCTAAATACAGCATTATTATTAAATATTAGTCACCGTAATTAGAACACTGTCATAACAAATGTGCATATGTATGCATTGTATATGCATATGACTAAGCAAGGTTATATATAGAATGCAAAATTTGTACTCCACAGGCAACACTGAAAAAAAATATTGAGGAATGGGTGAAATGTTTATATTCAGCATAGTATGTTAGAGTAGAATCTGATCTTTTCTTTGTTTGCTTGTAAACATAGAATTTGTGTTAGATAACAGTCAATGGAAAATGAGCATTTTCTTTCTGTATTCCAAAAAGAATGGAACAAATAGTGATCTGAAAGATGCAGAAATGTCTGTGAATCATTATACACAGAGTCCTGTCAAAATCGAAAAGATTTTCAAATTTCATACATTTCATTTTGTTTATTAGCTCAATTTATCAGTCAAGGCTTCAATCCCTCAAATACTGTGTTTAGCTCAAAGCAAGTTAGCTGTTCTGCTGGAGTCAGCAGCCTTATTAGTATTTTGGTGGTACAAGCCTCAGGGGAGACAGTGCTTACTAGGTAGAGTGCTCCTTTTTTTTCTAGGTAATTACTCATTATGATCATAGCAGGACAATGCTTAGATATCCAGAGTGGCCTGCCATTTTCCCAACATGAAAATTTAAGTTTCTTCTATCTTTTGAGTGCTTTATTTTTTCACTTGTGGGATAGCGTTGTGTACAAATAATTGGCTTTGTGAAGAAAATCACACATAAATTAAATCACATAGATTTTCATGCTAAATATATAATTGTTTGCATGACTAAAACAGAGTTTTGTTTAAAAGCATGTTAATAATATAGTTGAAAACATCTGTGGGCCTTTCTATTATAATGATGATACCTCAGAGTTTTGTAGTTTAGGCTGCATCAATATTTGTGCTTGAAAGCATAGATTAAGCATGATATTTTCAAAATCCGCTAGTACTGGACTACTTTTGTTCCTATTGGAATATTTTAAATCAAAGTTTAAAAAAATCTCTCCAAGTAAGCATGTCTCTGCCCAGAAACAAAAACAGCAAAGTCACAGTGGTAGTAGGCATACGGGAAAGAACAAGAACCAAACCTGAGACCCCAGATTTTCTCAACCTGACACATTTTATCCAAGTTTTCTCATTCTCCTTTAAAGAGAATACAGATTTTGCAGCATGTTCTGGAAACTAACACGGGTAGGAACTTAGGAAGAGTGATTTCTAAAGACATACCCCAAATAGGGGTAGCTTAGTTTGGTAACATGCTGTTACTTTAAAAACTCTTCTATTCAAAACTGATTTTCAGAGCTGCTATTGAAAACAGAACTATTTATACCTACTTTTTCCTGAATAGCTCTTCCCAAACTAATTTTAACTTCTAACAGCTATTTCAGCTGATTAATTTGCTGGGAAATATATTTTTATTGTGATAAGTGATTACATAATATTATCCTTATGAATAGTATATTTTTATATGGAATTAGTGGTTGACAACATGTTTTGACTTTGCTATAATGTTTTGGCCCCATGGATCATTTGCACTGAAATGTAATTGTCCATTTCTCTGACCTCACCTCTTTATTAAAGTACCCAAAAATCCTGCACTTGGAAGCTTTTTCAAGAATTGCAATAAACATTATTTCCAAATTTGAAAAACAGAACAAGGTGGAATCGTACTTTATTCTACTGTATAATAACTGATATATTAGCCATTTCCATTTTGGACAAAATATGATTTACAATAATTTAAGAACAGGGACTTAATATGAAAAATGATACAGACAGTATATTGCTATAATACATCCTTACCTACATTCCTTCTACCATTAAGACACTGTCTTAATACCTTAGGATTTTGGAAAATGTATTAATGTGAGCAATTCTGTTTGGGTAAAATGTGAACTGAATCTTCATTAAACTTGCTGAAGTATTTCCACAAAGGAACTTTGGAGTACCAGTGGAAATTTCTCAAACAAAGATACCCCTCAGATTTGCTACAGAGTGAGTCTGGAAAAAAGAACCTGAGAAAAAACTGGACTTAAGAACCAGTTTCATTTTTAATGTTCTTCAATCCTTATAAACCCAGCATTTGATCACATAATACATTAGATTGCCATAAACCGTAAGATCTCTTATAGCTCACAAGATTTTGAATCTGTTCATGTTCTAAGTCAGAGATAATTACTTCCAGTTTAGTGATCCCAGATAATTTCTTCCATTTCTTTTTTTTTTTTTTCTAAAGTAAAAAGTAAAGTACATGCCAAGGCAAAGTTTTTCACAGAGAGAGTGGTAAGGTATTGGCACAGGCTTGCCAGAGAGTCCGTGGATGCCCTTCACACCCTGGAGGTGTTCAAGACTACGTTGAATGGGGCCATTGGCAGCCTGATCTGTTGTGTGATATAATGGCTGGCAACCCTGCCCATGGCAGGAGGGCTGGAACTTGATGGTTCCCTTTTCACCTAAACCATTCTATGATTCTAAACTCTTCCACTCAATTATTTTCAGAGTGCTTTCAGTAATCTTGACTGTGAATAGAAAAACACTGTCTGGGACAGAGAGGAGAAATGCCCTGTGAAGTTCACGGACAAAATGATCCAAGGACCAATAAAATGAAAGGAATTCTTGACACTATTTATGATTCTACATGTTTCATTGTAGATACTTGAGCAAAGGTTAAATAAATTGGCAACCATAACGTGCTATTGCAGTGCTTCGCCTTGGCCTAATTAGTCAGGTGGGAAGGTAGTGGGAAGGGAATGAGATATACATCTGTTTGCACAATGCTAATTCCTTTACTTAATGAGGTCCTGTGAGTACTGTGAAGCTGAACACAGGTCTGAAAATTAACTTCTGAGACATTCAGCTTAGTCCACAGCTATTTCAGGCAATCACACTGTGGAAAGTGATCCACAGTTTGATGACTGTAAGTTCTGCAGTGAAATTATCTATCCTTTCTTCTGTCACTGCTCTGAGAAGGCTAGTATCTCCTCTTAGAGATGTACTATCTTATAGCTTTGAAAATAAGAAACTTTTTTTCTAGTTCCCAACCCTGATTTACTCTTGCTAAGTTTAAATTCACATAAAATTTTCTGGTTGATGGGTTTGTTTTTGTTCTTTCCTAGCAAATTTATTCTTTTACTTTGTGTTTACCTCAGGAAATGCATTTACAAAGTGATCTGAGCTCTCAGTCTCTTGAGTAGCTTTTCTCACCTTTTTTTTTTTTTTTTTCCCAGTTTGAATTTACCTTTCTCAAAACTAAATGATGAGAATGTAATGGTTTTCTGAATAAGATCAGTTCAGGACTTTATACCATGCTACTAATATTTTTCCATAAGAAAGAAAAAAAGGAATATTTCCCAACATATGGGAAAAAAACAAACAGACAAACAACAACACAAGAGAATATGTTCTGGACAAATACAGATACATTTGGAATGAAATAAAAGAACATAAACAGAAATATCTCTGTTCTTAGGCTTTGAATCTTATTTTATTGTAGGTGCCATGCTTGTCTTGGTCCTTCATCTTTGTTCTTCAGAGCTCATGAAATCTACAAGGTTCAGTGGCTTTTAAATGTACTGTATGAATGCCCTGGTCTACCTATATAGATTTCTAGCTATTCTGTTTAATGTCAGTTTTAGTGTCAGTATAACTCCTTTAACAAGTTTCTGAATGCAAGCAGAATGCAAGCTTTTCTAAAGCAAGACAGCCAAAACTCCTTTGCCTGTTCCTGATCTGCCAGCACTCGAATCAGGAAGAACATGCTTAACATAGAACTGGGAGACATTCTTACATTGCTTTAAATGTTGATGTTATGGTCTACTAGAAACAGCTCAAATATGAGAACATATATCGATGCTGCTACAGTTTAATGAGATTGTCAGCAGAGGAAAATGGAGTAGGCATGCAAAAAAGAAGGCTACAGTTTCTTTCAGGGCCTTTTCCAAATTAAAGTGAAGGCAGTTCAGCTGCATAACAACTTTCTCTACCTTTAGCATTCCAATTACTTTGAGATTCATTAATTAATCTTAATTTATTAGTCATATTTCAAATTGTTTAGAACACTGAGTAGGTGAGGAGTAAAATACCAGGCCTCTCAACGACTGCCATAAATGGCGTCTCTGTAGACATATTTCAGGACTGTAACTCCACCAGTGAGTTTTATCCTGATGCAACCTTATCTCAGGGCTCCATCCACACTCAGCATCAGAAGGGATGTAAGATTGCTATCTTCTTTTCTCGTATTTCTGTGTTTTACTATTAAATTTGTAAGCCAACACAGATTGTTGATGCCTTTTTTACTGACCCACCAAGTTTAGCAATTTACATTAGTGTAGTTTTTTTTACATTAACTTTTACATACTTTTACATTAATTACCTCATATGAAATTACATCCTGAAGAATGGGACTTTTACATTAGTGAAGTTCAATAAGATGGTTTTTTTGTAGCATACATCTCTGGAAAAATCCAGAAGTGTCTTGAAATTTACAAAATCTCATTCAAGATTTGGATTCTAGGGAGCTGTTTCAGCTGCTTTGTAGATACACTGGTATTCTACTTGTGTAAGAAGTGTTTGGAGGAAGGCTCTGTTTTCCTGGTATCAGAATACAGGCGCTCTATCGATGACCAGACATAAAATGGTCTGAAATGTGTTGACTAAAATAGTGGCTGTGTGTGTACTTCTGCCTTTCAATAGCTTGACAGTGGGAGAAGTTTATTTCAGATTTGACCCCAGGATATCTTTTGTAAACTGTGCTTCTGACTTTCTGTTTAGCTTCTGCTCATCTGTAGTAAATTATGTTATGAGGGGAGGGGACTAAGGAAAGCCTCAAGAGAAGCAGTTCTGCACAGTCTTTTTTTGGCTTAATTGATACATTTAATGCAACTATTTGGTAGTCTTTCTAATTAGGCTTTTCTTAGCCTCATCGTTCTTTGGAGAGATGAAGGAAAAAGTGCACTTATATCTGAATGGGATATAATTTCATAACTTAATGAACTCTTAAGACCTTAAACTTTCAGGTAATCTTACAACAGTATAAGGAATGTTTTACACAAGGAGTACTTGATTTTACAAAATGAGAAAAATGAGATCCATTTTGTTTCGCATCTGTTACAGAACAATTGTGATCTTCTGAGGCTCATTTCTCTAACACCACCATGGAGGTGGTGGTGTTGTTCTTCAGCATTTGTATTTAAAACAGAAATGCATATAGTGCATAGTTTTTAGAATATTAAGCATTAGATTGCAAATATTTAATGCTGGTTAAGCGTGCACTTTAAAACAATCTTTTGCAAAAATGTAGTTTTGAAGTTCAGTTCAGTGCCTAAGTGATCATTTATATGCATTTACAGAACTGTTTATCTACTGACAAGAAACAATTATCTGCTTATTATTTAAAACTCTATGAAGACAGCTACTGATTTTCATGATTATCCTCCTGATCTGATCAGTGATACTAATAGCTTTGCAATGCTGTGTCCAAGTATCTATATGCAATAAGTAATCTTTGGCTCAATCAGATGAACACTTGATGACAGAGATAAAACTTTTGTACCTGTCTATTTAGCACATTGCTATTGTGTCCTCCAATAAAGACCTATATGTTTCTGAAGCTGAATTTAGGTTTTTATTTTTTAAAGACAATTTATTAAGTGCCAAATTGGAGGGTTTTTTATTCGGTAGTGGCCTTCTATCAGAACTACAAAATAGCTCTTATTCAGTGCATCTTGTTCCCATTCTTCAGGATGTAATTTCATATGAGGTAATTAAATAGCAAGTTTTCTTTCTTATTTTTTTAGAAGGCATGTACTTAAGTGTTAACTGATGTTTATAGCTTGTATAAAAGCTTGGTAAAGAAAGTGTTAGAGAAGAATTGCTTGTTTCCCTGCAAATGCACTGTAACCAAGGGCTTTTGCCTCAAATGTATACATCTCATTTCCAAACTATTCTTTACTATTAAAGTAAATAGATAAAATAATAATGTACAGTTAGAGGAGAAATTTAAAAATGGCTCTTCTAACTAGTCAGTATTTCCTCTCCTCTCATCCAGTACAGCAGTTGTTTAGCTCCTGGATGATCCATTTATAGAAAATCAGAACTCTGCATTCCCAGAAACTTCAGAAGAGTTCAGTGTGACCCCCAGACATTCTGCCATTGTGATTGTGCTGCTTTGGATGGTAGTCAAAGTATAGGCAAAGTAGAGATGTGACAGACATCTTGTGCTATGTCATTAGACTAAGTTTCTGTTGTGTTTTATTAAATGTTTCATGTCCTGAACCAGAAATGTATACTTGCATTTTGGATGCACCTTCTTAGATACGCTTGTATGCATGCTTAAATACTGTGCGGCGTTAAGTGCTGTTTGAAATATGGTTTAAAAACAAATGTTTAATTGTGCTAAAAGTAATTGATCATATCCATAACATATTTTCAGACAATTTTCTACCAATCCAGAATGTACCCTCAGCAAATTTGCTGATCTGCTGGAGAGGTGCTCTGTGGAGAAGAACATGGATGTTCTTATAGACAAGAAGTTGGCTATCGGTCAGCTATGTCACTATGGCCAAGAAAGCCAAAGGGGTTCATTAGAAAGAGTATCACCAGCAGGTTGAAGGAAGTGATCATCTCCCTCTACACTGTCCTGGTGAGGCCACATCTGGAGTACTGTGATCAATTCTGGGCTCCTCAGTTTAAAAAGACTGGGAACTTCTAGTGAGAGTCCAGAGGAAGGCCACAAAGATGATGAGGGGCCTGGAGCATATCTCTTGTGAGACCTGGGACTGCTCAGCCTGGAGAAGAGAATGCTGAGGGGGGATGTTACCAGTACTTATAAGTATCTAATAGGCAGGTGTCAAGTGGATGGGGTCAAGATCTTTTCCATGATGTCCAGTGGCAGGGCACTGGGCACAAATCATAGATCATAGGAAGTTCCATATGAACACGAGAAGGAAAATCATCTTTACTGTGAGAGTGACAAAACACTGGAACAGGCTGCCCATATACATTGTGTATTCTCCTCTGGAGATATTCAAAATCCACC
This sequence comes from Meleagris gallopavo, assembly GCF_905368555.1. Lineage (NCBI taxonomy): Eukaryota > Metazoa > Chordata > Aves > Galliformes > Phasianidae > Meleagris > Meleagris gallopavo. The sequence goes on from NC_139407.1 coordinate 23,931,580, forward strand.
TGCATGCTCTTCTGTGTAACCTACGCCAGGGAACCTGTTTTAGCAAGAGGTTGGACTAGATGGTCTCCAGTGGTCCCTTCCAACCCCTACAGTTCTGTGATTCTGTGAAATAGACATGTAGTTCTCCTGGGCTTGGAACAGATAAGATCTTGGAACAGATGGATCAAGTTGAGACATTAATTGGTCTATATGCAAAACTGATGTTAAGAGTGATTCATACTGTCAGTCTGGAGATGTGTCTATGCAGAGCAGAAGCTGCCTGGGAACTGTTCTTTGGAATAAGCAAAGTCGGATGAAAAATTCTAATAGCAAGTCAGTAACCCTGCGCTACAAATGTAGCATGTCAGTTCACCAATTAGAATAACTAAGAATATGAGGCCTATTACCAAGGGAACAGGGAGGTAGTAATGGCAAAAAGTAAATTAAGCTGCTGTGCATTTCCTGGGCCTCAGTAAATTAAGCTGCTGTGCATTTCCTGGGCCTCAGTAGAGTTGGAATACAGTCTTCATGAATACAAATTGAAACCATTTCTGTCAGCAGTTCTTTTCTTGTCTCAATCTCTATGGCACTGATTCCTGCCCCTTTTAAGGAAATGGCTGAAATCAGCAAAGGAGCTGGATTTTATTCCTTGAAAGAAAACGTCTGGATATAGCAAATCGTTTGGATAAAGCAATACTCTCTAATGTATATAAGATATAGATAGAGAGTTTCAGAATCTATCCTATAGTAAAACTACTTTTTTTTAATTCTTTTCAAGCTCTAATATGGGAGTAGAATGATTCCTTTCTCTTGTCTGCTTCTTGACATAGTTGAATGGCTGGATATAAGTTAGATCAGTCCAGTTTGCTGACAACCCCACTAATGGATTTAAAGAAGAAATCACGTTTGTGAGATATTTGTAATGTACAGGTTTTTAAACTAAACTTGACAAGCTGGAAATACTACTAGTTCTTCTTGAATGTCAAGTTCCTTCTGCTAAAGAAAGATCTAAAATAATTTTGTTGTGTTAAAATCTTTTAGTAGCATTATACATTTTTACAAAAGCTATTAAGAACTCCCTGTTGGAAGATAAATTAATAAAATTCATTTAAGGAAAAGATGACTACCTCAGCTTAATCTGAGCAGAATTCAGTAGCAATAGAAACAGATTAAGCAAGAAATCGGGAAAAGGTGGCAGGAGACATGTGTGGATGAGCAAGAAGCTCATGCGCAAGCTCAAAGGAAAGAAGAAGGTCCATGAAATGTGGAAAAAGGGTCTGACCACTTGGGAAGAATATAGGAATGTAGTCAGGGCCTGCAGGGATGCAACGAGGAAGGCTAAAGCCCATCTGGAATTGAATCTGGCTAAAGCGATAAAGGATAATAAAAAAGGCTTCTTCAAGTATGTAAACAGCAAAAGAAAAACTAGAGAGAATGTGGGCCTCTTACTATGTGAGGGGGGGGTTCTGGTAACGGGGGATGCCGAGAAGGCAGAGATACTGAATGCCTTCTTTACTTCCGTCTTCAGTGAAAAGGCTCTCCCGCAGGAATCCCACACCCTGGAGGTTAGTGAGAGGGTCTGGGGAATGGGAGACTTCCCTTTAGTCAGGAAAGAGGACGTGCGTGAGCACCTAGGCAGTACTAAGGTCCACAAGTCCATGGGACCTGATGGGGTGCATCCACATGTGCTGAGGGAGCTGGCGGAGATCATTGCCGAACCGCTCTCCATCATTTTTGAGAGGTCTTGGATAACAGGGGAGGTCCTGAAGACTGGAGGATAGCCAATGTCACTCTGGTCTTCAAAAAGGGCAAGAAGGAAGATCCGGGTAATTATAGGCCTGTCAGCCTCACCTCCGTCCCTGGAAAGGTGATGGAACAGCTTGTGCTGGATACCATCTCCAGACAACTGGGAGAAAAGGAGGTTATCAGGAGTAGTCAGCATGGGTTCACCAAGGGGAGGTCGTGCTCGACCAACTTTGTGGCCTTCTATGATGCTGTCACATGCTGGGTGGATGGGGGAACAGCGGTAGATATAGTCTACCTTGATTTTAGAAAGGCATTTGATACTGTCTCCCACGACATCCTTATAACAAAGCTGAGGAAGTGTGGGATAGATGAGTGGACAGTGAGGTGGGTTGAGAACTGGCTGACTGGCAGAGCGCAGAGGGTCGTCGTTGGTGGTGCAGAGTCTGGCTGGAGACCTGTAACCAGAGGTGTCCCCAGGGGGTCTGTGCTGGGTCCAGTCTTGTTCAATATCTTCATCAATGACCTTGATGAGGGGATAGTGGCCACCCTCAGCAAGTTTGCTGATGATACAAAGTTGGGAGGATTGGCTGACACGCCTGAAGGCTGTGCGGCCATTCAGCAAGACCTGGACAGGCTGGAGAGCTGGGCAGTAAGAAACCGGATGAGGTTCAACAAAAGCAAGTGTAGGGTCTTACACCTAGGGGGAATAATTGCATGCACCAATACAGGCTGGGGGATGAGCTGCTGGAGAGGAGCTCTGCAGAGAGGGACCTGGGCGTCCTGGTGGACGACAGGTTGGCCAAGAGCCAGCAGTGTGCCCTCGTGGCCAAAAAGGCCAATGGCATTCTGGGGTGCATTAAGAAGAGCGTGTCCAGCAGGTTGAGGGAGGTGATCCTCCCCCTCTACTCTGCCCTGGTAAGGCCTCATCTGGAGTACTGTGTCCAGTTCTGGGCTCCCCAGTACAAAAAAGACGGATCTCTTGGAAAGAGTCCAGCGGAGGGCCACAAAGATGGTGAAGGGCCTGGAGCATCTCCCCTATGAAGAAAGGCTAAGTGAACTGGGTCTGTTTAGCCTTGAGAAAAGAAGACTGAGAGGGGACCTGATCCGGGTTTATAAATATCTGAGGTGTGGCGGCCATAGCGGTGAGGCCAATCTCTTTTCAGTGGTACGTGGAGACAGGACGAGGGGAAACGGACATAAGCTGCAGCACAGGAAGTTTTGCACGAAAGAGCGTAAGAACTTCTTTACGGTGAGGGTGACGGAGCACTGGAACAGGCTGCACAGGGAGGTTGCGGAGTCTCCTTCTCTGGAGATATTCAAGTCTCGCCTGGACGCCTACCTGTGCGACCTGGTGTAGGGAACCTGCTTTGGCAGGGGGGTTGGTCTCGATGATCTCTGGAGGTCCCTTCCAACCCCTACAATTCTGTGATTCTGTGATTCTGTGATTAATTTTCAGGAGCGTTGCTTGAACAACTAGAGAAAATCAGAATTAAGTCCTGTGTCCATGAAGAAGTGGAAATATACATATCCCAAACTACTTCTGCTAACTTCTTAAAAACAGCTCAATCTTATATTTCCTTAGGCACAGTAAATTATTTACTTGTTTTACAATCTAATTCTGTATCTTACAAGAATCATCAGTGATTAGAGCAATGTAACTCCAATGTTACTAAAATGTGTATATCTGACATTGCTTAAAAATCAGATGTAAGCATTTCCCATGTTCTGAATATCTGAATAAATCTATCAACAATACAGACTTCAACTATGATGATTATTTTTCTTTCAGCGCTAAAACACCAGGCAAAGATTTTTCTGTAGTTTTGTTTCTGGTGCAGAGAAAGGATAAAAACTTCAGAAATACATTTAGACTTACCCTGTCACTTGTGACTTCACTGTTTAGTACTTAATTATTGTATTTAAAATTGGTGAAAGGTGAGATCAAGCAGTATGCTTTGAAGAGAGTTTCAATTCAATATAATCAGCATTTACAGTGTTATTTCTTAAAGGTAGCACAATTTGGCTTATTCTTGCAGAAAAATGTTTCCTAATTATTATGTATTTCTATACACCTGCAGGAGCTTGTCTTGAATAAGCGAAGTATATATTCAAGTATATATACCTCAACAAATACAAGATGGAAAAAGTTTTGAGTTATTAGAGTTGATAACAACGCTACTTAATGGCTATAGGCAGTGGCTAGCCACAGAATCCTCTATGGAAATGGTGCATATACAAATGACATCTGAAGTTAAATACAGTGCAGACATCTGGCAAAGTCTGTGGAGGGGAAATAAACTCCCCTTGGAAACCTTGAGACATTTGGAGCCTGGCAAAAACTGTTAGTGCTGAGCAATAAACAAATTTCTTTAGATTCATGACAGTGAACTGAATTTTTCCAGCAGTAAGAAAGGCGAAAGTCATATATTTGAAGCATTTCTCTGAAAGCAAGTTATTCTCAAGGAACACTGATGAGTGAGAGTGCAGTCAGTAAGATATCTCAGTGTCTCCCAGGTTTTTTCAGCACATAGTTCAAATTTTTATCAAAATTTGGCTATTAGAAGTAAATGAATCAAGCTCTGTGAATGCCATTTCAATTTCTTAAAATTAATTATATTATAAACATTATATAATTGAAAATAACACTTATAAAAGAACCATTGCTATATGCTGAAAAGAGGCAAATGGGAGGAATTTCATCATGGTATGAATACCCTAGAATAAAATATTTAGCTTTTGCAAGAATTTTGTCATACTGTGGCTCATGCTAAACGTTTTCAGATATTGATGCTTATTGCCAGTGACTTCTGAAGGATTTGTGTTTATTGATACTTAGGTATGGCAAGAGTCTTCGAATTGTCTTAGAAGAATATTTTCAAAGCTTTATTTTATGGCAACTAGCCAAGATCAATTCTAATTTATTACCAGTAGTGACTGAAATACTTTGCATGAGATTACTCATTTTCCAGGCAGTGAAACACACCACAAGTTGTCAGTTGTGTGTCAGCTTTATTTGTTTATGGAAAAGCTTGTACAATTTACTTAGTTGATTATCTCTAAGACAGGACAATTCTGACAGACCAATGTTCACTAGACCTCCTTGCCAATTTCTATATATACATATACACTGTCTTCACAAAATATCTCTACACAAAAAGGAAACAATACTGTAATTTTTAATAGCATACTGCAGTGGAATTGCTAGGTCACATCCTGAATCAATAGTTGAGCACCAGGTGAGAAGGCATGACTAACCCAGGGAACACAGGTGCGAGCAATGTTCCTGAGTGACCAGAAGGGCTGGATTCAGGATCCACCCCTTCTCACCCTCATTTAAGGGTTAGCAGCTGAGGGAGTAGTTTCTCTTTGGATTAAGGTTATACTCTTTTCAGCTATCACTCATAAAATCTTGATCATTGGTGGAAGCGGTGAGCTAATTTTTTTTTTATTTATTTTTTTTTTTTAAACCTGCTATTGTTCTATAGAGTTTGTATTCTATTTTATGGCACTGCTTTCATCTTCTTTTGCTATATATGTGTTTTCTCTTTTTAATTCATTTTCTGTATTTTTCATGGTTGTGGTAAAGTATATAAACCAGAGAGGCTGAGTTTTATCTCTGCATAAGTTGGCAATGGTATCTAGGAGGATTAAAAACAAAGGAAATATCTAGTGTCTGATCCCAGAGCCTGGGTGTGCCCCTCCTTACTCTTGTTTAAGGGTTAGCAGCTGAGGGAACACCGTCTCCCTGAACAGAGATCCCATTTCTTATCTTAAGCTGTCACTTGTTGGAAGGGGTAAGCCAGTTTTTCCTCTCTGTTATCTGCTTCATAATGCCTGTATCCCATTTGAAGGTGCTGTCATACACTTATGATGTCTCTGGAGATAATTCTCAGTACAATTGCATTAGCTTCTCAGCTGAGGAAAAATGAGAGCAAAAAGTCAAATGTCTTAGCCATATATATATTTTTGTTTGTTTTTCAGAATGGTGTAATTCTTTTTTTCTTTTTTTTTAGTACAAACTTTCACCCAAGTCTTGGAGAGACTTCTTCAAAGTGTGTAAAAATTTATGCGTACTGACTCTCTGTGCACTAAGGAATTTATGCATGTTAGAGATTGCAAGCATTTATCTGTTGTTATTGCTAATTCTAACCGAGTCCTGACATATGGTGTTGCACTTGAGATTACTGACACCATGTTGCCTAACTGCCAATTTTGTAGTAGTAAAGGGAAAACTGCTAATGTGCTAGTGTTAAAGAGATATAAAGTTGCTTTAAATGGATGGGTTGTTATCTGATGTGATTTCTTCAGTGTGATGCGTGGCCAAGGATGGTCGCTGAACAACATCTACGCTAAGTAGAAAAAAAAAAAACCTTTTTAGCAATATGTGTGGATGAAGCCACCACTTCCTACAAGAAGTGGGATCAGACCTTTTAAATGAAATTGGCAGATTATGACAGTTTCTAGTTGTAAAGCTGTTACAGAAATAAACCAAATTCTCAGTTGGACGTCTAAAACTTCTTGCTTTCTTGTGCTCAGAATGAGAGAGCTGAACAACAATTCCCAGGGCTGTGGAACATAATGAAACTCATTTAATTGGGTTAAAGATTATTGGAAGAGGATCTGCTTGTAATTTTTTTTTTATTGACTACAGTGAAGTACTGGACTATTTTATAACAATATCTGGCAAACCGCTGCTTAAAGAATTAGTGGTCACATAATGGTCACACAGATATGAATACATTTATATGGCATTACAGCTTAAGATCGCTTGAGTGAATTCTCTACCTGGTAATCCCTGAACAAATGAATTTGGGATGAATGAAGATGTCTATCTAGTTACGATGAGAAGTAACAGAGTAAAAGAATGGAAATACAACTGCACATGCTCACACAGACATATACTTTAATGTATGTATGTATTGCTTGCTGTTCTGGGCTCCGTAACGCAAAACTAATGTTGAAGTCCTTGAAAGCATCCAGAAAAAGATAACAAAACTGGTAATAGGGTTGGAGGAACATCCAGCGCAGTCTGGAGAACAGGAGGCCAAGATGTGACCTCATTGCTTCCTGCAGCTCCCTGAGGTGGGAAAGCAGACGAAGATGCCAGGCTCTGCTCCTTGGGAACTGGTAGCAGGATAGGAATGGCACAAAACTGTTCCATGGGAGGGTCAGACTGGGCATTAGAAAACACTTCTGTATCATGAGGATGCTCAAACACTGAAATCTGCTTTCTAGAGAGGTGGTTGATGCCCCATGCCTTTCAGGAAGCATTTAGATAATGTCCTCAGTAGCATGCTTTAACTTTTAGCAAGCCCTTTTCTAGCCCTGAAGCAGTTAGGCAGTTGGACTAGGTGACTGAAGGTTGCTTTAAGGAACAACTTACTATGATATCAAAGTTAGATATTCCTGAGATTGGGTATTGGGTGGGTATTGGAAGTTTATCTTTATAGGTACTGACAATATGTACCTTTACCTTTATAGGATATCTTAGCAATGAAATAAGAGAAACTGTCTTTTGACAGGTAAAACAACTTTAACTAATCTTTTAATAAACGAAAGACTGAGTTCAACTTCTAAGATCTTCATTAAAAAAAAATAATCACTATTTGATGTCATCTTGTAGTAAATCTTACTGCAATCCACCTATGATATTGTTATCTGACTGCTGAAAATATCAAGTTATTCTTAAGCCCTGCTCCTTTTCTTCCTGCAAAAGATATTGGGTTGAGGGGAAGAAAAGATGGTTTAAAAACAAATAAATGAATGAATAATATTAAAAAGCAACCACAAGATTAAACATAAGAAATAAAAAAGAGAGTGAACAACCAAAGAAATAACTAAACACCAGGCAGTATTAAGTTAACAAGTACATTATTTAAATTCATCAAGATTTCTATTGCAGTGACAGCTTTCAAAACATTTTTTACAGCAGAAATGCTGTTTAGTAGCCCATAAGCTTGATTATTTGTTACATTATTTATTTATTTATTTTATATATTTCTTTTGTGTATTCTGACTGGAAAATTGCCTTGATTTCGAGTAAGTCTTTATCTAAGATGTGCACAAAAATGTTTCCTTGTAGATTTAAAGAAAAGTTACATTTAAAAATTTTAATGTATTTTTCCTTTTCAAATTAGGAAACATGGCTTATATAGACTGACAGTATCGAGATATGATTTGTTTTTTAACTGTTTTGGCTATTGTAGTTGCAGACAACTTTTGCTTAGTGCTCTCTTGTTACCTGTATGTTTCAGAGTGAAAAGAGTCTCCTGAGGTGTCAAGTTCTATATCAACATTTCTGCAATAATTGGCCAAACTTTAAAAAAAAAAAAAAAAAAAAAAAGTAACTCTAATTTACAGTAGAAATATTGAGTTGATTGCCACAACTAAAATCCTCACATGTGATTGACTGACAACCTGTGGAATTGGATAGAATGATGACTAGGTTTAATAATAATACTGTGGAGTTCAGTTCTTAAGTATACCTGCATTTTCTCCACAGGCAGTTGGTATTTGGAAAGGTAGAATTGTTGTAACAGAGCGAGTAATAAAATATATCCTGGGACAGCACATATGTTTCTCTGTGCATTGGATGCTTTACTGGCTGAGCTCCATTGCTGTACAAGACACCAAGGACTTGACTGCTCACCTACATCCTAAATTTGTGTCAAATCTAACAGGTTTTCTAAGAGCATGTATTCATCATAATGACATGTATGCTTAAGATGTGCAGTACCTTCAATTTTAACAGTTTAAAAATATCGGATATGCACTGGAATATTCATCAGCAGTTTTTTCTCTTTCAAGCAGTCCTTGTTATTTTCCCCTGTGTTTCAACTACAAGCATTAATAAAACTGATGGGCATCCTTGTGAATGCTTTCCAGCTCATACAAGGATTTTCTTGAATGTTTCTTGAAAGTTTTCTTGAATGCAGTGTTAATGCATAGTGAATTTATAAGAGAGGCCAAAACGAAACAAATATTCAAGTCTCAATGTCTTACAGAAGCTGTCCGGAATACTGATAGCTTTACAATACTCAAAATAAGGACAGTAAATAAAGTCTAAGTTGAGAAATGTGATTTTGGAAGAAAGTATTGGCACTTTAGGTTCCAACAGGTTGGTCCCTTTGGTTTCAGTAGTGAGGATACTTGGAGGGTGAAAATAGAGCAGAAGTGGGAGACAGCTGGGAAGAAGGGGCAAAGAGGGGAAAACTTAGTACTCTTGCTGTGTTTGTGTTGATGATGGAGATTGCTTCACTTGTCTTTCCATAACTGTGAAAACTACCATTAAAGTTAAACTCTAAACAAGAACTTGGCCAAATGTTGGGAGTGTCTTCAGACCTAGATGGTCAGAAGGAGTTACAGTAGTTCTTGACCTGAGAAAACTGGAAAAGAGATGAGAATGTGAATTTTCTGTCTTTGTGTATTAGCTAATATGGTTTACTAAGAGTAAGATGAGTACTAGAAACCATGTGGTGAAATACTTGTAGAAGTTCTTATGTGAAGAATATTTGAAGTAGGAGAATAACTTGACACCTTCTTCCATTAAACTGTGAAGTTTATATGGAACAATAAGTTGTACGATGCATGTTCTAGATATAAATCACTGCTTGGATGCAGTTAACTAGTCAGCCACTTGCATTGTGGAAGCAAGTTGGCTACCTTGTGCACGCATCTAACTCTGAGAAAGAATGCTTCCATAGAGTACAAAAATACACAGAGTTGAAGAGGACATAAATGCACTCAATCAATTTTGTTGCAGGAATTAATAAAGCCTTAGTCCAGTACAAATTACCTTCTTTTTCCTTTACATTTTTTGATTGTTCAGATATTTTGCTACATAAATATGACGAATTGTAGATTTAGCTTCTTCTAGTTATATGGTACAAAGTCTCAAATCTCTGGAATTTGTAATTTTAGACTCAAACCTGATCTTCTGGTCTGAACTTCTATGTGAACATTTTCTCATTGCCTCTTATTAAGGAATGTTTTTTTTTTTAAAGGAAAATTGAGATGATTGGATAGATTCAAGATAGAGTTAGAAATTGTGAACAACTACTTGAAGATAAATCTTTTAGAAACTCTTATGTTCTAAAAATAAAGATACAGGTGCCAGGCTTTGTCAAGTCTGGTTTGCAAAACCTTGCTTTTAAGAAAAAAGGTCATTCAGTGTGCTATTGCATCTCTGTGAAGTTATTAATTTTACATTAATCAGGTTAACTGCTCATTAAACTCAGAGGTAAAACTTGAAATTGTAAACCCTCACCTGTCTCTTGCATTTTACAATCCCAAGTGTCAATTAAGTAATATTAAAAAAGTCAAGAGTCAACAGTAAAAAAAAAAAAAAAAAAGTCCTTTGGGGTTCCATATCTAATGTACATTTTGTTCCCTCTACTTTCAAGTGTGAGTGGGTTGTTGTCTTCTATCTTAATAAGAATATTTAGAAATTTTTGAATATTTGATTACTCCTGCACTGTTTTACTTTATGCATTGTTCTTGCCTATTTTTCTTAGCCTCTTCAGTGTGTTGGTATTTTCCTTAAAACCTTCTGTCTACCCTACAGCACTTCTAGTAGCAGATCTGTTTTCCTAAATCAGCTTGAGAGAAGCCAACACTCATAAAGTAAATATATGTTGATTTCTGCACCATTCTGACATGTAATGGAAAGTCAAAATAAAAACCACAATGAAATTCTGCTGCGGTTCATACCCTGTTCACTCTGTGGATATGCAATTTTTCTTAAAGAACAGAATATCATTCTGATTTTAATGTTTCTTTTTTGTTTGTTTTTTTCTGCTTGTGAAATAAGATGGTAATGAAATGAAACACAACTAGGTTCCAGTCCTGAATTCTCTTCTCGCTTTTTCATGAAGGCAAAGCTTTCACTGACGTCAATGACAGTTTTGCCTGAGTCAGAATTGCAGGATTGGGCTGATAGTGTCCGACTTAATGAATTTCAAAGACAATTCATTTCATGACCAGACAGATCATTTTGAGCTTCTTTTCCAGCCAGTGGAAATGCGTCCTGTGATCACACTTTTGTCATCTTTTTGTTCTTATGTTTCCTTAAAGCTTTTTTTTTTTTTTTTTTCCCCTTAGGAGAAGACATTCTAACAAATGAATGGTGTTTTAATCAAAAGGATAGCAATGAGATTAATGTAAGAATGTTGTACTGAAAGATACATGAATATTTTACTAGTGTCTGATTTTCTTTGTTTCTAGTAGAGCTGAAAGGTTTTGTAGCAATATCTTTTGTAGAAGCTTGAACTGCTACTTGTTAACTAGGAAGCTGGTTTAATTAAAGAAAAAGCCTAATATTTAAGTAACTTTTGTTTTTGTAAGTAATAAATGCAACAAGAGCAAATCAGCAGTGAGGCCTGTGAGATGCTAATAGAAAAATACTTTTCCGGTAGTATTTGTCATGATAAACAGAATTTGTTATTATACCTTTTTGCTAGTATGGTGTTGTTTTTTTTTTTTTTTTTTTTTTTTGCTTGTTTCTAAGCCTAAAGACATCATTTGCATGTGAAACTCTTTACAAGGCTTTGCAAATATCTTTACCTAAATTTGCCCTTTTCTGAACTTAGGCTATTCATTCACAATAGCTCCTTAGCCACAGGCTGCTTCACAGATTGTATTGCCAACTTGTATGCAGTTAGTGGCTTGTTTGGACATGAGCTGTAATGAGTAGAACTCTTGTTCACACAGTTCCATATGTGAACAGCACAGAAAAACAGTGATTTTTATCTTCATTTAAACAGGTACAAACAGTAATTTAATAAATGATTTTCCCATTCAAGTTTCCTTTCAGCTTGGGAAGAGTGACAGGGGAGAACTTATATGCACTAGCTGCATTGGATCAGAATTACATAGGAGTGGGTGGTTGGGGAAATTTCCCTTTATGGGTCTGTCTTCACAGATCTGTCTTGACTATTGGCCTACTAATTTAAAACCATCAGCCCTGACACTTAAAAGAAAAAAGAGCAAGAGAGTTAGAAGCAGAGTTAGAAGTGTTTGGACTAATGGCCTGTGGTTAGTTCCCTTGATATTTTATCTAGAAGAGGAAGTAAATAGCAAAAAGCAGCAGGCTGAAACAATGGGACCGCTCTGTTCCTGCTGTGAGATGAGGTAGAATTCTCAGCACTCTAATCTTGGTGGCTATATTTTGTTTGGGAGTAAGCACTTTGAATAACAGGAAAATGAGATGTCTGTTTATACCACCAAGTTAATATGAAATTCAGCCCTATCATTAAGTGGTGTTGCTAAGATACCAGTAATTATCTTCCAGCCAAAACCAAAATATTATTTTTTTCTTTAAATAAAACACAAAACAACCACAAGTCATCTTGATTGTTGTTTCTTAAGCATATTCATCTAAATAGAAGTGTTTTTTTTTTTTTTTTTGGTGACTGATGAGCTTTGTAAGATGCTGATTTTTATTCTGTCCCCAAAGGGGGTGGGGGATGCTTTTTGTTCTTAGCAGAGTGTGAAGATATATAGGGTATATATGAAATTATGGCAGTATTGGTGAGATGACCAAAAGATGACCTAAGCACAAAGACATGTGGAAGCAGACAAAGAGTAAACCATAACTGTTTTTCGGGTAGAGAAGTTGGTGGAAGATCTCATTTTTTATGTTGCTTTCATGTAGTGCAGAAGGGAACGGTGACAAGTCAAAAAAAAAAAAAAAAAAATGAATCGTACCTATTTCGTATCCGGTTGTTAGGACTATTAGAATTAAATAGAACATATTTCTAAGCAAACTAATAAGCAAGTTCAGGGATGCTTACTCCTGAAAGTAAAGTTGGTTTTACAATGTGATTTGTACAAGCAACTTTATCCATGCTGAAGCTCCTCATGGTTGTGGCAGTGCTCGTCTGCCTACTGTACTCAACAAAGAGAAGTAACGATGAGAGAAATGGTTTCTTACCAACTACTAACCTGACCTTCCTGGTTAGATAAATACGTTTCTTCTTCTTGAAAACTGGTTCTGGAACTATTTATGGAATCATTAAGTTATGCACTGTAGTAAAAGCAGAAAAACATAAACATGTTCCTATTTGCTTTTATCCAGATTCGTCAAAATAATCTGAAGTGACTAGCAACAGCACAGTGAACTTCATTGTAATATGGGTTATTAAATGCAGCTTGCATGTCAGTCTGACAATGTCATATTCTTTCTGCATTGTCTTTGACCTGATTTGCTACAAGGCTAGGTCAAAGCTCTTACTGGAGGAGAATAACCAGTTTTATTGCTTGCTCTGTAGCAGATTAAAAATGGAAACGTTTGCCACCAGGTCTTTTTCCATCTGGATGGTGTGAATACACAAAAAGAGAAGCAAATTCCATTTTAAGTGGTGTCTAACTAGCTACTGAAAAATATTCCTCACAAACTGTCAAAATCCAGAGTGGTTTCTCAGGACTGTTACAAACTAAATCAGTAGAACCTGTTGCACTTCTTCTTTGGTATGTAGTCCAATATAATAAATGGAGACTGTGCATCTTCATAAAATGATACACAGCTGACTGCTGGCCACATGCATCATCTACTGAATCACTGTAAAGTTCTGTACTGAGCAGCAGCGTTCTGCCAATACTTTGCTTTTTAAGGATAAGAGCATCTTCCAGGAAAATAAGCATGTAGAATTTGGGGAGTATTCTATACGTGATGAGAAAATTAAAACTTGTAGCTGATATTTGGGCTCTTACTGTATATCAAGTAGTGTGCAGTTATATAGCAGTATGTATAGTATATAGTTGGTGTAAGTATAATTTTACTTGGTCAGATTTTTGTTTCTGTCCAAAAAGCTACAGTGGAGTGTGTAAATGCATGAGGTGGAGAAAACGATTCCTTTCCGTTTTAGCCACTAGCCAAAAGGAAAGTTCAACAAGAAATATGCTGTGTGGATCAGACATGTATAATATAATAAAATGTCTGGTGAGTCATAGCTTAATCATATCTTAATAGCTGATTATTCAGTTCGTTTTATTAGTTCTTCAAGATTTTAAAACTTCCTGATTAATAATTGAAGTTTAGGTAAATTTATGTTCCCACAGTTACAATCCTATTTGAGTCTTCTGAGTGCTCAGTGATTAGACAAACGTTTGAAAAGTTCTGCTTTTTAAACACTGTTAGGGTTCGGGATTGGAGGTGGGTTTGGGGGAGGATTCTACTTTCAGAATGTTGGGAATATGATGGCAGAGTGGGTCAGATCCAGAAAGCATATGTAGGTCTCTTCAGATGGAACTTGTGACCTGCAAAATTCACCCACTTCTGTTGGCATCTGATTCTAAAGTTGTCCAGTGGTCTTAGGTAAATATAGATAAATGGTTAATGTTGGAGGTTGGCAGCCCTGATTTTGGGTGATGAAGGGAAAATGAGTGCAAACTTGTGATGAATCTCATTTCCAATGGGTAATGTACTCCTTCAACAAAGTAAAACATTCAAGAAGCAGGAAGCCAAAACACCTGTGGGCAGGCACTTGTAGCATGTTACTGGCTTTGAATTAGACCCAATGTAATTCAGAATTAGATTTGATTTGGAAAGAGTTATAGACTTTATATGCATCTTGAAGAATGATTGCTGCATAAATTGAAAAGGCTCATGGGTTTATTTGCATTTAAAAATCTGAAAGTGTGTATTATCTCAGGGAAAGCAGAGCCAGATCTCAGCATCTGCTGTTTGGTATACTAGAGATGTAACAACTATTCCAGTAAGAGTGTATTTTTGTTTTTTGTTGATTTCTTTTTAATTGAACTAGCTCAAGTAAAACAGGTTTTGGCATTTTATGGCAATGCATATATCATTCTAATGAAAAATATTTTCAGCTGGCAGTAGGTATTCTGCTGTTTTGGTGAAACATTGATGCAGCTTGATTGCAGGGTTCAGATGTCATTTGCCTGTGTTAAAAGCTAGAAAAAAATACATCAGACTACAAAATTGCTAGCAGCATTTTGGAAAATATATTTTAAAAGCAAGAGTATGAGGATTTAAGTAAGGATCATATATTCATCTTTGATTTAAGTAAAGCATTTTTCCTTCAGTAGGCACTTAACATTATGAACAATTGTATTAGTTATCAGAGCCTTCCATGAGATGCTGAAATTTCAGAAAATATAATGTCTTAATTGTTACAGAATAATGCCAAAATTTGGAACCTTGGGTCAAGAATAGAATAATTCAAAACTATTGTATATTCTACTACATGTATAACAAATTAAAAACTGAGTTTAATATACAACGTCAAGATGATGAAACAAGTATGTTTGCCTAATGCTGAGTTTTATTTGGCTATTTCAGAAGCTAGTAGATGGAAAAATGTCCTGAAATAAGAAGATTAGACATCACTGTAGTTGTTATGCTATATGTTGTATGCAAACATAACCTTGTAGAAAATTGTTTGTTCCTAGTTAAAATATTAGATAACTATCAACGAAACTCGTGGGGGGAAAAAAAAGATGCACTTGTTCTCCATTTTACATGGTCTGTTCTGACTTAAAACTTTTTTTTCATTGTAACTGCAGGAGATTAACTCCATGGAATTTAGAATTAATAAGTATTTATAATGGTACATAAAATAGAGTAGGTTTTAGAATGAACACTTGAGACTGTAAAAGACTCACTTTTGGTTTGGGCTGTGGTATTTGCAAGAAATATGTGCAGGTGTTTTATGAATGTTTGGTCTGATTTCCCAACATACACCTTATTTCAAAATTTATTTTACTATTTACAAAGAAAACATTACTCTCACTATTCAGAGTAAGACTGATTTAATATCTGATATAAGTTTCATGTCTGCTCATGCTTATTTGTTAAGCAGAAATCTATAAATAAGAAGGTGTAAATAAGATTTATTTTTTGCCAGTCCTCCTTTCTGGCAGGAGTTCCTTGGGAGCTTTTTTTAAAGCTACTTTCTTACTAACGCTTACTTATGATGCTACTGAAGATGGGACTTGTGGCAGACTGAAGGTTGCCTTGGGTCTATATTATTTGTTTCCTTTTGCCATGTCATTGCTCAATTCATCTGTTCTGTTTTTACTGCAGAGTATCCTCTTTTTTTTTTTTTTTTTTTTTTGCTTATATAGAATCACCACCCGAGGGAATATCTCAGAAATGGAATGACCACATTTGGCAGCAATAATAATAACCTGAAACAATGCATGTCAGAGGCTCTGTACCCTGGCAGCATGCATAGGGTGAAGCAGCATTAATGAGTGGGTGCTCCAGTGATTGCACATGGTCCTACAAAGTTAAAAGTTTATCCTTCTTTTATGATGAATACTAAGAACCAAAGCATGTGTCCAGTTTAACTGAACTCCCTGCATTTAATTCTGAAACACCTATGTATGTGTATTTCAAACATTGATCTAATTTTCATTTACTCAGGGACTGAGTCTTTTGAGCAGGGGATGATTTCACAAGGATGGTGTCCTTAAGTACTCGTCAAGATTTATCTAAAAGGCTTTGGCCTGTCAGACCTTTTGAGATCAACATTTCCAGTCACTTTTTCTGCTGTGAGATTAAGGAAACACTTTTCTTCCTAATCTTGCAGTATGGTGAACTTGAGATCTGTAAACTTACAAATAGAAGATTGTCCTTTCATAATATATTAATAATTTAATAGTATTTGGATATTTCACTACTTGTTGTATAAATCCTGACTGTGTATATCTTAAATGAAAACCAAGAGCATCATTTATGGGGAAGGACTTCAGTCTCTCTCTATGTAATCTGATTTATTCCTTTGAAGGGAAAGGAACAGTAGGATTCTGCCCAACATGTTGTAGTCTCTTGCCTTGTCTGGAACACGCATGGAACAAGAACAGCCAGGAAAAAATTCTATCTTGCCTTGTTATTAGGTAGTTTGAGCTTGGAGACTAGAATTGACAGTACAATAACAAAAGCTGTGCCTTTCTTTACTGTTTTCTGTGAAATTCATGGGAAAATAAATTCTGCCCAATTTCGTTGGCACAAGTAGTATTATCATGCAGTGTTATTTTGTAACACACTCAAATCCTTTTATGCATTTGAAAATAATTTTTTAATCTACCTTCAGAAATTTCAAATATAAAATGCTTATTCTGGAAAATGAGCAAGAAATCTTATCCTCTGGTAAGAAAGACATGCTGACATATCAGTCTGTTCACAAAGATGTGAAATTTAAGCAGTAACTTTCTTTTCTGGGGCACTTTGATACTGACAGAATAATCATTGATGAAATGATCACTGATGCATCAAAAAAATTTAAACTGAGCTGAGAAATATTGAACATAAAAGATCGTGTAGCCCTGTGAATTCCTCCATTTGTAGAGCAAATCTGATTGCTTTTCTATTCTCAAAGATTTCTTCACTGAAAAATAAATCTGAAAAAGAGTTGAGTAAAGAAATTCATTTTAATAGCAGACTCGCATAAAACTAGACTTTGCCTAAAATATTTCTCCTTAATTATCAGTAACAGAATGAATACTTCATGAACTTCATTGCCAAATGTAATCTATTGTTCAGAAAAGAAAGTATGTTAGTTACTATGATATTCAAACAGGAATTTTAACATTGTCAAATTGAAGTTTGCAAATGTAAATATTGTCATAGCAAAATGTGAGACTTGTTTTGTCTTATTTGCAAGTCATGCTCCTTGTCAAAAGAAGCACATCTAGCACAGAAAAATTATGTTCTCAAGAGTAAGAGAACCACTTTACATCTGTGGTCTGACCCCAGTCAGATGGATCTCAAATTCAAGCCTATCTTGTGCTTTTATAGTTCTTGCAAAAGAAGAAATCAGGGCATGGTGAGCATGTCTTAGGGACTGAAGCATCAATTGTATTGATGTAATACACATAAAAGTTCAATGAAAATCAGTTATCTTGAACACTTCTCACTGGTAAAAGCACAAGACAATCCAAATGCTACTAAAACTGTTATCTATTATATTGCACTAACTGAACAATTATTTAGTAGCTAAAAATTCTAAAACACATAGTTAACGTCCGCTGTACCACAAGGGAATAGTTGATGCACATTTACTGATGGACTACCGTATTAGTCTGGATGACAGATTTTAAGAAAGGGAGATGGAAGTACATGGAGCTTGTTTAATTGATCACTTTGAGTTAAATGTCTGGGAAGCAAGGGGTTACTAAAGTACAAATTCCACTTTGTGATCAAGTCTGCTATATGATGGCAAATAGACCTCGGGAGGGGAGGTCAGGAGGAATAGATGAGAAATCAATCTGGTTTATATAAATAATAATAAAGAAGCGTACAATGTAAAAAGTGGCTCTTTTAAAACTGCCGAGAGTATTTAAGTGCTACTGTCCTTCTCAGTGCCTTAGGATAATTCCATGTGGCAACAAATGTAAGTGGTAAAATATTGTTCAGCTTGTTTCATGACACCATAACAGATCTAGCAACACAGTCTTCAGATTTTTTTTGATCTGTATCACACGTGCTGCATTAACATAGCAAAAGCCCTAAGTGATATGCAGGCTTAAAATTTAATCCATAATAAGAAAGTAGCTGAAGATGTAATTTAACCAGACAGTAGTTACCTGTGTTATATAAGATATGAAGATATATTTTGGAAGTTAGAACTGAAAATACAGAAGAAAATCTTGTCAGACGTAACAACTTGTTCTAAGTGTTTTTCCATCACATTCAAAATAAAAAAAAAAAAAACTTGATATTTTATTTCCTATTGACTAGTCAAATCCACTTCTATTCCTGGTTCAGTTATGTCCCATATAATTCATTAAAAAATGTTTGTGCAAATTCTAGTGTTGCTTAATTTTGAAAATAACTTAGAAATCTAGATTTGCATACTCAAGAGAAGATTTTCTGTTTATTCAATGAAATTGCTAAAATTAATATTTCAGGACTAATGAATTTTAATTGTAGCCTAGTATTTATGTACAACTTAGCCTTACTTCCACCGTTCCCTTCTCCCCTGGAAAATAAGAAATTGCCTAGAGTAATTGCCTGAAGAGCGTAACTGAAAATTCATTCTTAAATAACATTGTGCTTCTCTGAAATAAGTTCTGTCTTGCATTTTCCTCTAAGATTTGCTGTGTATGTTCATCTCTTAGTCAGCTGCAAGACTTTATGTAATGGTAATAAGACTGCACTGACATTTGCTATGCATAACTGAGTGTTAAGATTTTTGTTGACTCATAATTTGGTAGTTTACAAAGAAGAATATGATGAGTACTGGAGTTAGTAGTAATTGTTCTTTGTACTAGAAATGAGGTATTGCTGGATTAAAATGGCTTTTGTTTGTTAGTTTTTGATCGTTTCCAAGAAAATTCCTTTTCGTATTCACTTCTGGGTTCTATACACTGTTGAAAACTGGTAAAGAAACTAGAGGATTTCATATCAACGTACAAGTTAGTTTGTAACATGGTAAAAATGCTGCTTTTTTTTTTTTATAATAGTTTCAATTCATTGAAGTTACTGACTCAAATTTATAAACTATTAGTCTAAAGATACAAAGAATTTTGGAAAGCACCAGTGAAACTGTTAATTCATTAGTTGTGGTGGCATCCTTTTGTTCTATTATACAAGAAGTACTATGAGGTGGAATGAACACTATGAAGAGTGTAATATTGAGAAAAAGTTTCTGCATGGGTAAGTTGAGTCTGAAAGTTCCTAACAAATGTTTTCAGTGCCTCTCTGAAGAATTCAAAGGCTGATTCAGGGATTTTGAGGTAAAAATTATTTCTATGATTCTCTCAACGGAACTGCTGGAACAATGAATAACATGGCTGCTTTTATTTCACTATCTAAAAATGAATAGGGATGGTGGCCTGAAATGGAAAAGAAAGGATTATGGGGATATTAATGAGGAGCAGCTGTAGGCCTCAGGTTATTGTGAGGTTAACAAATATAGAAAATATAAGCAAAAAGCAGCTGAAACACTGAGGCTATGAGAGAGAGAGCAAGCTAGAAAGAACTTGAGTGGGAAGGGAAATAAATAATTACAAAGGGATGTGGATACTGGCACTGGAGAGCAGCTGGAGCACCCAGAGGATGTAGACAGAGGATGCTGCAGGGCTAGCAGCAGGGGAAGCCCAAGTGTACTGAAAACACAAGGAGCCAATCTATTTGTGACCAGTTTGGGACATGTCTGCAAGGAAGTGGAAGATAGGAAATAATTTATTCTGTGAATAGACATTTGTTTTGTGCTCTGTGTCCTGTCACACAGCCATTAAAATTTTGCTTACCCTTTTGTTTACAGATAAATTCCTATGTTTTTTAAGGAAAACAGCTGCTATGGCAAGTCTTTGCAAATGATTTGCATCACTGAATACAGTGTCAGTGATCAGAGAGAAATGACCTAAACCTCTACATTGCTTTAGTTGGCACTTTTAGTATGTTTAGCTACTTTATGAATATTAATATGCAATAATTGTGTTTCCAGAGTTAATATAGATACTTCTGTGATGAGAGAACTTATTTATAATGCTTCCTAGATGAATTCAATATATTTGATATTTTCATTAGTGTCTTTAGACGTAACTTATGGGCAGTAAATTATTAAATCTGGAATAATACAGTGGCAGAATAATAAGATACTGCTAGATGTCTTACTTTTTGGATTAAAATATCTTTTTCTGTGTACTGCATAATATCTACAAGAACAGAAATCAGTATGTGTATCTGGTTGATGCTATTCCCCAAAGCAGAAGAAGCATAGAAGTTTTATCAAAGTGTAATTTAAAAACGAACTAAAACCTTATTACTGGGGACTAGAAAATAATAATTAAAAAAAAAAAAGACAATGGTAATGCGCTTAAATTTGGAAATGCTTTTTTTCTTAAGTTGTCTTGAATAAAATCTGAATGTACTGAACAAGTCGAAGTGAATATAAAAATCATTAAAAATATGGAGGGCTACTTCTTAATCCAATTTTTAATTACAAAGAGTACTTAGTGAAGAAAATGAAAAAATGAAAATTTTCTTAATATACAACATTTTATTCTTAGTCATTTAATAACATTTAGACAGAAAGTAGCTTTTCACAGCTTTGTACAAAATTATTCCTTTCTAAAATATCATAATGACAGTGGTTGGAAGGTCTATAAAATGTCAAAACTACTACTATTTTATTTTCTTGAAAGATTTTATTGATTGAATGTAGAAACGTTCTTTTGTGCTTGTAGCTTGTTTGTGACATTTAAAAGGAAGATAATGTTTTTCCATTATTATTCAAATGATAATACGATTTCCATGTCTATCTGTGAGCACAATCTTTGAAGTAGCAAAAAGAAAAAATTAGAAGAAAAAGTGTCATGTGTTACTCTATAGTCTGACAATGACATGGATGTATTACTAGTATTGTTGCTTTACAGTAAAAATAGTTGTTATTTAAATCAAGGTTTATACCATTCAGTCCTTCCTAGAGCATTTCCTTACACTGTCTTAAAGGGCATATTTTAGACATGACCACAAATTAAAGACTGTAGGGCTGCAGAGATGTCAGCAGTATGAAATCACCCATAAATATGTTAGAGCTCACTGTGGATGTGTGAGTCAAGATGATTAGCTTCTTTCACTTACACTGAGTTTCTAAGTAAATATTTGCTTTTTTTCTAGGTCTTGATTTTTATTTTTAACTTTTAGAAAAACTGCAATTTTTCTTTCACTTGAATGTTTTAACAAGTGGGAGGGTGATAAGATTTGGAGATTAGGTATTTCTTTTCAACACAGTAGTTTTTTTAGCATAAGTCATGATTAACTAATTCAGGAATCTTAGATTCTTTAGGTGTTGAACTCAAAATAAACAAAACTCACAGCCATCTGGGAAAAGCTTTTACCATAGATTTGAAGAACTTAACTTATAATTTTCCCAGAAATGTGTAATATTAAGATCAAGTTGTACAATAGCTGAACAATTTTCTTTATTTACTGCAGTAGTAATAGACTTCTGCAGCTTATTGGTTTTGCAGCCCTTATTTATACTATGTGGTTGTGTAGCAACGTTGCTCTCTAAGATGTCATATATTTCTCCTTATGCTACTGTGAGATAATATATTCATATAATCTTAGGCAATTATATTCTTTCCCAATATTTCAAGAAGAAACAATTCCTTAAAATAGGCTGAAGTAATAAAGAGTTTTCTATTATATGATAGCAGCTATTAAAGAAAAATTCTGTTACATAACATGTACCACCAGGCCTTTTGATTTAGCTCAGCTGACCACCGTCATGATATTGCTCTGACAACCCTGTAAAACCTTGGTCAAGATGAGGTGATGCATCTGATCTGATGTACTATAAAATCTTTCACTTGTGAGAGGCCAGATTATAATAGTTCTTTCATTAGACTTTACAAGGTAAGAAATGTCATTTTTTACCACTATTTAAAATTGGAGACTTTGAGTCATTAATAAACACATTAATTAACAAAAGTTAAGAGGTCTCTTGTGGTGACACTTAAAGGGAATATATTTGGCTTCTGCTTTTCTCATCTCAAAATTCTAAGTAAATGCTTTCTTACATCACGATTAGAACCATTACAAGGAGTTAAAGCACATTATCTTTGTATTCACACCTACTTCCTCTCCCACACCCAGCACTAATGACAAGTTATGGATATAAACAAGTGTGACAGACACAATCTACCAGACAGTCAGAACAAGCTCTGTTGTGTTGCAAATAATATAAGTGTAATTTCTAGTGTGGTTGGATGAATGATACCTTACACAGACAACTGTAGAATAAATATTCCAGTCATTCCATGAGAGATTAGAGATGTAGAGATTGATGCATGAGGCACTACTAACAGGATGCTAAATGATTAAAGCATGAGTACAACTATGTAGTATGCTTTTGCATAGTGCAAAACAGATATTTTAGATAGAATATAAGTTTTTATCTATTGGCTGGTGCCTATATGGACAGCTAATTGCCAACTCCTATGTGGATGGATGAAGTTTTGACCTTTTCCCAACCAGTTGTAAATAGTTTCAGTATTCAGATAATATCTGACATACTTTAATTACATTTGAGGCTGTAGTTAATCAGAGTTGCAGTGTTATAACAATTAATACTTATATCTTTTGGGTAGAGTCATTTGGGAAAGAGAACATATACAATGGATTAATTTTTGTTTTTAATTTTTATTAGCATGCGTACTGTGAGCATAGTCATCATCATACTAAAAAGATCAACTGCCAAACAAAAACAGCTACATGGCTGTAGCTTACTACTGTAATCAGAATATTCCTCATTAAAACCATGTAAAAGAGCTGTTTTGAGGATTTATTTTCAATTTTTTCTCCTGTTTATCTCTAGCAGTCTCGCATGAGTTCTGCTACCTCCAAGGGGAAGATATCCAGATAAATACTTTGTACTTTTTTTGTACTTTTTTTTTTGTATTTATGTTGGTGAAGTGTTGTTAACAAAAGTTCTATTGCCATTAGAGCCTTTTTCTTTTTTAAAATTCCACGTGGCAATTCCAAAGGTGCCAACTGCTCCTCAGTTAAAGGATACCTAATGTTATTTTTCCTTGGTAATCATTACTTTTTATAGTTGACAAATGTAACTTTGGTCTCCTTTCTCCATGATTTACTAATCTGCTACTTTAGGTTGTTCTACTGATGAAGGTTCATGAAAAATATTCTTGAAGCAAAGATGATGAAAATTTTCAATTTTTATTGAATCAGTTATGAATTTCACAGATCAGTGATTATTTCAAAATACATCCTGGTTATTTGCCTATTTTCTGAAATGCCAAGAATTTTTTCAATTACTCATTTTAGTAAAACAGTATGAATTTCTGCTCAGCTGATCAGGAGGGTGACATGAAACCCTAAGTTAAAGCATTTCTAATTTTTACTACAAAGGCAATTAAGGTGGCTTTTTTTTTTCCTTAAAATATTTACATTTTGTCCTTATTTTCAGAAGTAATTTCTTTCTGGAACAAAGAAAACTATCTCTCCATTTAAACCAATAGATACTCCCCCAGGTTTAAAAAGGTGTTGATGTTGGCCATGTAAAACACTGTTGCTTGTCTGAGCTCTCAAGATTTCTGCTCAACAAAACTGGTCAGCAGCTCCTTACTTTCTATGTGATAAAGCTGCTTTGAGATCAGTGGGAATAACCGCCTACTTAATGTCTCTTTGCTTCAGTGATGAGACAGCTTTTGCTTTCACTCTCCTCTTCATGTGCAAAAAGTGTTTTTTGCATCTTTGTTTTATACATATTTTTAATGGTGTAACTTTTTTTATATCATCGATTAATGGATTTGATACAATCTTGTTTTCAGACCTGTATTAGGTCTTTTTGCAACTACTGAAAAATGCCATTCACATGGGAGATCCTGTATTTTAGCTTATTTAATATTATTACAGACATATTATGACATAATGAGACTGTATGGGGGGGAAAAAAATTCTGATCAAAGCATGAAAAAAAGATTAATACCCTTATTTAGAAAGAACTGCAAACACTGTATTTTATTCTATAAAAATGCTCACCTTTCTGACTCTAGACACCCAATTGTAAAGGCAGCAGTCCTCTTTAAACAAAGACAAATGTGACCATTTCCCATATCTGAAATATTTTGTTTTATTGAACCCATAATTGAGCCTCATAAATGAGGATTAAGAAATTATCTTAGTTATATTTGCTATTCATGATTGGAAAAGCTTTCTGTTGTTGTTTAAAATAAAAATAAAGTTGAAAGAAAATCTAAACTCCTTTAAGAAAGTTTTTTTTGTTCACTTTTTTTCTTGTTTGATCCTTAATTTTTTTTTTAACTTTTGCTGCTGGGAATCTCATGCTGTCATGGGCACTTGTGTGTTGGTAATTAAGCAGTGTTTATTGAACCTTTTTTTTTAACTTCAAAAAGAAAAATCAATTTATCTTAAAGCTATATTTAATATTTACCATAGTATAAAAAATTTTGTCTCAGCCCTGAAAATGATGACTTCCAGCTTATTATGCAGATCGTATCACAAAGTTACAATAGTCCCAAACAGTTAAAGGAATTTAAGGGGTGAAAAATATAGCTTTACAGGTCAAGAATACTCACAATTATACTTAGCTCTACTTGACAAAATTTTCATGCTTTCTGTAAAGCTCTAAGATAAAAAAAAAAAAATAAAAATCCATTAGTCTTCAGAAATCTGATCTTACAGTACTTAACTGTTAACAATTAATATTGGAGTATATGGCACTGTTCTGAGGAGGAGACTCCAAGAGTAACTTTAAAGATTACTTTTAATTTAACAAAATTTTAAGTGCAACATTAACATGACTAACAACTTGCTTTTCATTTTGTTTTTCAAATGTTCCTCTGTGAAAATGCAGGCACTTTTAGTTTTAAGATTGCAAAAAATCAACTATCTAATATGAGAAGTATATGAGGATAGAGTTCTTATGAACAATCTCATCACTCCTCTTGATGCTGAAGTCTCTAAAACAATTAAAGCCTGTTTGGGAAATGCAATCTAGTAGTTCCTTCTAAATCTAGTGCCAACATTTATAAACAAGGCTCAAGGGATTGCTATTAGAGGATTTTCTTTCCGGGCTTTAAAACAAAGTGTCAACTTTAGTGCTTAGGGTTTAAAATTCTTGCTGTCGTGGAAAAAAAGTTTGAATCTCAAAAAGCTTCTGGAAATGTCATTTGAAGAATTCAAAGCACACTTTTTCTTTTTTAACAAAACAATATAAACATAATCAAAAACAAATAAAAGTAACATCACCTCCAGATTCTTGAAAATACTTTCATGGTAGAATAACTCTCAATTTTGGATTTATTTTAATTGCCTTTATCTGATGGGGAAAAAATCTCAGTATCTTGAAATTTTTTAGAAGCTTTTTAACTTTTTTTCTTATTTGTAAACCCGCAGCAAAGTGTTTGTACTTTATCCTTGTATACAATACAATCTGTTAATGACATGTACCTTAAATTGTTATCTAGGTGTTACTTAGCTTTACAAAACCTTGATTTCATACTTCGTTCAGGCTTCAAGGGGATAAAGCAGGATGTGTACTTAGATCTTGGCATGATTGAATTTAGTTTGTTGAATACTGGTACATATTTGTGATCTTTTTTTTTCTAGCATGTGGTAAATAAAACATTGATTGGAATTAAAATCTATATTTTTTTTCACTTAATCTCTTCCTGAAAGTC
This sequence comes from Meleagris gallopavo, assembly GCF_905368555.1. NCBI lineage: Eukaryota > Metazoa > Chordata > Aves > Galliformes > Phasianidae > Meleagris > Meleagris gallopavo. The sequence continues at coordinate 23,957,440 of NC_139407.1, forward strand.
CACACAATATTTGAGCTGTCACATGAGAGTGTAATATTTTGCTTTTAATGAAATATGCTACTAAGAATCTGTCTGTAATTAGCAATGTGGTTTTTTTCTCACACTTTTTTTTTCTTTCTTTATAAAAAGATGATTTCCTTTCTGATGTCCATTCTTTGCTCTTGCTTTTGGCAAAGTCAGCTTCCTTCACTAAATCATCTTCCTCTTATTTGACAGTCAACAATGACAACTGAACCTATTTGGTTAATCCCCTATGGTTCAGTTGTAAATAAAATGTCCTGGGGCAGCAGGAAAGGGAGTCAGAATTTGACTTTGCTTGTCTGGTATCACAGAAGAGTTGCAATAAAGAACTAAAACCGTATGTGTACAAAAGCACTTGCTGGAAAAAAGTCAATTCTTATGTATGTATGCTACATAAACTATATACAGGTTGTCTCTTATGGAAAGAGATGTTCATAGGTCCAGATTCTACAATAAACCCTTTATGTCTCATGCATCTTATCTGACAAGTGAAGGTTAATCTGCACTGTCATCTATTACATAAAAGTGGCAGCATTTCAAGAAATTGGAGATGTTATAATTAAACTCTTGAAAACTTAAAATGCTGCAGCTCATAAGATGTACTTTGCAAGAAAATGAGACTTTTTCCTTATTTTTCCTTCTATTACTGGAAAATGGGAATGGAAGTTGTGCAGCAACATTCTTTTACTGTCATACTCTTTCCAAAGCCCAGTCCAGAGGGAATACGCATTTGCTCCTTTTCATTGTGGTTACTTAGCTCAAGGCTTTCTGAAGTTTGAAAGAATGTCTACTAGAGAAATGTTTTTCAGTGTTGCTTTTGCTCTGTAATTGAGGAAAATTTGCCTGAAGTCTTAAGAGAATTTTTAACAATTGTTCATTGATATTGCTGAAAAAGAAATAAAAATCCTTCATTTGAGAGATAAGTTAGCACTTCAAGTTCTCTATTGATTTTCTAAGTTGATAATTTTTTAATATGCAAGTCAAATGTGAAAGATTACTTGTACTGTATCTCTATAGATTAGTTGCAGCCTTTATACTTTTGGATTAATAAATGGTTGTTTTTGTTGAAGTTGCAGCCATTGTCAGATGAATCTACTTATTTTGTGCATCTTTTTCATATACGTGTTTGCATGTATATATGCATTTGTATATGCATATTTCCAAATTGCAGTGATCTAGAAAATGTTCCATCAGTATTTGTTGTGGCCTGTAAATTAGCTTAACAAAGACTGCTTCAAATCTGTGCGGAATTATGACCTGATGTGTGTTATAAATACAAACTCAATTTTAATGTAAAATGTATGATTTTAAAACAAAACAAAAAAACTTTCTGCTGAAGTTGAACCACCCTGTGTAAAATGGATATTCATATGATTTCTAGCAATAATAGTAAAAAATGAAAAAATCATTTCAAATGATTGTAGAAAGCTATAACCTTTTCACAAAGTAATCCATAACCACCATCATCCAGAACTGAGTATGCTAAGAGAATCTGAAGGAGGGAAAAAAATAAAATAAAATCAATGCTGCTGTTCTCTGAATTAACCCAAAATCTGCATTCAGAATATAAAAAGTAGAATGAAGAATAGGTGAATGGAAATGTAATCAGGAAAATTTCTTCAATCAGAGGCTTTTCTTCTATTTCTTTTATCACTCAAGATAAGTTTTTCTGATTCCAATGCTGTGTTCTATGGAGAAATAATTTCCATTTCAATAAATGAACTTCCCTTTAGGTTCACAGATTTAAAACTTTCCTGTGGTTTATTTAGCAGTTCTTATCTTTTCTGATTTGTTTTTGAACATAACAGGCTGCAAGTGGTTGTGATGAGACAGAAGGCCAAATGATTCTGCCTCTCATAGGGAGAAGATATTTATGCAAGACAACTTATAATACAAGAGGATTGATATATAGTAAATCATGAGCTGTTCAGAGTACTCCTTCATAGCATGCTTTCAACCATCACTTTCTCTCTGATGATAACAAATTAGCATCATGGCTATTATGCTTTCTGAGAACTTTAGTAGACTTTAGGCAATTTCTGTGAATAACTGTACGAAGCAAAACTTATGCTATTGGTATATTTCTTTAAGTGAAGGAGACTGATTTTTTTCAAGAGGAAATTTGTTGAAATTCCCAGGTGGTTGAATCATGAAGTAGAAAGAAAGACATTTAAATTTTATTTTTACATCTCATTTTCCCTTTCCTGTGTGAGGATGAACTTTTTTTGGAAAATGAATGTATTGACAAATTGTGCAGGCATATATACTTTTGTCAGTTAGCTCTAGCAGAACAATAACAGCTAATGTATTATAGGCTCGAGTATCATGGAGTGCTAAGTAGCAGATACTACATTTGTGTTGTTTTTTTTCTTTAGATATTTCTTTCAAACAATTAAATAGAATATTTACATGTTTCATTTTAGAAAATTACTTTAATCAAATAATAAAGGGAACATGCAAGTATTTAAATTTTTGCTATTGGGATAAAAATAGTGATTTATTTATTTATTTTTACTATCATAACAAAATCAGAGGTTTTAGGAAATCCTGAATTTTTTATGCTATATGTAAATCATACAACAGCTGCATTCCTTGTATTCTGTTGCATGAAATATTAATGAAGGAGAAACACTCACCTTTATTTTCCCATTAATGACGTGTGAATAATTTAACTCAGTTATATTTGAGTTAGCTGTCTGAGTATCTAAATGTGCATTTATCTGCAACTGTTTGTAGGAAGGGGGAAGAGATCTCTATGGTTAGCTATAACTACTGTAGCTGCTAGTTAGACTAATATCTCAGTGTTGGTTTAACAGAATTGCCTGTTATTAAAACCACAGCAACTGGCTACTGCTAAAAATGAATATTCTATGAAATAATGTTTTCACTGGATAAGTATTTTAATGGTTAACATTAATAGGTGCTGGTTTCTAACTGTACTTCCCTGTATGGGCTCAGGGTGAGTTACAGTGATGTCCACATTTGCCTCTCCAGCTGATTTTATTCCCTTGCTCTGAATTTGCCTTTGCCACTGTAGACTAGCTAGTTGGCTTGAGAAAATGCATGTTCTCTTCATAAAACAATATGATATCTATAAATGACCCTCCAACAGTAAGATTTATTTTACTAGAGTGAAAACATCATCACAATACTTACTGTATTTTTTTCTGTACATCCACTACAACATAATCAGAATCCTCATTTTCTGCCAAAAATAGTAAGGTGAAGATCTCTATGGGAAAGTGCAAATTGATTTATATCTCAGCCTCTGTTTGAATTAATTCTGTTATATTAACTGCACTTAGGTGCCTCTATCTGTTAGTTTTTCCCTCAAGTTTCATTCCAGAAGAGTGACTGCAAGCTATTTAATATAAAGAAAAGCCAGGTAATGAAAGTCATCAAGTAAAATTCAACTTTTTTTTTATCCCAAATATAGTGTCCAAAGTATTTGAAAATAATATGAGGGCTACTCTGAAAGCAATGACTCCTGTTTCACAATGGCCCATGATGTTAGAGGCAGATGTTGGTGGTATGACAGTAGAAATTGAACCTTCCCAACAATATTTCTTTATATTTTATGCTGTAACAGATGGCAGCAAAGGGGCAGTCTGACAGAATGGTGTCTGACATAGGAGTGTGTATAAAGAAAAGGAGTGTCATTGAATTCTCCATGCAGGAAAAAGCAGGAAAAAATTGCACCCAGTGACATTCTTGCTGAATATTTATGGAGAACAGACAGTGGTTGTGAGCACAGTGAGACAGTGTGTGAGTGATGTGTTTCAGTGGGGTAGCAATGGCATGAAAGACAAGCCAGGTTCTGGATGACCGTGCACAACTTTCATATGATGAAATGAAGAACATCTCGATCAGCTGATCCATGTGAATCTATTAACAGCAGTGACTATATTAAAAAAAACAGTTTTTTTGTAGCTGAGAATTTGCTTTATAGAATAGTATTATTGTTAACTTTCATCTGTTATAGTTTCCATGGAAATAAATAAGAGGGACTACTTTTGGAGCCACCTATGTGTTTAACAGCTGTATGATAAGAAATTCAGTACAAGCCTTTGTATTTTGATTTATTTATAAGATTTGAAATGTAGCCCTTTTGGCAGTCCGGAAACTAGGGAGAGACACCTTTCTTTAAATGCAGCTATGCTGAACTACATATGTTGGCATTAAGGAGAGAAAAACAAAATCTGTCTCTATATGCATCATATGTACTTTGTTAAGATGTCTTCTCTGCAGTTGCATTTGGCAGTAGTAATCATTTTATTAAAAACTATAATAAAAGGCAAGTTTGTTTCTGTAGAAGATGACTTTTTGTCTTACTACAACTGTTTTTATGGATAGAATTCAGAGATAAGTGCATGTGGTTGGCTTCTGAGTGAGGGAAAGTAAACGTAAGTTCCTGCTGTTCCCTCATTTTTAGATAGCTTTAATCACTTCTGGTGATGCATCTTACATATTTCAGCAGCAGCCAAGTTTTTAATGAAAGATGATTTGACCTTATTTGTTTATAAAAACTGTCTGTGCACAGTGGATAGTAATAATTGGGCTACTTCAGGGGTGCCAGGTTACTGGTCAAACTTGAATGATTTAAGCAACCTTTCTCAATTCATCAGGACTACTCTGTAACCAAATGTTCCATCTTTACCATAATTAAGGAGAATTTCATAGTTGGAAAAATAAAAGCAAGCACTAGACCAAATGCAATATAGAAAAAGATGGCAGGTGGCAGGATTGGTGAGGTTTCCTCTTCTGTAGTCTGAAAAAACCGAGGGATTGATGTTGAAGAGCAATGATCCCAAGAAAGAGCTCTGGGTTGTACCACTTGTGACCATCCTGCAAGTGGACTTAAATCCATTGGTTTTTACTGTTGAATATAATGTACTGTTGAATGCAATCTATTTTGTTTAGACAACTAAATATCAGTTGAATATTCATTTTTCTATTAAGGTTGACTCATGATGAGAACATAGTTGGAGTTATCCTTACTATTTTCAATTACTGTCAGTTCCTGAAGAAGGAAAGCTAAAATATAGTTGAGATGGGATTATAATTCCCTAACTTTGAAATTTGGCAGTTTGGGTAAGGCCAATAACCTGGAAATTGTTTAGGAAGTTATGTAAGAGGGATTGTAAGTAGAATATAATTTAATTTTCATAAAATTAGGGTAATAGCTTTCCAGGAAGTTTTAAACTTGGAGTAATTTTTCTTCCTGAAGAAGAAACGATACCCCAGAATTTATGTTATTTGGCAAATAAGTGAAAACAAGGTGTATCTGAAGTTGTTTTTTACCAAACGTGTAATGCTGATTTATTTAAAAAATTAAATAAATGTAAAAATAATAACATTAATTTAAAAAATGGGCTATGACAGAGGATCTTGAAGTATAGGAAATATGACAGAACCTGAACTTGTGCAACTGTGGACCAAATTACCATAAGCAATCTTCCTTTTAGGCAAACATTACATCCACCAATCAGAGACCATTTTGATGTATCATATAAAGTTGTCAAGAATTCTTTTTCACCTACAGAAAATTTTTAAAATGGAGGCCTCGTTGATTTCTATTTTTCTTCTTTGAGGATGGGATCCTCTCAAGGATCTGACTGTCTGAGGTTTTCCTCAAAGATGAGGAAGCTTTGGGTACTCCTAGGTAAAGTCTAAAAGCTAACATTTGAAGAACTTTAAGAATGCCTGCTATTATCACTTATTTAGGAAAAATGATGTTGGCTAGTATGAGCAACAATGAGCGGCTATAAGCTCAGTCACACTATTGACAATCAGGAATCTGAGCACCTGCTCATGCAAGCAGCTGTCTTGATGGTCTTGGCAACAGTGCGCAGGCCATGATTTAAGTGAGATGTGTTGATAATGAGTTTGTGGAGGAAAGGATATAGCTACTTTGTTACTGATTCTTCCCACAAGTGTGAGTCGCTCTTCTGACCATTTGTACCAAGAGGTAAGGAAAAAAGAGTAATGCTGTGGAAGTTTTTCTGCACGAGAGTAGTCCAATGAAAATGATGACAGCAGTGACAAATGACAAAGGATGAGTTGCATACCTTTCTAAAACCATTAATAAAACATAAAATGGCAAATGTCCCCAGATGACTTGATGTTGTAGGCACTTGCATGTAATTAAAACATCACAGCTATGCTAAAATTCCCTGGAGAGGATTGTGGAATGCCAGGCTTAGTATTGCTGTAGTTTTCTGAAGTATGACCATTGGTCATTATTTCCTCTTGAATCTATAATTGTTCTATCAGTGATGGAAGACTGAAGAAAAAATAACTCTGGGAATATTTCCCTTTTCTGTTTTAGAAACTTGGTCATTTTATTTTCTTCTGTCAGAAAAAGTGCAAGATCAAATATAGAATTTTGATAGGGACACTTCTATAAACAGAATAAAACTAATCCACCATTAACAGAAAGCAAACAAATGCACACGCGGATGAGAAGCAGGGACAAAAGCAATTGTGTATGTGCTCCTAAAATGCAGACTATAGTCTATATTATTTTGCAAATATGATTCATTAAAATCAGTAACAGGTCATATATTTTTCATAAATCCATTAATTCTATTAATTGTAAAGTAGTCAAAATGTGTCTGGCTTGTGCCACTATCAAATAATATATTTGTAACATCCTGTATAGTGAAATTCCACAGACTGATATTATATATTTATTTCAAACTCTGGACAAATGGATTCTATTTCACTTGCAGTGGGAATTACAAATTTTTCATACGTGTATTTGTATGCACATCTAGAAATTATCTGTATATTGTAATATGCTTTATCAGTTCAGTAGTAATAGTTAAGCCATTAATATGGTTATTTCTAAATAATAATTTGAATGTAAAAAGTTTTTCTCTTGCTCAGGACTGCCTTTTCACACTCTGATATTGTGCTCCTTTACTCCGCATGTCAATTTTATTATTTCACCATTTCTATTGGAAAATCTACATATTCAAGAACAGGAAGTTGTTTACAAGTTTACGTTGTTCCATTAGAATATGTAAAGATATGCTTTATTCCTGCATCCGCTGTTGATAATTTTAAATAATTTCGTTAGTATAGTCTTCCTCCTTTCATTAAAATACAGAAACTCAAAGTCATCCTGGTTCTTTAGATTTCTCGGTTGTGTAAGAGGAAACACTTAACCTTTGCATGGTTTTCTTCTGCTAGGATGCTTTTATTATGTTAAAAAGATATTCTTACTTTGAGTCATGAGGAGTTCAGCTGTAGTCTTTGCCCTCTGCTGAGGACATGAGTAACCTGGCTAGGAATAGCACATACCTGTGGACACAGAGGAAGACTACTTTGCTTCAAGGATGCTTAGGATTACTGTTGACAAGTACAGTTTGGGGAAGCCGAATGAGAAGCCTGGCTGTAAGTAATGATGTAAAAAGTCTGTATTTTTGCTCTTTGAGATAAGCTTGGCCAGTTTAAGTTTTGCCACTCTGGCTTGTTTGCCCTTGTCAAGTTCTGAGAATGCACCAGTTTGCAAACAGGGTGGATAATCAACAGTTGTACCTTCAAGGATGGATGTGATTTTGTTCTTAAAGGGGGACATAAAAATACTGAGATAATTAAGACGCTTAAAAATGATTACTACTCCTTAAAAATATCCAGTTTACATAAACTCATACAAAACAATGCTGTGGCATTTGAAGTAAGCTGCAGGTAGTGGAGCTGCTGAGTTGTAAACCTTGTGAAGTGGGTGTTAATTGCATGTTTTTGTCATGCGGGCACGTGCTGCTCTTGCTAGGTTATCTCAGGATGACAACAGATGCTGTGTCTGCTGATTGCACTGGGGGAAAAAAAAAATGGTTTCATGTCGTATCTGATATGCTAAGACCATGACCTCATCCCACGCAGGCTTATTAATAGTGATGAGCAGGAGTTAAGTCCCTTCACCCAATAAGCAACTTCTCTGAAATACTTTGTGCACTAGCATTAAAAGAAAAGTCCACTGATAATGACAAAACCAGACATTTCCTGCTGAAGGACAGGGTATACCTTTTCACCGGAAATAATACCAAGACATACCGCAATTTGGACTTCAGATATTTGTCTAAGAGTGAATCATTCTTAAAAAAAATTGTTTGATATGTGCTGCACTATAAATGCATGATCTCCTTTCACTGTATAGGCAATAGCTTTTTCTCGTGTAGAGTGTGTCCCTTACACCTAAGATGAAGGAAAAACATAACTAAAAGAGCTGGATTATTGTAATAGAAAAGAGTAGATGGATACTCTTAAAATTGATAGGATTTCTGTATTTCTCCAGTTTTATGCCCTCATTTATATCATACTATAGTGGTAACTCATCACAAAACTATGAGGAAAGGTGTTGCCCTTAGGCAGTGGATTCAGCATGATTTTGTCAATAGATCGCCAGTGCTCTCATCTGTATATATAGCTCACCTCATGACTAGTTACCCATAATCACTTTTGAAACAAGATTGCTGGAAATGATGTATGTGCTCTGCATCCAGTATTCAATGCCAGAAGTAAATTTACTAGAAAAATGATGTTCCTTTATAAACAATCAAACTCTGTGGCCAAAAGCAAATGTAAACTAGTAAACTCTTTCTTGAAGAGATATTCATCGCAAGTTTACTTAGATTTGATGCTCTGAACAAATATCCCCATTTAGGGAGATTTATTAGGAAAAGTGAATTATTTATGTATTGTCCTAGAATTATTTCCAAATATCCATTCTTGCTCCAAATGTTGTCATAATCTGAATTTGTCATTTTTTTTTTCACTCAAAAATATTGGTCTGAAGAGTTGCTATGAGTAGTGTTTAAGATTTTTTTTTTTAATCAAAGACTGAAAGATTCCAGGCTTTTTCATGTATTTTACTGACTTGCAGTAGAAAAGCTATTTTTAAATAATTAAATTCTGGATTAGATGGATGCAGCCATAAGTTCAGCAGCAGGAAACACTTAATGTGGTCTTCTGCTCATTTAAGGGATTCAGTGGAAATGCAATGCAATGTGTCTTGCAGCACAGAATAGCACAGCTGAATGTAATTCAAGAGGAGAACTTTGTCCTTTCTAAATCCTCCCTGGTCTACATAATATAAAACTTCAAGTTATACTATTACAGCCATTGAACTTACCTTAAGTTTGAGCACTTGATATTGAAGATAGAACATACGAAATGGGTTGTGGTGCTAGGATGGTTTGGCAGGGATTAATAAAGGATTACTATATATCATACAAGACTTAGTAGAAAACTATTTGAAAATCTTTTGAATTGTCCAACAGTTAGTACAGTTGGATGCTGGATCTTACAATGGGGACATCTTGTGACAGGCTTTAACTTGACTTTTCCTGGTTCTGTGCTATGATTTTGATACTGTAAGGCACAAATATGCTTTTCTTCAATACAACCTTCCCAGTTACACTTTGTTGTTTTTATTTTTGTTTTACAATTTGATTCCTAAGCTGTTTTTGTCTTTCTGTAACAGTACACTTTAATCTCTCAAGCAGTGTTACATGGGAACATAATAAGAATGTGATTAAATCAAATTATTCTTTGTTAGATAGACTTGTAGTGCTAGGCCCGGTACTTGTGCATTCTGAGCAATGGTATTATTATTATTTACTTGCCAAGTGTACCACTAGATTGTTGGTACTGTTTGTGATACAATTTGTCGTGCAGACAACATGAAATTCCTAAAATAAATGACTCCACAGAAGCTCCCAGCAGCGTCTAAGTTCCCAGGCCTGTGTGTGCAGTGATTTGCTTTGCATCTTTTTCAGGTTATAAGCCAGATCTGTGCTGTCCCACCATTCAAGCCTTACTCCAAGCTCCATTCCTGACTTGGTGTTACTATCTCCAGTCTCTATTTTGTTTAAATGTGCATACTTTCATAAATTATTCTGGATGTAGGCAGAGTGGGGTTCTTTTATTTTTTTTTTTGTTGTTGTTGTTATCTTGTTTTCTTGCTGGAAATCTGGAAAGCAGTGGATAAAATCAAATAGTCACTTGTTAATGTAAAACTGAGAAAAGTTTTACAAAGACTGAGACTGATCTCTGAACAGTCAGTTGGAGAGCAGTATTATGAGAATGTGTTTCTAGATAATGTCCTTATGTTGTCCTGTAAGCATCATCACTGCTAGACCTTTAATTTTAAATTAGTGACAGAATTGCCCTGAAATTAAACAGCTTGCGAGTTAGATGTTAGACTGTCAAAACAATGTTGATTGAAATTATGCAAAATAAAATCAATTCTGTTTAACTCAACTGCAAACCATCTGAATTTTTCTCTTTAGAAAATTTACAAATATATCATAAATATTCATCCCGAGATCAATCTGTTTCTTCTCCACTATTGAGAAAACATTTATTTTTAGTTGTTTATATTCCACACGCTCCACTGATCACTAATTTTCAGGATCAATGATGTTTTCAAAGAACGCCTCTGCACTACACTAAGCTTGAATAATGCTCATAGGCAGAGCTTTCCACTGTGCCTATTGCGCATATTTTATCACCTATTCAAAGTAACATGATTTGAATATTTTACTAGAGACTGAATCTTGGGTAATTAATATCCTACCACTTAAATAGCTCAACAAGGATTGCTTTATTACCTTCATTTTGATAAATATAGCTAACAGATTCTTGTAATAAATTAGGATTTTTTTTGGTGATTTTACAATTTGTTTCTTTCTGAAGTGTATTTACTGTGATGAGAAAGATTAAGGGTCTTTTTGGATACTAAGAAGAGCTTAAGGAGAAGGTGCGTTCGCTTGGCAGCTTTCTTTTCTCCAGTATCTCTTATACGGTGTTCTTTGGGGGCAAGGGGAAGGAAGTGTGTAGTTGAAGGGTTTTTGCTTTTCTCTGGAGTGACAAGCATAGGCGACCGTCTGAAGAGCACACAGTGGGTCGTGGTAGGGGTGCTGTCCTGGCGGGGAAACTCATGTGGTACATGCTCTTTGAGGAGGAGGAAAGGAGTGCCATCCAGATTGCAGACATAGCTCAACTGCCTGCACAACGCATCACTCCCCGGTTGTGTTGCCAGGTGGGAATCAAACCCCGAACCTCTGGATCTGGAACACAGATCCCCTGCTGCTTCTAGGTAGAGGCTGCTATGTAGTCTCCAAGTGCCTTTGGGTGGACGCGCCTCTTGGTGCCGACCAACTGACCTTCGTATTCATGTGGGTTATGCTCTTCCTCCTCAGTTTTTGCTCTTGCTCTTTAATGGAGATGGGAAGGAAGATCCATCTGTGCCCTTTGGAAAGGGCGTGAGGTTGAGGGGAGGAGTTCATTTGAAAGTATCTCCTTCCCTTCCCTGTACACCCTAGGAAAAAACAAAAAACAAAAAACCCAGGGAGGCGTTCTCTGTGTCTGTGCCATGTTTGTTCTCTTGTCGTTGTGTTTTTAAAGGAGATTTTATGATGGAGTGGAAAAAGTGAAATGATTAGTTTTGCATAAAAAAAGAGAAAAGCTTAAAAAAATTTCTACAGGGAGAGAGAGAGAGCGAGAGAGTTTAAAAATGAATAATAAATGCAGTGATTGCACAAACTGTAGTGGTATTAGGCGGTCCTTAGAGAAAAGAGTATTTTGTAGTATCGAAGCATTTGTGTGTGGGATGGTGTTTGATTGCTTGAACTGGAAGGAAAGGAATTCTGGGACTGGCAGTGATCTTCGAGTGGAGAAGGTGAGTTGTGTGTTGGAGGAACCCCGTCTGTCTGCAGCCCCTTCTGCCCACACCTCCTACATGTTGGAGTTCCCTTCCCTCCCATTCCTCTCTTGTGAGCTAAGGTGGAGTCTCCAAATGGTTTTTCTGGCCAAGCAACCTTCAGCAGTGGCCACTCCTGGCCCACCACGTGGAAACAGTTGACTTTCTTTGCATGCATAGCAAGCTGCTAAGATCTGGGGTCAGCATGTACTTTTCCTGCCAGATTGCTGCCTTTTCTCCCTTCCCCTTGTCAGAGCAGGATATAGCATGGTGAGCTCATCTGGGAAGGGGATGCACCTCCCCTCTGTGGGGTCTTTTTAAATTGAGGCAGGGGAGGTTTAAGTTAGATATTAGGAGGAAGTTTTTCACTCAGAGGGTGGTGATGCACTGGAACAGGTTGCCCAAGGAGATTGTGGATGCCCCATCCCTGGAAGCATTCAAGACCAGGCTGGATGTGGCTCTGGGCAACCTGGTCTGATGGTTGGCAACCCTGCACATAGCAGGGGGGTTGAAACTGGATGATCTTTGAGGTCCTTTTTAATCCAGATCATTCTATGATTAATTTCCAGAGTTCTGAAAACAGTCCCAGTGCTCACTGCTACTCTACTAATTCATTTCTTGATCTATGATCTACTATTTCAAATATCTATAGTTTCACCGGGGTATGAAGTCAACAGAACAGTCATGCATGTGTGTAGTAAATTTTAAAAAAAACTATTAAAAATATAGTGAATGCTGAGCCAAAACCCTACAGTGTGTAGTTAATTTGAATTCTGAAGAGCTTATAAGAATTCCAGAGAAACATATCCTTATATTCTCTTGTTGTATACGTTTTCTTTGTGGTTTTGTTTTGTTGGTTTTGTTCTGTCCTATTCGGTTTTGATAATCACAATGTAGAAATTCTAAGAAATTTGATGAACTTTTCTATTTGCTATTTGCTATCTATTTTTATTATTTTAAAATTTCTGGCTACTTACCAGGTGGTTAGATAAGATGCATGTTAACTTCTGTGGATGCAATATAATTTTGCAAGTCCAGTCTTCCTGACTGGTGGCTTGATATCATTTCTGAATAGCGCAAGAATATATGATTGCATTTCTTCAGTTGAAATCTGTCATAGTGATTTTTTTTTGTACTTGCTGTTGATGAATATTAGATATAGTCCAAATTCTTCTTTCCACAATTTGCTATCTTTGTACTGGATAATATTTATTGTAGTTGTATCCACATAATTTATTCTCCCTGAGTCTAAGTAAACATCGTGGCCTTGTAAAAGTGTTAGCAGACTTACGAATAAGTTCCATCTAAGCCTGCTGCTCTCCTTTTGTGATAATTTAACTATTTTATAAGTTGCTAGAGTGTTTTTACTTTTGCATTTATAGTTTCAAACTTTGTAATGGCATAATGCATCTTCAGTAACAAAAGTGCAAATTTATTATAAACTGTGAGAACCTCTTTCCTGATATTGCACAGTGTAAGTGGATGTGTAAATGGATATTAACTGTCTGTAAACCATGCTCTGTGCTGCTGATTTTGTTTTTTGCAAGAGGGTTGAAACCAAACTGACTACATATGCTTTATCATTCAAATTCATGTTGATTTCAAATAATTAAAAAAAATCAGTGTTCATTTTCCAAGATGTGAGCATACAGTAGATTAGAAACAAGACTAAAAAAAACCATAGGTGTAGATAGGTATTGACATGGAGATTAATGACAGCACAAAGGAAAGAAACTGGTGTTTTCCAAAAAGGACAAGTTTCTGGGAAGTGGTAGGGGTGAAGGATTCAGAGGGTGGAATTTTGTGATTTTTTAAATTACCTTTGTCAAAAAAGTTCAGGATCAATACATAGTCTCTTTCTTACCATGTAATTCTTTCACTGTGGGGCCACCACTCAGTCAGCAGGAAAGTATATTTTCCTCTTGACAAAAATCTGGCTCGTGAGGACTCTAGGAGTACATTTAAGAAGTATGAAGAATAGTAGAAATACTTAAATATATATAAATATACATTCAATAGCTTGAAAGCAGGTGTTGATGAACTTTGCAGATGCTGCGAGTGATTTGCACTGAACTGCAATAGCTAAAATATTGGTATTATCACCACTATTTTCATTGAAAATCCAAAACACAACATCACGAGCCTCCACAAAAGAAAAATAAATATTTCCAAGCCAAAACCATGACAGTACTTTAAACATTTTCTCATTTCTATCTTTTGCTACATTGCAGACATAAGTAGTAAATTCTAGAGATCTTCCTGTATAAAATGTGTAGTTACTAGCAATGAAGCAGTAAGTTACCTGCTTTTTCCATCTGAAGTCTTTCCATCTCATTTCTGGTCAGAGCTTTTTACTGTCACAGAATCTGATGCTTTCTTTTTTTTTTTACGCACTTGCTCCATGAGTTATTAAGAACAGATTCAAATCAGATTGCTGTTAGGCAGTGCAAATGGTAAATAATTATTTTTGTTTGTCCTCCAGTCTTTGTTAGTTTCTCGTTTGCTGCCCAATTGTTCATGATTTAATGATCTTCCATTTGTATTTCTAGTTAGTCTGTGTATCATATTCTCTGACCCATGTAGTTTACATTTAGTATGTGTTCAAACTTTACCTGTCAATTTAGTAAGGTCATCCATAGGGACACGCCTGGGTTAGTTACTCATGGGACAGGCCATAGCCCTTGCTCAAGCCTCAGTCATATCTAGTACCAAAAAAATCTCAGTATCTATCTAAATAAACTGAAGATTTGTAAGTTACATGTTTGGTAATTTTGTTTGTTTATTTCAGCATCAAAGGCTTTGCTCAGAATGCTACTGTTCTTCTACTGTGAGGCACAATAAAGGTCAAGGCAAGTAGTACAGTATTAGAAGTCAAATATTGGTTTTCCTCCCACTTAGTTTTATTTTACATGACTATCCTTGAATAAGGAGTGAGAAAGAAGGCAAGTTCAGACTGAATTGTTGTTCAGCTGCTTCCAGATACGACTGTTTACGGCCTTCAACAAATCCATGTTTAGTTGAAATTACATGCTGCCGATGATTGCAATGGTTCTCACATGATATTAGCACTGTCACTGTGAAATAAACTTGCATTTGTATAAATATACACCAATGAGATCAGGATTTGAGCTGCAGTTAGTCTGCCTCTGGGTATTTCATTGTCTAAATGAAATGACTGTTGAAATTGGAGCATAGATTCTAGCTGCATTTTATGAGAAGAAAAAGTATTTTACCAAACTTCACCCTGTCTAGACATCAGTCCTGTATCTCAGATTAAAACGTGCCTTCATGGTGCTACTAGATTGATGTAGAGTAGAACCCTGAAATCAGAAGAGCTCATGTGCTGAGGCAGCCATGACAGGAGAAAGTCTGCAAGCAGTTTGCTATAATGTGTTGATGAAGGATGTTTATATTCTGGAAAAAGTACAAAACTAGATAGCATTTGTATTTGTAAATGAGCATGAATGCATACGTATTACATATGATGTCAATCACTATCTGTCCACTTTTATGTGATGTACAGAGCCTTCTTATTGTGCGTCTCATTTTTTAAAAGTAATCCAATTCTGGAAGGGAAGTCGCTTTTCAAAAAGAAGTGCAAACTGGTCACATAAATCTCTAGGCTTAAATATAGCAGAATGTTGCAGGATGATTTTTCCAGACCTGGATGTATTTACAGGCAATATGTTGGCAGATGCCATTGGAAACAGAATCACCAAAGCAGAATGAAACTAGAAAAGAGAAATGAAAAACAGAATGCAATGGGACCACTATAAAAGGAATTAATCTTGGTTTGCCTAATCTAAGCATTACCATTTTGACTGGCTTGGAGTCAGGACTGGAATAAATCAGATCATTAGAAAATTTAGTTTTGATGAAGAAGAAAATTACTTCAGGAGATAAATTGTTGTTCATCATTGTCCACAGAAGAAAAAAATAATTAACCTGCCTACAGCTTAATCTGCCTTTAAACATTTTTTTAAAGAGTAGTTTTTTGAGTGTTTTGGCTTTGTAAAAAACTGAAATGTTAATTTGAAAAACCTTTTCAAAGATTATATATGGATATCTGTGCTAAATATGAATACACATGATGAAGATAATTAACTTCTTCCTTTTAAAATAGCCATATTTACAAGCTCAAGAGGACACTTTAAGGGTAAAAGTCAGTTGTAAAGGCAGTAATGGAATATTTTGAGACTGAAAAGCACATTTGTTTTGCAGAACACTGTTTCAAGCAGTAGGAAAAATTTTCCAGGGGATAACAATTAGTGTTTTTTGAATGGAAAACACCCTGGATGTCTCTATGGAAATGAGGCATGTGAAGAAACAATTTTTTTTTTTTTTTTAATGGGCATAGCAACAGTATTAAAAGTGGGAACTGTCCTCTCTTGGTTTACTACAGTTCATATTTGAGCTTGCTTGTGCTTTGAACATTTCAGTGTTGCTATATTATTACTCTGACCAGAGATGTATAGGAATGAGCATAAAAGATTTTTGTGTCTTATTGTTCTATAAACAGAAATGGGTAAAACATAGTAAAAGGTAAATCCTGTGTGGGAATGGTTGAAGTTTTCTTAAGATGAATATCATTAGTTTGTGCCAACATACGGCAAAGGGAAAGAGGAGTCAAAGAAGCAGGAAAGAAATTGATGCATGGTACGGTCAATGTTTTGTCTTTAGCGCTCATCATTTGTTCAACTCATTTCTCAGCTTTCAAAAGTCACCAAATAAGAGTTCTGTTGTGGAATGTGCGCTAAATATTTTATCCAAATTTTTTCAAGACCTTTCATCTCAGCCTGGTTGTTGTCCGGAGAACAGAAATGTGGGTAGGCTAGAAGAGAATCTTCTGGCTTGATGCATTAGAAGACAATTGTGATGCTCGTTGCAATAGAAAAAAAACATTGAGAGATAAAGCAACAGCTTCAGATCTGGCTCCTGGATTTATAGTCTAAAATCATAGAAAGGATCCAATTTTGGGAGACTTCGGTATATAGAAAGGTAAATGTCATTCTTTATCGTAAAATACATATTTTAATAAAATATTGGCCTTAAAATTAATATTTTATTTAAAATTTGTTAGCTAATGGAATATTTCTCACGTGTTTTCCTTTATCGGGGATGACAAATATTTTAGGGAGGGTTTGATACAAGAAGTCTTTTATATTTAAGTTATATTTAACCATATATTCACCTTAAACCATACATTGCATCAATACTAAATTGAAAGTATAATTGTATTTTTGTTGGTCATATTTTTCCCTTCAGGTGTCTGAAGTTTTGTTTGAAATACATTCAGCAGTGGATTTTGCTGACACAAAGAGTGAAATTATATTTATGCCTAATAACACAGGCGTAACTTCAAAATGTTTCATTCAAATACCTCCTGAATTTTTACCCTCATGGTAGACTAAACAGTCTGGGACCTTGAGGCTCTGAAGAAGACGACTCCGCTCTTATATGACAGTGATTCAAAACATAGCTCGAGGAGGCCACCTTTCACTGTTGGACATGTAGGTCATGACAGTTCTTCCCTGAGGTTTAAATATGCAGTACTGACATGAGTACAAAATCCATTGTTATTGCTGTGTTATTTTAGACACTGACCTAGCCCTCAAATTAATGAACACCATCACAGCATTTTTATTTTCATTAATTAGGTAATGATCTCTGGGGACAAACAGCTATATGTAAAACTCCTACTGCCCTCAGTGTGAAGGAACAGTGTGTACTTTATGCAAGGAAGACAAGTTGATTAAAGAGCAAGGTTAATTAATTTGGACAGGGGAACCTGAATTTAATCTTTGTCATTACTCCATCCACACTTTTTCCATCTTATTTTTGCCCCAATTCTCAAAGGGAAAATACAGTGGAGACCTGACTTTTCTGTATCTTTCCCAAGCTAAGCCTATCAACCTTGTTCTGTTACTGCTGGCATAGGCCATCTCTGGAGAGAAGTGAGGGGTCATGTTCAGACCGGAAGGTTTTTGTGATGCTTATTCCTCATAATACATAAAGTATAATGATTCTCAAATCTGAAAGATTTGAGTTGCTAGGGGAATTTGAAATTGTGCCAAATCTTTTAAAATGGTTTGTGACATTTAAAACACTGATGCTTTCATATTTCAATAACATGTACTTTATGTAAAATATTAATTTCCATCTATTATTTATATCTGATATCACAATCAGAATTTATTCTTTTAATAATATGGGATTCAAATTTTTAACTATAGAAAAACAAATTGAATTTTTCGTACATTTTTACAGAAAATAAAACTGAATTCTAAAGAGTTGCTGAAAGTGAATAGGTCTTGACTTAGTCTAGCTCAAATGTGTGGATAGCTGTAGAAAAGAGGACCAACCTAATTCAACAGATATTGAAGATTATCTTTCTGGTGAGATATTTTTTTGAATATATGTTGTTTCTCCAAGTCTATGAGGACTCCTGTTGTGTAGAAGAAATCAAATGCCTTCTCATAACTGCTTAATATGTTAGTTGCTAATTAAAACACACGCAAAACAAACAAACAAAACCTTAAAATATTTTTATATTATATATTTTATCAAAGCAAAACTGCAGTCCTCTGAAAATTCAAGTTTAAAAAACAAATAAAATAAATCCAAGCATTTTGGAAAAGTTTTCTCTCTTTCCTAAACTGCATATAAAAACAATCTTTTAGTTCAATATTAATTTGAGCTTATAAATGTCCAGCTTTTGCTTGTTTTGATTTCAATTCTTTATTCCCTATTTTGTTATCCATATGCTGATATATTTATTGTGTAATTTCATGCTTATTCTTAAAAATTAACTTGTAACATAACTCATGCAGGGATAATGCTGGTAAATAAAAAATAATTTGTGACAAAACAGAATTCACATTTTTCAGCAGGTGGTATAAAGGTTTTCATGTACTTTTGCCACTTCAGTGGTTTCAGCTATCCTTCTCTGTTTTCCTGACTCCTAGATAGGAGTAGAGAACAGTCTGGGGTACTTTAACTCTTTGTCTTATGTGAGACAATATTAATAGCAGTTACGGTATGTATTTACATGAAGATGTGCATTTATACCAGAAGTTTGAAATGTTCATGGTTGTCTAGTCACTGGCTGAGCTCTCACAAAGCTGAAATACATTTTGCTTGAAATGTCTACATAAGAAATTTCAAAAGTCCTTTTTTGAATAATTCTCCAAGATAGTAGATGCCTGAGTTTCTTAGACCACGTATTGCAAAGAATTTGAACTATTTTGCTGAACTTGTTTGATCAGTTCTGTTGATGGATGGGGTGATTTGTCCACTTGTTCAGACTTACTCACACATGGTGTTCTCTTCAGCATGTTGGATGATCCATAGTGTCACTTGAATGTGTGATCCCTATGTTCCTTGTTCAGCAATTTGCCAGTGCATATTCACATCCTTGCTGCAGTCATGAAGACACTTGCAGTGGCTTGAAACCCACAGGAGCATAATCAGTTGCCAAGTCAGTAACTCATTTTTGTGCATGAGAAAATAAACTGTTCTTTGTTATGGGATTCTGTGTTCTTTCTGCTGCTTCTGGCTGCTGTCATGAGCTCTTTGTATGTTTTCACATATAAGTAGTGTGTATGCAGTTTCTTCCTAAGCCACTTCCACATACCAGTCAGTTCATCCCCCCAAAATATCAGTGTTTATTCTAACTTTTTTGAGAATCAGGAGATACTTATGGAGGATAACAAAATGTAAAACCTTGAACTGATATATCCATAATATTTTGGTAGAAACAGTAAATAATTCTGATACGTTATATCCCAAATGGTATATGGCTGACTTTCTGTGCACTTTTAGTTGAACTTTTGGCAGTTTTTGTTTTTTACAATCTTTTATTCAAACACAGACAAAGAGGAATTCAATTTTCTTGATAAAAGAGGAAAATAGGCTTAAAATATGTTAAGAGATAAAGCACCAAAAATAAAGAAATTGCCAGGAGAATGAGATAATGTCCTATCAAGCAAGATCAGTCTAGTTTCTATATGGAGAACTTTCTACATGGAAAATGTAGAGGATGATGATGAAGTGCAGGATATTTTCCCTGTTGTGTAGTAGATTCTGTACATATGAATTAGCCTTGCTAACTATAGAGACTGGAGAAAAGGGATAAGTAAGTAATTTTGCTTGTTGCAAATGTAAGAAAATTGTGTTTGGCCTCAGCACAATAAGATTAGAACTGAAGGTGGTTATGTGAAAATTCTGCTTCAGACATAAAACATAAAGATGGGAGTTACTTTGAGTGTATTCCTTGTCTGAAAATTATTAAGTAGATGAATGTCTATCTGTGCACTTTAGGTTATAATGTTAGTTATCATCAAACATGGAAAACATTAAATATTGATAGATAATTAAAGAAATCATTAAATGCTCTGTTAGGGAAACAGCATTTTCAATCTAATAACCTAGCATCTTTATAGGCATAGAAAACTTGGCTTGGTTTTGTGCATGGAACACCTTCTTGAGAGGACTGTTTGGCATTTAATCATGCAGTTTCCTGATGGTTTTGCATTATCAAATCATTCAGTACAGCCTAGTTGCTAAGAGCTTAGTACAACAGATTTCTTGGGGTTTATAAAGTATGAAATGAATAACTATTCTCATATGAAGATTAGCTGGAAGAGTTAGTGTAACATAGGAGATGAATTATTTTACAGAGACTGACTCCTGAAATTGAGAAAGTAGTCTCTTATTTATTTTTTTTCTTTCATTATAAAACAATTTTTGATAAATGCAGCTGTTGGAATACGTTTCACCAGATACACATTCATTACAATTTTTGAAAAAGGAGTCAAAATATCTCCATGAAGTATTTCTCTCTATTAAAAAAAAAAAGGCTGTCTGAAATGAAGATATGATGCCAAACTTGATATTTATGCACCTATTATGTATTTCTCATAGTATAAATCAGTAACAGGTATTGCGGTCATAGGTTCATATAGTGATATAGACCCAAATTTAAGTAAATCAACTGACCCATTGCAACATCCAGTGATCAAGTTCTAAATCACCCAGATTAACTGTTAAATGGTGCTTGCTGAGGAATCACTTTGTAGTGGGTAGTTTTCTTGGAACTGTAATTCATATAGTGGTGCTTTTTAATTATATTTTTACTAATTAATTTACTATGTCTTTTTTGGGATGCTAATTCACTATTCCTTTCAGCTGTCTGCCTGAGTAAAATTGTTTCAAGTGACTGTAAATGGATTTTTTATAACTGAGCTTCGCCTGTTGGTTTCTGTGAGTGACATGAAAACATATGATATTAACTAACAAAGTTTTCCACTTATTTTCTTTAAAACAAACCAAAACGACAACCTAGAGTATAATGTATTTTCCAAAGGGTTATGTATTTAATTCTCTGCTCCATCTCAATTTGAAGATGTTGTCTGATAACAAGCCAGGTCCTTGGAAAACTAGAAGGAGCTCTGCTTAGGCTAGGGCATAGGATAAAGATATTGCAACTTTTTGGAACATAGATGACATCATTGTAGTGCTAATTATGTATCTCAAGGATCTCTGCATGCGTTTTAAAGAAAAAAAACATTTTGTACCTCATGCAGCATACTGGAAATGGACTCACGCTGTGTGCACATATGCACAGAGCAAAGTGCAACACCTTGCAGATAGTCCAACACACATCTGTTAGAGCTTTATATAAAGGAATAGCATGTGAATAAACATTCAGTACTGGTCATTTACCTTCAGTGGCAGAAAACTGTTTTTTAAGTGGCACTTTTTTTTACATAGCCAATTCCTTAAGCAGACAATATCTTTTATTTATTTATTACTAAGAAAGTAGGCTATATATACACTTGTATAAACCATTTGGAAAGTGTCTGAAATACGTTAATTTAGCAACTAATGAATATCATTAACTCATTGGGATTGTTTTAGAACAATGTCATGCAGAAAATTTCAGATATATCTTTATTCTGGATTTTTGAGTTGTACTGTAGAAATCAGACACAGATGGCTTGTTTGGATGCGTCAGCCTAAAGTGAAGAAATCTCTGTTGTTGTTTAATTTTATTTTAGCAGATCTGATTCTAAGGAATTCTGATTGGAGCTCAGAATTGTTCCTTCCATATCCCTTATAGTGTGAATGTAAAATCCTGAAGGGACGACATTTTTTGAAGGTGATATGCTGTGATATTTGTTCATATTTTATCATGGAGTTTGCTCTGTTAGGAATAATTAATGATAAAAAAGGCTCCTGAAAAGTGATTATTAACTGGAATTCAGGTGATATTAGAAACTGTGAGAGAACTTACCTTTAACATGGAGCATATTTTTAACATGATCCGAGATACTTATGGCGTGGGGTTAAATTATTTTCATAAGTTTTGTATCTTCTTTTAACACCTGAGTAGCGAGAAAAAATGGTCTTCAACGTATACTTTTTAAAGTGGTTTTATTTTTCCTTTGTGAAATGTCTTGCCTGAATGTTGCATATTTTGGAGGCTATACAGCCATGCAGTAGCTTGGAGTGTGATGATATTAAATTTTTCATAAGCATTACTTTTCTGCGTTCAGTTGTCATGGCTTAGGCTTATTGTACTGATTCTATATGATTTGCCTGTTTGAAAGGGAATGTCATAGCTTCTTACAGTGACCCATACTGAGTGCTTAGGCTGGCTTTATTCTGACATTGAGCAGTGCAAAAAAAAAAAAAAAAAAAAAAAAAAACCTTGAAAATTTGTTAATAGACTTAATGAATTTCTGAAAGCATTGCCAAAAAAAAAAAAATCAATTTCCTTCTAATTTTTAACTTGATAATTTTTCTAATCCAATTTTGCACAAGTGTACTAATTTTTATGGTGACATCTCAAAAATCTATTTAGTTGCCATATATGATTCTTAGTACACTTTTTATCTAGCCAGTAAATTCAGCTTTGTTTATTCTCTAGGCAGTGTAATTTGTTTTTCATGAATCCCCTCCACAAATTCTAATAACTTCCATAAAAAATATCCATCAACTATGCCACAAAAAGAAATAATTTACCTGCGGTGTATTAAAATCCTTGTTTTGACACAACAGTTAACTAATAAATCATACTGGTTTCAATTCTGACGTTGTCTATAAATATTCAATTTCATGGAATAGATTTCATAAGGAAATATTTACGTACTTCAGAGAAATCACTTCATGCAAAAAGTTTTGATGTAGATACTTATAGTGTTTGTAAAAGACATTAAAAAATGATGCAAGTGAATACTCCTTGTTAGTATTCAGTGCTCCATTTTTATTTTTCTGTTTTAATGTCAGGATTTTTGAAAACTTAATTGAGCTCCCTTGTGTTTGTTTTTCCTTACACTTCATAGTAAACTTAGCTCAGAATTAGTAGCATTTTTCAGGAGCTTAATGGCTTCAAAGAGAGCTTGATACTGATCAATGTCTTATTTTCAGGATACTGTATCTGATCTACATTCATGGAAGTAGGTAGTCAATGCAAATGTTCCACCTATACAGAAGCTAGAATGAATGAATATGCCTGAATAGGACTGAAAAATATTTTGACAACTTTTTTCATTTATTCAGTGTGCCAAGAAAATAATTTTTATTCACTTTAAAAATAGAAGAAACATATGGAACAGTTGAGAATTAATAATTGTGCAGTTTTTATTTTTGTTGTTTTGGTTTGATTTTTTTGGTGGTTTTTTTTTTTCATTCTAATTGTGAGAGTATCTTATGAAGATAAGAGATGGTTATGTGAATAGTAAATAAACAAGACTTTTTTGCATTGCAGTGCAGGTAATTAAACTATGTCCATGTGCTCCGCATTTTCAAACACAGTCTAACGAATGTAGATCTTGACAACTTTGAAATATACCTTTTCATATTTCTGACAAAATTTTCATATGACTTCACCTGAAAGGTTTAAAATATGAAATAATTAGTATTATTTAATTTGTAATTTTGTAATACTGAATTGAGGGTGTTTTGTTTGTTTGTTTGCTTTTTCCTGATGTCTTCTAAATTAGATTTTCATATAAATACAATGCACTAGATACATATCACTATTGGACTAGATATCAATATTGGACTAGATGATCACCAGAGGTTCCTTCCAAGCCCTACAGTTCTGTGTCAGTAAAGACACAGATTCCCCTTATCTGACCCACACTGACCAAGTAGTCAGTCTCAAACTAAGTTCCATATTCTTTCCCTAGGCTATCGAAAAATAACCTCCTTTGAAAAGTGTGTAATTTGATCTATTCTGAACCCCAATTTGAGGATAGGATTACATCTTGCTATGAAAACTTTTCTTCAAGTACAGATGAAGTTTAGATAATTAGATAATAGACACCTCTCCTTTACGACAGCCAGTGATGCACAGGGTGACCTGTCTAGTCTGAAACAGAAGCAACTTTACCACAGTTAATTAGGTGTTGGAGTACAGATGATGTGTTGCATCCCATGATAGGATGTTGTTAAAAAATAGCACCTGTATGACTCTTTGAGCGGTAGAAAGAAAGGAAAATGTGGCAGTGACAGGGATTCAACTTTATGAATTGCCTATGTATGCAAAGGGTAGGAAGAAAAAAAAAGTCGGTGGTGCACCAAGGAGAGAATACTGAAGATGTGTGCAAAACTGCATTTGTTTTTGTTTTTTTGTTGGCAAAGTTGTCAGCTTTTTAAACAGGTATATTATTAAAAAAAAAAAAAAATTCTTGTGCTAGCATTTTTATGAGTTATATCATAGATTCTTGAACTCCTTCTCTGTAAATATTTATGGGAATATATTTCAGAGAATCAAAATAGATTCTGTTGTTATTTGTTATTTGTGGTCTTTTAAGTTGAAAAATTTTATAAGGGTACTGTTTAACTTGGAGGCTTTTAATTTCTGCCCACCTAAGCATGTTAAATTACAGTCTGTTTGATACAGCTGGCAGTGTTTGGGAGTTGTATCCTGCACGTTTTCAGAATGAATGAAAAACAAGAAGTCTTGTGATTCTGTACACTATTTTAGTTAGAGAACAGAATTTTTTGGAATTATTAAAATTGAAGATTATTCTGGTATTAGATTGAAAAAAACGCTTGGCTACCTTTTCTAGTATAACAGTTTTCTTTAGACTTTTTGGCATTTAGCAATGCCACAGTGATGCTAGAAGTAAAACAATTTTCTCAATAGTATATTTTACTTCCAAAAATGCTAACATACATAAGAGTTTTAGACTACATTTGCTGTTATTTATTTGGAAACTTGTGTTTAGATGTTGCTAATCTCTTTTGCAAAAAGCAGTACAATGAAACTTTTAAAAGGCTGTTGCTAATGAACATCATCTTAATATGTGAGCTCTCCAAAATTAAAAAAGGGATGAAAGAAAGAAACCAGAAATATTTAACAGTGTTAGAGAACAAAAGTGGCAGCAAAATTAGATATCTTTGCAAGCAAACTTCTTTTTGAATTGTGGTCTTCAAAGGTCTCACAATTTGTTGTATGTGACACATTTTTTGAGAATTTTGTTTATTTGGATGGATTTACTGTTAGTCCTCCCAATCAATATAGCTGTTAATCATTGGAAAGGAAATTAGTCTAGCACTGGCACCTGATTCTGCCCCAAGAAGTCTTATAAATCACAATGACAGTAGCTGTAAATTTTGAACTTAATCTATTAACTTCAAAGCAAACCCTGGAAGTCTAAAATAGGTTAATAAATAGTTGATTCCCCTACTGTGCGTAACATGATTGATACTCCATGATTCAAGAGATGAACCATAGTTTCTTGTCCATGAAAAATGTATTTTGCTTTAAAGACAAGGAGACAAAGGAACCAGAATCTTTTTGTTTGTTTTCTGAAAAAGGAGTTGACATTTGCCTCAAACAGTTCTGCCTTTCAAAGTTAATAGAATTCTTTTTAATTTTTTAAATTGTTTTGCAGAATTCATTTATTACTGAATTATTAGCATTATTAGCACTATTAATGTAATCATTTTTAAATGCCTACTATTATCCAACATTCACTCCAAGTACTCAGATTCCAAATGAATGCTATTTTCATGTACTATCATGTTATGCAGTACAGGAAAATGTACTGATTTAACAAAATATGATTATTAAGAAAAAGCTAAGCTGAAACTCATTGTTTGAGTTACAAAAGTGTTTTCCTTTTCCCCCTTTACCTTCTGATTTCTTCAAGCTTCTCTTTTTATTTTTCTTTCCTTGCTTTCATGTTTGTTCTTGTTTGCCCACATTGCTTAAGATTCTGCATTTATTATTCTAAGAATACATCATATATATATACACACACTATGAAAATATATATACTATGAATATATAGTATATAACACATGTACATATAGTATATATATACATATGCATGTATAGTATATTATATATGAATATATATATATTCATAGTAGCTGAGCATGAGGTTCAGTGCATAAAAGGCATGCCCCAGGTTTCAGCTGCAACTAGATTGCTTGTATGTCTAGCATAGATAGTTGTGGAGGCTTTCTTATTTATTTATTTATTTATTTATTTATTTGGAACAATCCAGTTAGTTTTGCTACATTGAATCATTGCTAAAGCATGTTTGAGTACAGTCTTGAGTAGTAATGGCTGGAAAAACACAATTTCTGCTGCTTCAGCCCTGCTCTCCCCTCCAACAGCAGAGAGACTGAGGATGCCAGCTGTGTGGTTGTCTTCAAAGAAGCTTGAAAATCCCTCTTAGCATAAATATCTCATCTGTTTATCCAACTGGATAGAGCCTGGATTAACCAGGTTGTGCATAACCTAGGATGGTTCTGCAGATAGAGATATGGCAGATGGCTTTGCAGAAGCAGAGAAAGCTTCATCTCTGCCTTCAGCATAGCCTTAACTTTATGATTTCAGAGTCAGGTGGGTTTGAGTTGGTAAGGAATCTGTAACACCGGTGTATTACTCAGCTTTCTTCACCTTCTTCAGATTAGTAGCACAATACACTTGCTGGATGGAGTGGATTAAAAAAGAGC
Organism: Meleagris gallopavo; assembly: GCF_905368555.1. NCBI lineage: Eukaryota > Metazoa > Chordata > Aves > Galliformes > Phasianidae > Meleagris > Meleagris gallopavo. The sequence goes on from NC_139407.1 coordinate 23,984,147, forward strand.
TAAAAGGCAGAGGCGATAGTTTTCTTCAGTGCATTCACTCTTTCTTTCATTACTTTTTTTGTTTGTTTGTTTCCATCTTTGAATTCCTTTTTAAAAAGTGCTATATTCCTACCTTCCAAACTTGCATATGAAATTGAGATATTACAAAGCATGCTGACTCCTTATGGAAGTCAAAATGAAGCTCTTTATCTCTTTGAAAATACTTCCTTAATAAAAATTATTTTTTTGCAAAAATGTGAGGGCAACATGTGCTATTTTGCTCCATTTACTGTGATGTTCTCAGAATTCTGATTGGTTAATGTTGAACTGTTGATAACTTTTTCTCAATGATTTAAAATAAACAACAAAAAGGAATAAAAATGTTGCAATTTGAAAAAAATGATTCTGAAACTGCTCTAATTTCTGTTTATAAACAATGTCAAAATACAGTTATTCTATAGATTTTCTGAATGAATATGTCAATTCATATTGACAAATGACAATAGAAAGTAAATAAGACACAATTAAGAAAGGTCTTTTTTTTTTTTTTTAATTGCCAGATTTAGTCTTTCTTGATTTTGGAGTGAACTCAAGGTTCATGGCAGTAATATGAGGTAGCTTAAAGTGATCAAGATGGGTATTCCTTTGTTTTTTAGAGCAGTTGAAACTGGGGAAGAATGAGAGCATGGCCAAATGCTGTTAGCTGGGCAATATTTCCTGTAAAAACTGGAGCAGTTCTTATGTACACTTTCAGACCTTTCCACAGCATGACACCAGCACAGATGGCAATGCAACACAATAAATCCCATATGAAGCTCATTGCCACTGGACGAGGTGTGAGTCACTGATCAGTACAGAAGGGTCGTCCTTATGTGCAAATGCCTGTGTACTCTGCAGAGCTCAAATCTGTGAAACTTATTTATCTATTCATCTCAAGTAATTTCTAATGCTGGCTGACCACAACTCTTGCTCAACCTTCAGGGAAACAAACCATGCATATGAAAATTTCTCCTGATTATTCTGATGTACAAGTACCATAGGCCCAGATTTACAAACAGTGTTTTTAGATGCTTAATTCATGTTGATTTAAGTAGGGCTATTTATCTAAGTGACTTTGACATCAAAAACATTCCCTTCTGCTGCATATTGCAAACAAAATGACTTATGTCTTGAACTTTGAAGTGAGGTTGTATGCAGTAAAACATTAAGTTATTCTATTTTTTTCCCTATATGTTATAAAAGAAGCAGATACTTTTCTACATTTTTTTTTCCTCTCCTTTTTGACAAACAGCTTTGTGTTCAGTCACTTTATATAATAATACTTTCACTTTCAAAAGAAGAATTTTACTGTTCTCTAAGTTTATGGAAAAGGTCCAACGTATGGCAACATTTATAATAACAACCAACTTCCAAAGAAATAGGAATTAAGCCAAGCGCTAATGTTTCTTGACTTCCTAGCTATCTCATTTATACATGAACTTTGAATAAAATGTATGTAATATGAAGACATAAAATCTCATAAAAGCACTCTGTACAAATTTTGAAACTGTACTCTAGAAAGCCCAATAAGTTCACTTTTTAACTTCCTGTGCTGTTTTGTCTTTCTCTTCAATGCACATGCATGTTTATATATGTACACCGTTGCAGTAATAACCCAGGAAAGCAGACAGGAAGAAAGGGGAAAAGAGTGCTGGAGACAGGGAGGTTAAAAAAAAAAAAAAAACTGCTAGTGAACAATAACAACACTCTTAACATCATAAATAAAATACCAGTATGATAACATAGCTGTCATCAAGGGAACTCTACAAGCACTGCGTAGATCCTTGTGGATTTTGTTTGCTCTTGGAGTTCTTGATTCTGCTGTGGTGAGTGCTGAAAGATTTTCTTGACTTGAAATCATTTTTCTGTCTCAGATAGAAAACAAAATAAAACACAAAAATGTGTTTTCCTTGCAGCCAATTTGGAAAGTAACTTCAGGTTGACTAGTAGGGGAATTTGTACTTTATGATCAAGTTCCAATTGGACAGACTGTCCAGCTGTTGCTTCCATGCTGCATGGAAATATAGTTTTGGAAGTTAGTAGCAGAGATTTGCCTGTTTCAGATGTTTTCTGTAGTTACATGGGGAAAAAATGAACATTTCAATGTGTAGTTCTGAAAGAAAAAGATGCTTAATTCCAGTGCTTTTGAATAAATTTCTACCTGTGCTGTTTAACATATTTGTATTTCAAACACAGATCTGGAAAAAAAAATTGATAACAACTATAAAGTCAACAACTAGCTACGAGAGAAAATTGAACACACACTGGTTGTGGTGAGTCTCAGCAAGATTTCATGTCCAAAATATCAAATACTAGATGTGCCTTATCTGTGCTAGATGGAAAAAGAATATAAATGAAGTCAAACGCATGTATAACATAGCATTTCAGACAATATTTTTTCATATTTGTGTTTGTAGCAATTAGACTTGTCACTTAGTAAAATTGCATGATGTTTTAAATGTGTTTTTAAGGAACAATATTTAGCTGGGGGATTTTTTTATGAATTATGTTACTTGTAAAATATCCCAGCTGGTGTTCTGGAACAAAGAGTGAGAGCTGTAAGACCTGAAAACTGCAATAGCACTTCTATTTCATGAATGTTGACGATAGCAGTAGCTATGAATCTTTGATATTTAATACCTATGCCTGCTCATCTTCAATAGAAGATACACTTTTCTAAGCAAATTAATGATTATTTCTGCTTCATAGTACTACAGGCTATTTTGTATCTGATTAAAAAAATATATAGATTACATCAAGAAAGTAATAAAAATTACAGCAATAACTCTTGAAAAAATGAACTCCTACTAAGGGAATAGTTACATTTTTCTTTTGGCAAGAATTTATGAAATATTACAATATTGAGTATATTGTTGACATAAATCAGAATCTAAATAAATCATAATAAAACAAGAACATAGGTGAAGAAACTAAAACCTGACATGAAGGAATAAACAGAAATCTGACATAGTCAAGCAGCTTTTACTGTTTTTATTGATATCAGAAACATTTAGCTAGACTCGAACTCCGCTCCTCACTTGGTGATAATATGCTCAGTGGCATACGTGAAACTATTTCTTTGCCAAGATTCCATTTGCAGTTTTTCTGGAAACTGAATGATAGAAAGCTGAAAAGTTCCTCCTCAAACTGTCAGATTTTTAGGTGTGTATATCCATTAGGAATTGTAACAAACTTCAGTGAATGTGAAATTATCATTTACAGATTGAATACATCAAAACTTTTTCAATAAAAGGAGGTAGAAAGGGAAAAGCACGTTTATGATTAACAGAAACGCAACAGACAATATAAAAGTGATCATTATGAAGAGTTTGTTCTCACAAAGAGAGAACAGCATTTTTCCATTTCTACATGCTAAGATCTTTTGGTTCTCTGAAATAATCTCATATTTCAAACATCATTTTTAATCTCCAGCAGCGTGATAAAACTATTTTCATCTCCTACTGCTAGGGGGAAAAAAAAAAAGTCAGCACTTCTTTCAGTGAAATAAGTTTTATTTCAAGTGCTACCTTTTGTGGAAGATACAATAGACAAATTCAGTCTATGTGAGATGGTGGGAAGGAGGGACATTCTTTTTATAAAAAAAAAAAAAGTGAACTGGGGACTGAATTGTAACACTGGGTTACATGGTTGTTATGCAGCACGACCTGAGCAAATGTGCTTTGTCAATTCTTTTGACAAATAATATGTTGAATTATTGAAAATATTGAAGTATTTTATGAATAAAGGTTAGAAATGAAATCATTGACATACAGAAGTACATCATCACATACAACAAGGACCTTTTTTTCTCACCAATTTGGGAAAGTTAAGCCAAAACAAAGTTGCTTTTTCCCATGTGATTCAAATGACTTAAAATTTTAAAGAGAAAGAAAACCCATTTCTGAGTTATCAGTACAATGTTTGCATTCTTTTTTAGCAGGAACGGTGATGAAAAATTCTCATTTTGTAATGCACTTCATGACAGATATTACGAAATTTAATTTTTGATACGTTTTCAAAATATCTGCTAAGTATTCACAACTTTGTAACAACTGTCAGAAAATTAATTTAATTCAATGCAAGTCTTTTGAAGAATTATAAATAGTTCTTACTGCAAAGTTGACCAACATGTCTTTCTCCTGTCCATTAAGGTAATTCAGAAAAATAAGTTTACTGCAAAAATTTCATATAGGATTTTCTTTTCCCTTAATTGGATAAAATAAAAATATAAGAGAATTCATAACACACAGTAACTTAGAAAAGCAAGGCTTGACTATTACTATTAGTTGTGCAGCAGGATTACATTCAATAACTGAAAAAGACCTGTGCTTTTTCTCATTGCTAAACAGTTTTAGATATCTTTGTACAATTGATATTGAGCACTTCATTACCAAATTAGTTTATTTCTAAGCTAACTCTAAATTGTAATTTATCACAAAAGAAGTATAATTGGAACTTTATGTAAATAACTGATAGTTATTCTTTTAGATACCTTAAATAAAAATCAAAAGATTCAAGCCCACAGACAGGCATAATTTAAATCCCCTTACCTTAATGCAGATCATGTGCAACTACTTGATTGCTTGAAGATAAAAATGGATACCTGTCTTTATGTTAGAGGAAACAGACAAATAGTATTGGAACAAGATGGATTACTTCATAAACATAAATTCAGTCCGGTACAGAAAAGGCGTTATGTTGCATATAGCTCCAAAAAGAAGTTTCCAAAGCTGATTAAATTGATTATTGAGTGCTTTCAGAGTTCTTTAAATCACCCCTTGTCAATGATAATCTGAGACCTAAGTATGTATTTCCTTAGTATAAGTCCAAAAATGAACCAAGATAATATGTTACTATTCTATTACCTCTAGATAATATTTGACTGGGGAAAAGAAAAGCAATAGTTTTGATAATGTTTACACTACCAGCTTTTGAATATAATATACAGGAAAAATGATGTATTTTCATATGATCTGTCATTGTATTCCATCTAATTGTTAAAAAATTTTCTTCAAATTTGTTTTTGGTCCTAATGCTATTGCTTGGTCTTTAAAGTTAATTCTGAATATATATTTATTAATTGATGATGAGATTTAAATAATTTATACTTATTAAATAAAAGATACTCACTGCATACAAAAAAACTGTTATCTTCAAAAGAAACTGAGGTAAAGCATGTTGCTTTAGAGACAAACTCAATGAAATTGTATCCTGGTTACAGACATATCATTACAAATGAAGCTTTAAAAGTCCATGTTATATAATTTCTTTATTGTACAAAATTGAACGTAGAAGGATGGTCTTGTGAGTAAGGCAGTGGACCAGAAAATAGGCAATTCTAAGTTTTAATTTCTGGTTCTGACTTGCTCTCTGTATATGATACAGAAAAAAATGTCTTTCCTCCTGGTTCCAAGGTACATACAATCACAACTTATAACTATTTCATAAGAAAAACATGCAAACCAACTGATACAAATTATCTGCCTTGGAAACTTATGTGATTATTTTCTTGGAAGCAAAATATTTACTGTTATTCTTTTAAAAACAAAAATTCTTACCATGAACTCAACAGATTATTATGTAAATCACATCTTATACAGGAAGTTTAAAAATATTGTTGGTATAATTAATATCTTGATAGTTAATTTACAATGATGGTAATTTAGGAAGAATTTATTGTGGTTAGTCTAGTTGCAATGATGCTGACATTCTCATTCCAAATGATCTAATTATTATTAAACAAATCTCATTAAGATTATAGTTATACTTATTATTGGGAAGCTGCTCACCTTTATTCAGACTCTCCAGGTGATCAGATCGCCATCTCCTACAAGAAAAGGACCCAGAGACTTGTAGTGAGTTGTTAACGTCCAGAGCTCTTTGCTGAAATGACTGTGATGTTCATAAAAGGGTGTGGGTTTTTTTGTTGTTTTTTCTTTCATCTTTGCCTGGATGGCTATCACATGGGTGCTTTCTTCTTCCTCATTTTAAGGTCCAATTGCACTATTTTCATTATTGGTTTACATCTTCTTTCTTCATTGTTTGTATTTCCACATTGCATACATATCTACTATAGATGTCAGTCTTTACCATCTGGATACCTTCTTTATTATCACAAAAACAAGTTTTGATCAGCTCTCAGGACTGCATTACTTTACCTGAGCACTAATGAATTAATCATTGCTCTGGAGACTCCAGTGCTACTTTGCACTTTCTTTTGTCATCATATATCTGAGCTTCTTTTCACTGCATTGTTGCCTTTGTTTAAGGCCTTCCCTATCATTCTTTGCTTCAATACTACTCTGCTATATTTGTAAGCAGTTAAATTCTGCACAAACTGTCTACTTATATATTCTGCCTGTATAAAATTAATGGCTATATTCGACATAATTATACAAAGACATGAAAAAGTACTAGAAATTTAGCAGAAGCCACCTGGACAAAGATCAAACTAGTGTGTTTAAATTTTTATGGTTTGAAATCTAAATTGGGGGTAACATTGCATTTTTCTTCTTTGAATTCAAACACATTTATTCTTTGAATTGGTTCGGTGAAAAAAAGTGAAGGTTGACAATTTTTTTTCGTCTAATTTTCTGTAATAAATCCACTGTATACGTCTCTGTAAGAGATTATTCTTTTACATCGTTGTCTCAAAGCTTGCTGGGGACACAGATGAACAAGTTCAACCAAGTCCTGGGCAAGGGTTGAGAAATCCTTTGTCTGGACAGCTTTGATGGACAAGTCCTGGGCAAGGGTTGTGAAATCCTTTGTCTGAGGGACATAGATGGACAAGGCCAGGGGCAATGAGAGAGAGATAAGCTGCAGATCAATGGCCTTGAAGTGGTCTTTTGTGTGGGCTTATCTCGAGGAAGATGGCCATCTCAGGGGGTACTCACATGACTCTTCCTCAAGCACCCAGGGATGTCAGATAGGCAGAAAAAGAAGGAGGATAAAAAGAGGACCTACAATCATGAGGTTTAGGTTTTTCTGGCAACAGATTCCTCATGAAGAGGATGTTTCTGCCATGAGAAGCCTCACGACCTGCCTCTCTCCCTCCTGGACTTGCTTTACCACGGTGCTGAAGCAGAACAAAGGTGTCTGCCATCAGATTCCTCACTGCGGAATTGCTGCATGCTGACGGGCTCTCCTGGGCCTCCTACCTGAGTTCTGCTGCTTCCTCCTGGATTGGCTCCGCGACTGTCTCCTGCTGCCTGCTTGCTGCCCAAGGCCAGCCATACTGCTGCTCTCTCCCCCTGCGCTTTTGTCTCGGACCTTCAAAACATCGTGCAACGGGACCGCTGCTGGATCCTGGTGGTGACTATCCCCCCTTTACGCAACTCTTGCTTTTTTCCTATCTTTTCTATCGCCCTCCTTCCCTTCCCTGTCTCCCTGATTAGGATTATAATAAACTGGTTGGACCAACATTTGAACCGTTGTTTCTTAATCTCATGCCGGGTATACAGATATCAAAAGAACCTCATCTCCCTCCTATAAATTGGAGCAAGACAGTCTCATTTTGTGAATTCCTACTTCTTCTCAGTAAAAACATGATCTGATAGATGATCTATCTATGTAGATATTTTTTTTCACACAATTGTCATGTAGATTTCTGCTTTTACCAAGTTGCTTCTGGTATAATTTCAAATTAGTTTAGTAACAAATGGGAAACAATCCTCCAAAGAAATACCCAGAGATGAGGTAAATGTAGTTTAATAAAGAATAAGGGTAAGAATGAAAGGATGGAGTCTTGAGAATCAACACTTTTTAAAAAGTTTAGGGGAATATTGCTTTGTGAAAAATAGCTGAAAATGAAGCAGAGTTCTATTAGAGATGCAGATATAAAATTTGGAGACACAAATTTCTAATACGTTTGTGCAGAAAAGCTACTCCACAATTCCTGAGCCTTACCTGATTCATGCTTATTTTCTTGTGAAGTAGCCAGTGAAATTAAAAGTGAAGGAGAACTGGCCTTTTTTCCATTGATGATTTGTATCAGGAATCATGTGTTTAGGGCTGAAAAATACAACAACCATTCTACCACGGTTTTCAGTAGACCACTCTGTAAATGATTGTTTTGTCTCGAGAAGCTGTAGGAAATTAGGGAAAGGAAAAATATTTTGCTCCCTAACTTCACAGATTAAAAGAAAAAAGTGGGAAAGTGATGGAGTAACATATATATATTTTTTCATTTCACTTCATTGGTTCACAGGAACAGAAATAATAAGCATTAGTGTGTTTAGCAGCCTGTGCTGAATGCCTTGATGATTTCAATCTCACTCCTGAGAGAACTCACAACCTTTCTGAGCACAACCCTCATCCTTAACTGTAGATACCAGAGATCAGATTAAAAAGTCAAGGATGAAAAAAATAAATGTTCCAAAATATGCCAGTTCCTCTTCAGAAGTCAGCATAATGATACATTTATGAACATTTTCTAAAACAAATCTAAGTTATCAACAAAAGTGTAACAAACTCTCAGATCACAATTTTCCAGGAGTACTCTTATGATGAAAGTATATTAAATTACCAAGCATCTGTGTTTTGTTCTAAAGGTGAGCAAACCACTTTCAATGTGCAGTGTGACAGAATCTTGTTTTTTGAAGGAAGACAGAAAGAAGCTGCAACATTGATATAATTAGACACTCCCCCTCCCACCCCCCCCCGCCCATATCTGAAGAGCCACTGAATATCTACATGCTGGTAGATATTTTTAAAGTGTCTTACAAATTTAAGTCCATTATATGTAATACATTATTATCTCTAATGCTTGTTTTGGTACAACAGATGAGTTTTTTTGATAGTACTGCAAATGACTAACTGCAGTTGAGCACCTTCCTGTGAAAGCATGTGCTGGTTTGACCAGTTTCTCATGAATTCAGTTTAATGGTGTGTGGTTTTACAATCCCTAAATTTTGCAAGATTTTGGAAGTGCTCATTATTTGATTAAAGTGAAGGAGTCTCACTGTTTGATTGTGAAAATTCATGTCTAGAAAAATAATGCGAAGACTTGTTTGCTTTAAGCATTTATCTTCATCTCAAACTTTGCTAAGATGGGATAATTTTACCACTAATATAGAAAAATAGTTTTCAGAAAAGACTGGCTGTATTTGATAGAAGCCTTTCTTGTATTCCCTTAAAGGACAAAGTCTGTAAATAGAATTAAAAAAGCAACAGTGTCTTCAGAAGAATTTACAATACTGCATTGCTGGTTCCTCCATGTGTATATCTTGCACGCTAAGAGAATTACATATTGTATTTGTTTTTAGAAACATCTCTGGCATCAGTTAAAATCCAGTCATAAATTACCAAGTGAAATTTTGATTAAAGTTAATACAAAGCAGTGCTCAGCTTTCAAGTTCAGCTTTGGACTGACTTAAAAGAAAAGCTAGGAATCATGTAACTTACCAGTTTTGTTTTTCCTGTTGCCTAGATTTTTCCCATATGGTAATTAAAAATACATCTTCATTTGTCTTAAATACTGTAAATTTTTTGAATGACTATTATATACAATTAGTCAGGAAAGAGCCACTGTGTTCCAATACCTTCATCCTCATCAATTTTATGCTGTTGGTTTTATATCGTGAGGGACCTATATGCCAAAGGAAATAGAATTAGGATATTGGATTGAAAAAATTTCTGCTTTTGTTTTATAATATCTAAACAACAACTTATTTTTTCTTGATATCAGATTTCCAAAGCTAAATTCACAAAACAGGAGTGCTGAGACTCTATAATAGTGGCCTATTTGAATGATCAGTGACCACTTCCAGGGGCACACATTGCACATGTGGGCTGCAGTGGTGGACATAGACTTCTTTGTTTCTGCCCTTCCCTCTGTTGATGCAATCTCCTTTGTGAATTGCCAAAGTTTCTTGTCCAATATCTAAAGGAGACCCAAGTGACTACAACTGGAAGGTATTTTCTCAATACTACACTGAAAAAGTGACAATCAGGAAGCCAAAGAACAGAAACAGAATGAATGGAATGAAAAATCAAAGCTTATTTATCCAAATGCTTTGCTGATGAAAAAGATGCAGAAATATATCCTATAGGCTGATTTCTGTTTCTCCTTCAAGTTTTTGTCTATTAATTTTCTTTGAATCAGATAATCTATTCCTTTCTTGCAGAATATACTGAGAAAGTAATTTTCTTTGGTAATGTTCCAAAAAGTCATCACTTGAACTATGGGACATACAAGGCAAATCTTGCCTTTTGCTTTCTGAGACTCCACTAAGAGTGTGACATCTGCCAATTGATACCTTAGTTCCAGGCTGTAAAATACTGTAGGCTGGTACTTCAGTTTCTCCCGATGAAGTTGTTCTCTCTCTCATTGTGTAATTCATTGGGCTAGAAAGAATAATGATCCCTAATTCTGTAGTGCTAGGGCACTGATAGCAATTTTAAAGAGCTTTTCAGAGCTCCCTCACGTTATACTTCTGTCTTCTCTGATACAGCAATTACATCTGACAGACACAGCCCTAACTGAAATTTGCACTGTTATTTAAGTTTTTTGTTAGAACTCAAAATTACGAATGAAAATAATTCTTAGAAAATTTAAAAAATCAGTTAAAATTCAACAATTCTAATCTCTTTTTTACGGTATATACCTGCTATGATACTTTCCCAGTAATGATACTACCAGAAAAATAGTAGGTTTTGTGTTTTTTTTTTCCCCTCTACGTAGGCTATGAAACGAGTTTTATTTTGTAATATATATATATTTTTTACAAAGGAGTTATAATTTTCTAATATTTTGTTTAATTTTGAATACTTAACATTTTTATATAATTATATATAATTTAAACTAATAATATTAGTAGTTGGTTAGTAAAGAGAATAAAGTGCTGGCAAGTATTGCATGTACAAGTGAAAGTCAGTGTGATCATTTTGGGTGTTATATTAAGAAATTACTATATGTAATCAGGTTTTCATTTCAAATGAAAAAAATTGCTTCTGTTGATATTCTTACACTTCTCTGTCCTATTTTGATATTAGACATAAGTTATACTAAACAAGAGCATGATAGAATATTCAGTTTCAACATGAAATTTGTTAGCATGAGTCCTTCAGGAGACACACGTGAGATATCAGTTATGAACGTATAATTATCAGCTGGAGTTCAGCTACAGAATTAGTGTTATAATGCTGAAAAGTAATCTCCAGAGTGCTCTTGGTTTAATTTTGATACCATATTTTAAAGAATCCACTCCTATAGGTACTGCTGACTGGTAATTTTTATATCTTTTCTGGATTTATGATGAAGATCTTTTGCCCTGATATGAACCTGAAGTAGTACTGAACACAATGCATATAGCTCAGCTTTCTTGTTAGTACAGAAATAATGCAGGGAAAAGTCTACATTTATACACAAGCAACAGTTGGTATTGTTGACACACAACAGCTAGTACATGAAAGCTAGGAATCACATTCAGGAGGTTTTCTTTGTTTCAGGTTTCCACCTTTTTTTTTTTTTGCATTAACAGTCTCTTTTACATTATATGAACATAGTAGATACAAAAAGGAATATGCTGGCCTTTGACTAATTGGAATTCATTCATCAGATTAAAATAAAGTAAATCATCAGGAAGTTTCTTTCTGAATGAAAGCTTGGTATCACTTCATCACTTCATATTCTTTCTTTGATTCACAGAACAACCACTCACACATTTTACTGGCTAGATATGCATCTAATTTCCTAGAATTACAGCAGGAAAGAAGACTCAGTGGACAATTCTATTTCTGAAATTTTGCACCAGATTTCACTAAATGCATAATTGTCCTTTCCACATTTCTCTTTAAGTATCCCTATTTGCAGTAAGGCTGACTTGTTCTTTTCTCTTCCATATGTTCCCCATCTTTAGCATGTTTAGCCATTTCAGCCCTCAGGCCTCTGCTTTGAAATGCAGAAACTGTAATTCTTGGACTGCCTCTCCTATCTTTATAATACTTTCAATCTTCTGTATACTTAGCTTTTCTTATTATGTAGAAGAATTCCCATTGAGATACTACTACACTTGATCACACCCATGAGGTTAGTAATGATCTTTGAAAAAGAAATAACAGAAAAAGAACAATTACAAAGTAAGTATTTGATGAAAACAATTAGATATACTAATTAGGTAAAGTATAATGAAAAAAAAAAGAGGAATCTGACATGAAAAATAATGTTTAATTAGTGATATTAAAAAATGCACATAATTTGACTCCTGAACTAAAAAATATTTCATTTATTGTATTTTCTATTCAGGTTGCTTATTGTTATACAGAGAAATCATGTGACTCTCTTCATATCCCTTCTCTACCGTCGTTTATGTTATCTTTTTGGATAAATGGCTGTAAAAGTGATTGCTTGCTGGTGGTGGTGGATTTTTTGGTGGTAGATAACTGTTTCAGAATATGAAACAGTCATGATGTCTTAAAAATATATGCTAGGAGTACGTAAGACAAACTCTTCTATCTTCCATGTATTTTGGGTACAAAAAGGTGAATTACGAACTCTCCTGACATGGTCTATATATGCATTTTTCCTGAGCAAAATGTACTTCAAGTAGAACAAAAATGATCTTGAAAAAGGAATTTCTGAGTCGTTCGAGTGCCAGGAGCAAAATCTATATTCAAGCTGCCACTTCTGGACCTATGCCGGTTATCTCTCAAGAAAATTAACTTAAAGTCAAATTATCACTAGATTTTATCACCTTTGCAAGATACTATGATTAATTCAACTTCAACAGTCTTACATTTGTAATTTTGTTCCTAAACTCTCTATAAGCAAAAGAGTTAAAAAAGTAATTGAAGTAGACAGATAGAAAGTGATGCTATTAAATATGCTTACTGTACCTGCTGTGAGTTTTTAGATAACAAAGTTATAAGATATTCCAATTTTATTTGAAATGCAAAGCAAAATACATGGGCACCTCTTTGGTGATGAGGATTATTTCCTAAATCTTCAGGCATGACTTAATGACATTTTCTCACTTGGTCCTGTGCAGCTAGTTGTATAACAGAAGGTGAAGCACTATTGTTACAATGAATACATGTGTATATCAGGACAATGTGAAAGTACATGACCAGGAGGCTTGGGAGAGTTAATATTAGTTGTTCTCAGCAGTGGCTTACACACAGTCTTACCTGATGAGTTCATATTTGTGAGGTATGCTAAACTCTGCTGTGGCAAAGTTGCTAGCCTTTACTTTCTCTCTAACATGCAATTTGCAGATTCCGTAAGAAATACTTAGCCCTCACTCATATTAAAAACCCAGTGGTTAATAATTTAGTGATCTTAATATTATTCTTTCTATTCTTCATTGTCACATCTTTTACCGCTGGTAGAACTAACACTGGTATGTTATACCTGGCCCAGGTTGCTATACTTTTCAAACACTGATTCAAGCATGTGCTGTGCTAATATAATAGTCTGCTATTATGTTGATCATGCATTCTTCCACTTACCTTATGTTCTGCAACAGATATACTGTTTGTATTAAAAATATGCCATAAATAGAATTTTTGGTACTAGGAGTCATACCTTTATCTACAACTATTCATTGAAAAGGAGGAAAATGAACCAGTGTAAGATGTTACATGAAATTGATATACATCACTCAAAACAATGCACTTTGATACACATCGTTATAGATATACTTTCCATATCAACTGCATATCATGATTGAAAGGATTCCTTTTTTTTTTCTCCCAGTCTTGATCTTATCAGAATTTTTGTATTTATCACAATGAAATGCTGTAATTTAATCTATTCCTGCTCTTTTTAATTTTTTTTTTTTACAACAGACAACCTATATTTTTTTCCCAAATTTTATGTTTAATAGATAAATAGAGAATACATTTCAGTTGAGAGTCTCAAAGTAAAAGCTCACATGATTTCTGACAAGCCTTCCACAAAATAGTAGGCGTGTCATTAGTGAGGCATTAATTAGAGTATGTTCAGTGGAAATGCTAAGTCAAGGCTTGAAGCAGTGACTGAGCAACTGGTGGGAAGGCAGGGCCAACTTGGGGGAGCTCAGACGCATGCAATGAGTGACAGAAATGGGGTCCCAGACCTCATTTAAGGGTTAGCAGGGGAAACAGTGGTATCTTGCTGGAGAGTAAGTAAAATAATGATTGAGAGAATTGAATCAAAATGTTTTCTGATGTATGCTGTCTGCCACATTCTCTGACTTCTGAAGTAATTAGGAAATAATAAGTTATAGTACTTCTGTTTTTCAAAACTGCAGAATTCAATGGTGCCATTGTGGCAAAACATTTGCCATTGCGTACAAAACGAACAGGTGATGAAGCACTACTGTACCTGATTTGGGAGTACAGCAGTATAGGTAGTGAAATTATCTTTGGAGATGTGATTTTTTTTGATGTTGTTAAAAGAGCAAAAGAAACATTACACTTGTTCATGGTAAAATGTCTATCGTTCCTGCATGAAGCTGAACTTAAATATGACTCACGTAATTGAACAACTTGATTTTTAATAGTTTGATAGGGAAAAAAAGCAAGAATTAATTGCCATGCATTCAAATAAATTGAAGGAGCGTGTGTGAGAGCTTCTGAAACAACTGTCTCTGTTGTGCACGTTCTGACATGAAATGCTAATGATACTAATATTTTGGCTTTTCTTTCTTTTTCTTTTTTATTTTTCAGGAGCACTTCTTTCCATCTTTGCAAATAACTGGAAATGACTTTTCCGGGTCACACTTGCAATATTTTTCTGTCCTGAGGTTCGGATTGGCTATCATTGGCACTGCTTATAAGCTTTAGCCAAAAGTGCCATAGTAGCGCTGTAGTTTCTTGTCTGCCATTTCAGAATTTCATCATCACATATTTGAAAATGTGCTCTGGTCTTTGTTATTATAGCATTTCCCATTCCTTGTTGCAGGAAACTTTCTCTATACAATTTTATGTTATTATAACTGTTATGAATACAGATATAATAGCCTATAGGAAAATAATTTTAATGTTTTTAATGTTTGTATGTTTTGTAGAAATACGTGGAATATCTCTCTATGGATGTTGAGCAGAGGCCCTCTTGTACTTATTCCTTATTATGTTGTAGAAGTCTTTCTTTTTTGAGCAATGTTATTGTGATAAGAATGGGAAAAATCTTACAGTGCAACATATTATTGACAGGTTTGCATAGATTTTTAAGTTTCTGCCTGTTTAATTTCTCTATTATGTAATTTATCATAGAAAAAAAATGTTTTACTATTTTAAAATTACTGTCAAACTTCTCCAGAACATATTTTCAGGGGATAGCAAGGTATGTGTGTATAAAAGAAACCATTTCTTCTCAGTGACTACCTAGGATCCCTTATAGTCTCAGTAATTGCCACATTGCTTGGAATAACTTCCTTACTGAACTACTGATGGAAAGACTATGGCAAGCAATTTGTTATGAATTAATGAGGCAGGAGTAAAAATGCAGTGAAATACACATAAATATATATACCAAAACATAAATTACAGCAAATAAAAGACCATAGAAACATTTTCTTGTAAGTCAGCTACTGCTAGTTGGGTAACTGCTGCCCCTGGGTAAACTGACATTTTCATATGCACTAATTAGCAAAGAGGTCAAATAAAAATTCAGTTTAAAAAATTTCATTTGTGTTTTTTTTAGTCTCTGTGGAGGAAATAATTAAAAATAACGTCCGGAATAACTGATAAAATAAAAGAGTAGGTGTTCTATTTCTCCATAGCAGGACTGGTTTATTATCTCTATCTAACTAACTGTGAATGAGCTGGGGAAAAAGAATGTAGATTTTTATTTTTATTTTATTTTATTTTTTTAAATGCAGGCTGAAAAGTAGCTGTATGCTGAAGTATAAGACATTTTGCCATATATACAGACATATGCTTTTAGATCTAACGAAAGGCTGATGCCTGGAACAGCAGTGCCAGGGCTGCCCTGATGAACTAAGCCTAATGTCTCTTTTACTTGCTAGGCGTGCCTGCAATGCTGAGCGCTCATGTTGGCAACAGCAGTGAGCTCTTTGCTAATCAGTGCATATAGAAATATCCAATTACATAGGAGTAGTAGTGACTTGAATAAAAACAAATGAACTACCTGAAGATAGAATGTGTATTTCCAAACCAGCAACAACCTTAATTCTTGATTTCCCAGCTAAAACTTCCAGCTTCTGGAACTATAATTTTTATCTCTGTGAAAAATGGAATAAATAGTAGAATATTTAGCAGTAGTATTGTCCATTCTCAAAAGTGGTGTCTGCAAGTTCTTGTAGTAAACCTGCACGTAAAATAGCAAAATCGTTAAATTAAATCAATGAATGAAAAGCTGAGAGCGCACCTGAGTTCAAAACCAAAGACCACGATATGCCTCAGTTCCCTTGTTTCTTCAGCATACGTTGCTCTTTCATGAATAGCTGTTCTATTCTATGGTGAAGGAATAGTGCAGAAGAACCACAGAAAGATTTTTGCTTTTTGCACCTCTCTCAGACCTAATTTGTCCTGTCCAGGACTGTGACAAGAAGAATGTTAAGTGTCTCTCTCAGCTTCCCTGTCACAGTAGTGAAGTCATAGATAACTGTGACATTGTATTGCAAGCACATGTATAAGCAGTTCCGCTCAGCTGATGTAGAGAGGTGTAAGTCTGGCTGGGTCAGAATGTGTGTCATTCAATCTGTCAGTAAGGCGGGTTGTTAGAGTTAGGGTAGAATGGTTTGGTTGCAGTTGGACTTAATGATGAAGGTCTTTTCCAACCTGAGCAATTCTATGGTTCTATTCTAACAGGAGGAAAAAGAAAGAAAAAGGGGAAAAAAAAAAAAAAAGCCACAAACCCACAGCATATTCCTAATACAACAATTTGAATAAAAACTATTTCAGAATTTCAACCACAAACTTACGATCATAGAAATGTATTCTCATAAATTGTATGAATCATATCAGCTAAATCCCAGGGCTGCTAAGATTGAAAAAAACTGCTAATCAGTAAGCCACAAATTTCTGCATAATTTGTTTTGAGAAATATGCTCCTCTCAAAATACACTTAAAAGGTATGTCTCATTGTCATATGCTTGCTTAAATAAAGATGAGATTTGTTATAGTTTATAGTGAAAATAAAATCATATACACATAATTGCGTACAACATTTCTTTTCAATTTAGTATGCATATAACCTTGTCATTTACAGATTAAGTGCTTTTTTTTCGATAATTTTTACTACTTAACTATCTCCATTAGTTTTGTATTGATGGACTTGCTGCTTACTTGCCAATGCATAATGATGTACTTTTACATATATAGTGCATTATTACAGTGTGCTGTTTCAAGATGTAAAGATTTCATGAGGATGAACTTGGCAGGAGGGTTTTCCATATAAAAGCTACAAAAAAAAAAAGGCAATTTTAACTCCAGTAAAGTCAGAAAGTCAGGTTTTTCTCAGTAGGAGCTAATAAAAGATTTTATGTCATTATACGATGTGTCATGTTCTGTAAACAAGTGAAGAAAATATATTTTAGAAATGCTTCCACAATTTTATATATATATATATAATGATATTTTTCATTTCAGTCTCTATGGAGAATTCATCTTAGGCAAGACCAGTAAGAATATGAACCTGCCATTTAATACTTTTGAAATATCCTGAGACAGTCCTAGTGACATTTTTCCCAGAAATAAAGGCAATTCTTTGCATGATAAAACTTCAAATATGCAAGACAAGTAAACCAAGTTCATTTTATCCCCTTTTGAAGTTAGGTGCATTTTTTTAACAAATAGTTGCAAGTATGGATCATAGAGCAGAAACACGATAAATGCAGTTAAGATCTGGATTTTTGGTGTAGTGCTTATAGCAAATGTGCTTATTTTTCCTTTTTTTTTTTTTTTTCCAAGGCATTCATATGTATATCCACACATAAGTGAATGTAATTTTTCTGTATCCAAAATAAAATATCAGGCATGAATTCTTTAATACTATGCTATGCCATGTGCACCAGGAAAATGGACTTGTTTTTATTTGTCTTTTGTTCTTACTTTTAGATCCTTTTGCTTTATGTTAAGATTATTAATGCTTTGTCAACCATACTCAAGGCATTCACATTACTCTTGTCCTTGTTTTGGCTTTTCATTTTCAGAAAATCTAAAAAGTTGAGATTTAAGTAATTTATTTTTTGTTTCTAAAAAGAGATGGTATTTATTTTATATGTTACACAGAGGCCAAAATCTTTGCTTTCCTGAACCCTATAGAAAAATGCTGTCTCAAGCCAGGATTTTCTGAGGAAATCTTAATGACAACTGATCTAAATATTTTACAGATGTTTTACAGTATGTTATCCAGGTACAATCTGGTTCATTTGGTCATCTTAATAGAAATGTTTTTTTATTCCACCTTCAAGATTTTTTAAAAAAGAACATTAGTAGTTCCAAATCTATATGATAACTGAGTTGGCATTTGCTGTTTCCCAGTATTATGTTCCCAGAGCTACAATCAGCTTTCAAAGTGTAGAATTATCTTACAGAAAGTAAACTGACCATTTCCCAAATTTATTTTTTACTCACTGTGCTAACATTTATAAGCAAAAATTCTGTGATAATGATATTCATAATTACAGCATTTTTTTTTTTAGTATTTTTTAGAAAGCCAATAAACAAAAATAGGAAATGCATCTCAAAAACTCTTAGTGTAGCCAAATGTTACTATTCATATATGAAGCACGAAATAGTTGACTGTAGATTAGTTTCTTTTGTACGCCTGCTATATCTCCTGGACACATTAAAAGCAAGACCTGGCTTTAAGCGAAAGTAGAATTTGGCCAACTGCAGTGTTAGCAGCCATCATAATTTGTTTCAGCATCCTCTGAACTTTTCTGATGTTGTATCTGCCAGTATTGAAGCCATCAGCAGCTGGAAAAGCTAAAATGTTTCTTGTGCTGCTACCAGATGACATTCACTGTTATTTTGCTGCTAGCATCATGGGGGAGGGATGCTTGGCTTCTGAGCGTAAGCTTCTAAAGTATAGAAGACTAAGTAACTTCTGGAATTTGAGGGTTTTATTCTGGCTTTGAAAAAAAAAAAAAAGTTGGCTATAGGAGTATTCTGTTTGCCTGTTAATTAGTTATTGCCTTGGAGGCAAGCTCATCTGCTGAAGAATAAGTTTGCCATGCCTCTAAAGTATATTTTCATTGCAAGCTGAAATGACGTCTCAAACTGGAAAGATGAACAAGAGATCATTATCACTGTTGAGAAGTCCAGCACAAAAATACTTCAGCTGACAATCCTATTCTTGGATATTGCTTTTGCCACTATTTTGCTTCTTGTAAGTGTGCTGTACTTGATATATATGTTGAAATCGAAAGTGTGGAAAAATGTTTTGCTTACTGATGCTTTCCATTCATAATATAAAATATTTGCACTAACTGGAGGATGGTGAATCTAATTTAGGAGGAAAAAGTTGGTAATACAAGGGTCATCGTTTTAAATTGTCTTTCCCAGAATTAACTGAAATATACTGTTAATCATATTGGACATTTATGTTTAATGTAAATAAATTGTAGGTATAAGCTCTTCAGGTTTTAGTCAATCATTGTTTCCTTCTTTTTTAAGACTTAAATAAGATAATACTAAATTCTTCCAATTAAAATCCTAAAAACCTAGAGTCTTTCATATGCATTTAATTTTTTAATCAGCTCTCCAACATCTTACAAGGAAGCTTAAACAAGATAAGCAACTGTTGTTTCATACTGGAAGTTGTAGTAGGCAATGATTTGAATTTATTGGAAAAGCTTATGTTAATTTTCAGTAGTTGCCACTGAAGTTATTTGGAGGCTGTAATATATGATATTGTAAATATAGTTTTGGGAAAATTTATTTGAGATAGGAAAGGGAAAAATACTGATAAATCCTGATAGAATGTATGGTGGTGTTCTCATGTGGTAGTGAAAATTAGCTCTAATGCACCCGTAAGCGAAGGCCACAGAAGTGGTGTTCTTGACACATCTCATGTAGTTCAACACTTGTTCCACTATAAGTCGAGCATTAGAAAGCATTTCATTTTCATGCCTAATACTCAGTCCTCTGATCCTTGGAGGAAGTAATGTATATTTATTGAGGTGAAATGTTCAAGAGAGATTGCACGGGTAAGTTAAATTAGACTTGTTGAACGTACTGGAAGTTTTAGGAATATCACACAAAATCACTCCGACTAATATCTCCTGGGGAGGGGATGGAATTTGGAGATAATGTATGTCACTCTCTCTCCTGGGGTGGGGACCAGCCATCTTTATGATGTGATCTGTATGTTTCTTCACTTGAGAAATAAAACAGAGGAAAGGATCAGTTCCTCCTGGTCCAGTCTGAGTATGGACAGTGCTTTGTTTCCACACATTTGAAAGGAATTCTAAGAAAATGGGTAAAGAACGCACAGCTAGTTATCCAACCTGAAAGCCTTCCTGCGGCATAGTATAGGATGAATAAGTACTGAGGGCAATCAGAGAGCAAGGACAGTTCACTTGAGTGTATATGGCACCTAGCAGGCATGTTCAGCTGAGCAGATAGGACCAGACATTTCCAGCAAGGGGCAATAACAATCAGTGGCCTTACAGATATTTTTAAATCTTAGAAGTTGTATATAATAAGACTAATATTATATATGTAAGTATAATTAGAAAAATAATTACAAATAATATACCAAAGTATAATATACAAACATAAAGCAATAACTTTAACAGAAAAGGGAAATAAAGCAGAGCTCTATATTACTCCATATTTAAATTGAACTACTGAAAGCCATGTGCTATAAAAAAAAAATGCTTAGTCCTCATGATAAAATATAAGTTTTAAAAATTGATAGTTTCATCACTGAAGAACTTAACTGACGCTTCGAAAAATAATTCCTTACCTCAGTGTCTGGTATCTTTAATTTCAGTTTCAAGACAGATTTTCATTGCTCATTTCATGTTTGCAACCAAATATTTTAATCAGTAACCTTCAAAACAGAGCATTTCACACCTAAAAGAAGGGACAGGAACTTAACTTTGTTTTGGATATATTTTCTGGTAATACTTGTTTGTTTATTCTTAGATGTATAATAGTACTGACATAAAATACTGAAGCTTTTTTTGCCTAGAAAATCATAAAATCATTAGGTTGGAAAAGACCTAAAAGATATTTAGCCCAACCATCTACCTATCACTAATACTTCCCTACTAAACCATGTACTTAAGTATAACATCTACTCTTTCCTTAAACACCTCCAGGGATGGTGACTCCACCACCCCCTTAATTAACCTGTTCCAATGCCTAACCACTCTTTCTGAGAATAAATTCTTCCTAATATCCAACCTGAAGCTCTCCTGGTGCAACTTGAAGCCATTCCGTCTTGTCCAATCACTAGTTACATGGGAGAAGAGGCTGACTACTCACCTCACACAACCTCCTTTTAGGTAGTTTTAGAGAGGCAATAATAATGTCTCTCCTGAGCCTCCTCTTCTCCCAGACTAAACAATTCCAATTTCTTCAGTCACTTCCCATAGGTCTTATGATAGTCTGTACTCCAGACCCTTCACTGACTTCATTGCTCTTCTTTGGATATACTCCATTATCCTTCATCTGAAAATGCTTAATGAGAAAAAGGGTTACGTTAAATCCTTTTCTGTAGAGTGAGGATGTACAACTGTAACTAAAAATAACCCGTTTCAGCTTGTGGGGACAGGAGCAGAGGGGACAGGAACAGAACGGAGAGTTGGTCAGTCCAAAAATAGTATCCTTATATCTGCAAATTTACAGAAAAGACATACTTCGTTTTACATGAAAGCAAGGTTTCTGAAATTTAATATTGACGAACTTATCAATAACAGCATACATTTTTCTCCAAAATATTTCACTGTTATATGAACAGTAGAAGCTGCTTTTTCAATGTGTAGATATTTGTGATTTCTAGAACAGACACACAGTGTGCTTTCTTTTGCTAACATTTGATAGATGATCTGCTTTCTGCAGACACTGGTATTGCAGATAACCTCCTGCTGTCCCAGGGAAATGACGTGTTAAGTAGTGCTACCTGTCAGAATTGGGAACATGTACATACAAGAAGTATATCTGCCTACAAAAATTATTTTACAATATTTTCATCTGCAAGCTATTGGTGCTTTCAATCATGGAGGATGTTTCTGCTCTTATTGTGCAGTGACACATCAGGCTGGGCATGTAAAGTAATGCAGTGTGACTGATACAAGCTGATGTTACACTTCACAGCACAATGCTTCATAATGTGTTATGTCAATGGGAGTGTTTAAAAAAAATTCTCCAGGAAAATCTAACTAATAAATAACTATACTAACTAATACAAGAAATAAAAAAATAACCTTCCCACCTATCTCCCTCGAAAAAGAAAAGAGACAAAAACATAGAGCAAAAATGAATTCTGAAAGATCAATAACATTAATAATAGTAGGTTATTTTATAACATGCACACAGATAAAGAAGGTGAAATTATTTTGTTTTATATGATCTGTTTTTTTTTTTTTTACAGAATAAAAATTACTTCACATTTGAGATCTTTCAATGCCATGTATTTCTAGAGGAGGAGTAAAAGTAATATATTTTAATATACTTCAAGGTTTCTTAGCTTATAAGGCAATGTTTTCAAAATCCAAAACAGAAATACAGATTATACTGAATTTCCTTCTTCATTGCTGTTCTTAAGATCACATAAGAAAATCTTATTCCTGAGTTCATTGTGGATTCTTTTTTTTTCTTTCTTTTGATGTTGAACTTCTATGTCTGCTTTTCAAGGTATATTTTTATTTGGTTTATAAATCCAACTTTTCTTGAAGATCATCTTGCTATATAGAAACTAGTGTGGTGATTTCTCCCTTGTTATTGCAGACTTCTTGCAGTATCTTCCTGTGAGGACTCCTAAAAAGAAATCTTTCCATCTTCCTCTCTAATTCAGTTTTTCTGTATCAAACTTTCATTCAATTGCTGATGTTGTCCATTCTAACTGACCATCTAAGTGCTATTTGCTGCTCAGAGTTTTGCAGTCTGTGGTCAGAGAGCCAGGCAGCCTGTTCTGTAGCTGGTGGAGTATTCACAGAGCTCAGTATTTTGGGTTCCACTGAACTGATGCACTCAGCGTTTCTAATGGCTTTTTCAGTGCTCATAGTGTTAAATCAGCTGGATGGTATCCCAAAAATTTCTAGCTTTAATGATGTATTACATAACAGCAAGTTCTCTTCTATCACAAATGATGGTCACGGTTTTAGCACATGACGGTCTCATGTAGACACGTATGCTGGAATAAACTGAAGCCATTCCTCGATGTTGAGAGCAAGACGAAGGCTGAGGCCAGCGCAGCTCCAGCCTGCCACACTATGGCTCACTCCGGGAAGCACAAAACTCTGCAGTGCACATCTGGTTGTAAGAAGACAGCGCTGGATCTGCAATTTCAAGAGGGAACAGCAAATGGATGCCATCAGCTTCTGCATGGGCTGTGGGAAGCTTAAAGGGTTGGAGGGAGCCAAAGCCTAGTATTCCAACGTAGCACTCCATGCCAGACACACTCAAAGGAGCATTGCTTGTGCAGAAGTTCATTAAATCTGGACATGTAACCTTTTGTGCTCTTAAAACAAATATTCACTCTAGGAGAAAAAGACAAAAGAGCCTCTGCAGTCAGCAAGTAATAAGAATTGCTGTTCAGCTTTGAACTTCAGATGTTAGAATTGAGATCTTCCTAGCAAATGTGCTTGCAATTAATAATAATAATAATGATGCTGTTGTTGTTTAGAAGCCCTGAAGAGTTTATCCTGTGTAAGTCAGCATTTACCTCTTTTTATCTACACTGAAGATATCTATATTTTGTTAATCAACTCTTTCTACTAGTGAAGAAAAACAGGCAGATTCAGAGATCAATTTTATCTCACCTGTTTCAGGTACATGCTTTACACTTGATGTTTCTCATTGCTTCTCACTGTTTCTTTCCAGGAATGAAGGGAGTCCAAATGCCAGCATGCATGACTTTTTCTGATTGAATGAATGGGACTTCTGATCTGACACACCTGTTCCAGTATCCTGGTAAGAGTCCAGATGCACTCAACATTTAGTCTAACTTCAGAGAGATCCACACTGGGAAGCACATGAATACACATGCAACATATGAATGTCAGTGCATTTGCTTCAGAAGAGACCTCAGCTAAGCTCCTACATAACTACTGTAATTAGATATCTGTTAAAGTAGGACTAAAACAGATCTACTTAAAAAAAAAAAAAAAAAAAAAAAGAATCATTTCTTTATCCACTAACAGACAACACAGGAAAAATAAGGTGAAATGAGTGCAATTGTGTCTCCTTCGCTCCCCCCCCCCCCTCTTTTTTTTTTTTTTTACTACATGCAGCTATGGGATTGAAATATTGCCTAGGTATTACTGTAATATCTATGTCTCAAAAAAGGCAAGGGAAGAACGAAAACAGGCTGCAGTGCAGCAGCTAGGCAGTCTGTCACTGCACACAGCTGGAAGGCTGCAGGGAACAGATGCACACTGTGTTACAAGTGCCAGCTCTGATAGTTACATGGTGTAGTACAGAGGAGCCCTTAGTCAGGTAAGTGCTTTCATATAGAACATTTCACATGAATTTTAGTTATTTCTGGAAGGTTGAGTAACGTTAAACAAACGTGAAAACTGACTAAAGGTTACAGCCTTTGTTATTACAAATCTTTTGCAGTTAGCTTGGAGTTCTCTTGGAGTGAGGGTGGTAGAGGCAAGAGCAAGTGTTGTAACATGAAATCTGACATCATCTGATTTATTCATTGGCTTTTATGGTGGAATATGTTACCTACTTGATTCATCTTTTAAAAATGAAATTATTATAACTGAATCTTAGTCATAGCCACAAAAGGAGTCATCTTGGAATGGACTAGAGAAGCAGTGCACTGGTATTTGAGTTCATAGAATCATAGAATAATAGAATAGAACCACAGAATAGGTTGAGTTGGAAGAGACCTTAAAGATCATCTTAATTCCAACCCTTGTGCCATGGGCAGGGTTACTGCCCACCAGATCAGGCTGCCCAGGGCTTCAGCCAACCTGGCCCTGAATGCCTCCAGGGATCAACAACTTCTCTGGGCAACTTGTTCCAGTGCCTCACCACTCTCACAGTGAAGAATTTCCTAATATCTAATCTGAATTTACCCTCTTAATTTAAAGCCATTATTCCTTGTACTACCATCACTACACTCCCTCATAAAGAATCCCTCTTCAGCTTTCCTGTGGTTCCTGTTAGATCCTGAAGGCCACTATGAGGTCTCACTGGAGCTTTCTCTTCTGCTGTTGGAGAAGGTTGAGAGGAGGACCATAAATATTTAAAAGAGCTGGAGCACCTCTTCTGTGAAGAAAGGATTAGGGAACTGGTCTTGGTTTGCTTGGGGAAGAACAGGCTCTAGGGAGACCTCACTACACCTTTCCAATAGTGAAAGGAAACTTCTAAGCAGGAAGGGGAGTAACTTTTTACATGAATTAATAGTGATAGAAAAAGGTGGAATGGCCTTTAAACTAAAAGAGTGGAAATTTGGGTTAGATGTTAGGAAGAAATTTTTTACTCAGAGGACAATGAGGCACAGGAACAGATAGCCCAGGGAAGCTGTGGTATCTTGGAGGTGCTCAAGACCAGGTTAGATGAGATCCTGGGCAGCCTGATTTAATGAAAGACAACCAAGCATGACAGCAGTTGGAACAAGGTGATCTT
The DNA here is from genome assembly GCF_905368555.1 of Meleagris gallopavo. Classification (NCBI taxonomy): domain Eukaryota; kingdom Metazoa; phylum Chordata; class Aves; order Galliformes; family Phasianidae; genus Meleagris; species Meleagris gallopavo. The sequence goes on from NC_139407.1 coordinate 24,009,866, forward strand.
TAAGCATATTCTTTAGAAATGGCATATTTTTCTTCTCTTAGGTCTCTGAAGTAGGAAGCATCTGTACTTCCACACATTGAAGAATGATGCTGTGACTTGTTTTTCACTGTGTTCTTCATTTTGACATAAGGCATGTTCACCTCAGTGCCAAGAGGTATCATATGCTGTTAGATATGGTCATAATGAACCAACCATTTAAGTACCACAGCTAAGCTTAGTAGAAAGCATTGATAAACATACAATTAACACTAGTTAAAATAATTTGAATTGCTTTTTTCTATTGTTTACAGTTGCCTAAAAGAATCTCCATAGATATGCTTTCAGTAAGTTAATTCACATGGGGAGAATGTCTAGTAAGTCTAATTCATTCTTTCCAAATAATATTCATCTGTAAGGGAAGCTTATAGTTTATCCATATGCTTCTATCCTAGATCTTTTCTGGAAAGATAGAACAATGGCTGTTAAATATCTCTATTATCTATTATTTTATCTTTTATTTTGGAAAAAGAGGCTTCATTCAGAGATTTCCATAGACCCTCTTAATTAAGAAACATCAACATTAACAGTTTTGATTATAATATCTTGACCAATTAGAACATGAAACAATGCTTTGTAATACTTTATAGAAGCCAGATACAGTTAGTTTGTATTTTTGTTATCAATCTTTTGTGTTTGTGTCTACTATTTTCTTTCAAACCTTTTTGAGTTGTTTGCTAGAGTAGGGCCCTGTACTAGCAGTGTGACATACCAAAATGTAGTGTTATCTAAGAGGATCAAGTGTCTATGATTCTTAGGAAAATTATTTCTCATAAGAAAAGGTATTTATAAAAAAGCGTTTTTGAAAATGGATATAGACAGAAGAAACTGTTTAGGAAAGAGGAACTGAGACATTAATTCCCTGGTACTAGGTAGACTGGAATAATTTGTCTTAAATAGGTAACCAATACGTTACTCAGGTTCTACTTTTAATGGAAAACTAAATTTGATTTTTTGGCTGGAATATTTCAGGAAAGCTTTTTTTTTTTTTTTTTTTTTTTTTTTTAATAGCCATGATGAATGCCAGCTCTGAAGCGAAAGGATACAGGAACAGGCTGTATCTAACTGTGACTACACAATGTGGAAAACAGAATTGTTAATATAGTAAAGCTGTGAGTAAACTCATCCCCTCATCACCACTGCATCTTCCAGACTCAGAGCTCTTCTTTTGTCTTTGCTGAAAGCAGAAACAGGGACTCTCAGAGAGCTTTTCTAGACAGTGGGGGTGCTGTAACACATGAAGGAGTGTTGTAAATGCTGAACTTCGGTGTAACTGAGGCTTGGAAAGTTGCCTGAGGCTATGCAACAGCAGCATCAGTGGGCCAGAAAGCTGCAAATGGGTTGTTATGAGAAGGATAAGGAGCAAGCTAAATCTTGTAAGAGCTGGAAAATATCTGCAATAGGAAGAAAAGAAAAATGGTTTGTAAGGCTTTGGCTGCAGACAATGTTGCTGGTCTGTTTGTTTTTAATTTAATTAAAATGTGCAATTATGCCCAGGGAACCTTGAAGCTTGCATTTTTAAAGCTTGAAGTTGTAGAGCCTTACAGGGAGCTTGAGCTGGGTGCTTGCCAAGCCAGGAGTTTCCTCTTGAGCTTTCCACAGAGATGGTGAGGCTTCTGGAAAGCTTTCTCCATGTTGTACCCTCTCCATCTTGTTTTAACTGAAATATATCTTAGTTGTTACTAAGCATGGCTATGCTAGCCTTGCCTAGACCAAATAAGGTTGGATTAGGCAATTCTGGCCTAGTCATATGCTCGTGCTCCAATGTTTTCATGTTAGCTAGTTTCCCTGTATTTATTCAGTTAGTTTTTAATAGTCATTCCTTAAGATCTGATAATTTGAAAGTCTTATGGACTTTGAACTTTGGTTGAAAGCATGCTTCTACTAGAACAGCCTCATTGTTTGCAGAAAGCCAAATCTGAAGGCAGAAAATGCGATTCAAGTTTATTCACAAAATCCTTTTAAAATTACTTAAATTTTAATGTTTTTCCTCAAATGCTATTGCTTTTATTGTTTTCAACAAACTTGCATTTGAAAATAAGAGTAAAAATAACAGATGATTTAGGATATGTTTTTAAGTGAACAAAAATCCTGCTTTGGAATTTGTACGCGTGTGCTATCCTTCCATCTAACTTTTCTGGAAATATAGAGTATATCAACACAAGGAAATCACAATGCAAGTTCCCAGTCATTACCTCACTCAACTGGGAATGAGAAATATCTCAGCTGCATCTATTGACATAAATAGGGTGGAAATGGGAACTACTCTACTGCTTTACAGTAGAGTAGAAGGTAAGAGTTTGCAGTATAAGCATATGTGTTCACAAACAAAAAAAATTTGTAAGAAATAAATTTGTCCTGATAAAAATAGTACTGATATCATGTCTGTTGTCATTTCCATAATTGAGACTTGCTTAACAGATGTTTTATGAAATTTACACAGTGATGCTGATGTTGCGTGAAGCTTTTCCTGCAACATATGTTGCTTGTTTTTTTTAGGTCAGTGATTACTGTACACACAGATGAATACAGAAGAGTGTTCCTAATTCTTTTTACTTTATTTGCTGATGTTAAATCAATAGGCAAAGTGATAAATCAGATCTTGTCTTCCAAAAATCAGTTTCACTGTTTCCATCATACTGTCATATTTCTAGAAGGCTTCTAGACTCATTCAGCAGAAGATTCTTCTGGTCAATTATTTAATTAACGAATAACTGCAGCCAACCCCAAATTCACAAACTTTATGTGCCTATTTTGCCATATCTGTATCTAAAAAAATATATGTTAGAGAATTAATGGATGAGACACCTCTAGTTTTCAGTCTTATTTTTGTATCCAATTTTTATCTGAAAGTTTGGGATTTTTCCTGTCTAATAAATAATAAAATGGGATAAAGCCATGTCAGTAGTTCAATGAAGGATGAGCCATCTCAGAGGATGGTCTAAAAATGCTAGGCAGAGCAATAAATTCTGCTTGCCTAAACTTCTTTTTTGACTACTTTTGTGGTGGTTGTTTGGCTTGATTTTTGTTGTTGGGCTTGATTTTTGTTGGTTTTTTTTTGAGTGGAAGACATTTTTATCTGGAGCAAAGATGCTAACTTGCTCCACTGCTATCAACCACCCCCATAAGAACCAGTGCTGGGAATCACAAGGCTACTTCCAGCTGTTTTTAGAAAGCGTCATCAATTTCTTCCTCCTGATCAGGTGGCCTACAGTACACATCCACAGCAGTGTCACCTATGTTAGCCCACTCCTTAATTCTTGCCCACAAGCTCTCCATTTTTTCACCATTCACCCCCAGGTGGAGCTCAATGCATTCTACTTACTCTGTCACATGAAGAGCAACTCCACCCATCTCTGGGCAACCCATTCCACTGCTTCACCACTCTTACTGTAAAAACTTCTTCATAATATCCAATTTAAATCTCATATTTTTTAGTTTGAAAGCTTTTTCTCTTGTCCTATCACCAAACATGCTGTTAAAGAATCTGTTCCCTTCTGTCTTATAGCCCTCTTTAGATACTGAATGGCCACTATTAGGATCACCTTCCTCAACATGATGGCCACGCTTCCTTTGACGCAGCCCAAGATATTGTTCGCTTTCACATGTCCAGCTTACCATCCACCAGTGTCCCTAGGTTCTTTTTGGCAGAGTTGTGCTCAATCATTTCATCCACCAGCTTGTATTGATAGTGGAGATTGCCATGACCCTGGCGCGAGACTGTGCACTTGGATTTGTTGAACTTCCAAGTCCTCCTATGCCCACAGCCTGCCCAGGTCCCTCTGGATAGCATCACAGAATCACTGAATCACCAAGGTTGGAAAAGACCTACAAGATCATCATCCAGTCCAACCATCCAACTATCACCATTAGTTCTCTCTAAACCATATCCCTCAACACAACATCCAGATGTTCCTTGAACACCTCCAGGGTTGGTGACTCCACCACCTCCCTGGGCAGCCCATTCTTTCACAGAAGTAGTATTTCCTAACGTTTAGCCTGAATCTCCCCTGGTGCATCCTGTCTGTCAGGTATGTTGGACACACACCACATCTTGGTGTCATCTGCAAACTTGCGGAGGGTGCACTCAACACCACTGCTGATGTCTTTGATGAAGATGTTAAAGGGCATCAATCCCAACACTGACCTTTGAGAGGCACGACTTGTTGCTGACCTCTAGGCAGACATTGAGCCATTGACCATCACTCTCTAGGTACAATCTCATAAACAGTTCCTCATCCATCAAACAGTCCACCCATCAAATCCATATCTTTCCAATTTGGAGACAAGAATGTTGTAGGGTTTTTTGTTGTTGGCCTTACTGAAGTCCAGATAGATGACATCAGTGGCTCTTCCCTTGTCCACTGATGCAGCTATACTATCATAAAAAGCAACAATGTTGGTCAGACAGGACCTGCCCTTGGTGAAGAGGACGTATGAGGACAAATTTTGTGCATAGCACGGAACTACTAGAGTGCATGGAATTATACCTGGTGATATTTTGCCCCATACAACTCTGCATTTATCAGTCAAAGCAGATAATCAGATGCGTACACTTCTTTAAAATCTTATTTTTGCCAGAGGTTAGACATGTGAAGAATCAAAGTGACAGTCATGGAGGCTTTGGTACAGAACAATAGCAGGAGCTGTGCAATTGTGTGCATTTATATGCGTATGTATGTATATGTGTGTCATACATATAAAAATGTTTTTCAGACAGATTTTATATCCTAGATTTTAGAGAGGTCATTTCACATTGTATGACTTCAGTATTTGTTTTTTCTGCAAGTGTTTTTTATCACATTTGTTAGTGTGCAATGTGGAACTTCCTTATGAAATAGTAGTATAAGAACACCAAGAAGCTATCACAGAGCTTTCAAACGCAAAGTTGCATGTAGTAGGAAATGGAAGCATGATCTTCAATTTGTTTAAAAAAAGTAATAAAATTTAGGAGTAACTATGAAAGGACGAGAAACGAAGAAAACCACGTTAGTGAATACAGCTGTGACTTTTTACTGATCTTTAAATAATAAATGCATCAGTAGTATATGGAATATCTTCCTTTTTTTTTTAAAAAAAAAAAAAAAAGTAAACTGAAATATGCTGGGAATTTTTCAGTTCCAACTAGCAGAAGATATGAAAGCAGTCTATTAAATATGACAGACATACATAGGAATTTCTTGCTTCTTGCACCACAAAATGAAACAGTATCATGTTAAAGTAGAATTTAGTAGGTCTAATACCAGTGTTAGGACCTTGAGGACTTCACACAGGGTGCTAGAGTTTTCAGGAAGTCATGTGAATTCAGATTAGGACTGGATAAGAATGTTAGAAATGTTTAGTTCTGGGAAGATACTGTTTAAAGCCAGAATCTGCCATGTAACAAGTAAGGACAGTATGTCCCATATCTGCATGACAAGAGAAGAGTCTATGAAAGTTTCTCTTTTGTTGTTTTTTTTTTGTTTTGTTTTGTTTTTTTTGCTGTAGTGTACCTAAATATAAGCTATAGTGCAAACATTTCCAGAAACAGTTTTTTTATGTACTTATTTATGAAAGCACAGTATATTTGCATACATATGCTGTTTTTGCTTTAGAAGTTTAAATTGCTTCCCCAGTAAAAGTGTAAGGTTTTTGGTACTTTAATATTTTCCAATCTACTCTATGTTATATTCTTCTGAAAATTCTGAAGTGGATTTTTTTTTTTCAGCCAGTCTTGGATCTGTAATTTCTAAACTTCCAAAAAGCAACATAATTAGTTTTTTCAAATACTGTATGTATCCATTTACTCTTATAACTTCATTACATAAAGTTTGAGAGATTTTATTGTGTTGATTCCAGTGAGGAATTTGCTAAGTCCTTATTCTCGGGGGTCTTGATTGTATGGGAACTGTTGAGTCACAGCCTTAGCCACTGATTGATTACCTGAGGCAAGGACTAAATCAGCCCTGGGAGCACAGGTGGAGGCAATTCAGCTGTGTGACCAAGAGAGCTTGGCTCCACCTCTCCTAGACCCCATTTGAGGGCTGACTAGCACTGGGGAAGGATGTCTTTCTGGAGATCTCTCCTTCTGGAGTTTTCTACTGCAAGCTTAGGAGACTGGTGAGCATTTCATTTTTGATTGTCTCTTTCTACTACAACAATCTTTCTAACTATAAACCTGTAAAATACTACATGCTACTCTTTTAATGTATACGATCTATCTTCTGTCCTTCCCCATGCCCTCGCTTACATAAACATAAGTGGTTTTCTTTAAACTACTTCCGTCAAAATGTTTTGTCTGTTTAGCACAGTCCATCTCAAGGTACTGAATAAATCAGGTAAGATAAAATCAGGTAGTGGTAACCTTAAGTAACTCACAAATAGTTGGCATCTGCAACTGAGAAAGTGATGGAAGAAGTGGTAACCAAGTTAGTTATTTGCTGATATTGATATTCCTTAGTAATTATTGTATTTCACTAGATTTTGCAGAGATTCATAGGTTACTAGCTTTTAAATGTGGTTAACCTAACTAACAGAAATAAGATAGAATAATAAGATAGAATGGAAACTTATCAACTGTTGACTGTAAGGTAGAAACCATTATGCCACAAGCCTGACTTTTTCATACCTTCCTTCCATGTGAAAGAGAGATGGGTATAAAGCTATATAAGACTTTGTGGCCATCTACAGTGAATGTGGGACATCACTGTGAGTGTTACTGTACTGTGAAAGCGATTCAAAGCTAGCAGATGAAAACACCAGAAGCCCACTTCATTTGTAAGTAGTGAGCTGGATTTTTTTTTTTTCTAATAGCTATTTGTCTAGTCAAGATACTGACAACATGGAAATCCTGGACTTATGGCAGAAGTCTTTCCCTGCCCGCCCCCTCCCCCCTTCAGAAAACAGAAGATAAGCTTAGGAACCAAAGATAGGATATGTTAGGAACTGAGCATCTTGGGTATAGAACGATTACATGGAACTAAGAGAAGCAGTGCTTCCACAGAAAAATAAGCAGGCAGTGTATATAGGTAGGACTGCTACTGGATAATGGATAATGTAAGGTGCTATTGAATCTGTTGAGGGTGAAGCAGCTAGAGCTCTATGCAAAAAGTTGAGAGACTCTAACGGACAGAACTGAAATGAAAGTACCTGCAAGAATGCTGAAATAGGTCTGAGGAGCAGGAAGGGACAAAACTCCTGAAAGAGGAAGGAAATATTAACTACCAACTAGAACAATGCACCATCTGATCTAATATCCTTATTAAGAACATAATTCTTGGAGCGACAGCAATTAGATCAGTTTTTCAATCCTTTTTTGACCCTTCTCTTCAACATGTTTTACTGAGTAAAATATTAGTCATTTGAATAATGGGTAGAAAACATACATTCATTGTTCTAAACATAATTGTAATAAAACGAAAATATGGCTGTTAAAGCAGCACCCATTTTCTAAAATTCTTGTCCTCAGAAAATAAAACAGTGTAATACTAGTTAAATGAACTAAAGAGCCTTAAAATACCACTTTCTGCTTTCTACGGTAAAGACCCTGAAGTCACAATTCAAAATGTGTATAACTGTAACAAGTTATCATACCCAAAATAAAAACATGTAAACTAAAAATAAAAATTACCATTACCCCTCCAAAGAGGCCATCTGTTTTTGTCACTTTTTTTTTTTTTTTAATGGAAGACTGCTGATATTAAAAAGAAAAATTAAAGCAGTGGTGTATTAATTTCTGGTAGCATTTACAAGCCTTATAGAATTAGAAGACTGTAAACCTCAATTTTTTTATTTTTATTTTTATTTTTTTAAGTTTTTCTGTATAGGAGGTAAATGCATCATCTGATTCAGACAAGCCATTAATCCTGGCAAATAATGTTTTACTTGGTATTGATTTACCATGTGCGCAACTGTTCAAAGTACCAGTTTCCTACAACACATTCTGACTGCTGATCCAAGTTCTCTGATGCTTAACTGCTGGAAACCAAAGGAAGATATCTGTATTCACCTGTAAGATGTGTGGAACTGTTTTCAAAATGGAAAAGAAAGATACTAAACATGTAGCTAGAGCAGGCTCAAAGCAATTACTGGAAAGATATCACCACGGGTGCTCCTCTATAAACACGGGTATTGTTTTACTACTTCCCCTCCTCCCCCCCCTGTTATCACATGAAGATGATGTGTGAACCTCCAGTGCCATTTTTAAATGCTTTTCTTGTTGTTTTTTCTTGAACATGCGTTTGCAGCAGTACTTTGCAGTACCACATTTGTAGTCTTCTCTGGGGGGGGGGGAAGAAAGTGCTGAGCACTTACTGTTTGGTTTTGACATCCTACTGGAAAACAACTATCATGCTGCAGCATTGTATTTCATCAGGCATTAATTTTTAAATAATGCTATCATCAAAACAGTATTACATCACTTATATAGAAGATTACAGAAAAGTTATATCTTCCCCTAGGGCCCATAATCAAGTCTTTTTTCTACAAGCAAGTGGTTAAACAGCTGAGAGTCATAAAAGAGCAGGAAGAATTTAAAGATGCAGAGAAATTAAACTTGGTCAAGTTTTCAAAGGTAAGCCCACACATAGTTTTCTTAAAATTTAACACTGAGACCAAGAGTGAAGAAAGGTAGGTTTTGAAGAGTACAGAAGGCACTGTGAAATGGCACTCTGGTTATAGATCAGCTCAGAGGGACTGTGTCTTGTGTGTTAGAGAGTTAATTTGTGTTTACTTTTCATCTGTGAACTCGTAAGCTTAAATCCCAGAAGACAACAGCATTCTTCCATTATGCTAATAGCACTCTGAGCGAAGCTTGCTCACCATCTCGAGACATTCATGAAAGAGGCTGACAAAGAGCTGAACGTAGATTGTGACTGACTCATCACTACTTTCAATATCCATAACACCAATGGAAAAGTGCAAGTCAGTACTGTTTCTTCAATATTTTACTTTTTTTATGTTAGCATTTTTTCTAGTTTATGAGTCAAATTAAAGGTTACACACAGCTAATATTTTTAAATAAAGACAAGCTGCGCTTAGGGAAATTTAGTTTGCTGCTACAAAGTGGGTTGAAAAATCCATGTAGCATCCCAAGCCTTTGCTTGAACTCCAGTCCTTTTGTATCCAAGGTGTCATATCTTGAATTCTCCTGCCACCTGAGAATAACTCTAACTATGAACATGTAACTATCTTCTCTCAGGTTTCTCTTTACTGCTTCACATCCCTTGAATTGTTAAAATTCACATGCTTACTCTTAGACTTGCAGGTTTTTTTTTTTTTTTTCGTCTCCACTGACTATTAGTTTTCTATCACCTTCTTTCTTAAACTTAAGCAAGTTGTCATTGTTCCCTATAGTGTTGTTTCCTTTTTTCCCCTTTTTGAGATGGTTAAAAAAATGTAAGGCTTGAAAACACTTTTTTAAAAGAAGATTCACTGATTTTTTTTTTTATTTTTTTTTTTTTTTTTTTTTTTTAAGAATAAATATTTCCAATCTCTTTTCATCACTGCTTGTTGACCATTGAGCACAAATAGGAAAATCTGAGAAGGCTCTCCAGGCTCCTTTGCTTTTGGTTGTGTGTCCCCTTGCGGTTTTAAACGTAGTGTTCACTTTGCTTCCCCTTGAAGAAGCAGTTTTATAGAGAAAACTGAGTCTTGGCATAATCTGTTCTCTAGAGATAAGTAGCCTGTGTTTCTTTTTCTTTCCTTATTTTTGTTTTTTTCTTTCCCAACCAAGACCACACATGGTTGGAAATGTGTGTATTAACACAACTGCAATGTTTTGTGGGGTTTTTTTGTTTTTTTTTGTTGTTTTTTTTTGTTTAGTTTTTTAAGCTTCTGAATAATTCATTGCACTTTGCAGTGCAACTAGTAACTGATACTGTAAATAAATACGTTAAGTTAAAAGCACTTCCAGTTTTCTATGCATGCACGTACACAACTAAGTCATGATAGGAACAGCTATTTGACTGCCAGTTCTTCTCATTTTACAGGCAGAGATGCTCTGCCACCAAATGATAAACTAAAAGATTAAAATAGATAGCAATAATTAAAAATAATCTTCAGGGAAGCCTAGAAATACACATAAAATCACATTGATTAAAGCATATTTTAACAAATGCTTAGCTTGAGATAAATAAAGAATGAGTCTAATATGTCAGAGTATAAAGCTGACAGATACGTGTTCAGAGTACATTTAACTAAAGTTTATCTCTGTGTTCTTCAGTTCTGCACATTAGGCCCCCAGGATGACATTTTCTGGATGCCTGATTACATTATCTGTGCCCAGCACAGAAGTACTGACCTGAAAGTTTTGTTTAAGTGACCATCAAACAACCCTTTTCTATAATGGGTCACAAGCATAGACAGGATTCAGTACTCCAAAGCAACATAAATTCTTGCCTTAATTATGAACTCCTCACTTCTTAAACAATTTTCTGCCTCGTTTAGGACATATCCTTAGAGAAATAATGTAGAAATCTAACTGCTTAGTTCACAGATAAACTTAAATCATTATGTGCATTTATATTTTGAACTGAACATGGCAATGGTGAGAAAAACGTAAAGGGGAAACCTCAGCATACAATTGTGTTTACAGTATCAGTGTGCTTACATATGCAGGACAAAGTTAAGGATTTCAAGATGACAGGAAAATAACCTTTCTTTTATGTCAGTATTGGATTTTTAGCATGATCATTAGGAAATAATATCTGTGCACTTTGAATGCATTTATTACATGTTCAACTTTCAACTTTCAAGGTCAATTGTTTGTACTAATCACAAATTCTTCCTCACCTTTTTGCAATAACGGAGCTTCAGTACTTCATTTCTCTGTCTGACTACTGCTCCTTTTCAGATCACACTAGTCAACTACAGATTGATTGTCTATACTATTAAGCTTTATATTATTATTATTACTATTATTATTGTACCTTCAGAGTGCCAATACTTGTTTGGATACCTTTACCTTCATATACAATAAAAAATTTTAATGGTATCTCAATATGCTAACCTGTTTCTTGTTCACAATTTCATAAAATAATATTTCTGTGCTACTTTTTATTCTGTGTTCAGTTCTGCTAACTTGTGCAAAAATCCTTTCCCTCCATGACCATTAAGGGTCCCTTCCAACTCAAATGATTCTGTGATTCTGCAGACTGGGATTGTTCAGTTGGGAGAAAAGGAGGCTCAGGGGAGAGACTCTGTTGCTCTTTACAACTACTTGAAAGCAGGTCGTAGCGAGGCGGGGGCCGATCTCTTCTCCCAGGTAAATGGCAATAGGATGAGAGGTAAGGGCCTCAAGTTGCACCAGATTGGATATTAGGAAAAACTTCCTTTCCGGTAGAGCGATCCAGCCTTGGAACAGGCAGCACAGAGGGGTGATGGAGTGACTGTCCCTGGAGGTGTTCAGTTAAGGCGTAGATATGGCACCACAGGGACATGGTTTAATGGGCCTGGTGTTGATGGATTGACAGCTGGACTTGATGATCTGAAAGGTCTTTTCCAACCATAATGATTTGATGATTCTAAATACGCAAAGGGCGGGAGTCAAGAGGATGAGGCCAAGCTCTTTTTGATGGTGTCCAGCACTGGAACAGGTTGCCCAGAGAAGTTGTGGAGTCTCCTCTGGAGACATTCAAAACCTGCCTGGATGCTTTCCCAGGCAACCTAGCGTAGGGATCCTGCTGTAGCAAGGGGATTGAACTAGGTGATCTCCAGAGGTCCCTTCCAGCCCCAGTGATCCTCTGATTCTGTTATTCTATGAGTAGGGGAGCCCAGAGGCACCTCCTGACGTGCATTTGGCTGTATCACAGAATCACAGAATGGCCAGGGTTGGGAGGACCTCGAGGGTCACGAATCTCCTACCCCCCCCCCCGCCACATGAAAGGCCACCAATCTTCCCATTTAATACTAGACCAGGCTGCCCAGGGCCCCACCCAATCTGGTCTAGAACGCCTCTAGGGATGAGGCATCCTCAACCTCTCTGGGCAATCTGTTTCAGCACCAGACTCTGTGGGGGCGGCCAGCAGAGGGGTATGGGGCCTCCATGGCAATGGATGGGGCTTTGTGATATAGGGAGCAACCATGCCCAAAGGCCACTGTGACACAGGGGGGCATTACTGTGCCTTTAGGGTCCAGAGTCCCCATGCTGCTCACTCTCAGGAGAGCAGCTCTGTGAGGAGGTAGCAGCTCCCCTGTGTGCTTCCGTTTCTGAGAGAGGAGATGGAGATGTCCAAGGAACAGGAGAAGAACTGTTCTCAGCTCGACAAAGGGCTGCCGAGCATATGGGAACGCTGCCAGGTACTGGGCATGGTGGGAAGGAGAGGGACAACATGGCACCAAAAGAGCCATAGTGTGGAACAAAGTAGCTGGGTGACATGGCTGGCCCTAAGCGCCTCTGGCCAGTGCACCTCTTCTGCTCTGGAGCATTTCCTGGGGATATGCCAGCTCCTAGGCCAGCCTAGGCACATGCAAGCCCAGCAGTGCTGTGTCCAGCAGCACACTGAGCTCAGCTGGGCTGTTTGTGTCCAGGAGCTGCCTCCTAATGGGGTTCAGGAGTGTCAGCACTGCTGGGGAGACGCTGGTGGCAATGTGGCCAGCTGCATCCCATGCACCTTCTTCTTCCCACAGGTGGGCCGCAGGCCACAGCAAGCAGTGCTGCCAGGCAGCTGGAACCAGGAATCATCCCTCCGTGAGGTTCATCTGCCGTCACTACCCCACCTGGAGAGCGCTCATGCCCCTGGGACTCACAGTGCACAGGTAGGGAGCTGTATGGGGCTGCTGAATCACAGCTTGAACCTCTGATTAATTAACTGAGGTCAGCAATGAGTCAGCCACGGAGCACAGGTGAAGGCAATTCACCTGTGCTGCAGGAAGGGGTGGAGTCTGGCTCCACCTCTCCTAGAGCCATTTAAGAGCTGACTGCCAGTGAGGAAGGATCTCTCTGGAGATCTGCTCCACTGGAGTCCATCTTGCAAGCCTAGGATAGGGTGAGTGACTTCGTTTACTTTCTCCAATATAACAATTACATTAGCCAAGCTCCTGGATATACCATACCGTGTGTATATCCATTGATTATACAGTAGCCTAGGGGAAACTGGGCAGAACATCTTCCTGAATTCAGGGAGCAGGGCAGCAGAGGCCACAGGGCTGAGCGCTGCCCTCAGAGTTCCCCGCAGGACCTCTTGAGAGCCCTTCCAGTACGGACATGTGGAGCACAAAGGGAAAGGACTCCTCTAACTTAGCATTTCTCCTCTGTTTTCTCTTGCAGGCGGGCAGGAAGAAGCTCAGATAGGCACCACCCCACAGCAGTGACTCCAGGGAGGGCAGATAGCAACCTTCGCCAAGGCAGGCAGTGCCACTGGCAGGTGCACCCTGGCATGCAGCTTCTGCACGTACAGGAGTTCACAAATTGCCCGCTCTGCAAGCACCAACCTCCATGCACTCCCCGAGAAGCAGTCACCATGCCATGGGATCTACAGCTTGCAGACTGCCTGCACTTGTTCCATGTCCTCCAGGCAATGCTCAGCAGCAGGATATGGCAGTGAGGGCCGAGAGCTGGGAGGCAGATATGCTAGTCCCTGTGTCCCCACTCCAACCAGCACGCAAAACAACCAAGTCGCTGGCGTTGGCACATCTTAGGCAACCAGTAGCTGCAATGCCAAGAATTTGCCAGAAGCCAGTAGCCGCAAGACCAAAACCCTGCCAGAAACCGGCAGGTCTACAGCAAGGCCCACCCACCTGCACCCTAGTGTAGTGGGCCGGCTGCCAGGATGTGTCAGCAAATGCTGAGAGGGGGTGGCTTTTGTGTAGGGGGTGCTACGTGGGGAGCAGTATGAAGCCCGTGCAGCTCCAGGAAGCATGGCAGCTGTGACCAGGGGCTCAATGCTACCCTTGGGGCTCTCTGCAGGGCTTTCTGGAAGCCTGTCCAGCAGGTACACGTGCGGTGTGAAAAGACAGGGTCCTGCTAAATTAGCTTTTCTCCTCCATTTCTCTTGCAGGCGGACAAGCTGGAGCTCAGGGAGGCACTGGCCTGCAGCAGTCCCCAAGGAAGGGAGACAGCCTCAGTCAACTTCTGGAGCATCTCTCTTTGTTCCTGCACCCCCAATCCTGCCTGCACGTGCCACACAAAAGTCACTTGAGTTGGCATATTGTGGACGTCCGGTAGCCAGAAGACCAAAACCCAGCCAGAAACCAGCAGGTCCACAGCAAGGCGCGCCCACCTGCACTCTGGGAACAAGAAGAACTGCCTGGGTGCTGACCTCCAAGGCTGGGAGTGGCCCCACAGATAAGAGACCAGGTCCCAGTGCTCAGGAGGGCAGAAGAGACGATGATGGGGCTTCTACCTCATGTTCCCTCACAGCACAACAGGCAGCAGATGATGGTGCCAGAGGCAGGCCCTTCTCAGAATATGCCGGGTGTCAGATACATGTGCTATAGGCCACTCTCCCTTATTAGAGTGCATGCGTACCTGTCCTGCAGTCTTTGCAAATGCAACTATGTTGTTCAAAAGGATGTCAAGAAGAGTTGGAAGGAAGCCCTGAGAGAGATGCTGCAGCAGGGGAAGCTGAAGTCCCAATGAGAACACTGCACATACCAGGTGTGGGGGGCACCACGCACCTAGTCCCACCTCACTGCAAAGTGGCTTAGGAGACCACAAGCCTGTGCTTTTTTCCTACGGGACAATTGAGAAGACAGCCCTGAGTAAAACAGAGCAGCTGAGGCAGCCAACATCCAGCAAGCATGTCTGGAGCCTAATCTGGTGAGGCAGAGGCCAAGCCTTTGGCTTCTGGTGTGGCTGCAAACCCAACAGCACCAGGTAAGGAAGACACACGTGGTTGGCCGCAGGGTTGAAATGGTGGCAGGGTCCAGAGCGTGCATGGTGGGGTGGAGCCTCGCAAGCTGAGCACTGCTGTAGCAGGCTGGCTGCCAGGGCGTGTCAGGGAGTGCAGAGTCTCAGGGAAGGGAGACAGCCTCTGCCAATTGAGGACTATCCCTTCATGTTCCTGCAAGCAAACCAGACAGCAGAGGATGGTGCTACAGCTGATGTCACTTCTCAGGTCGTTCTAGGTGCCAATGATGCTGATGGCCCACCTCTGCCAGGATGGCACTCTGGTCTCTGAGCAGAGGTTTCACCTGCAGCTGCATCAAGGGACAGGAGGAGGAAGAGTTATGAGGCTGCTGGCACCAGGCAGCTCCCTGCAGATGGCTGCTGCCAACTCAAGGATTTTGGAATTTTGAATAAATCTTTTCTTAACTCTGTCCCGGCTGTGTGCCTGTGTGTGCTCGTTCTCTGTGTGCACTTAATGGCGTACAGTCCCTGTACTGTGGTGCCAGTGACTGGAGTGTGATCTCTGGCTAGCGAAGGGCAAACCAGATCAGCCGGTAATGCAACTTTTGAAAATTTTGCACTCTTGATTATAAAAATAGGCAAAGTAGGACATCTGGGATGTTCTAATGTGTCCTCTAGTTTATTGCAATCCCCTACATGTAAAAAGAGAGTAAATTCATTACAAAGAGACACAGTGTAACAGCTAATTACAATAGCGCAAAAAATGCATGAAATTTTAGAATATCTGTCACCTCAAGAGGTTCTTGTTTTGTTTTTTGTTGTTGTTGTTGCTTTGTTTATGGATTTATTCCCTTTCTTCTCCTATGATACAATAAAGCTTTATTTCTTGCCTTTAGAATGGATACTACTAAATGTTCATAAACAGATTCTTTCGAATCCATGCCAAAATGTATCCAAGGTCTTTGAAGTCCAAAGAATATTTTAAGCAATTTACAGCTAGTATGAAATGCTCCTCTTAGTAATTTGATATATAAACTATATATCACTAGAACCAACATTAACACATTATCAGAAAAGTCTCTCAAAATACTTACTGTTTCATTACGTTTCATCACCATGAAAATTCACACAAGGATTAGAAGTGAGATTACAAATGGGAATTATTTTTATGAAAATTAGTTAGGTCTTGCTCCAAACTCATATGCTTCTGATTCATTTAGAGTCAGTCTGTATCAGGTCAACTCAGTTTTCATTTCATTAGGGATGAACATACGTCAAACATTGTTGCCTGGGTTGAGACTTTCAAAGATCTACAAAATCTAAACTACACTGACCTGAAGTAACATTGATGCTTGTCACCTCAAATGAACATCAGCAAAGGCATTGGTACAGCAGAGCCTATAAGGAATGCAAATACTCTCTTGTTATGACTAGGGAGACCCAGAGGCATCTTGTTCTGGTTTGGGTACAGACTTCCTTTAGATTGATAATGTTTTGTGTGTTGGCTTCTAAATTTCCTCTTGGATTTTGAGTGGTTGAGCCTTGATTATATTCTGACTTTTTGCTATTCCATTCTTCATTTTCACTGTATCTCTTAGTGATCCTAGGGCCAAAGTAATTACGTGTGAAAATACACAGAATATATAGAACACAAAAAAGCTGACGCAAAGTTTTTTCGCTGTGATAATACACAAAATAAATTCAAATTGATGATTGTTGTTTCAACTTCTCTGGATGCTCCTGCTCAGAGCTAACTCCACATTCTTCTCCAACTATCATTGCATTCACTTTCCAGAGCCCCCTCCGGGCTTTCCCAACCTGAAGTAGTCCTGCTATACAAGTGCCCACCGTCATATATTCTTCTCCTCAAAACTTCGTCTCTCCACCATCCTGTGCCCATTATCCTCTGTCCATCCTGTGCCACATTCTATAGCCATATTTTGTGGACCATGCACTTTCTTCTGGAAAATAGTTATATACTGATTTTTTTAATTTAATCTGCCCTAAACAGAAACCATGTTGGGTTTTGCTTTGCCACAGAAACCACCGTCAAGATTTTAAACTTACATCACTTTGACAGCAGGTGAGATTGACAACATATTACTTTGATTCATTCAGATCACACATTTCATAGAAGTCTCTTTAACAGTCTTTATGTATACACATATAAATTTTTCAGATAACTCCTCTTCAGTCACGTGAGCATGTCTTCGTAACTGTATTTTGTAATGCAAGCATACAATAAAAAAAAAAAAAAAAAAAAAAAACATCTCTGCCTGCTTCCCTATACAATAAAAAATTTTGTAACACTAATTCTTTTAATTGCAATATTCATATAAAACCCGCTTTTTAAAAGTGGGTTTTATATCCTTGTGTCTCAGTTTCCTAAAATTGTCCACCTTTCCTATTACTAGTACTTTTCAAAACTGCAAAGTCCAACAATATTGCTCCTGCTTTGGAGGGGAGCTCCCTGATCTGACGAAGGCATCACACAGCAATCAGTTGTATGACCTTGTGAAACAGGTCATCTTTCCCTTACTCCTTATACTTAACTGAGATTCTGTTTTCCAAGAATGTATACATCTTTACATATTTGTTTTGCATTACATCCATATTTTTAGAGTATTAGATGTTAAATGGTGCATATGTTACTATAAGATTTTCTCAAAAACAGTTTGTACAAATCATTAAATGCAGGCTGGATGGGGCTTTGAGCAATCTGGTCTTGTGGTAGGTGCCCCTACCTATAGCAGGGGAGTTGGAACTAGATGATCATAAAGGTCCCTTCAACCCAAGCCATTCTATGATTGAATGTATTATCCTTTTCTTTAAAAGCCACATTTTTTAAAGTCCCTACTTATTTTTCCCGAATACATTAGGTCGACAGTGTCCTAAATAAAAATCTTATCTACTTGTTAGTACATTAAATTCTTACACAATGAGACAACTTGAAAACGCCTCCTTGTAATGTTAAAATAAATCATCATACACGAAGGTGAATACTCTGTAGGAACTGCTGCCAGCATGAGGTTTCAACGTAGGGTTAATAGAATAGCAGTCTAGAAATAGTTATTAAATGTTGCTGAATGAAGATAAAACAGGAATGCTTTCCCTAGTCTATAATATTGATCAGAAGTTCAAATACTCCTTCTCAAAAGGAATCAGTGCAATATGAATCTACACTGTAGAGCTATTTGAACCACCTGAATAGAAAAAGAAAAGCCAAACATTCCCATGCGAGCATTCCCTTGATAGCTGGAATTCCTTTTACAATCAAGTCTGCTTAGCCACTCTGTCTTAACACAATTCTGTGACTAAGAAAACACGTCAGGCTGGTTTAGATGCACAGAACCAGCCGCATTCTTGGGATAGTGATAACCTGTTTGTTGCTCTGTCTTCTATCATCATCTTAAAATAGAGTCCATTTCCTTGTTCTGAAACTTTTAAGTAAAGGGAATAATCCCCAAAGTGTCTGATTATACACTGTGCTACTTTCAGTTCATAGCAAGCCTTTAAAGCTACTTTATAGATATAATGATTCATACTGTTAGCCCCAAATAAAAATATATTAACGAAGGCCTAACAGCACTGTTTTTTCAAATGATTATTTCCATATACCAAAACAAAACGCACACACTGAGTATAGCATGAATTCAGGCTTGAAATCTACGCCAAACTTGCTATTATATTCTCCTTGCTTTGTTTCTGTATCTGGATGCAAACATGAGGACAAGAGAGTATCTAGTGTGTTTTGTATTCCCTGGAATCTTTCTGCTTTATGAAAACAGACTAAAAACACATATCTTGCTACATATAAAATATTCATTATCCGTAAACATTAGATGAGAGCAATTATAAGCACTTTAAAGTTATCAATCAAGTTTATCCATGTTAGATAGAAGCAAGATCTGTCTTGCCACTAACTCTTAGCAACTGTGTTCTCTTTTCTACTCCTAGGCAACCAGTTCCCACACAGTTGTTATTCCCCATTTATTCTTCAACTGTTTCACAGCAGATTAGTTGCAGTTACATAAACAGAAGGCCACTCTGTGTCTGAAGTCCAGAGGAGAAAACATGATCAACAGGAAATTGCTATGATGTCATACGTGAAAGTTGTACAGATGATGATCTTGACATAAGGGAAGTAAAATCAGCTTACACTATTTAAGAAAAAAAAGCCTAAACTGTTATTCTCAAACTGTTGCTCCTAAGATCCTGTAAATCTGTGGGGTTCAATCCAAATGTATCCCCAGAGAGCAGTAAGAAAAAAAGAAATTAAATGAAAATGCCCTGCTTTGTCATCAGGTAAGAGAGTAAATAAAAGAAAATCTTCCCCTGCAGGAAAAGTTCAAGTGATTTTTCACAAAGAAGAAATGAAGTTCTAAAAGGAAAAAATCTATTAAGTAACTATCAAAGTCATCTGAGTTACTAGAGACAAGGAAAAAGGATTGAAGTATAGAAGAGATATACAAAGGAGCTACCTTTGCATACAGCATTGCCTCTGTTCATAGTTTTTCTCAGTGATTAATGTCTCGATTTAAAACAACAATCAAACACTTGAAACAGTTCCAAGTTTACCTTAACAACTGGGCTTCACAGCAGGCACAGCAGAGGCAGGGTCCTCTGAACCTTTTGCTGCTTCCTACAGTAATCTTGTGATTAGAGTTTATGTTTAAAAAAAAAAAAAAAAAAGGGGCAAAAAAGCAAAACAAGTCTAAAGGTTATGCTGACTTGATAATCCAACGATCAATAAATAAATAAATCACAGTGACTGTAGTTAGAGCTTCTGTAATAATACCTTACTTGTATTTATAACAACTTTATTCAGTATATTTTAACATACTGAATCCTTTACAGAAAATTAAGGTCAGTAACAGCTGTGATAATCATTGAGTCACTCTGTACAGAGCAGCGGTCTAAAAAAAAAAAAAAAATACTTGGAGACAGCTATAACCTCTTGCTAATTTATCTGAACAATGCCAAAATCTGAGTTTCTAATAGCTTCAACAGCAATTAATTGTGTAATAGGTAGAGAGCAACACAAATCAACACTGAGATTGATGACACTACAACAGTTCGCTTAGATTTCAACTAAAGCAACAAGAAATAAGAGGTGTCAGTTCTTGACATGAAAGATTCTTATTTTGCTCTATTACTAACCATGTTATTAAGGGGGCTTAATAATGCAAGATAAGACAAGATCACAGAAAGCAAGAAAAATAACAAAACACTTTGTTTTCCAATAAACACTGCTTATACCTGGTACGAGCTTGTTATTGAGTACTGTGAGCCTCCGGCTGTATTAGATGTTGTCTAGGCTTGTCTTCAACAATCTGAAACTGATTTAGCTTGTAATAGCAACTAACACACTAGTGATTACTGCCAAATTTGTTTTAGCTTGTCTTTAGCTTAGTACAAGTATATGCTGTAACATCTCCTTTTATACACAAGGTTTGTAGGACATGACAAGTGATTGCAACTATTCATCACATGCAGAATGAACCACATTTGATTGTGGCATAAAGCACAAGGTAGGTGAATACAGAAGGGGGATAATAGCAGGAGCAGTTTGTGTACAATCACAGGTTGCTAACCAAGATCGAGAAGTTCTAAATTGAACTGTGCTACTTCCTACAAGTCAGCCATTAGTCAAAAGAATACAACACTTGGAGATGAGTCAAAACTGTTCTGGGGATAACAAAGATAGCAACACTATTCTGTGATTCTATGTAACACATGCCATGGACAGCAAAGTGAACAAAGGAAGAGACAGCAAAACATAAAATCTGTTAACAACTTGTAAAAGCAGCTTCTTATAGGTTATTGTATTTATATGAAGAAACCATCAGTATTGCAGTTCTTCTGTCAAAGTACATAAGACACTACTGACTTGCTGAAAGTGGTCAGTACATATGTAGGCTGTTGGAGTTCCTAAAATAAATAAATAAATAAATTCTGAACTTCTCCATCTATTGAAAATAAGTTGAAGCATTCAAACATCACAGAAGAATACATGTGAAGGACAACGGCGTGTATCCAAAAAATGAACTTTAATGATAAATATTGAGAGCAATAGAGAAATGGAGAATATACAGTATTGAAAGTATAGACTACACTGCATTTTGTAAATCTTTATCCTTGATTGACTCTGCTTTTTAGTTATTTTTTTAGCTATGAAAAGGCTAACAATCAGAATTTTGCAAATAACATGTTCATCTGTGAGAGGATTGCTATAGTGCACCACATATTTTTGAGTATCATTTGATTTGCTTGTATAAACATTCCTGTTCAGCATAAAGAGGAATCGCTGGAAATTTTGGCAACCCACATCCAAACTCAGTGTAAAGAAAATTCTCAACCTCTGCTGCATAAGCAGCAATTAGAGAAACAATGATAGCTTCTTCACAGAAGACTTAGCCCAGATCTCTTAACAGGAGAGCCAGCACACAAGGTTTTAAACTAAGGGACGATGGCAAGAAAGGCATCTTAGCCTGTTCTACTAGGACATAAAGCTGTACATATCTCATTAAGAAAGTTAGAAATGCTGTCAGAATATATGATTTTGCGCACTGTAAGCTTCACATAGTTTTCTGACAAACACAGCACGAAGATGTAATTCTGTATAAGTAAATGAATGTGCTTATAAAACTTTAACAATTAACTTGTTGACACCAGAGTAAATGAAATAAACATAAGCCTTTGTCAGCTAAGATTTAGTTGACATATTTATTTCAAATATATTTATAGGCCAGGCATTTTTTCCCCTCATGTTTTTACAGTTGAAAGTTAGATCAAATGGAAGTTCTTCTGAAGTTAGGTGCTTAGAAACCAGGACTTTGAAACACTTCAGTAAAACACAAGAGGACACCACTGGAGTGACTGTACTGGACAAAGTAATCCTAGATGAAGGAAAAAAACAAACAAATATCTTATTGATGGAGCGTTTTGGCTGCCAGTTGGAAAGTTTAACTTAGATGTGTCATAGCAGTTTAATTTTAATATTCAAATAAGAAAGCCTAACATTTGTTTCTGTATGCTTATAATTAGTAGATTTTAAAAATATGAATATTCATGCCCATTTTATTTCTTATTGATATTCCTGTAAACAACCTCTCCAGTCACTTGTTATTATCAGAACCCTTGTAAGCACTGGTGGAAAGGGAGTCTTAAAAATAACAAACACCAAAGCCATGGAGCTAATTTATTTTAAAACTGCATTTTCCCAGCAGTAAACCACTCAAATGTAGAGATGCCTTTAATTTGAGTGGCACTAAAAGAAAGATTTTACTTAAAGAAATTAAAAAGATGTTTCTGTTTTCACTTGCATTTCAGAGCCAAAGACTCTAGGAATTGTCAGCTTCAGTAGGCTGAAGGCCATGGCCTTTTCAGGGAAAAGTAAAAATGTGTATTCCAATAAAAGCACCTATTAATATTGTTATTTGAATTTATTTGTTTTGCACAATGTCATATAGTATGGAATATCCTTTTGGTCAGTTTAAGTCAGCAATGCTTGTCTCTGTATAGCTCACAAACAACTAGAACCTTGGTCTATTATCAACAATGTTTTTCTTCTCGTTAAAACATAGCATCATACCACACACTATGAAAGTAAAATCAATTCTTTCCCAGCTGAAACTAGGATAGAGACTCGGGGTATTGTCATAATCTACCATAAGTAGTCTAGGTAGAAAGAATATGGTAGATTTCTAATAGGACCACTCAAAAAATACTACGGTGTAGAATTCTGTCAAGTGAATACTGTGAATAAGGATGAGACATCAGGCAGGAACTAAGTTAGCTATTAAGCTAGCTCTAGTAGGGTGTTGCAAAAACAAAGGAAAATATTAGAATAGAAACAATGCCGCTTGCCATCCACTATGAGGCATGCATGCTTGAAAACATTTGAATCTTTTTTTTTTTTTTTTTTTTTTTTTTTAACTGAATCACTTTTAAAAACCATGAAGGAAGCAAGGCAACTGTATTGATTTCTTTCACATGGGTTGGTTACTGCCCATTGCAGATGGTAGGACTTGTAATTTATCTCTGGACATTTTATGTTAATGTGGATTATATGAACAGAATCACAGACTAAGAGTGATCATCTATTGAGTTTGATTATTAGTAATTCTGCCAATAAATAATAGTAATAAAACAATATAAAAATAAAAGAAAGCAAAGATTGTCATGCCTACCATCTGATTTATAGTGTAATCAGATAAAACAGCAAGCCAAGACAGTATTTATTGAAAGTAACAAACAAACATTCATCTGTTCATCAAATTCCCAAACTTAAAAAACCTTCAAATACTACTTCTTTCACAGCTTTGAGGGCTGTTAGCAATCCATATGTCCTGATGAAACCTATTGCTAGGGATGAAAGAATAACTATTTTTGCTCTCTGCAGATGGTATTTTGCTGCTTTCATAGGAAGGTCAAAAACATTCTGTTCATGTTTTCAAATGTGCAACAGTTGCCAGATGCTATATTGAACTCAAAAAGTTATTTTTTTTTTAAACTGAAATCAGAGAACTAATAGAAGCAGCTTGAACATCATAGAAGATATAACACAAAAGACACCTGAAATAGGCTAATACAAGTATCACAAAACATAGTAGTATTTTATTCATTTGTTCACCAATCTTAAAAGTAGAAACAATTGAAGCTATGTCCCTTAAAATGAATAAAAGTAAAATATTAGTATAATATTTTGTACTAACTTTACTAATTTTAATATAATATTTATGTCCTAATCCTTCTCTAAACATTAAAAGAAGTCTTCCTGTTTTATTTTTTTCCTCAACTTTTAAACATTTGTAGCAGTAATATATAAACTTCTTATGCAAGATATACTAACTCCTTTGCAAAAAAATGCCTACTTATTCATCATTTACCTGCAAATAGATTTAAGCTGTTAGCTAGCATAATAGTGGAAAAAAATAGATAGGAATATAGTTATTTATATATACACACATGCAGTATAATTCACATTTCTTAGAAGTGTAATTTTTTAAAGGAAATCCTCATTTTTTTCACATTTTCCAAGAGGATATAAAAAAATCCAAATTCTATCTGTTCTTGACAAAATAAAACAATAAAGAAATCTACAGATTTCTCTTGATGAAATCATGTACTGGAAATATTTTTGAGTCAATAGTCACTATCATCAACTAACTATATGTCACAATGGACATGCAGTCAGTGCATCTGACCTTCACATGCCACAGACTTAAATCATGAGCTGGAAGTATATAGACTTGTAGGAAAAACAAAAAAGTAGCTCTTTTCAAGAGCTATTCAAAACTCTTGAATAATCTCATACTTTAATGGAATAGTATGTGCTAAACTTCAGAGCTGTTTCTCAATCCTTGCATTTCATTAGTTGATAGAGTTGAAAAAATATTTCATACCTATGTCAAACTTTTAATTATTAGTTCTACCACAGAGCAGGAAAATTATCATTCAAAAAAAAAATCTAAGCAATAAATTCCATTAGGACAAGATTTTGAAGTATGATCTGTAAGCTTTTACATGCTACTTAGGTCACTCACGTGACATCTTACTTTCTGCCTGCGATAAGTCCTCACATAGTCTAGACATTACCTGAAGGTGAACATGACCAATCTTGCGGACTCCGCAATGATCCCTAATACTTTCCCAATCACTGTTTGTAATGTCACTCCTCTGACCATCAGGCTATACTTCCACCACCCACTGTAGACCTTTTGGCACATTACCACTAATGTATGCCTCTGTCCATCTCCGCATTTCATACTTTGAAAACTACAGTGTCTGGTACTGCCAAACAGTGAGTAAATTGTTTTCTATCCTTTCAAGGTGATTCAGTAAGAATCAGTTTCTAGTCCACTCACTCAACCACGTATCTACTCCTCTGCATTCTTTCAGGTTTTTTTTTTTTTTTTTTTTTTTTTTTACACTGAATTTTAAAAAACTTGTCTTTACTAGAAGGGCTAGACCCTTCCTGCAACCAGCATACCTTAATTCAGCAAAATTCTTTCAAAATTTCCTTAATTTCTAGAACAAGTTACCAGCAGACGTTCATAAGGGAGGTTGGGCTTGAGGGCCTCAAAGCACTCCTTCCACCCTGAACTGCTTTAGGATTTTACATTTTCAGGTTCTTCTCTGTTTTCTCACACACTGATGTAACTAATTATTCTCACTTGAACTCTACTTAAACTTTCAGGTCTGACGTACTGACAATTGTTTACATAGCCAACCAGTACTGATTGCTCCCATGACCCCTACTCTCTCTGTAATTTCACAGACAGGTACTACAAACTCTTCAAGTTCTACATCAGCTCTCAGATGTAAGATGCTCACTATCTTAAGACAATCCTTACTTTCTCTTAAAGAGAGAAATCAAATCTGCAATATAATATCTAATCAATTTCTTATAAAAATTTGTTACATTAGTAAATGGAAAGTGATTACTGTCTCTCCACTTCTTAAGTTATAAAAAAATTACTTCCACCAAGGAGAATAAACTTTTTATATAGGCCCATCACTATCTGTTTCTGATATAAGTACATGAAGTTGGAAATACATAAAACTCTTTCACAATATTGGAGGCATCAACCAGCCATTTCAGCTTGCTTTTCACTGAATTCTATTACATTCAGTCAGTGAAAGTCTTGACGTGCTTTGTATTTTCAGGACCTCTGTCTTTTCAGTATTTTCAGAACTCCTACTTAAATACATTTTGTTACCAGTGGGAAGCATTTCCTAAAACGTCAATGCAATTCAAGAAGTCCTAATTGAGGAATTTGCACTTCTTGATTGCATGCATACTTTTCTACTTCAAGAAAGCACTTAACAACATTATGTAAATTGGTTTTATATTCAAAGAAATCTTTTTATTTTTATTATTCTTATAACATTTTTTCAGTGCTTTAACTAATTTCCTCTAAAGGTAAACATTTTTCATATTCAATTATTGGAGTGGAAAATTGCACACATTTAAAAATTTATGAAGTAGTATGTAAGGGCCTGTGGTCTCATCAAATATTTATGATATGGCACCATATTTATTCCACCTACTTGTTAAATTTGCTTGAAGTGCCCACTGTAATTTGTTTGGCAGAGCATACCTACTTATTTTTCCATAACAGTCTTGTATGTGTTTCATACAGTATCATCTATTGTTTGAACAGTACCAGGGAAAAAATAAACATAACATTTCAGACTGATTTTCATCTCTCCATTAATAGAGGGTAGCTTCTAGTGGGAATTCCAGACACCACTTTTATGCAATCAGCCAGGAAAACTTAGAAAACTATCTACAAAGCAAAATACTTAAAAATGATTTCACAATAATTTTTGAATACAACTGAAGTGTTGCATCAAGCTATGTGAACCTATAGGAAAGTGTTAATTCTATTTAGCGATGAGGTTATTTCAGATAGTTATGAATATCAGATGCTTAACTTCTGGAAGAATATAAAAGCCTTTCCTGTAAAACATCAATGTCATTCAATAGGATGGTTACCTTTAGCCTTTGGACAGAGCAGAGTTTTCCCTTTCATGTTAATCTAAGATTTCTTACCTTATTTATTCTTATTATTTAGTTCAGTAATTTTCAGTCTGAACAACACTACAAGTAGTCATTGTTAAGATCCTACAAACAATTAAAGGGATATAAACTTGTTAAAATTCTATATATAGAATTGTTTTATTTTGCCATAAACTTCATCTTCAGCTCTGAATTTACTCAGTAAATAAATACAGTGAATGAGCCTTTGTACTGATCAGCACTGTTCTGTAAAGTACTAATAATTTTCTGAATATTATAGGTAAGTTACAGAATGAGAGTCAGACTTTGTATCCTGTTAAAAGGATCACCATTCTGAAAGAAACAAGAGAGATTAATGTTCATGCATTCAAGCAGCAGTTAGAAGATCAACACATTGCATTTCCTTTAGGATAATGCAACACTGTTTTCTTAGGTAGATTTTTTAATTATTATTTAATGTTGAAATATTATGAGTTATCAAATATCTCCAGGCAACAGCTAAATTCAAAACAGCTAAACTGGCAGAGTCCCGAAGAAAATACTCTTCATTAACATTTTGTTCTGAAAACAACAACAGAAAACAAACAAGAACCCTCCCTGTTTTGTTTTGCTTGGAAATATACAAGTAGATAATATCTATTATCTACTTAAGCTGCTCTCCAGTTTTGATTTCTTGACCACATTACAAACAAGAGGAAAAAAAAAGGATAATCCTTAGAGTTTCTCTAAAAGCTGAGTACTGCTATCTAGAAGAAATATTCAACTCCTATAAGAGAAGCACTTCCATATTTTTCTATCTTCTACCTGCAGAAAATTATTTATAATCTTATAGCCTTGCAGAGTATTCAGAATGCCTTCAAGCTTAAGTACAGAATCTGCTTGTATGTCCTTAAGCATTGAGCTCAAAACAGATGCACATAATCTGAAGAGGAAGAAAATTTCATGGATGGCCAGCAGGTTTGGAAATGCTTGCTTTTTTTGTTTGTTTGTTTGTTTTCTTTTCTCTGTGTCTCTTTTGCTCTCCCTGAATGATTTCTGTATCAATGTTTCTCACATCCCACTTACAGCTGGTGGTTGAATGGTATTTACATCACTGATGTTTGTAACTAAGTCTCAAGGTAGATTAGGTTCAGTACAGCTGAGCATTTCAACTGAAAACAATTTCCCTCTGGCAAAGAACCAGGAAGTTGCAGATGTCAGAAGCAGATAACTGCTGTACCTAAAACGTAACACTTTCGTGATCTCACAACAAAGAACAGAGGTATCAATCATTCTACTCTTATTCTTCCACCCAGCACAGGATTTCTCACTGTAATAAATGAGAAAACTGTGAAGATGTAAAACATATCTTCAGAAATTGTTAACAGCATTTTGTACTGTAAAGAGATTTTCTTGCTGCAATTTTCAGTTTATGCTGTTTATAGGTGCTGATCTTTAAAAATGTGAGTATTGGCTGCAAAGCATCCTTAGTGAAGATCAAATTTAATTATCGACAAAAATAATAAATCAAGGAATTTCTAGTCATTGTCACACAGTAGAGAACCTTCAAGATATACTTCGTACTTTCTACCTTTTCTAGTAAATAATTTATATCAGCAGGCTGAAAACATTGCATTTGTATAAGTAGAGAGTTACAGAGTGTTACAGCTGAATTTACCGGTGAGCTCAAATCTGGCATTTCTGACCTCCTTTAAAACAGGTTTCTAAGGCAGACAGTGGTTTTGAAAACTCTCAAGTCAGCTCTGCCACAAGGTTCTCAAAGCATAAAACCACACTCCAATGACCAAACTATTTCATTAAGAAGTCAATGTCTACATAAAATTATCTTATCTTCCATCAGCACACAAAATCTGTTTAGTTTATGCTAGGTAATAAAAAAGTACTTTGATCAGAAACGTGTTAAGTTTATCTTCCATCTTCACCAGGCCTCAAAGATGCCTGATTCTTTAAGATCTTTTAAGAGATATTACAATGAAAGAGGTTTGTTTTAATAAATAATAATTTTAAAAAGAAATAGAAGAGGTAGCAAATACATCAAGGAATACAAGTGAAAATGATAGAAGAAAAAAAAAAAAATCAGCACAAAAGCAGATAGGAAAATTGACAACTGATTGATTATCCTCCTCTTTTCTTATGACCTGAAAGATTCTTTAAGTGGAAGAAAAAACAGTTTCTAATAGAATATTTTTTAATTAAAAGATAATTGATCTTACTAAAATTGGACAACATTTCTAACTGGAGCAATTTCAATTGTAAATTATGGAGCTGCATAAATTTGAAGTAGAATTCAATTATTAGTAGTTCGTTTCTACCATATTCGTTAAGATTTACTGTAGAGTGAAAAAGATTAACTCGCTCCTACTTAACTAAACTTCCAGAACAGAACTTCTGAATGAAAGGATAAACGGTCTTATTATATAGTGCTGATAGTACTTTTTTTCTGCCATCTCCCAGTGAAGAATGTCACAGGAGAAAGAACTCCACATTTTAATTATTTTCAAGATTTACCAAAATCAAGATCTATCAATACTTGTTTTAACAAACTATAATGAAGCATGGCATGAAGTGAAAGGGGCTGGCAGTGAAGACAGGCTTTGTCATATTAAAGAAAGTAAGATTTTAGAGCAGGTGTCCTCACTTGACAGATGCTTACAGTGTAGATTAGTTTGCAGATGCTGCACCATATGTTTGGTTACAGAAAGCAGTTATCCTTAAAATTGATACATAATCCACACTGTAAGAATTATGTGTATGAGATTATGGGAGTCAGCTGTAATCACTAAGCTTAGATAATTAAGAGGTAGTCTTTATTTAGCATATTTTGGAAAGAATTACAGAGAGAATTTGAGAAGTACAGACCATCTGAGAAGTACATACATGGAATTATCACAGATTCCAATCAGCACTTTTTATTTTTTTAACGTGAATCACATTATCTAGCTATCTGCTCTGGATCTGGAAGACTCATGCTTGTAATGAGGAGATGGCTGCCAAATAGATTTGCAGAAGTTACCTTTTCTTTCTAACATGGGAATATTAAAACAAAAATAGAGATAGCATGTGGAATATATAAGAAGTACATTAAGGAAAAGAATGTTTCAGTAAGAAAGAACAAAAAAAATTAGAGAAAAAGCATTCAGTGATAATAAACACCAAATATTTGAATTCGCAAAATAGAATAAGAACTCCACAACCACACGTGCCTACTTTTTATTTTGTTGTTGGTTTGATTTTTAGCATTTTACGTATTTTTCCCCCAAATTAGAAGCTGTTAGCACTATGAAATGGCCCAAAGTTTTTAGACTATCACAGACCACCTCTGCCTTCTAGAAAACACGTGGGCTGCATATCTGAGAAGTTAATGACATTTCCAGATGCAATAAAGGTGATAACATTACATCTAGAGGTGTTTTGCTGAAGGACTGAGTCAATACTAAAGAGCACAAAACAATTTCATGTATAGAAACTGAAATGAATCAGCTCTCATGTGAATTAAAACAGATTTTAGAAGTTTTAATAAGAGTAATCATTCTAATTAATGACTTCTGAAATCCAGCAATGTAAGCAAAAATATAACATACTCAGAAAGATGTATTTTTTCCCCACTTAGTTTCTGTAAGAATATGTATGACCTTCAGTATTCATTCTTTAATACTTTGTAACAGTATTCACAGAATGAAAGAACAACAAAAGAGGAAATAAGTAAATTTTAAAAATGAGTCACAGTACTTAAAGAGTTTGGAAAACTACACATAATAAAATTACTTTGAATATATTTTAAAAAGAATGTTCCTAGTATGGAACATTTTCATCAGGTAACAACTCCTGATAAGACCATATGAAATCAACCTACTTGTTAAAGACTGGTTATTTTCAAGGACTTCATTAAAACAGCAGTTCTGCACTAATACATTTGAGTCAACAAATAGATCCAAATTTATATTCTTCAGATAAGACAAACAAGTTAATGAATTAAGTCCGATTTCATTTCAATGGTTGACAGAAATCTACGTTCAGAAGGCACACTCTTCCCTGCACAAAATATCTGTGCAATTAGGATATCTCCCATTTAAATTCAAAAAATGTCAAAAAATACATTAAAAAATGTTTTGTATTCTCTCAGTGAAGGAGAAAGAACAAAGTTTCAAGGCTGCCAGCTGGCAGAATATAGCAAAGGAAATATAAAATTTGACAATTCTGTTTTAATTACTATTTTTGTTCTATACTATATATACACTTCTATAAAAACTACCTCTAAGCTATATTAATTCAATATCATACATTCAACCACTGGCTCAGCTGCAACCCTCAAGCTCCTCGACTTCTTTTCTCCCATTTGTTAGCATAACTAGATAGAAATTGTTGCTAAATAATTATTATTATAATTAATCGTCCCAAAAGAAAAAATTTGAAACACTATCAAAAGCAAAAGGCTGCATGTATATCATTAGGGTAGCAGTTTCCTCAGACTATGTTTAGCATAATCTGGACTCTATTTTGAAGATCAAAAGGTCATGACTAAATTTGACAATCAATTTAGCTACATCATAGTTTCAACAATCAGTCTCTCATCTTAAGTATTCTTCCCCCATCTAACTTTAAAATAGCAGAGAAAGAGTTCAGGTTATGACTTCATTTTCAGATTAATTCTTTCTCAGACACTATTATCATGCTCCACAGTATTATTTCCTCTGGCATTCTCCCATTCGAGTCCTAAGAATTAGCCAAGCTAATTTCTTGGCTTTATTTCCATGACAGTCTCAAAATAACATGGCTATTACAGGATGAATAATAGATTGGGAAGATTTCATTGCTTTACTTTCTATCTAGCTACTCCTCTAGGCAGAACCTGCCAGCTAGGGTAGTATTAGAAGATTAATCTTTTGCCAAACTATGGAAGACGTAAAAGATGATCTCTAGTTTAACGTATTTGTGTTCCAATCAACGTATTTTTTTTAAAGAGAAAAAAATACACTGCATGCCCAGTTCTACCAAGATTATTTCTTGCCATTTAAATTCAGAGTACTTGTTCTGAATGGGTGGAAATACTCTGGCTTAAGTCAGATAAATGAATAAAGCACATAATAAAGTTAAGCTTTACTTGTTTTGCAGCTCAACTTCTTTATCTGAGTTTACTTCACTCCTAAATCATACTTGATAGCAAAAAAAAAAAAAAAAAATTATCATTAAGCAGTTGTGATTTATTTATCAAGTAAACATCAAAATACAAGACTGCTTCTTGTATTTTTAACAGCTACTTTGACCATCCAAACCAAATACAATTATCAGACAGCAGCAAGTCCTAATATAATCATATATTTTTTTTGGACTTTGATCAACATCTATAACAAGTTCAATCAAAATTTATGGTTATGACAACTTGTTGTATGTTACTACATAGCTCTTTTATGTTGTCTCCTAACTAACTGGTCTTCATACCATCACTACCTTAAGAAACTGTCCAGAATTAAAGTTTGAAATCTGCAGAGAAAAATCACACATATAAAAAAGAATCAAGTATTTGCTTCCATCAGGAGATATCTAGGAAATATAAGCTCTACAGGGAGAACTGACAGAACATTTCATTGAACAGTGAAGGTGAAAATTATTTTTCCTTTTTTATTGCCCAGTTCTGTGCATTTCACAAGTAAGCTAATGCATATGTGTACTCAAATGCGTCGCTAGTTAGCTTTGATATTCAGTCTACCAGCAGTGTAATAAGACACCTTGGAAAACTTACACTAAATGGGTCCAGTTACATGGCTTCCAGAAGGCAAGCAGAGCCAACAATGTTTGTGTACTCAAAACCAGTCATACTGCTCCTTCTTTACAGAATGTTGCATGCTGAACACATCACTGATTGGTCCTTTTTACTTTCATGCAATAAATCACTATCTTAACAGGCAATACACACACATAGTAACATATGGAATCAGGTCTTGGCTGATTAACCTTCATCTCAGAGCATTAACTCATTTCTTACAAAGATAACAGAAGTTATATAACTTCAAGACCTATTATAATCTCACTCCTTCAAAAATAGTGACATAGTATCATGAAGAAGAGTTGTAACCAGATGGAAAGCACACAATGACAGCAGAGAAGCATGATCACAGGCAGCAGTGATTCATTCAAATACAACAGGAGCAGGCACAGAAATAATAAGAAGAAACTGCTTACTTTTAGAAGGCCCGTAAGGTCCTCAAGTAGGCAGGGATCTCCAGAGGAGAAAAGCCCTTATCTCCTCTGCCAACCCTTAAATGAGGTCTGGGAATGGGTGGATCCTGGCTACACCCCTTCTGGTCGCTCTGGTGGATCGCACACACCTGTGCTCTCTTGGATTGGCCCTGCCTTCTCACCAGGTGTTCAATCACTGGTTCAAGATGTGACTTAGCATTGCCACTACAAGGGTGATTAGATTTTATCTCACAGAAGATAGGAAATAATTTATTCTCATTATTGTCACTACGTTACATGCTGCTAAGAAATGCACACATAACTAAGTGATGTGTAATACATCCACACCACGGGGATTATGTTTTCTCAGGTATATTCTTTCTCTGAGAATTTAGTTCCCTACCCTAGAAGGCTTAATTGCATTTAAATCATTCACCTTGCCTCAGTTTTTACTTCTTATTTACTTCCTCATGACTTTTTTTGAAGTCATTCTGAGCAAGAAGGTTTTTAAAACAGTGCAACATTAAAGCCATCTATGTCTTTAGTATCCCAGTCTGTAAGGTAGAAAAAATGTGTTAGCCTTCTATATATGTAGAATCTTAAGTAAATTCACTGAACTTAATTTCTACATTACGTTCAGACCAACTTATGAAAGTACCCAACTGTAGATTAAAATTCAGCTCTTGTGTTCATAGGTCTGACTCTGCAGTTTTTCTCCTTGCACTTGTAAAAATTTACATGGAAGTGTGTATAGACATATATAGGTATATTTTTGTTTGTGTGTGTGTGTATCTCACACACTTTTGTTTTCATACATATCTTGCTCTATTTCAAATACTGAAAGTGGTCTAGGTTTGTTAAGAAAAAGAAATAGAGGATTAGTTACACATTTGCACTTTAGAACACAAAGCTGAAAGCATTAGGAGGCTGGAATTTTCTGGCTAAATAAAGTGACTTGGTAAAACACAAATGCTGGGGCATTTTCTTAAATGTTTCCTCTTGTGGATTGTCATCAAGATATTTACTTGTTTCCAGCCAAGGTGTCTCCTAGAGTAATTGGAAAATCTCAATTTCTCTCCGTTCTCAGTTTTATCCTTCTAAAGGAGACCAAATTTCAGTCCTGGAAGTTCAGTCTCTAATCAGGTCTTGGACTTCAGCTCTGCAACAGGAAGGCTGAAAATTTTAATTTTCTCAAACTTAGCTGGGTCTCTTGTGGTCTGTTAAGCTAAGGATTTATTCATGGTGTGAAATAAGTATTAAATCATTCTCACTTCAGCAGGATGTTTGAAAACCTAAAAATCACAGCTCAGGTCAGAGGGAGCACTTAGAGATGTCTAACTTCATGTGAGTGGGTTCAGAAAAATATTTTAAAATATCTGAAATGCCCAGACACCACTTGCTTAGTTTAAAGCCTTTTTTCAGAGTCCAAGGGATAGGAAATTCCTTTAGAAAATAAACACTAAAATTCTAGATAGGCTCTTAATCTGAAGAGTTAGGATTTAAGTGCAAGATATGATCAAGTTACACTATTGATTTGTAGTTAAATAATAACAAATCCATGTATTCCAGGAGTATAGCAGCTATGATAATAGGCAGCAGTTATCTGAAAGCATTCAGATTTGACCAATACAGAAAACAGGAATAGAATTAAAATTTCTCTTTAATATAAAGCAAATAAAAATAAAATACCATCAACTGCCATCAACATTTATTTCATAAAAAGTGTCAAAGCTCAAACTCTCTACTGACTAAATTTTCCTTTTTTTTTTTTACTTGATAATATCCCCAAATACTGAAATAGTATTTTCCATTAAAAAAATAATGCTGACTGAAAAGTAAGATAAGTTCTATACTTCTGATTGTAAGGAAAATACTACTCAGGATAACAAAAGTTGTTCTAGTGTAGCACAATGAAAGATGATTATGAAATGGAAAATGTATGCAAGCCACAGGCAAAAACTTCCTGGCATTTATATCCATGATTCATGGCACTGATAAGAGTATTCATTCTAGCCTCACTTTTTCTATGATTCAGGGTACCAACTTTCAGCCAATTATCTTGTTATTGATCTGAATAACTTTTGTTTAGATAAAAGGCATCTTTGGAAAGACAGTTATCTATATTTGTTAACAAAAGGCAGAAAATTCTACATTTCCATTTTGTTGTTTCTCCAGTGACTAATCTCCCTCCCTGTTAGTATTTATGACTAATTTATACTCCAGATTTGGAAGATTGTCTCTTTACTCTGTTTTTTTCCTAATAAAAATTATTCATTCTCAAGTTACCTCCTGAGCTGATTCTAATAAACCTATGAGATTAATGGTTGCCTTTCTCATGCTAGTTGACGTAATAAGACATGTCCAAGCAAGTGTGACATGATGTTTAGTTCTCTTAAACAGAAATTTTCTATATTTAAATTTATTACTGTGAAAGATATTACACCAGCAACTTTCACAACAAGTTAATTGTGGAACTCTTATGGAAGAATTTTTTGAGTTTGTTATTTTCTTCTCCAGCGGGTTGTTTTTCTGTCATTTTCCTTTTTCAGTGATGTCTGGATATCTTTAAAATAAGCCCTTTGTTTCCTTTTTAATTCTCGATTCCACTGCTGAGTTTGGACTTCTCATTTTGAATCTAAATCTTAATTTATTGATTCCATGTACTTATCTTGGCCTTCATTCATTTCCCAGTGACCATCTAACCAAAAAGAGGGCCACGTAAGTTTCCAATTTTGCAGTCATCCACTCAAATCATGGGTACTGTAACAGTTTCTCAACTGACTTAGCGTCTCAGTTGACCTATGCCCTCCTCCCTGTATTACATCTGTTGACATCAGATAGTTTTGTTAGATAGGTGTTAGCCTATATGTTTTATATTACCACGACCACGTTTGAAAATTCTTTAGTTCTGGCTAAGGTTTATTGTGAAACAGAATCAGAAATCAGTTGCTTTCTATACCATAAGGAAATAGGTTATTGCTGAACAGACTGTACCCAAGGATGGCAGAGCACATTTTGTCAATCCCAGCGTGTTTTAGAAAGCATCAACAGCAATTGTATGTAATATCTCAATCACATTTCTACAGTCATTGCTTAAGGACAGCTCTTCCATATCCATTGCTAGAGCATAGAAAAGATCTAATTTGGGAGATCTAATAACACTTGGATTCAATGCTGACTCATCTAAATACTATGAAGTCCAGAACTTTCAATGAAACTTTTTGAATCTTTGTGCTCCCTACCACCGTGGAACACAAACCTCATTCTCATGCTCTGTGGAAGTTTTGTGCTCCCATGCAAAGTCAAAAGTTAATAAATGAAGTTCCAGAAGTAATGTCACAGAGCAGAGCCATTTTCCTTCACTTTCTGTCAAGATCTGTGCAGAAGGGTGAGAGAAGCAGTTGCCCAAAAATGAGACTTCCACTGTGAACACCATGGTCACATTTTGTAAGGCACAACCAGATATGAGGATCTTGCTTGCTACTCCATATGCTCATGACAACTCACTTTCTTTGTCATTCTCTTAATAAATATGCAGTAACAAAAATGATTGCCTTCAGAATATATTGACTAGGAATACAGTCTCTTATTTTTATGTAAAGGGAAAATTTTAGAATAAGACCATGTAATTTTAAAAACTTCTTAACTAGTAAATCTGCTGACATCTTTTCCAATACAGTTAAATCAGTAATTATCAAATTTCATGTTTTCAATGCAGTTTATGAGTGCCTAACAATTTTTCAGCATTGTTGTGCTTCCCAAAATGTCATAAGAAGCATGTGGCAATTTGAAAAGCTGTAGCTTTTATATGAAAAAGTATATATAAACAGAAATTATTGTAAAATTCTAAGTGTAGAGTATATTTATTTATATATATATTTATTGATATTTTCAAAAAAAAAGTATAGAATCAAAATATTTTCATTTTTGCCATTCATTCTACAGTAAGAAAATAAAAGGAAATTTGAGAGTCTGAGGTTGCTTTACCAATATTACCCATCAAATTGTGCATTTATGTGTATGCCTATCAGATAATACATTAGTTTCATTTCAGGGGAAAAAGAAAAAAAGTCTTTTAAAACAAAAAATGTTATTGGATATGACACAGTAAAATATTTTTTTAAAAAGCGAGTTTTCATTGTTTTGTACAATTTTAATTTAAAATCCACGTATTAATACGCCCTCACTGAGTGTCTCCTGCTCTTACCCTAGT
The DNA here is from genome assembly GCF_905368555.1 of Meleagris gallopavo. Classification (NCBI taxonomy): domain Eukaryota; kingdom Metazoa; phylum Chordata; class Aves; order Galliformes; family Phasianidae; genus Meleagris; species Meleagris gallopavo. Next base: position 24,046,586 of record NC_139407.1, read on the forward strand.
TCAATCCTTGACTCCTCTCTCCTGCATATATGATAGTTGTATCTGCAAATATTCAGCTTTAAAATCACTCTGCAACCTAAAGTATTTAAAATAATTTGCCTGACAAATAACTAACATCATACATTTCCTTTCAACAGTCTTACATTGTATTTCGTTTGTTTGTTAGTTGTGTGTGTGTGTGTGTATCTGAGATTAATACAATCCATGAATGTTTCTTGGTTTGCCTGAGCTCATAGATCTATCACTATAGAATCCCTCCAATGTAGTCAATGTAGTAGTTTGGAATCCCTTTTTTTTTTTTTTTTTTCTTCTTTCATTTTAAATGTGCTTAGACACATTAATGACAACTTAAATTTCCTTCTATCTACAAGAAGCTCAATCAGTTGCTAGCTATACTGCTTCAAATCTCTATATGCCTTTCCAGTCCTCAAGAAAAAAAATCTCAACAATATTAAAAACTGGAGCACATTTTTGCTTAAAGCAACTGTCTCTAAATATAAAGCTTACTGCACTAATTTCAGAAAATACATTTGCCTTGAGAGCTTTAAACACTCATTTTTCCCATAATTTCTTTTTTTTTTTTTCTAGTAACTGAACACTTTAGTGCTATTGTAATAAAGCAGGATATTAAATGATCAGTGACAATACAATTGGCACTTGGGAAAACAATGAGGAACATTAACTCACAACTATTATGATATTAACAGTCTGAAGTTCCAGTTTATTATGAGGCCTGCTCTAAAAGTAATACCTCTCATTTTGTGATGTTGGCCAATGATGTCACAGGCAGATGTTGGTGGTATGTTAGTAGAGGTAGAACCTTCCCCCCAATATTCCATTACATTTTATTATTTAAATGCTCTGTTAGAGCATTCAGAAATGTTGATTCTATGTGGGAAAGCACTTGCTGCACAGATAAATATCTTGCATAGGCTACTGGCTAATATAAGCAGCGACTGGGAGTCTGAGTAGGAAGGGTGCTAAGCAAGAGATCCACAACAGGTTCATGTTCCTGGTATTGCAGATGAAGGTCAAGCCTTTTCATCATACAGTGGTGTAAAAAAACATAGAAGAGGGAGGAAGAGAGAGAGATAGGGAGGAACTGGAATCAGTGGAACAATGAATGAGGACAGAAAGACTGAATTAGGTCACACTTGCCTCTGCAATGTGAGTGTCCCCAAGAAGGAACAACCCCAGTGTGTCTACATTAAAGAAAAAAACCTTCTCGGTGCAGTACCAATAGGTATCGTTGATACTTGACATCCTTTTATATCAGAATGTAATTTTACTTAATGTTCATGGAATCATAAACAACTTTTTTTGCCTCCACTGCTGTAGGCATTTTTCACGTACTTAGTGAGACTTCAGGTCAAAAGGGGGGAAAAATACAACCAAATAAAAACAAAACAAAACAAAACAATATTTAACAGACAATATGATATTACTGTTTCACAGAAAGATGCATACAGTTTGAATTATACTAATAATATATATTGTTTAAATTATAGAAATTAAATTAATTTCTGTAGCATTAATCTAGTAGTTTTCTCACATAAGGCCATCATGTTACAGCTAGCTGGATCATTACTCCCATGGGAATTCTTTGTTTTCCCTGACCTATGTGTCTGACATTCTCCAAGCAAATGTGCACAAAGATGCTGCATTACTCTGGGAAAATTATTTTTCTTCATTCAGCCTCTAGGCTCATTATTATAAAAAAATAAAAAAATAAAAAAAGGAAATATTATTGAAGATGGCATTTGAGTTATTGAGAAGATACAAGGGATACCTGTATAATGTCTATGCTGACCTATATTAGTTTCAGTATCTGTCAGAACGATCGAATAACTGCTCTGCAAAAACTGTGTAAGAAAGCAGCCCAATGGGTTTGCTCACTGGTAAAGTTTGCATACAAAAGTGAAATACATACATTTCTTTTACAAATGCATTAGTCAAAACACCTGCCTGCATTAGAACACTTCTCACCCCCTCTCATGTTAAGTATAAACATTTAAAGTAACGAAGTTATTAGTACTCTTACCTCCATAACTATGCTTATTGTCATTAATTTTTTTGTTTGCAAATCTATACTTCTGTTATATTATTCACATCTCCTATTTGTTTCCATATTAGTATTATATAAGCTCATTTGCATAGTCACCCATGCTAACATGCTAAAAACTGACATAGTGCTGCAGTATTACCTGTAATCACACTTCTAGTAGAAGTGGAAAAAAAAGTCTTTTAAGGAAGAAGAGAAAAGAAATTGCAGAAGAAAATCAGAATGACTTAGTTTGACCTTGCAAAAGATAGGCATTTGCTGTATTACAAAGTAAATAAAATGATGATCTACTACAGAACTAATAAGAATAGAAACATTGGTTCTCTAAGATTCTGATAAACTCATTTCTTTATTCACAAGTCAGGGTAAATGATCAATGTCTTAGGATATCAAGAATATGTGAAGTATAGAAGAAATGGTGTTTTAGAAGACTTGCCCTGAAGGATGGTAGTTTCAGCTCTGTAAATAACAAATTGATACCATTCCAGATCTTGCAGTCATATCAGTAATAATAACAAATGCCTCATGATATATTTATAGTTCTATGAAATAATGAAGATCTGTAATTTTTCTTCTGTCTTGCTATTTTTGAGTAGTGTCACCATGCTTTGTAAATGATCAATATATCTTCCAGTAAAAGTCTTCAGTATGAAGTGTTACGTGATTTTTTTGTAGCACCTGATAGCAATTTTTTTCTCCTAACAATGAATGGATGAAAATTGCCACATTTTCTTGACTTAATGTGCTGGGAACAATGCTGCGTTGAGAAAGAACAAGAAAAAGAAATATCTAACATCAAATTATCCAAGTCCTGACAAATCAAGTATCAGGCAAATATTCTTTTTTTTGAGACCTAAGGAAGGCTTTACGGACCTAGGGAGAACATTGCTGTTCAAGTCAGTAACAAAAATTACTCATATTATCAGGAAGAATTTTTTGGCAGAAAATAACCAGATTTCATTTATTTTCCAGATATTTACTGTAATTCTAGTTAACATGGAAAGAAAATATTCAAGGCCATGCCAATCTAAACACTGCTGACCATCATGAATAACAACAGCTCAAACTTCTAATGTCTATGAAATCTTCCTTGTACTAGAGACTTCGTATTTATGAACTAACAATTTTTCTCATTTTACTGAATATGGCACAGTGAAAACAGAATGAAAAAAAAAAAGGGAAATGAAGCAATTTCATGTGAAAAGTAGGATTTTTATACACCTCTTACAAGAAAAATATTAATTGCCTCAGTATTGTTGAAAGAGGAAGAAAAATATATATGTTAAAAAGGTAATAAATATAGTCATTCTTCATAAAACCTGGGAAAATCAAATAAGCTTATTCACTTTTCCCTCCAACTTCATCTGTATAGCTAAAAAGGTAAGGGAGAGAATGAATGTTAACAGCATGGTTTACCATTTTCTTCAGTAATATGATAATCTGCCAAGGTGACTTGCAATTAAGTTAAAACTCCATATTAATAAGTTATAACTCCATATTAAATAACTATTTAACTTAGGACAAGCAAAAATCTTTGTAAGAACATTCATATCTAGCAATGGAACAAGAACAAGACTCATTCAAATTCTTTCTACTTCTCCTTACTTTAGCACCTCTAGAAGAGAAGAAATAGTTCATGAAAGCAAGATCCTTTGAAGTATTCCTCTGAATGTAAAAATAGCAGTATGAATGTCTCTAATAAGCCTAGTTTTAGAGAGTAAGTTTTGGAATGTCTAGACCAACATCCTTATAGCCATCAGGTGGGAAAAGTTCCGAATTTGAACGTCAATGTTGTTATCTTAGACAAAAACAGGAACATAAGGTGATTTGGCTAATTAACCACTGAAGTAAGACTTCAGGAATCCTAAGAAGTTTGCACAACTGATCTGCAGTACAAGAATTATTTGCTAGAAGAATCAATTATTTTTTATTATATTTTTTATTATAAATAATTTTAATGTTAATGTATCTCAGAAAATTTCCAGATGGTGAAAGGGGCATACATTTATTGAACAAGTTATTGATCTTTTTCAAGCTGCAGAGCATAATGTCAGCCCTTGGACATGATGCTTAGCAATGTAACATTGAGAGGAGCTGCTGAAATATTCTGGTAAAAGAGTCAGTGTGGTTATTTGTCCTTGGGAAATTATTAAATAAATAAATAAATAAATAAATGAATAAATAGTATGAAATGAACAGAAAAGTTATTTCAAACTGGAAGAGGTAAACTGGAAGTTTATTTATCAACTACCATCAAGTTTTTACTCCTTTTGTTTTGTTTCTTTTTAATTTTCTAAGTGTTTTACCTACATTAGCTCACAGACTAGTCTGTTGCTGAAAAAAAAATCTCTTGTAAGAAGTTTCCATAAAAAATGATTTACTTCTAGCATAGTTTTTGACGCATCTTGCCTCTTCAGAATTCTTAGACATCCCAAGATAAAAGCTTTTCATACTGAATTGATTTTACAGACTAAATACATCACAGACTGTTTGTTCCTAAATTCCTGGGAAATAAGCAGAGGCAATTTCAATGATTAAGGAATTTCTTTGGGGAAAAAAAGAAAACCACTACAAAATAGAAAATGGACTCCAATTAGTACCAACTCTGTTATAATTTATTTGCTTCACAAAAGCACAAGACATTCTCTCAGCAAGCTGAAACACTTTTAATAGCTGATGCATCTGAGAGTATAAGAACATTATTAAATTTCTAAAGCTTACTTGGTGCTCATTTTTCTAGTTATTGTTATTCTGTACCAGACTTGGTGCATATCCATCATACATATCCATCTAAATGAAGCCAAAGCCCATATTCCCCAGATACTGCTAGCTTGACACAATTGTTTTGAAAAGCCAAAACTCTTCACTTGACTTTTTGTAATCAAAAACCAACATCATCATCACCATCACATGTATGTTCAACAAATACTATTTGTTTTAATTGCCATAATAAGCCATTGTCCCACATTTTTTTTACTTCAGGGAAACCAAAGATAGTATAGTTAATGCACTGCTTACACGATAGTCTGCCTACATGTTTACAGTTGACTTGCAGCAAGTTGATAACAGTAGAGTTTGTTTAGATAACAGAGATCAATAAATCTTTTTTTTATATTCTTTGAAAATATTTGTATATCTGAAGCAAAAGTGAAAAAAAAAAAAAAAGTGGACTATCCAATCTCAAAGCAGACAAGTGAGATGACAGTGAAGTAAAATACAAAAGTACCTAAGTAAGAAGTTACAAAAGTAACAGAATTCTAGAATACTAATTTGTGCAGAATATCACATTTTCTGAAAGCAAAAAAAGCACAGTTCTAATGTATCTTAATTATATGGAATATTCAGCAGACTACATGCAAGTCTTATTTTCCTTTTTCCAGTACTTCACAGTAAAATTCATCTCCAGTTATGTTCTATATCACTTTTCTATGTTCCACCTTTCTTCTAGAATTTCCTATGATTTACATTACAGGAACTGTATTTTGCTAGAAGTTTAGAGTAGAGAAACTAGGGTAATAAAGGTAGTGGGATATACTCACAGAACTTTGGCAGAAAATGTTAATAGAAGCCACATAAACAATTTGTCCCTGAGTACTCTTACCTTGTTATTTTCAACTATGGTTTTGATCATTTCAGAAAGTGTTTTGAAAGAAGTGATAGACTGAGAGTCTGCTTACACGTTGTTTTAATGATTGTTATTTTTCTTTGGTGGGCTTTTCCTCATTCTTCCTTATTAGCTGCTTCTGAATTTTCACTAAGTGATTTTAGAATTGTGGTAGTTTATAAGTGATACAGTAAATTGAACATTTTGTGTATACAGTGCCGGAAGATACATGCCTCAGTTCTGATGTTGCTAATTTTGTCACAGACAGAATATCTGCTAAGTCAGTCAAACCAAAGACTGCTTTAAAATTCCACAATATAAAAGCAGAGCCTAATTCCAATAACTATCATATACAAACAAGTACAACAATCACTAAATTCAATTCAATGTAATTGAATTGTGTAATGCTTTGGAAACCAAGGAGACAATTCCTCATAATTCTAAAAAGATTAGAACCATCCTGCTCCTAAAAATTTAAAAATAGCAGGAAAGAATTTGCTGAGACATGCAACAGATAAACCAACAGTCTCAAGAAAATTCCATAGCAACACGGATTGCAGAGAAACCTATTTTCCGAGCCTCACCAACAATCATTTGAACTACAGGTAACAGAATTAAAGATTCTCTCCTGGGGTGACGACTTAAGCCACGCTGATATTAACAAGAATGATATGTGGTCAGTCAGAAAAAGTTTCCTGTGGCAAACAGTAGCTCCTAAATTGCATTGGTTTACGAAATAAATCACATAGCATCAACAAGACAAAAGGCTTTTACTGCTTGTTTTATCCCCCAAATGCTGCATATTATTCTGCTTTTCTCAAAATCTACCTAGGTTTCAGAAACAGCAACGCCTTCTCTCATTAGATTCAGAATTATACATCATCATACCTGGTTCATAGAAGGCAACAGGAACTCCTCAACTCTGAATTAACCATCAGTCTCCAGCACTGCCCAAAAGAAAACATACGCTCTTTTCTCACTGATCTTAAGCCACTGTCTTAGACTATTTAATCTAGCTGAAGTGGGGAAATGTCTTTAATGTATACAACAGTGTAAGAATATTTGTTTGCCTGTGTTGAAGTTGTAAAAACGAGTTTCTCTGTTTACACCGAGGTATGACTCTTTGTGATCTGTCATGGCTTTGAGAGACAAATGTTATCCAGTGAAAAAGAAGAGTATAATCTAAGGAGAAAATATTACCCTGCAATACTGCCCCTCTGCATGTCTCTAAACGCTTGAATATTTTGGAAGAAGTATTTAGCTTGCCAAGCAACCAGAGCTGTGGAACAAAACACTGGATATCTGTTTCTTAGCATGGTGTTGTAAATAAAATTTATTATTGTAAATAAATCATGATTTCATCTTCTACCAAAAATGCAAATCTGCTTAATGCTGAGATATCAGCAAGTCTTGACAGATGAGCTACAACGGACATGAATGAAATCCTTCTGTCTCTAGTATAAACACGTACTTGTTAAAAACTAGTAAGAAGAGACTCAATCCATGTATTGAATGTAGAACATAATTTTAAAAATGAATCTAATATATTGTTACAGAAATTCATTGTAAAAGTATCAGTCTAAATACAGATGCTACCCAAGCTTAAGAGAACTGGGGCTGTTCAGCCTGGAGAATAAAAGATTCCAGGGACACCTGATAATGACTTTTCAGTAAATAGAGAGGGCTATAAGACAGAAGACGGTAGACTCTTCTGCAGGATCTGTTGTCACGGGACAAAGGGAAATGGTTTCAAACTAAAAGTGGGGAGATTTAAATGGGATATAAGGAAGGAGTGTTTTATAATAAGAGTAATGAGGCACTGGCACAGGTTGCCCAGAGAGGTGGTGGATGCGATGACCCTGGAGACACTCAAGGTCAGGCTGGATTGGCCTATGAGCAACCTGATCTAGTTGTAGGTGTCCCTGCTCACTGCAGGGGAGTTGAACTAGATGACCTTTAGGGGTCCCTTCCAGCTCAAATAATTCTGATAATTAATGTTTTCTGGATAAAACAACCTAAAACAGGAATAAAAATCTACATGACTTTTGAAGAGTGAGTATGTGGAGCAAGAGTGGAAAAGAGCTGATCAGTAAATGTGCATGTATGTAGAAGTGTAATACACGTATTATGCTCCATGTAATACAGTGATAATTAAAACAGCTACAGAATACAGGTGCAGAAATGCAGATGAAAGATTTAGCTTTGCTTTTAAAGATATAATCTGCTCTTGACAAGCAAATGTTAACAGGCGTTACATTTTGAGTACTTAAATCTGTGCTTTTGAGAACACAAATCTGTTCTTTCTGTAGATTTTGAAAGTCTTATCCATGCGTCTTAGTCTCTAGACAGATATATTATGAAGGAATTGTACATGCACAAAAGAATCCAAATGATTGTATGTACTGTATACAGCATGTGTGTATTTCGGTTTCAGTAGTTTAAAAAAGTAACAACAAAAGTAAAGAGTGTTGTTACTTACCTAATATATTTGGAAGAGGTTTAAAAAAATGTTTGAAGTGATATTATTCAATTCTCAGATATCTGGTTATATTGGACAAGAATGGGGTAAGTTAGTCTAATCAGGTTCATCTTAATTCCAGAATTAACTACACATCAAGATAATTAAGTAGTGGATGTTTCAGCAAATATATTACAATCTTCTATTATTTACAAAAATTAAGCACCCAAATATCCAACTTCATACGATGCACATACACATGAGCTTTAATGCTACTCAGCCTCTTACATCATTTATTCATATATTCTAGTGAATCTCACCAAACAGCATTAACTGATTGCTGTCCACATGCTGGGAAAAAGGGGAAGAGCATGTGAAACATTTAAAACATACAAGTATTTCTTCCTGCTCTCATCTTCTTGTTTCTCTTTGAAGCCAAATATAAAACACTCCAGCAGGTTTGAAGATAAACAAAGAAAATTGGTTTCCTAGCAACAGCAATTTCTGCAAAGCTCTCTGAAGTTTCTCCTGGGTGCTTTCAAGGCATTGCCCATTTACTAACATCTGAATAAAAGCACCCAAACAAGGACAAACCTGTTTCTTTTCAGAATGGAAGCACAGAGTTCAAAGACTTCATTGTCTTTAAAAAAAAAAAAACAAATAAATTTCCTTTCTAAACTGAAAAACAAACAGCCAGCATACATCCAGAAGACACAAACAGCTTTCCTCGTTGAAACATAGTTTACAGTCTATCATTGACAAAAACTAACAAGCTCCATTTCAAAACACAAAGCTGGCAGCAGAAGTTCCTAAACCAATAGTTCTCCTAATATATGAAATCATGTTCTAGGTGTAATATTCCAGATATATTGTTATTATTATTTGACAAAAATAAAATAGTGCTGACTGACTTGTGCGGACTGTCCAGTGGCTGTTAAAATATCGGATAAGAGAAGAAAACTGAATTAAATATTAATATTTGACCTGCCTGAGATAGTCTATGACCTTCTGAGAGTTATATAAATGGGAGGATATAAAATACTCAAATTTAAAAAATAGTGCCTTATTGAGGAATTAACTGTCAGGAAATGCCACTGAGACAGAGCAGGACTCAAGATGGAGAGAACCTGTACAGTTAATTAATTAAAGTAATAAAAAGTGGTAAAGTATTCCTCAGCACATCTGTAGGCCACTTTCTGTCAGAAGAGGCAGAGTATGCTCCAGAGGTGGCCACTTCATGATGCTGTTACCTAAGTTGCTGAAAAAACTGTCAGTTGTAGATGCAGGTTAGGAAACTGCAGTGACTGTTAATTTGCTATGGTGTATGTTTCCTTACTGGAATTACAACAGTATTTAGAATGGTGGCATTACTTAGGAGAAGAAGTATCTTTCATTTCGATATTACTATTTGCAAAAGGGTTAAAAAGAATGATGAAGAATAACATGCACAAAGAAATAACAGCTTGTACATCTGCTGTTTTACTCTGCCTTTTGACTATTTAATACAAAGATAAATCAAACAAGTGTGTAACTCACAGATGGAAGCATCTGCTTTTACCCTTACGCCATTTCTATTAGTTCTTCATGAGAAGTACTAACTGGTGAAAAGTCACCAGTGCAAAAATGCACCCCTAAAATAAATTGCACAAGTAAGCAAATATAGAGAGAAGAAGAAATCCAGACATATGCTTCTGCTAGTACAAATTAGTCTTAAAATATTTGAGAATTAAAATATGAAAGTCTGGAAGAATTAAATGATATATGAAAGAGTTGGAATAGGGCAGATGAACAAGTCATAACTTTCCACCTTCATGATAAGCCCCACAAGATGTTCCTTCATTTCTTTACTCTTCCAGTCCGGGTTTTCTTCAGCAGCCCCATTCCTTCCAAAGAAGTGGGCAGTTCAGCTGCCTTCCCACTGGTGCAGTCCCACCAACAGGCTCTCATTCTCTGCCCCTTTTTCTATTCCAGAGAGTTGAACTACAGCACATCCCTGTCCAGGGTTGCACTTCTACAGCACACAGTGTTTTCCAGGCTAGGGTGTTGATACCCATCATGCTAGAGCAAAGGCTTGCCTGGCTGTGCTAGGAGTCAGACAAATTGTAATTGCAGAGAAAAGAGTTTCCCTTTCCCTCTCATCTTCTTTGCCAGATGTGTATGGAGAATGATAGAAAATAGGTTGGGTCACTCCAACTCAAGAGCAAATTTTCAAAAAGACTGGGAGAAAAGGAATGGCACCATCCTTCTCTTTAGAATGGCTTCCCAAAATCCCTCCATAAACGTCATATTTCTTCAGAAAAGCACATCTACAAACCACTGTATCTTGTAAGGCTTCCCTTTATATCAGTGCACCTTATAAATAGCAATAAAAGCTATGTTCCAAACAAAATCTTTGTCCTACTCAAAATAAAACCATAGAAATCTGTTTCTGAGAAAAGCTGAAAACAATAATAATGAAAAAATTTTAGGGTACAGCTGTTATGAGGATATCTCTTCTAATCTAATTATAGAAGGCTGTAATTCCTTAGTGATAAAAGTAAAAGGACTTATCCAAAAGGATTATATTGGTTAGAAAGATTATTCATTTTCTCTTTACTTTCTAAGAAAAAACAACTGCTGTGTTATGTTTTCTGGTCTATGTGGATCCACTGAAAACCTCTAAATTTTATAAAACTGTATAAACACAGTAAAAAATACCATTAACAAACTGTATATTATTACAGTTTTTGTATTATATACCAATGTCAGCAGCAGCAGTAGCATAAATCTGATAGAAGAGAGATGTAGAAGTACCAGCATTCCTAAAATCCAGTAGTCCCAACATTACCCAAAACCAATTTACTACACTACAGTAGTCAATACTTTATATGCTTCTTGAAAATCTGCTGCTGCAAAATCATTTTAGTGTGAGCATTACAGATAATATTCAAGTGGGTTATAAATCAGATGCATCTGTTTTAGTTTAGAATTTGCTACAAAAAAATATTTATGTTTTGTTTATTCAGCATCAGAAAAGAAAAAAAAATCTTAAGAGTCACAGGGAAAAAAAAAACAAAAACAAAAAACAAAAAAACAAAACCAAAAAAACAGACAACAGGAAAAATAAATGTGCAAAGGTATATATCCATGGTACAATTGCTTGTTGAGCATGAAATTTTCATACCCTATCTCAAGGAAAGGCATGACAAGGCCAGAAAAAAAAGACAATAAACAAAAGTATAAAATGATTTTCATACACATAGAAAATAAGACTGTTCATTTCCAGAAAAGGTCACTATAGGGAGTGTGTAAGAAAATGGCATACCATGAGTTTTCATTTCAAGTTGGAAAGTCCAGCTTATTCCTTGTGTCAAAAGTGGGGGTTATGGAAGCATCGCTTTAGTTCTTATCATTTGTGCCAGCTTGAAGTCAGAGAGGCTCTCCTGGATACTCAGATGAAATCCGTCGAAGACTGCTCTGCTCACCTCATAAGATATGAGCATTCAAAAACATTTTTCACTGCACCCATCCCTGAAATATCTGTTAATTTTCTTTGAACTGCCCTACACTTTCCCTATATACCAGACTGCACCATTACAGAATTTTTAAATTACACTAAAGTAGTTAAAAGCATTTGGGGGCATCCCAAGCTGTTTTCAATTAACTGTTGTCAGTTACACAGTTACACAGTCATTTAACCCAAATAACCAAAAATATTTACCATCTGTCTATAGCTGCACACAATTCCAAATCTGAAGCTTGATAAGGAAGAAGTGTTAGAGTATGCTGCTTAGCCATTCTCACTGTCAACTCAACAAGAGGAATTACTTGTGCTTATGTCTTCCTAAGTTACTGCTCTAATTTTTTATATAAATTGATAGAGTTAGTATTGTCCTGATCCAAGCAGAGTGCAATGCAGCTAGGATGTGTATCTCATCTGCTTGGTTACTCCTCATTTAATTAGTAAACTATAAGTGGAAGTGAGATTGCAGAGTTTCTCTTTTTATTTTACGATTAAGAAACATGCCTGGCAAAGCCCAGTATTTTGTAAGGCTCGGCATAATTCAGTAGCTAAGCTTATTAAACAAAATAAGAAGGCTTTCCCATTGGCAGCTATACCAGTCTGGCTACTTTTCTAGAAAATCACCGTCCCAAAAGCTTTATGTATTCACACTTCTTAGCATGTACTGTGCAGCAAAGAACAGTTTCTTGTTGACCAGCTAGCCATGAAGTTTTATTGATGAGTCATAGAAATAACAATTTTTTACCTAAAATGAAAGGTCTTTGCCTTAAAAAATTCATGATGCAAATGTGGAACATTTATAACCTGTTCTGAGTCACTCTGCTGTGTTTTCTGTGGAACAGATGATGCAAATTCCCCTCACTACAGCTCACTGGCCCAGTTGCTGGCAAGAAAACAAACCCAGCTTTGTTCAAACAGTACTAAGCAATCCTGGCACACTGACACCTGGTATAAGATGCTGCTGCGAAAAAACTGGCTGCCCATCAAGTAGAAATTCCGCATAAAATGAAGATAATTGCTTCTAGGATCTTCTAAAAAAAAAAAAAAAAAAAGAGGATGGCCCAAAAGTTGCCTCCACTTCAGACCAGTGTTTAATTTTCTTGTTGATTTTTTTAAAAAATTCATTATATTTGTAGGTATATTTCTTCCTTTTTCTTTCTGTCTCTCTCTCTATTTTTTTTTTTTAAGAGCAGTAGGAAAATAATAGATTGAGGGTTTTTTAAACGTGTAAATGTAATAGTACTTCAATAAAATAGATTCTTTGGGGAGGAAGGAGAATGAGCAGAAGTGTATGTATATATATATATATATATATATGAAAAATATATATATATGAAAAAAGATTTCATATGGCCTTGATTATCAGCATGGTAGCAGATTCTTAGATTGTACTTGTCTACTATGTGCCTAGATTTTCTGTTTTTATAATGGTGATTTGACAATCACCATTTACAGTTACACAACTAACTTCAAAATATTCCAGTGTCATTTCCATGAAATAAATATACAAAGTCATTTCTTAGAAAGATCAGACTCTTTTCCTTTCTTATTATTGCAGCACACTGATATGTAGAAGAAAATGGAGCCTGATTTAGTCAGCTGCTATACAAATAGTTAAATAGGAAACAGAGAGGATGGTTAAGAAAGGAAAGCCATACAATATCCTTACTTTACAGATAGTAAACTGTGTGATATTTATTGAAAGACTTGAGACTCAGTCTGTGTACAAGCAGTTAGCTGAATAAATTGAACCAATAAAGGCCCAGACAGACAAAATATATTATAGTGTTCTGAAAGCAAGACTAGTGATCTAGAATTATATATCTGGTGTTGTGCTGCTCTGCATAGTTTACACTTGCAACTTGATTGCTTAAAGTATTGTAATGCTATGCTTTTCAATATCTTTTTGAAGAGAAGCAGTCACTAATATTTTTAGAATATTATATATCGGCAATATTGCTGTCTCTGAAGTCCCACATATTGGCTATACTTGCTAAATGAAATTTTAAACTCAAAGGGATGCAAAGTGAGTGCTGATGTCTACTCAGCTAATCAGAAGAGTAGCTTCCATTCGTTTAAACTCCCATAAAACCATGCCATATTTGAGTTGAAATAATATTCGCTTCTTCTGCAAACCTGTAACTGAAACTGTTCCTGCAACTACTGCTATACCAGCAGAAGTCTAATGTTGTAGCTGGAACAGCATAGGAACCCAATTCTGTTTAGCTCCATGCTCAAACTGGTACAGGTTTTCAGATTTTTTCTGAGCATAACTAATATGTCAAGGAAAGGCAACAGAAAGCTAGGAAAACAAACAAATAAACACAGTGGTCCTTGAATAAGAAACATCATAAATTGTTATAAATGTAAAATATTAATTAAAACAAGCAAGAAGACTAAATTATCCACTACAAATTCTGTATTTACTATTTTGAGTGGCTTAGAAAGCAGGCAAAATGCATTCACTCCAATATGTACATTTATGAAATATGTCTGCTGATAATAACTTCTGTTTAAAGTTACAGAAATAGCCAAAACTTTTAGGAATTAAATATTGAAAAAACGAGATGTTGACACAAAGCTACATTATATGGAGCTTACCTCCCAGTATTTAGCAATAAAATGACATTTCAATGGAAAAACAAAACCAAACAATGTGAACCAAAAAAGCTCTGGAGAAGTATTTGTCTAGCTGGAAAATGTAGTCAGTGATAAGATATGTAGTTACACATCGCTACATGTTTGTGACTTTTCTTTATGTATGGACATACCACTAGTATACATATGTACATAATGAGGAATATTATCACTTATATTCAGCAGTTATAGTTTGTTATCACCGAGCTGATAAACATAAGACTGATGAACAGACTGTTTCAGTAAGCCTCAAAAATTCTTACATCTGACATTTGGAACAAAGTGAATTGCATAACAGCCTACACATCACAAATTCTTATAATAAAGATTTACTCAAATATTTATCAGAACTTGTCCTGTAGAAACTGTGATCGATAAATCTGAAGAAAAAGAACTGACAGAATGATAGTTTAAGATGCACATTCCTGACAGAGTATGAAATAAATGTTCATTGACTGTAAGGTGGCCCAGATCCCCATGAATGTGATGAAGCATGAACATCAAAGCTGGGATAGTGGATTCTAACCATTTGCTATAAGCCCCAGTTACTACATGATTACAGAGAAGACACTGTACTCAGCTGAAGTAAGTTGTGTAAGAACTAGGCTTCTTCCTGCACACTTTAGCAAAGCCATTATTGTGGGCAGAATTGTCTCTGTTTTGACAAATCAAGCAATCAACAATTATTTTTAGATCATTTACAGCTTTTTTAAAAATGAAGGGACAGTGTGCAGGAACTGAATTGGAAAGCAATGCTTTATTGGAGCCCTTTGAAGTTGGAAGAGTGCTTCTAAACAAAATATTGCTTCATCCTCTTCCTTTCTGCTGGTATGTTACAAGTCTGAGTCTAACTCCAACTCCGGTTTAACCAGTGGTTTCAATGGGCCTATTCCTGCTTGTACGTCAATCCAGTTGGTGGTGGAATCTGATCACACAAGATGATACACATGCAACACCGAAAAGAGGGCATAAATTTGGCTTTTGGCCTCTTAAGAGCTCTATCATTCATTCAGCATACATTTCTAACAGCATTTCAATGCACTGTCCACCTGCTTCTTACCATGTGAGTTACAAAACCAAAGCAAGTCATAATTTTTACATTAAAGTACTTGACATCCAGTTCTGCTCACTCACTCAGAACCATGCAGTATTTGGGTCAATCCTGCACAAGCAGACAATCTTTCAGTTTTCCAGATTTCTCAGGAATTGTGCTGCTATTCTGAATCCTTACAGAATGATGCTATAAACTGCATTCCCTTCTCTACTGTGTTATGACACACATAAGCAATGAAGCTACTGAAGAGCCTTTAGCTTTTTACAGATGAATAGAACTCTTCACATTAAACTCAACAGACATTGATTCTCCTTAATTTTACTTTTCTGACACATTGTAATTTTGCTGAGAATGCACACCATCCGTGCATTATAGGCAAAATTACAAATTACATGTGTCAACAGTAACACGCAACAATAAATACATTCAAGCAATGTCTTCACTGAATTGAAAGCTAATAAATTAAAAAAAAAAAAGAAAAAGAAAAAAAGAAAAAAGAAAAGACAAAGAAAAATAAGAAATAAAGTCAATATTCTACTTATTTCTATTCTTGGTGAGTAGCATGTTGAATATATCTTTCGGTGGAATATTTTGACAATTTATCACTTGCCTTTTTACTTCAATATTGAAAGAAAAAGAAATGGATTGATCTGCTGAGGTACAAAATTATTATTTTCTTTTTTTTTTAGCATGGGAAGTACCATATTTTTAAAGCAGAAACAAAGGTAGGATAACTGGAAACTAAGACAATGAACTGTAAGCTGCTTGCTTTTTTTTTTTTTTTTTTTTTTCCCCCGAGCTCATACAATTTCACTTGATAATGTGCTAGTTTTTTTTCCCTCCACTTTAGGCAGGTACATTGTAACTCCCTTCAAAGTTATCATTATAGAGCCTGTTATTCCCTTGAAAGAAACTGTACTCTGTGCAATATTCATTAGGGATAACAAATCTTCACAGCAGCCACAAAGGCTGCAGTATCACCAGATTGCTTAAAATTCCATAGCTTCCTTCTCAATTTCTGCTGAATTCAGTTGTGTTCTAATCTCTATTTAGAATGCAATATCTCCAGTTAATTTGGATATTGCAGTGCTGAAGGAAATATATACTCTTTACTTTATAAGTGCTGAGTAAAGTACCCTTTCTTTTATAGATCAAATGGTTGTTGCTCACTCTGTGTGTGATGGCTTTCCACTTTCTGTTAGTGATGTATACACGTATAATTCCAAAGGCATTGGTTTAAACAGGATATTTTAATTACAATCTTCTCTCCCCCCCTCCCAGGAATCTGCTTTTCACATACATTCATAGCTTTCTCTGCTCATTAAGACATCACTGTATGCTTCTCTCACAGTTTCCTAACTAGCTGATGCACTATATGGGGTAAACAAATCCTTTCATATGTCAGGTGAAGCACATTTGTCAAACTATACTGAAAATAATGTAGAAAATGAACTAATAAAATAAAGTATCTTCATTGAGTTTTCTGTTTGTTTTTTTCTTCTCTCTCTCTCTCTCTCTCTCTCCCCTCCACGTTTCTTTTAACAATGCAATGTGAGAACAGCCAAAAAATGTTCAGCAGAAAGGCCACTGCACAGAGGCACTGACCTTGACCCTGTTCACAGCTAGGCCAGTGGCCTTCCATGAGTTCCTTCTATTTTCTCTTTTACTCACTTCACTCAGTGCTTTTGCATATCACTTCTGCTTAGCACGTAAATAAGAACACCCAGTGTGTCAAACACTACTGAAGTCCTCATCCCACAGAGACTCCAGAAACTTAAAAAAAAAAAAAAAAAAAAAAAAAAAAAAAAAAAAAAATTTAAAAAATCACATTTTTTATGCCCTTGTAAATCACCTCATATCAGTTCCATTATTGATTTCGTTATTCATTTCTCCTCTTACCTTTCCTATCATGTGAATTTTCTGACATTATTTGCAGTTTAGCTTGTTTGAAGTATAGAATACCAGGAAAGAAGTAGGAAGGAACTCAAGTTGCAGCCCAAAATGTGGTGATCTGCACCCCTCCAATATTTTAAATGGTGTCTTTGCTACAGTAACTGCTGCTGGAGTGCTGTGCAATATTTATGCTGTTTCTGAAACCAGACACACTACCACAGATTGTCACAACTGGAAAAGTTCACTGACTTGTTTTTACAGAAGTTACGAGACATAGATACTCTTAATATGCCTTCTTTCAGCACTGTCCTTTCTATTTTTATCACTGTTCATTGGACTTGCTACTTTTTGATTTCTGGAAGAAGAAAAACTTCAAAAATGAAGAGAAACTTATATCTAGAGCATTTGAAATGTTAAAAATCAGAGCAAGTTTTATTTTGCAAAATATATTAAAACAAATTACATGGGAAGTAAACATAATTCTTCATAGTCCTTATCTAAAAATCATCCCATCAGTATCACTACATACCTAAAAGATTTAATTATATCACAAACAAACTTGTATTACAGAAAGAAGAGGTTTAGATTTCACCAAATACTATCATACTTCTCAATAGAATGATTTTTATTGTTTTTCATTTCTATTTATCAATTAAACTCACAGAACTATCAATTGGCCAAGTCTTATATTAAGAATTCTATATATCTAATTGTGTATTCTTCAATTGTGTCATCAAATCCAGAAATTTTTGTTTTCATCATACTACCTTATTATTGTTATAATGCTGATCAACATCATCTCATGATTTGGTTTGTTAAAGTAAAAATGTCCTAAATGTGTATACAAGTAATATCATGTGAGAAAAGTCCAAAATGCCACTACAGTAAACATTTTTTTTAGTTTTAATTTAAAGAATTCAGATTTTAAATAGTATCAGGATGTAAAAGCAAATCATAAGACTTTCATTTCACCTATTTTTTCTTCAGAGAGACAGAGGATTGTGCAGAAGTGTCCAATATTTTGTCTTGTCTGGGTAAGTGAAGAGGAATTGCCTACGGAATTGCCTCACATGAAATAAATAATGCTGTTAATGAATGTAAGTATCAAAACTTAAATATCATTTATATTTTTTTATTAAAACATAAAAAACACTGACACAAAAACATGAAAGTAGGGGGTTGGACATGTATAATCTATAGCTTTGAGTATGGGACTATAATATAAGACCTTGAACTGATGCAAATGATTGGCATTCATATTTTTCAGAGGATAAATTTTCACATCAACTATGTAGGCACTCATATATACTGAATATCATTAGAAATTAGCATAATACTTCTATTAGTGACACTAGCTTATCTAGCTGAGTTATGCAGTGTAGATGAGAACAAAGTACTGGGATGGTGAGAATGAGCTTTAAGTGTTTCTAGAATGGTTTAAGGAATGACCACTTCCAGGACACCTATTTTTACCTTAACTACTGTACTTTCAGTAAAAAATATCTGTATGTACATAAATGATAACCCTCCCTTCTATATTCCAGGCATTTGTCCCTTTCTACTCAACTAAAATTCTGCACTGGAATCAATGAAAACTGAAGTTGATGTCTTTCAGGATACTTGATGGTTGAAAATAGCATTTGTGTATATCAATCAAAACTTACTTTTTTTTTTTTTTTGAAGCTATGTAATTCTCAAATAATAAATACAATAGTTTATGATGTTACCATTGCAATTTGCAATTGCTACTACAACTGATAAATTGGGGGGGGGGGAATCCTTTGTTAAATGCTAAGTTATTAATTACTTATCCATGATTCCCATGGTTATGTATTGGTTTTTTTCAATCCAAGTAATTTCAATCCAGAGTGCCCATGCTCTACATGTTTACATAAACATATGAATGCTATATAAACACTGCAGATTAAATTCACACAGTAGATCACACAAGACTACTGCTGATGGTTTTTTTTTTTTTTTCACTGGAGAAATGTTGTAATTTTGGTAGAAAGTACAAAGTAGAAGGACAACATTTCATTTGTGCACAATGGGTTTTCCATTGGAAAGCTGTTTCCACAGAGAACACCTGGTGTTGCTTGTATATTTTTAAGTAAAGCTACCATGCCTAAAATTCTTAGCTAGAATCAGCTATCATTTCTATTGCAAAAGCACATTAGCATGAGAAAGCCTGAGACTGATAAGGAGGGAGGAAAAGAAACAGCAAGCCAATGAGCCAGGCACAAATTAATCTGTCTTTAAAAAATGGCTCTGAGTTGAAAAGACATTTTTGATCTCTGAATCAACTTTGCTCTAAACCAAACAGAGAAAAACCTAGGAGCTTTATACTGTTTTGTACCCCTAGCGGAAAATAGCTGAAATAGAATAGAGAGCAGTGCCACATGTTAAAATCCTGACAATAATTATTCCTCTATTTGGGTAAGTTATAATTTATGCACAGAACTATTTCACTACAGGTACATTTTTTCAAAGAAAGTTACTAATTCATACTTGGAGGACAGGAATACTTTCTGCACAACAGGAAAGCAGTCTGTCATCAGAGCAATTCTTTCAATACCACTGCTTTAAATGTCTCAACTGGCAAAACATCAGTGTATACCACCACCCTGTATCTCATCATCATAGCAACAGGGGTTCCTACCATGACAACAGACTCTTTGATGTTTTTGTTTGAACATTCTTTCCCTTACAGTTTTCTCAGATATTTTTAATGAATAATTTTCCATAAAATTACGACTGTCTTCTGAGGACTCATTACTCTTCTACTGAATATATCTTGAGCCTGCATACATTTACAAATGCTTATTATCTAGTCAAAACCTTAGCTTAGTTCAGGCTCTAAGATCTCAGCCTTACCTCTGTTGAAATACAAACATACTGGTGAAAAATCTGGACAAAAACATAGCAAAAAATAAAATAATAAAATAAGTAAGAATTAATATTTCCTCTGGACCCTAAAATATATATAAGCAAAATTTTAAAATTTAATAATTAAAACAATTCAACAGATACTTTTTGTTCCTATAAGAACATTTCTGTATGTCACATTTCAAGTGTAAATTTTAAGTGCCTCATGGCTACAGCTTTGCCACATTCTTCCTGATATTTTTTTCATTTTTGTTAGATTATTACAAGTTAAACTAGAAAACTGAGATCTGTCATACATAAGAATAATTACTTTGCAAAAGATTTTTCTCCAAAAAACATATAACAGTGCCATATACAGAAAGCTGAGATGTTCTTTAGTACAATGCTAAAACTATGTCACTGTTATGATAGCATTTTTACATTCAAGAGGAAAGAGCAATAACCATATCTCAATCCTACCAACGCTAAGATAATTGTGTTACTGCAAGTAACAAAACATTGCTTATATTTTTCTTTTCACAATCACATTTCTTTTTCACATAGCCAAACTAATCCTGATTGAAGTTCATAAAATGGCTAAGAAATGTTCAACAAATGTATATTGATTTAATCAGAAAAAAAAGCCTTATATTTAAAGTCAGCGTGCTGTTTGTATGTTCTCCTAATTATTGTGTTGGAAGTCAGACCACAAAATGTGAAGGTCATTCAATCCTGCAAATAGAAGTCTATATAATTCATGAGAGAACGCGAGTTGACTTAGGAAAACACCAGCATCATTCGTATCAGAGCAATTAGATCAGAAATGTCTGTGATATTAGAACAAAAAGGCAATTTTTTTTAATAGGAGCTGTACATAGTTTTCCATAGTAAGAAAATCTGAAATGTCATAATTTTTCATAGAATCAAAATACATAGTAGAGAAGTATTACAGTGTCTCCAAATAAATTACCCTTCTTCTATACATTCCAGCTTTGGGCTTTGAACACAGATCACTGTAGGTCAGTGTGTTGCTAATGTTCCTTTTCAAAACAAACATGCTAAATGTATGCCCAATAAATGTATAAATATCTTTTCTTCACTCCATTAACTGCTTTGCAAGCCCCAACAGTGATCTTCACATAATACTTTGGAGAACACTAACACTCAGAAGGAGCTAACAACTGTGAACCTCTGATTAGCTACCTTCCTGAGTCCAACAGGAAGGTACTCTCAGAAACATGCTGATGCCTTACTTATTGCTATTTTCTACATTTCAGTGATTCAACATTTAGTATGAATCCGTATCCTAAAAACCTATAATTCCCAAGCACTGTATATTGGAATTTTTCTAATAGGCAAGATTTCTAAAAGTAAATTTTAAATATCATAGCACCTAAGTCATGACCCATTCATTTTCCATCAAATAGCCCAAGATTCTTTGCAAGTCTTTAGAATCATAAATATCTTGATCTTGAGAACTCAACTAAAAGCAGCCAGGTCTTAGAGTTTTAACTTACTGTACCAAAAAATAATTTTAATAACCTTTATTATATTTCTTAATCTTCATATATTGGGAAAATTAATACAGCTGTTAAGAAAAAAAAAAAAGCCCTTATTACATCCTCATACTTACAAGGAATGCAAGTCTCTGCTTTCAAGAACTGCATACAATATAAAACAAATGTTATTTTTCCAAGTGCAGGATTCCTTCTAGAAGAGCTAAGTAAGATTCAAGACTTTACGCAAATAATGATTTTCAACTCCTAATTGTTTCTAGAATTTCACTGAATTCCACT
This sequence comes from Meleagris gallopavo, assembly GCF_905368555.1. Lineage (NCBI taxonomy): Eukaryota > Metazoa > Chordata > Aves > Galliformes > Phasianidae > Meleagris > Meleagris gallopavo. Next base: position 24,068,457 of record NC_139407.1, read on the forward strand.
TTTTTTCTTAGAATGCTTTCTTTATTTGTCAACTTTTCTCACATAACCATATGTTTCACCTCACCCCAAATAGTTTTTAATCTGGCCATGAACGCCTTTCAAAAGGCTGACACTGTTGAAGCACTGGTATAAAGAACTTATGTATCTAAATTTTTATGTTCCAAAGTGACTAGAGATCTGTTTTTAAAATATTCCAATGTATTTTTGAATATACAATAAAGTAATTGCTTATATTTTTATTGTAGATGGTTTTATGAAATAGGAAATTAGCTATGTTTTCTTTTCATACTTTTTTTTTTTTTTTTTTTTGCAGCCCTAATGGTATTTATCTCATCAGACCCACAATGACATCTTGTGGCTACTTTGGACCAGTGAAAAATTTTTGAGTAGTAAAATTTTCCACTGAATTTCCCAGAAGACTTTCTTGCACAAAAAAAGTTAAACTTGGTATCAAGTCTGTATAAGCCATCCACCTACAACAGCAGGTCTTCCTGTCTCATGAGCAACCACTGCATCTCTTCCATTTTTCTGTGTAGTGGGAGACCAACTACTTAACTTTTTGCATAGGTCATGTCCTGTGAAAGTGGCACTATACCAAGTGATATGACAGCAAGACTTAATACTTTCAAAAGCTGATACAGTTAAAGTCTGCAGCATTTTTAAAGGAACTGTAGGTAAAGGAAAGCTGAACATAGGAATGATATGCAAATTCAGGCTCCACTTCTTTTTCTGCAGTGATTTCTAGCTTCAAAAGTGAACAATTTCAGTGATAGCTGTATTTTTGTTTCCTTAGAATTTAGCTAATAATTCATTGCTCATGCCCTTGCAGTTAACTTGGGTTTCTCAGTTTACTCTATTTCTGCTAAAATTGTGTAGCTCATAGGTCAGGCAATGAGCAATCACACACAGGTCTTTTTATACTAGGTCACGAGTACAGCATTTCTTATTTATTTATGTAAACTGGCATCCAAAAAGAATGAATGTAGAGCAACGTTTGTCTAACTCTACACTGGGAGACACTTTAGATATCTGCTGACACTCTTCATTAAAGTACTTGAAATTCTGCTATTGCATATGCCAGAAGGTGCCACTCTATTGGCAGAGGTAGGAATCCATTGCCTGAGGTACTTCGAAATTCAGGAAGTGAAAAGTACTGCACCCTGGTTCCCTAAGGAAACTGAATCAATATGCATTCTTAGCACACTGACATACAGCAAAGAATTTATTTCAAATTGATTAGGCAGAAGAAAAGCCCCCTTTTGCAGAACAGCCTAATGCAGGTTTTTCAAATCAGTCACATGCAGCTAGACTCTAGACAGACACAAATGGGCAGAAGATCAGGCGGGTCTTGGCACTAATTGAACATATGCTGTTTTGGTTTGCTGCACAATACGTTGTTACTGGCAGTGGACTAGTAGGTAACACCGATCAGCTCATTGGAAGCTACTAGCATTCCCACCCAAAGGAAGATCATAAGGTCTAACCAAAGAATGCAGGCAGTCCTGAACTTGAGACCCCCTCAGGAAGCTGGGACAGGACCAAGGGAGCCAGTATTGTGTTGTTGAGGTGGTAAATGTTGGAAGTGAGATTTAGATGAAGGAATGATTTGGGATCCCAATGCAGTCAAGCGGGAAAGAGCATGGAACTGGATTACTGTTGCTGTTGAAGAGAAGGACTAGCAGCATATTTAAAAGAAAAAAGAAGGGCAGGAAGGGCAGGGGGGACAATATGGGATTGTCAAACCTACCAAGTCACTTATCCAGATTTCTACTGTGCAAAGCATTCCTTGTGTGATTCTTGTTGAATCTAGGCAAGAATATGAGAGCCATAGCCATAATGATACTTCCATAGCATATACTTGAGAAGACATTTCTGCATTTCTGATATTTTTTCAAGGTTGATTTTTTTATTTTGTTTTTCATTTTAGTTAGGTAAAAACAGGTCAAGATCATAAACAGAACACATCGTTAAGCCATTTCTGTTTATTCCTCAATCCTTGAGAATATTTCTTTCAAAACACCCAAAATTGTAAGAAATCTTCCTCAGGACACCTCCCTGTATTCTACAGTTCAGCACCTCCTTCCAATCTTAAAACGTACAAGTCCTTAGAAAGCAGCCTTATATCTATTGATTGTAATGCATGTACTATTCAAGTTCTACCACTTCATGTCATTCTAACCTTTTGCAAGAATCTTAATCAACGACAGAAGCTCCAAAAATACTGGATAAGACATGGATCAATGCCTTCATTTTGAGTTTGAAAATTTCATTTTCAAGTTTGATCTGAGCAGTGGGATCTCACAGTCTCACTGACTTTTTTTTCTGATAAGAGAACACGTGCCAAATCTAACATACACAGAGGGAAAAGAAGGTAAGTTCACAAATTCTTATTTGGACTTAACTTTATCTTGAACTAAAATCCAAGCCGTTGGATCTTCTGCTGTAAGAACAAAAAAAGTGAAATTTACCTTAAACTTGCTGACGTGCTCCAAAATATTCTTCAGTGAAGGAACAAATTCATAGCATAAATGGATAACTGTGGTGTGTACTGGGAGTTGAAAGTCTGAATTAACACTCCACCATCACTGCCTTATGTGCTATATCATGGGTGATTCTATAAAACAGAAGAAAATCATACTCTTGTTCTTCATAAGGAAAAAAAAAACCTTTTAAAATAAGTAATTTATGCAGAATATTAAATTCTAAACTCTAAGTGAAATACTATATGTATGCTCAATTTTTCTTAGAACATTTTATATTTCATTTCAACCATGCCTTCATTTGCTCTACTGAAAAAACAAAACAAAACAAAACAAAAAAAACCACCTTGGAAACTACTTTTAACTTGAGCGACTTTTAACAGAATATCACAAAACATGTTTCTTAGAAGGATTTGACTACTCCTATTTCATTGATGGGACAGCATGTGTTGCCATCACAGAAGCACATCTACATCTTACATTTTAATATCTTGACATGTTTGATGTCATAATCTAAAGGGAACTTTTAAGAGTAAAGTTTGAATGAGTCATGAGACTTGATTGCCTTTGTAAATTGTCCTGTGGTACACAAACTATCCCTATTATTACTTTCTTGTTTACAACTACATTGCACTTGTCTGTTGTATCAAAGTTAATGAACCAGTAGTGTTCATGGAAGTGCTAAGAGCTAATAAAAGTATTAAGTAATGCATGCAATTAAATAGTTTTAATCAATGTCTTTATGTCTTACTGATAATGAAAGTACTCTGCCACCTACAATCAATCTCCATTAAGAGAATAAATTGCTGAAATTGCATAGGAATGCACCCTTTTGCTATTAAAAATTACATACTATTAGAAATATAGTATTATTTTGGTACTTTTGGTATTAAAGCATTAAGAGCTCCACATGTGAAAAATCTAACAGATTCTCAACAGAGAGTATTGGGTCCTGATATAACTTGACACATTTATGTAGAAATAATGGAGACTGGATATCTCTGTGCTTAGTTTGCAGGCAAGCAAATTTATGCAAGCCTCCTCTTTATTTGATTGATGCACATGTCTCTTCATCTTAAGTCACTATATTTCTTCTATTTCTAGATGGTTTGCAATACAGTGCACAGTTAAATTAACGTGATTGATTAGAGCTCTGGTCCTGATGCTATGAGTTTTCTACTTCATTTATAATTATATGTAGCTCTTGATCATGACAGTGCTTATCTTCCTCTAATAAAAACCACTATCGAAACAGCAAGTGGATTCAGTCTGAAATTTTTTGTGTCCCTTCTGAAATAAGAGTACTACCCAAATACTAGGCCTAAGCACAGTAAAAGAACTCATTAGTGCCATGAATATTTTAAAGAAATCATAATTTCCTTAGTTATGATTTACATGTATTATTATTTAGAATTTAATTTTCTCTCATATTATTCTGCAAAAGAATAAAAAGAATAAAAAAAGAATTCTTATTTGGGTTCAGCATTACAAGATGACCTTTTGTGTATGTAGCACAACAGATTTTTCCATAATTAGAAAACTAAAATGTTAGAGTTTAATTTCAAGGGTAACAAATTTTAGACAAAGCATAGGATCAGATTTAAATCAAAAACAATTTAAAACAAAGGGAAAAATATTGAACCAAACTCTCAGAACCTGAGTTTAATAATCTGTAGGGTTAGACTATTCAAGCTATTATATCTGTATGTCTGTATTATATCATACATCACTGTGAAAACATACTGTGTTTCATGAATATTTTATTTGAATCCTTGAATTATACAGTGAAATATCTATACCATAACCTTTGTAAAGGAGTACAGACTATGTCCTGTACAAACCTTGTTATGAAACATTATTTCATCTCCATCTTGTGGAAATCTTCTGCATACACTATATTTTGTATAAAAATGAGTTTCTTGATGTGATCCAAATCTTTCCAGTAATGTAGCTGTAGAACTCAGTATATTCACAGATCCTCTTAAATTTGTCTTGTCATGTTCTTTACTGCTCCAAAAGTAGGTTCTCTGTTAGATGAGCCTGAAACTGTCTATGAGACTCACCAGAAAGGATAAGAGGTAAGGAGGGCAAATATCAGTATTGGAACAGCTCAAAATTAAGACTCAAGATTTGTTTCAAAGATCATTGCATGCAAAGCTGAATATGAAACAAAACTACAATGTGCTCAACTGTGCTGAACTGATATTGTGAGATATTTAAAATACCACTGTATTTCTGAGCACTAATCTTATTCAGCCTCAAAAAAATTCACTGAAGCACTGAAGAGATCATTTCAGGAGAAAGAAATCAGGAACACAGATAAATGATTAAAAAAACAATCTTACCTTGCTCAGAAGGTGAGAGTCTGGCTGTAAAACTGAAGTGGCAGTTTCCCTGTGAAACCCTCTTCTTCAGCTGTACTTCTGACTCCCAGAACATATTTTCCTCTGCCATTTAATGGTTTGAAAATGAAGGCAGAAAAGCAGACCTAGAGTGATCACTGGGACAATTGCATTTGCATCTTTACTGTTATTAAAAAAACAAACAAAGCTTATTTTAAAAACACTGTTAAGTTCTATTTTAATACTTCCATATTAGAAGGTTGTTACAGAAATAATTTCCATTAATAGTTCAAAGTCTCTTAATTTCCATCTTGAAAAAATAATGGTTAACTTTTAGGTATTTCTGCTTTTTTTTTCTCTCCCTCTTCTATTTATTCTTTTTAGCGTTAGCTCTTAGGTTAAGCAACTATTTCTCCATCCCAGGTGTTCAGCATACAGTTCTCTTATATCTCCTCAGCTTTTCTTCTGCTTGACTGAATATGTCAGTCTCTTCATCTATGAAGCATTTCCATGCATTTTTTTTCTGGAGTCATTTCCTTTTCTTTAAACTTTTAGAGTGTTTTAGCTAAGACCTTACCAGTCCCTTGCAATATTGCTGTTCTCTGGTAAAAAATTAAAATATTTATTCTTAGTTATCATAACTACACAACAGTTCTTCAAAAACTGCCCACCCTGCCTGAGTGTGATATGTCCAGGATAGATTACTTTTTCTCAAATTCTTATCTTCCCCCGAGCTCTAATATTTGTAGTAAAAATATTATTATTCATTTTCAAGTCTACACAAAAAATTGCTTTTGCTAGGCATGTAAATTAAAAAAATGAAAAAACCTGAAACAGTAGTCAATATATTTTTAATAGCTGTATTTATGTGTATATGAAGGGACATTTAATTAAAAAAATGCACGTTTAATCAGATATTTTATTTCCTACATTGCTACCCAGGAGAGGTAGAACTTTGGGAAGTGTCAGGTGTGAAGTCACATTTTGGACAGAAATCTGAATGGATCTTCAGCTGATATTTTGTTTTAGCATCAAACCCAATAAATCCTTTCTCACAAGTGTCTGCACAAGTTGAAAGACAGTACAGTTAGTATATAATTGTCATTTTACATCACCATTAAATCAGTCAGAGGACGGGGATTGAAATACTCTTCTACTTCTGAAAACAAAATGCCCTGTACTCATTTAAAAACGAAATACTTTCTCCTTGTTTAAAGACTGCTTAGAAAGTACAATGTTACAGCGCAGATATGGACCTGTAGCTATGAGCCTCTCTGTGTAACAACAGCAGATGGCAGCACGAGCTCTGTTTTTAGCATTCAATAATAAACAGTGGTTCCAAAGCACCAATGCTGTAGGTAACCAACTGCTTCCACTGGAGTTGCATTTTTCCTGAAAACAAAACACCTTTCTTGAAAATCAAGTTATCTGAGAAAATATTCCCCCTAAATTTTTGATTGAAGCTGAAAAGTTTTGGCTTCAATTAGTCCCACCTAACACAAAGCTACCTGACATGTTTCATTTCAAACTGATTCTTTTTTATTTTTACAAATTCAAAAACACCAAATTCATTTCCTTAGATTAGATATTTGGGGAAGTAGCAGTGGGCATCTTCTCCTTTACAGTCTCTTCAGCTAAGCTCCTGGAGGCTCCAAATGCTGTTTGAATCTCCATATCGTAGGTCAAGTAGCCCTGTCAGCCAAGACTGAGTTACACCATGTCTTTCTAGCTACCATTTCTCTCTGCTTATTTCAGTATTCCCACAACTAAACTGAGAGTCATTAAAGAATAGACCAGAAACACCTGTAAGATGCTAAGCGAGATTTCATAATTTTGTTATCATACAGCACCCTTTTGCGTTTATTGCTAGGCAAACATAGTATAAAAAAAGGCATAATTTTGTAGAAAAAAAGAAGCAACAGATGGAAGATAGGAAATGAGACTAGCCAATGGGAGAGGCTGTGGGCACATTACTGTCTAGAGCATGAGTGTCTAACTTTCTGGCTTGCCTGGGCCACACTGAGTGAAGATGAATTTTCTTGGGCCACATTTAGGTAAATACTATGCTTAATGTTTATAGGAACTTAATTTATTTTTTATTAAAACATTTAAAAAGGAGAGCAACAAAAACATGAAACTAGTGTGAAACCAATGCATCAATCTGGTTTTAAGGTGTTTGTCAAAGGCTTTTTATGAAATTTTAATCCTCCTGCTCTTCATCCTTAAAAGCAGTTCTTCCCAAATATACACACTGCCAAAAAGCAAAGGCGTGGCTGTGAAGTGAGGGATATTTTTCTCTTATAAGATAGGTCTTCCATTTTGAACACTGTATGGTACAAAATATAAAGTTTATTTTTTCTTTCAAGACAAATGTTTATCTCATTAAAATGAGCAGTAAAATTGACCAAAAATGATAAATCTGTGAACCATGTTTAATCTTCTAGTTCTGTCAAAAATTTTCCTTTAGATTTCATAGTCAATGAAATTGATCTTGTTGCTCAAATCATAAAATCTTTTCAACATTTTACTCTGAATTAGCCACCTTTAATTCGAAATAATATTATCATCAGTCACTCACCACATAATTTCTACAGGGTGTGTGTTGTGGGCAGGAGAGGTACAGTAAGCACTGTACTGTGCCCACTCCTCCACAGCATTCCATTCTTGCCTATGTAGTCCGTGCTTGAGCTATACTCATTCAATTCATGAAAAGTATTACTAAAAATCACAGAATAATATTAAAAGTTTATAGCTTTGTGGGGCTGCATTACTAGCAGTCCAAGGCTCCATGCCTTGTCTAGAGGTAATCAGAGAACCATCCTCCTTGAATGAGAATTTCCACAGACAAGGAACATACAAGACAATTGTTATCATCCCAAACAATTAACAAAAGACAAAACAGAGTAAGATTAGGACAACTAGAATGATTAGATAACAAAACAAGCAGATACTGAAAGAGAACTACTGCCTTTTCTTTGGCCTTTACTTCATATCAAAAAGATTCCTCAGGTGAAGCTGGAAGATTTTGGCACTGGCCAAAAGCAGCAGTGCTAGCTGCAGCTGAAAGCTGGAGAATCTGTATGTTTCCTGAGAGTACGGTTATCCTTACTTTTCTCCTGGTTGAGTAGCACTGTAGACAAATTCATTTTCCATAAACAGTATGTCTTGCCAGCAATATGAATGTATCACACTTTCAACCTGAAAGCTTAGTTTCCTTGTTTCTGTTGGACTTAACTTTTTCATTACTATTGCTATTTTTCGTTATCAGCAAGGAGTCCCAAAGGTAATCACACAGCCTTTAGTGTTCAGTGGTGCATCAGTAGGAGTTAGAAATATGAACACTCAGCCTCTGTCAAGCAAGATATTTTCCATTTCTAAAGCCATGGGGCAGAAATGCAGGCTACAGGAGACTAGTCAAACAAAAGTATAAAGAAAATCTACATTTTCATGGAAATAATTATGTCTTACTGTCAAGTGGTGCTTATGGCTAAAAATGAGTTCTTTATTTCTTATTCCAAGGCCTGTATTTGTAAATTGTTTACTGGCCCTGTCTTTCTGGACTCACACCTGAGATCTGCGAAGAATGCTAAACAGTTCTACATGTCTCATCCAAACCTAGATTTTTCCCCTTCTTTCCCAATCACTCACAGCTGCCCTCCAGCCTCCTATCAGATGGCAATTAGCACCCCTGTGGCTGGGTTTGTACTCTGTCCCTTATTCTGGATGTGACCTGTCTCTGCTCTGTGTTCACTCTCATGGTTCCTTGCTGCATTGCATCAACTTCTAATTCATCAACATCCCCTTAAGGCCCTTAGTTTTTTCACCCTGTCACTCTTCATTTTGCCTTGCTTCTCCACATCCTCTTTGCCACACTAGCAATACGCATTCACCCATTTTTTCATCATTTGCTTTACATATCCATCCAGTTCTTTCCCTCCACCAGTGCAAAACAGCACTGTCCACCAGCTCCTCTCCCAAGACCAGCTCCAACAGAGGCCTACACAAATTAGCAAAATATCAACAGTACATGCAGACGTACATGTGGTTATGTGACAGATAAGGAGACACTGTCTCCATCAGAAATATTAACACATGGAAAGTGTAATGAACCAAATAAAATGCTTGATAATAATATTTTAAAACTACGCACTGAAGGTCTCTTTACCTGCATTTAAGCTCCAGACCTCTCCCCTGAATGCAGATGCTGCCAGAATTAACATCAAAGGCAGAACAAGAAGATATTTCACATATTTGTTATGATAGTGAAATCATCGAGCACACTTTTAAATTCTGCCAAGATTTCCACTTTAACTAGAAACTTAACTGGAGATATTTTGCCTTTTAATTTGCTCAGTCCCTTACTTTGGTGCCTTATCCTGTACTTAAAAGCATGCCTTCTACAGCCAGTTTTTAATTACTTTTAAGAGAGGAGATTTGCCAAGAGGCCTATGTCTCAACAGACTTCAGAAGAAAAATACAGGGCTCGGGAACCCAGATAGGACTCCTGTTTCACCCCCAGATTCACTAAGTCCTATTTCCAGCTACCTCTCCTGCTTGAACTGTATAAACCCAAGTTCTCTCTGCAAGTTCCTGCAACCCAAGTCCTGCTTTGTTTCAGATGGAACTTCTTTCCTCTAGTACAGAGTACCTAAACTTCAACATTTTGGCCTCTTACTTTTTGCTTCTATGTTTTTCTGCTTTTTCACATGTGGCTGTCAGGAAACCTCCTCTTCCCTATGCACTTTGCATGAAAACTGTGGGATGGAGTTTATCTTTGCAGCTCTATTTCCCAGCATAACGTTTCATTTCACTTCAGGCTTTTAGTTCTCCTTAAAAAACCTTACAAATATTGTCCCATTGTATGGGGCTGCTGAATCACGGCCTGAACCTCTGATTAATCACCTGAAGCGAGCAGAAGTGATAGCTACATCCTTATTGCCAACAAGGAAGTTCTTCGTGCTTCATCATTCTGAGGCAGTAAAAATGTTTTTTGGAGGAATGTCTCAATTCCTCAACAACTGATTCTATCAAACAAGAAACTAATATGCCAGCTACTATCATCTACACTTTACCTGTCTGAAAGAAAATTTATGAATCTCTTAAAATTAATCAATGGCCAAGGTGCATTTGTCATGCTAAAAAATACAAGACATTTGAAAAATTTTATTTGGAACATGATTTATGTTCTAACCTATAAGCTTCTTTCTTGCAAGGAAATATTCATTGTTAAATGGCACTAAGGGAAAACTAAGAGAATCACATGCATGGGAATGCACTTAACTCAAATATTTATTTTCAAAGGTTTTGCTCCTCTTCATAAAATTTTGCTTTGATAATGACTGAATTTATGAAACATTCATTTCACTGAATTCACATTTTTTTTAAGTCTTTTTCCTTGATCCTAAATTTAATAAATATTTTCAATTTCAGTCATTGAGTAATTCTGCTTTATGAAGGCACCAGACCATAAAGCGTTAGAGTTCTCATCTTTCTTAAAAAACAACCCTTTATTAATAACTTTTATTAATAATATTCTCATTTTATTAACTAGTTTCCCACATTTTAAAATTCAACACCCTTAATTGATAATTCCACATTAATTCATATCTGCATTATCGTGTCCTGGAAAGAGGAAGTGCTAATTTTGAGAGCAATGCTACACATGCAGTGCATGTACGTACTGTTCCTTGGGCTGGGAAGCTGTGAAGCCACAGATGGGTTTGCCTGCAGTGTCTTCTTGCCAAGGAGCCCAGGCTGGAGGCTGAGTCAGAAGCAGCAACAGGGTTGTCTCTGTGTTCTATCCTGTGCTGAAAAGCCACAGCCAAAACACTGGAGAAAATGTAGATTTTGTATGCTTTCATATAAATGGTATGGGGCTACAGGTGGGAGATATGGCCTGTTTGAAAATCATCCCATATACATTAGTAGCAGGTTTTTTTTTTTTTTTTTTTTTTTTTTTTTTTTTTTTTAATTCAGAGTGAGTATTTCCTTGCAACAAGAATTATTAACAGATGCCTTTTTTAAATTAGGTGGCAGAAAATACATTCAGAAGTAATTAAGTTTGCTGCTGAAATTCCTTCATTATTCACTTCTAAATTTACCAATTATTACTAAGATTTAAGGGATACCTACGTACTTGTATAATGAAGGACTGTTTTGAAATGCTTAAGTTACAAACATAATAGTTTCCCAATATGCAAAACTGGAAAAGGAACAGATTGGAATAATTGTCTGAAAGTGGTTATTTTGAGTCGCTATGCAAGCAATCATCATCAGCTGAGCACAACTTTCTGCTATAAGTATTTTTTTCCACCAGATGTCAGTATTATGCAAATGCTGGCATCAAATTTAACAATCTTCCCCTTCCACCAACTCATTGTCATTAGAAGTTGTAAAGTAACTGTAACTCTCTCAGGAGTTAACCTCCTGGGAAAATCTGAGACACAGATTTAACTCCAATTTTCTTCTTAACACACCAAATTGTTTATTTGTATGCAATCTTAAGTTCTGGACCATAACAAATCAAATTGTCTGCATGTCTGTTCATAAGTATCTGTTCTACAGGTCTGACCCATGTACAAGTCCAGGAGGCGAATGGATTTTTTCCTCAAGAATTTAACCCAGTTAAAGAGATGAATGCATGAGACAACCAGCTGCCCATGCCATACAGGGAAACTTAGGGAAGAGAAGACTTTCACAGACTTCAATGGCTTCCTCCGTGCACATGGCTCTCTATCCTATTTTAATGAAAGTAAATACAAACAGATCTATTAATCTACGTATTTATTGCCAAAATGAAAAAACACCAATTTCCACACCACTTGTGAAAACATATGTATCATTCCTGAACACTCTTAACCATTCTTGCTCTTTAAATGAGGAGATTTTTCTTCTTATGTTTATTTTTTTTTTCCTAGAAACAACTTCTGTTCACAGAACCGCATCATATATCTTGTGGCATAAACTCACATTGTGACTTTCACCCTTTTTCATGAAATAGGTATTTGCTGCTTCAATTATCAACTGCTTTGTCCCAGTTGAATCTCTTACCAAGACTTACCAAAATATTCTTTTGTCAGATCAAACAAAATCATACAAAACAATGTAAAAAAGAAAAACAAAAATGAATCTTGTACACCACCTGATAAGTATCACATAGCACAAATTTACATATCATCTAAGGTAACATGACACAGCAGGTATGTAAGTTTCCCCCCTTCCTGATTTTACCATATTTTTACAGTACATATTTTTACGGGACAATAAAAGTTGTTTTATGGGGCTCAGATTTTTCTCCTTAGCTAACATCTTCTCCATAGCCTTTCCGGGTACCTTGGCTTTTCTTGGTACGTGCCTTTGCTATACTCAGCATATTCCTCAAAGTTAGGCAGTCAGGATGAGGATGTGGTAGAAGAAGCGTGATGAATAATCGTGGCAGGGACTTAACTGGGTACAGCCTCACGTTTGCTCAGTCAGGTAACATCAGTCCCAGTGCCACTCGGTTGCTCACAGCTCGAGCAGACCTGACCTGCAGAGAGAATGTGGAAGGGGGGCACAGCAATGGTTTGCCTGGGGACGGTGATGCATTGGTGAAGGATCTATTAGGAAAAGAGTTGGGGGAAAGCAAACATGAAGCTCCAGCACACAAGGTAGCCTTCCAGAGACTGTGCAGGAAGGGGAAGAACAGTATTTAGCTTGTTAAAGTATGACAAAAAATCCTGTTTATGCACATGTTAAATTCTGGGAGAAATCCCATGTCCTGTTATGCTTATGTAGTTGAAGAGGAAAAAAAAAAAAAAAAGCAAACAAAGGTACAGAGGCCTCTTATTAATAGAAATCAAACTAAGGTGATTAAATCCATTAAAAGCAGCCAAAGCTGGTATTATTTTCATAGACTATCTTATCACCTTTACAAAGATTATGATATAGTAACTGTAATTTTAAATATGAAAAATACTTCACCTTATCATTGAATATCTTATTTTCCCTTAAAGATGGCTCTAACATTAACGTAGCATGGAAGTATATTTTCCAGAAATGCAGCTGCTATAAAAATCTAAGAAGATCTATGTTCAGTACAGCAGGTGCCAAAGAGGTAAGGAGAATTATCATGGTCATAAAGTCCCTGAGTCACATTCCCCTGAATCACTAATAGCAAAGACAAGATAAATTCAGATTAGGAAAAGACAGAGAAGTCCAACTCCACAGAAATGACAAAATATTCTTTCTGAGAGGGATGGATGTGTCCATGCAGTTGCAGGATTAACCATGCTCAAGGTTGAGAGTCTAGAACTTAAAGTCCAAAAACAACCTATCTCCAGTGTATAAACAGTCATATTTATAATGTTACCCAACACTTTTTTTTTTTTTAACCTATATAAGAATTTTCCTATGGTTGATTAAACTTAAAATCCTTCAGCAAGAAACAATGTGAATCTTTAAAAAAATAAATCATAAATATACTGTACTGTCAATATCCACATAGCTGCTGACACCATCCAATAGTTTTCCTTATAGATTTCCATTTGTAAAAGTCATTTTGTGTATTCTCAAGTGTATTTAGTTTACTCAGGTACTCATTAATTGTATTGCTTTTTACTGAGGTTTCTAAGAGAAATAACTGAATAAAAACTATGGCTTACAGTCCTGCAGGATACCAAAACAGTCTGCCCAGTCTGTATGGTACAATTTCAGATAACTGAGCACCGGTTAATTGCATATTAACAAAAACCAAACAAGAAACAACAAAAAATAATAAACAAGCCAGTGTTTTATCAGACTATATCTATATTGAGTTCGTATGACTAATACGAAAATGTAATCAATTAACTTTAACTATTACATTGCAAAAATCCTAACATTTTTCATTTGTTTTTTCAGCAAATGGTAAAAGCATCCAATTTTCCAGATTGTTGACTCTGAAATTCTGGCTTTCTTCATTTCTGTGAGTGAAATGCAACCTTGAAATAGAGGGGGTCAAGCTTCTGTCTGTGCAGCAAGGCTCTGTCCTCTTCTGCATCTGCGCCTTCAAGCAGCCATAAATGACTACCTGACTGTTCCATGCTGCTGCACATGCAGTACATCTGCCATACCGTCATGCTACTCATGCTGGGAGGGCAAAGCAAGAGCTCATGTCCACACCATCAGCTACTTGATCCTACTGCGACAATTGAAGTGAACATGTAACTACAGGTTTCTCTCAGCTATCTGTTCCTCTTGAATTCTTCTAAGGAGAAATATGCTTTGGAACTGCTCAAAATTCAGGTTTTCTAGATAGCATTTGAATTTTGTACCTTGTAGGAAACTCTCACTAGTCCTGGGATGTCCAACCTTTTGGCTTGCTTTGGCAGCATTTAATGAAAAGGAAACATGTAAATATGCTGCTCCAAAAGTAATGCCTCCTATTTTATTTCCATAGAAAAGATAACAGCTACAAAGAGCACAATAACATTAATTGATACAAGGGGAAAAAAAAAAATCACAAACAAACCCTATTTTTCAACATAGTTATCACCAATAGCTATGCATTTTTGCCAGCAATGAACAAGAGCCTGCAAGCAGTGATCATAACAATCTGCACCAGCAAATGTGACCCACTATCACCACTACTGAAACACCCAACACCTCACTGTGCTCATATTCACTCTTTGGTCTCCATAAGCAAGTGTTGGCAAATGTCAGTGGGTGCAAATCTTTCCATATGGAGTAATTCAATGATACATCTTTGCTTCATATGCATTTCCATATCAGACACCACGCAGTCAGATTGCCCCTCTGCTGCCATCTGTAACACAGCAACAACATATAATGGAATATGGTGGGAAGGTTCGAGCTCTACCGCTGTACTACTGCCACCATTTGCCTCTGATGTCATGGGCCAATGTCATGAAATAGGAAGCATTACTTTCAGAGCAGCCTTTGCAAAATATACAATATCATTACTATGTAAGTAACGAAACATTTTAATTTAAATTGTTTGTCTTAAAATATTAAGAGAAAAAGAGAGATGAGCAAAAACAAAACTAGTGGGATATGTGACCTTGTTTTTGTGAAACTAACACACCAATCTGAGTTGCCACATTGAGAGGTGTGCTGGGGCCTCATGAGGTCTGCAGATCATGGGTTGGATATGCCTGCACTAGTCCTTGAGCTGTGTAAGGCATACGTATGTAAAACTGTTTTAAGACAGATGTTCTGAGCCAGATTATTAGTGTACTGCTATGGCTACTATAAAGGAAAATTCTTGCATTTCTGCATTTTTCTCTTACTCTTTTTCACTGCCCTCATCCCTGTTTTATGTTACTTTGGTTCCACTTAAAATTATGGTACGAAGAGCAGCACATCAAGGAGAAAAACAAATAGTGAAAGGAGAACCTAGCCATAAAAAAGTACCTTAATGAGGTATTCCTGCTCAACATGTTACTTTTTGTCTCCTATCATAAAAGTATGGTCTCAGTGATAGGGGTTCAAGACTGCCTTCTTGATTGTACATGCAAATAAAACAGACAGAATTAGAAAATTCCAGGAGATGGTTTGCATGTTTTAACTGGGACATGGACTTTCTCAGGATAATTTGCTCCCCAGTGAGTTTCACTCTTAATGCTTATCTTCAAGAAGAAAATCAGTCAGCTCTGAGTAAAGCTTTTTAGAAGATACAGGACCAACAGCCTCAGAGAACAAAATACTCCCTATTAACTCTATGAAAATGACTCACACATATGTATCCTTTTTTCTTGGACAGCTAAGTAAGAAAACCATTTAGATAGATGGTTTGGAAAACACCTTTTCATTGTTTTTCTGGTCTATGCAGTATTTCTGGCTTGAACTCAACATGCAGAATCACAGAATATTCAAGCAGGCTTCTTACTTCTTCAGGTCATCTTTTTTTATAGCATGACTGGGATTTAGTGGCAAAATTTCAGTTGTTGCTGTGTTATTGCTAAACCTGTGGCAGCTGCTGTAAAAAGAGCTTTAGTTTGACATGGCCTCACCACTTTTAGAGGAGATACACCCATCCTCAAGCTATTTCTTCCAAACAGGGAAAGTTCAGCAACATCAAAGAAAAGCAGACAGATCAGAAATGCTGAATTCAACAAGGAACCAAGATAATCTTTCCTGGATGATCTGGACAGACTCAGCATGACATGAGGGGGAGAAGTCCACAACAGATTGCACAATTTGGGCAGAACCTTCTTGTCAGAACAGATCTCTCTGCAAAATAGCTACCAAGTTCTTGGCTGATGCTCAGTCAAAAAAGATCCACTGCTAACCAAGTAATCATCATACTAGCAGGCATCACTTACCTGTTGCCATCATTACTAATACCTGTTTATTGCCGGAAGAAGTCTCTGAAGTGTTGGAATTCTCTCTAGATATCTGAAAGAACAAGAAACTATAGTTGAAAACTTTCAGAAATGGTTGAGTTCCTCCTTTGCAAAGAATACAAGTTAGAAAAAAATCACGTGGGACAGGAAAATCTGCTA
This sequence comes from Meleagris gallopavo, assembly GCF_905368555.1. Lineage (NCBI taxonomy): Eukaryota > Metazoa > Chordata > Aves > Galliformes > Phasianidae > Meleagris > Meleagris gallopavo. Next base: position 24,084,762 of record NC_139407.1, read on the forward strand.
AATATATTGAATGCTGTTCTTTTCAACGAACATCAACGCAAAATGTCAGTGGTGCTGAAAAGGGATATCTCCAGGAGACATAAATGCTGCATAAATAGTATCTGTTTGCAGCATTTGGTGCAATTCAGTGGAAATAAAATGCTGCTTATATTTAAAAGAGAGTTTGTTTAAGTAATGCCCTTCCTCTACTGGTATGAAATGCATTATAGTCTGTTCTTTTATGGCTTAGTTGAATTGAATATATGTTCTTCAGAAAATCAGCTAAACCATCAATTGTGGTAATGCAGAAATGACTAATTAGAAAAATACACTGGAACTTAACTGTGGAAAGAACTATATAATATTCTGTCACTGATTATTATGGTAAGTACAGTACAGAGAAGTTCTCCCCTAAAATTTACAGTGCCAACTTTAGGTGCATTGCAGCCATGGATCAACAGATAATTTTGATCAATAAGTGAAGTCAAATTATTATCCCTTAAGATCTGTCCGACTAAAGGGATAATTGATTTTATAAATTAACTTATACCTTATAACTTATACCTTAATAGTATAAGAAAATCTGAGAAATAACACTTAAGAGCTGTTTTTCATTTTGCAGTTTTTGCCATTACTCTTGTTCTACTAAAATGAAATTAGCAAATAATTCCAGTGTCTCCTCTTTTCAACTTTACAGCCAAACTACGTGATAAATTGACCTTGGGAATAAGACTGGTTTTAAAATTTCTCTTTCCATCTACTCCCGCTGCAGACATTCATCCGCACATCTGCAGTGCCTTCTGCCATTGCCGAAATCATGCTGATTTGGTTTGTTTGGCTGTGCTGAAAGCAGAGACATCAATAGCATCCTGCTGGGATATAAAGTATCTTGCACAAAAATAAATAAATAAATAAGTGTAAGAATAAGGGCAAACAGGTAGGAAGATTTCGTAACTCAAAGAGGTTTTGTATCTGTTTTGTAACATGCTTTTAGTACTATTGATGAGTAAGAGCAAACTGAAGAAAAATGGAAACTAAGGATCAAGGGCTGGGAACTTTTAAACTAGTCTTCACTGAACCTGCCTTTCCTGCAGCAATAAACGAATAAATAAGCAAATAAAAATCTTGTACCAAAAATTTACCTACAATTGATTTTCTTGCTTCTGAAAAGCACAAGTCACAGTTCGACTAAGCACAGCAGTGTCTATAATAATGAAGACCCATGCAACCTACCTCAATATAAATCAGCTTACGCTGTCAACAAAGAGAAAAGAGTGTTTGTTGACAGACTAAACTGATAGATACTAAATATATGCAGAATTTGAAGTGAATCAGTTCTGGCTGATGTGCTGAGCTTTGAGAACCTCTGCTGCTCCCTGGGCTTGTGCTGCTGATGGAAAATCTCTTGCCATTATGGCACGTGTTCTCATCAACTGCACACAAAGAGCTATATAACAGTTAGTCAAATGAGAAGCAAACACATTTTGGATTTATATTATACCTATTTTTCCTTAGCGCTATCATGCTAATTGACATATCAATAGATTTGTATTAACAATTTAAATTACATTACATGCATATAAGTAATGTATTGTTATCATAGTTTTAAAGTAATAGCTGTTGTAATATTCAGGTACCCGCATCTTCAGCACTCTTCAAGCTGATACCAGCCCAGCTTCTGGCAAACTGTCCCAAATGAGATCAAAGTAACACCAACTTTGTGTATCTCTTCTCATGACTTACAGGTAAAAAATTGTAGCAAGTATATCCATGCTACCTTGCTTTTCCCAGGCTATGAATTCTACTTGTAGAAATCTTTTACTCTCTTATTCTTAGGATATATCATTTCTGATTGTAAATGTTATTGAAGACACAGATTTGAAGTAATGTACACACTGGCAGTGATTGTGAGTTTTAATGCAGCACTCATGCTACTCATAATTGAATCTCATCTCATGGAAAAGCTGCTTATTTTATTTTTACCCATTTGTGATTTGTGAGAGATACAGTCCATTGGTAACTCAGAATCATGATAGGGGATAAAAATTTTACTCTTAGTTTTAGATTTTCTTTGTCACTTTTCACTGCAATATTATTTTTTTAATCACATATTTGACAGAGACATGATCTATAATTCATATAACACCTCCATTTTATTTTTTCTAATTCTAGTTTTTGTTCTCATAATTTCTACTAAAGGATTTATCTTCTGGGCTGTACAAAAAATACATGAGACCATGAGCATTGCTCCAATAGCAAGGGCAACTGAATGAACAGGACCTTCTAGTTGTTTTTGGTGTGAATGACTTGGTTAAGTACAGGCAAAGAAAAAACTACACAGCGTGAACAATTAATAAGTACACAAAGTACACAAGTGTGTTTATTACATTTTTGCAAGCACTTTGTTCTACATTTCAAAAACGCCACCATCAAGCTGTTGGCACATTTATGTACAAAACAGATTAATTGTAATGCCTGCTACAAAGCATTCTTTGTGAAAATACAAACTCTAATACCAGAGAAGAGCCAAAAGCATTAACATCATTACATGAGTTTAAAAGACATAGTTTTAAAAATCAGCACAAACGTTTTAAGACACAAAACTGAAACACTACAATATAGAATCCAAAAGAGGTTCCTAATACTTTTTGCAGAACTGTAATACTGGTACTGCACATTATGAGAAAACTGTTGACCCTGTAGGACAGCCTAAGTGTAAAAAAAAAAAAAAAGAAAAGAAAAAAGAAAAAAGAAAAAGTTAAAAAAAAAAAAAAAGCCAAATCAAAACCACAACCAAAAATCCCCAAAACAAGCAAAAGAAAAATAATCAACTAATACTACTTAATGCATTATCATGCCACACAAATAACTATAGTAATACCCTCTACTTACTACAAGAATTGTTAAAAATTACTGATGATGCATGACTAGTAATAGTACAAAGAAGAGTTTTACTCAAGAAGTTTTATTAGAAATGCACTTACACTGAGAGAGAATTCACAATGGTCCAATAAGTGCACAAACTACCTAAGTTTTTAACACTGACAAAAATGTCTTGTCAGGCTACATCACTTTAAAAGACACTTTACAGCATTCTTGTAGCATTAGAAATAGGCAAAAAAATAAAAGTTATTAAAAAAAATTCACCAAATTTGGTCTGATAAAACTGATTTAGTTTAAGTAGGGTTTTTTGTTTGGTTGGTTGCTTGCTTTTGTTTTTGATACAGGAAATTCTTTCAAATCAAGATGACTTATCTTTCTGATAAAATTTTCCTATCAAAATAAATGCTCAAATATATTACTACACTTTCAAATAATAAGCTCTGTAGTGGTCTTTCACCTAACTTTAACGTAATACAGGTAAACCAATATGCGTAGGAAAGCTAGAAGCCAAGCTACAACATTTATGGAAGTCTCCTTTAATATATCTTGTACAGTTCAGACAGGTGCAATCCATTTAAATTTTTAAAGCAGGTAAAAAGACTTCTGATTCCTACGATCACTGTATTTTTGATATATTACTTTCATAAATGTAGCTAAGCAATAATTTCTCACATCATCACATGAACAACTCCAATTTAGCATAACCATCATTGAATTAAAGAGAAATCATTCTGTAAAAAACTATGGATAACTATATCACTTAAGTAACAATTGTCTATATACCATAACTCTTTAACAGGTAACCGTGGTATTGAACTCCTTCAAAAGGCAAGTGTCCATGCATTGTTAGCACCACGGTCGGCATGCTCACAATACAAACAGGAATTATCACCCATGGAACTTGGAACAAGAGAATATTCTTTAAAAACATCAATAATAATACAATGTTAACAAAGATAAGAAGCACTTTTTTCTTTTTTTTTCTTTTTTCTTTTTTCTTTTTTTTTCCTTTTTTTTTTTTTTTTTACCCACTATTACAAATTTAGAAATTGCACCTTTGATCGTTTAAAATGTTCTTAGGACCTTCATTCAAGTTGATGAGGGTCTGTCTGGCAAGATTTCCAAATATAAAGGAAAGTCATCAGTGTTTTCTTTATATATTGTACATCATGTACAATGGTCCCTTTGAAGTATACCTGTAGTTAAAGTAGTTATTGAACTCAAAACTAAAAAGTATAAAAAGCTACCTTTTTTCAAAAACATATAAGAAACAATGCAAAAGGTGTTATGCATAACACATACAAAGTGATTAAAAAAATCAAACACATATTTGTATTTGACAGTAGTTTAGTATCCTTCATCTAGCAGAACTAATTAGCTTAAAAGGATTCAGGAAAGGCTATTTAGGAGCTCTGTGGTAGAGAATGATCACAAAAAGTAAAAACTAATTTAGAAACCAAGTGCTAGACAACCAAGAATTGCACATGGGTGATATGTAAGTCACCCAAACTATCTTTTGTGAGAAGCACTTTCAATTGTTTTTGAAATGGTTGGATGGCCTTTAGTTAAACAACAAAGCATTCACGTGTTAGAAAGTAAGACAAGGTTTCTTTTATGTGTAAGCATTGAGCCGCTCTTTAGAGCGAGTAGAGTGAATGTCATGAAGCTCTTGCTCCTCCTTTGATTTAATATCCTCATATTTTTGCATTCTGCAGGCATCTTTCACATAGGCCCAGTTAGCAGACAAGACCATGAGATAATGGACCTGTAAGAGAAGTAACATGGAGTTAAGCATCAACAGACCTTATCAGATTCACGTTCAAACTTTAGAAATTACAGGGCTGATTTTGTTGTTGATCGTGTTACTCTGAAACACTTACTGGTCATCATTTAGTACATAGGAAAAAGAAATCTAAGTAAATTAATCCAAAATCTGGCACCATGAGTAGTATCCAGGTCTGGGATTAGTAGATCAAATAAGAGATGATGATATCAAATTTCCATTATCTCCATTCAGATGAATTAAATGCTTTACCTTTCATTTATTTATTTATTTATTTCTTCTCCCAGTATAAAATTCTTGGCAAAATTCAAAGAATGTGACTGGAAGTTCTAATCATTTTGTCATCTCAGACAATTAGACCATTGCTATTCTTTGGAGAGTACCATTTTAGTTAAAAAATATAATCTGAACCTCTCAAAAATAATATCTGACCAGGTAGACAGATGAGAATCCTAGAAGCGGAGGCTATCTGAGCAGTATTCTTACAACTACCTGACTTTTTAAATCCATAAGCCAGAAAACCTCACAGCTGAAGATTATGTGATGAAAATGGGACCATATAGGCCCTGATTTCTTGACACAAAATATTTGGTAACATTCTACTATAATGCTAGAGTCTTGCATTTTCACATGGCATTTTACTTGGCTTTTTAAAAGTACTAAAAACCAGAGAAACTACTCTTAAGATACATTGTGCACAGTCCGGCATTCATTTAACTCCAGTTTTTCTCTCTTTTTTCTCTAAAAAAAGTTAAAGAATCAAAGTTCTCGCATAGCTGTGAAATCTCTTGGATGTCACACTCACTGTAAGTAGGATGAGTATCCTGGAAGTAACTAATTTAGCATCTATAAAGAACAAAATCTCAAATATTTATGCTACATAATTACATATTAGTTAAAGAATCCACCACCTTTTTTTTTTTTTTTTTTTTTTTTTAATTTCACACCAAGTTCCCAGATAACATTGACACAGGGAGGAGGTCATCTTTAAGTGGCTGTCTAATTGCATTTCACACTTTCCTGACCCGAATAGCCTGAAGCCAATGGGGCCCTGTCAAGGCTTATTCAAATTGAAATAGGAAAGCTTCCTCAGTTTGCCTCGGGACGTTTCAATTACAGGCATATGCAAGATATTGCAGGGTCTTTCCGTAGTCTATGAAACATTCCTGATTAATTTTCTAAGAAGAAAGTATATTTTGAGCTTTCAGATCTGTAGAATTTGGAACGGATTTTTTTGTTTGTTTGTTTGTTTGTTTGTTTTTTTTTCCTTTTGGGACATTTCATGATCTCAGCAGGGTAGATGTCTGAAGAATTTGCTTTTCTTCTCTTACCTGCATCTAACATCCTTCAAAAGAACACAGTTCTATTTGGCTACAGGAACAAGCCCGCTTACGTATTTCCCTGACTCTTGTTTGACATTTTCCTTCTCTGTAAAATCACGTTTTCCCTGCCATGTAATCCTGAAAGTATATGAATTTTTCTATGCTCCAACACTAATTTATATACTATTTGAACCCCAGAGAGCATTTCCTTTTGGAAACTAGACAGCTAATTTATTGAAAATAAAATAAAATTAAAAAAAAAAATCAACATCCATGTACAAACCTGAGACCAAAAGAGAGATTAAAGTAATAGCTATGGGAAAAACATGACTTGTGACCACATGGTTTTGCAAATTCTAACAATTTTTTGTTTTTGCAATAAGTGCTTACATTTCTCTACTGCATATATGTTTCTAATCCAGATTAATGAAATTAAAGATTAATCTGAAATCACAGATGGTCCTGACATGTATAAACAAACTGCTTCCTCTGGAAAATTTCATGACACTTTGACAACTTTAAAGAATTTACATATATCAACTAATTTGGGTCTTGCAAGTGTACCTCCAGAAGTGATAAAGTGAAGCATATCAATGGAATGATCAAAATGTCATTTAAAAGAGGTGATTTTACCATTTCAATTGTTCAACAATCTCACGGATAAAATAGTGCTATTACTGAATGGTAACAATACAAACTGCTTACTACTTCAGTCAGATGGAGTACTCTATTTTAAAGAAAATGTCTAATAAGTGTTTTCAACCTGCAATGAATTCATAAGCTTTCTCCTTTGTAAAGGACTAATATTTTGATCTCATTTTTCTGTTAAGAAGAATTAAATTTCACAAATGTAGAGTTTTGCTACTATTATGGAATCGTACAAAGACACTAGGCTAACTTCACCAACTTAGCATTGTTCTAATTCTTTTCACAGTAGCACATATGAAGAAGGATGTTGATTCTCCAGGTGACTTAAATTACCTCTGTATACGTTTTTTGTACCCTAGCCCACTATCAACACCTTCTGATTTGGAACACAGGATCTTTCTTCGTACATATAGACATTTAGACATTACATTTAGACAGAAAGTACATTTTTACCATTTTTACCTCCTTGTTGTGGTTTAGCAGCTAAGCATCAAACAGCTGTTCAGTCACACTCCCCAAGATGGTTGGGGAGAGAAATGAAGGAAAAAAATTAAAAGGAAAAAAAAAAAAAAGAAAAGCTCAATCCCCCTGGCCAGCTCTTTTAATATTATTGTTTTGCATGTTTTGTATATGGGGTCAGCTGGTTCTGCTCCTCCTTCCCCCCCCAGTTCCTTGCGTATCTCCAGTTCCTCACTGGCAGGCCAGTATGAGAAGCTGAAATGTCTTTGACTTAGTACAACCACTGCTCTGCAACAACAGAATCGTGAAAGTGATTCTGAGAGCAAACAAACAAAAAAACCAAAGTATGGCTGTAGTATTCAGTGACAAAATATTAGTTGCACTTGTAAAACAAACACCATCAGTAAAAATTCTCTAAGGGAATGCATCAGTACCAAGTAATAGTCATTTTTCATTCTCTATACCAATTTTTATCAAGGTTACAGTAGAGTATACATCAGTACAGGGAATACAGTACAGAATCCCCACTCTAAAAATATCTTGATATTTGGACAGACACAGCAAGCAAAAGGCAGAAAAGCAGGGCACTATCTCACACACTTTTTTTATTCCTTGGAACATTCTCATTGGCAAAAATTGAAAGTAATCTTTATTATGAAAGTAGTAAAAACATGTCCGAAAAGAGAAATGAAAATATTCACATATAAGCACAGAGCAGACAAGTAGACATAGTTCATAAAATAGCAGCATGATAAATTTGTGAATACCCAGAAAGGCATAGATCATAAATGGATATTATTTTGGTCATAAGAAAGACACACAAGTTCCTACACTTGTCTGAATATAGCAATAGAATGGTAAAAATTCCTATTAGGTACCCAAAGGTGAATCTTATTCAAAGTAATCATGACATTCTATTTAGAAGGTAATCCAGCAATAAAATTTAAACTTACATATAGGTAGTAGTATTGAATTACAGAATTATATTATATCAATAGGCACACAAACCGAATAAGTAACAATTAGAACATACTAGTGATTTAAATGACAAAAATAGAATAGAATAAAATAAAATAAATAAAATAAAATAAAACAAAATGGTGTTGGGGAGCTTACCATAGCAATGACTGCTGCTCCTGCTCCAGCGAGTGCCACAATGAACAAGTGGAATGTCATGTTTAGCTGCAAAAAGGGACAAAGGGATTTTTATGCATTTAATACTAAATGGAAACAGAACAAAAAGCCTGAATAATACAGAACAAAAGATTGCCACCCTGGTACCACTGTTCTACAAAACTGGTGATTACTATTACTTTTTATCAAAAGATTGAAATTAGAACATGATATTGTTGTTACAATACTCATATTAAGGACAAAATAAATAAATGAAAACAAATATTTAAAAATTAGCAGGACTCAAAAAATAGTTTACATTTGCGGTGATACCCTCTATGATAGTGATTATTATACTATCTAACTAGCTCTTCAAAACTTTAGTTTCTCTAGGGGCAGAGAGAGCATAAGAATTTGTTTCCCTTTGCCATCTGTAGCTTTTCATATGCTCATATGCAGATTTATTTTCCTCCAAATTTTGCCAATAAAAATTGTTCACAGTGATATAATATAAACAAAGTTATTTAAGTAATCCAAGCTATCTTCCCCACTCTATCCCAAACTAAATGATTACATCTGTTTTTCAGACCAGTGATCTGGTTTACACTCACTGTACTGACTGTACAGCAAGGGTTGCATTTTCTTAGATGTTTTTCAATATAAAGAAGGGTGATTGGGTAACTGCATTCTAGGAAGATTTATGAAACAGAGTAAGACCTGTGATACATTTAATGAAGCACCCTCTGACTTCACATTGATCAAGATTTTATCCTCTATTATAGTTTTAGATAGACATTTTCTTTGCACTGTTTTCTACCTTTATCATTTAAAAACAGAACCAAAGATCTCAGCTGTACTGAAATTGTGCTCTTTGCCTGAGGAAAAAAAATTAAAAAGAGGTACATTTATCCTAATGCGCCGTAAAATTTGCTCTAATCCATTTGAAAACTTTATTCCCCTGTCACAACAGGGACTGAGATCTTCAAACAGTAATTCTATATATAGTCTTCTTCATTGTGCAGCAAAATGCATTAGCATTCAAAAACACATGCACCTTGTTTATTTCTTAACAAAAACAAAATACAAGTATGTTTAGAAAAACAATGGCCAGAGAAGATGCAGTGGCTAAATGCAGTATTGGTAGAAGAGCAGGTAAGGTACTGATCACAGTATTTTCCACTTTCCACACCATTTTATCACTCTAGCTAGAATCAGAACACAAAGAGTAAGAAGAAAAAACACACACCAGTTACTCCTATTATAATGTATTTCATGGATTTGACAAAATATCATCAATTTACTCACCTCATTTGAGTCACACATCTTGATGAAACTTTCTGATGTAGTACAAACCTTCTTTTCCTCTCCAATTGTTACAATACCTAAAGCAGAAAAAATATTCACACTATTTAGTTCTCCTAGTACATAGCAGTCTACTTTATGTGAGCCAGGAAAGCTAAGAAATACCAATTTTTGCCTCCTACATAGAAATCTAGTTAAAAAGTTAAAATCATTTTTTCCTAATTTCAGTCATCGAAAAAACAAACACATCATCATCTTAGTAAAAATTCTACTAGGAAACATGTGGGCAATGATTTTTGTGCCATTAAAAAAAAATATTCTACATTTTACTCAGCACAATAATTGAAACATTAGGAAATAATTTTCAACCAGTGTGTACACATCATGCTGGATATTCATAAATATTCTCTTCCCTCATGTTGAGAACTGTGCTGTATATTGTATTTAGATGTGTTGATCTGGTACAAAGCTTTTTCCAAAAGTTATAACCAAGTATTACTCAAACACATATTTGATTGTAATGATGGTTTCTATCAGCAAGAATAACCAGAATTTACACTGCTTGCTTCAACTAATGTTGAAGTACTAAACCAAAGACAGCTTGAAGAAAATCCCTATAAATCATTTATCCTGAAAAACAATGATGTTCTTTCTTATTAGAAACAAATAGTTTTAAAATGGAATTTATAGGAAACAGATATATTCACAGAATATACATTTTACATGCTCATGCTGTATGCACATTTTAAATAAAAATAAGTATGAACAAAATAAATATTAGCAAAACAAAAGCTAAGAGAAGGAAGAATTAATACTTTGCTGAGATCTGTACAGATAACTGTCCTTTCAAATTGCCTATCATGCTGTGGGGGGGGATTTTTTTTAAAATAGATCACCCCTGAAAACAATAAGGTGAAATATTTTGTTTCAGTTTACGTTAAATATTCAACATATATCAAACTCTTTCACTCCTATTGAGTGCAGCATTTTTTCTATCTTAAGGCTGCAATAAAAAACATAGTACATGTTCATATTTGGCTAAGGAGACAAAGGAATGAGATTCAGAGAAGTGTCCAAGAGAAGTAATATTACCCAAGGCTCTGTGGGCTGAGAAACCATAGAGTCCAGAGTATCTAGTCTCAAATCAGTCTTATGAAAGAAAGGAATCAATATCAAATCCAAGAATTCTCAGACTTTTATAAAATTCCAAACCACTTTATGTCTAAATTCTCCATCCTTCAAAAAACAAATATATTTCCAAATTTTTTTCTGGAGCTCACCGTGAAGCCCCAGATTCTTTCTCCAGAAGCCTCTTAGAAAGTTCCTATTTGTATTGCTCTTCACTTTCACAAGGCTTAATAATGCAGCAAATCTCTGATAAACTGCCTTGACTTGTAGGCAATACCATAGATACGGTTGGTTTTTTTGTTTGTTTGTTTGAAACACTGGTTGGAAACATTCAGATACTTGGAAACAAAGCAACATGACATTTTCTGTTGTGAAATCTTGCTGTATTTAGTATCCCTCACTCACATACCATACTGGCGAAGATCCAAGCAGAGATTAGTTCCATCCACTAAGGTGGCATTTCGGCAAATGGTCCATAGATTGAAGTACATGTAAACAGGCAGAGAAGTGAAGGCTGTAACTCCAAGCCAAGCCAACATAAAGATGTATGTCAGCATAATAAACTGTAATAAAAGAGGGAAAAACAAGTAAGTCAGAATTTAACTGATATTCAAACGCAAGAAAAAGAACCACTGAGAAATTAGAAGAGAGAGGGAGAAAGAGAAAGAGAAAGAGAAAGAGAGAGAGAGAGAGAATTTGATTGTTTTTGTCTCTTTCTGTCTTTGTTAGTATTATGATTTTGGTCTCATTAGAAAAACAGAGCAGTTACGTGTTCAGAAATACAAGCTTACTCCACACATTCCTGTCACTCTTGGGTCTGTGTTTGTTGCAAAGCATCCCACCTGAAGTACTGATAGTGCTGCACACTTTCTGAAGAATATCTCTACCTCTCCCTCATCACCACTAATCTTTAGTTAAAACAAGAGGCAACAGTGATTGGTTTTACTACTATTGTTCTCAATAATAAATATATATACAGTGTAATACTATATGCTGTGCTTGCTTTTGCTATTAAAATCCAAGTCTTAAAAAAAAAAAAAACAAGTCCTAATCCATAGCTACTGCAAAATTTCACTGGTACTGAATCAATGAGACCATCTATCTGTCATTTTGTTATTACTTTAAAGAAATTTGAGATCAAAAGAAATACAAGGGAATTCATCATTGTGAAAAAACTAGGGTGCTTACCTCTGTTAGCAAGGAATTAAACTACATGTTTTGTAACACATTTCCCAAAGGCTCAACACATTTCCTTTTTTAGCCCTGAGCCTTGAGAATATGGCATTCATTTCTTGTATAGCAATACGCTTGTAGGAAGCACTGAACTCTATTTGCCTCCAGGGCAGGTAGTTATACTGGCACAAAGCATGACATATAAAATAAATAAATATATTCCACCTCAGACAACTAGAAGACATTCATCAGTAAGTTTTTCATTTTATGCCGTGGAAAGGATATGAAGATGCTACACTGCTAAACGTGGGAGAAAGTCAACCTCTAAATGTTGAATCCAAATAGTCTCAAGATTTGATGGTTTCAGAAAGGTTGATGAATCTAAACACACTGCTGAAACAAAAAAATATTCAGCACATTTTTTGAGCTGCTTACCATAGCAAAAAAAACAAAACAAAACAAAAAAACAAACAAAGCCACAAAAAAAAAAAAAAGCCCAACAACATGGAAGGATTCAAGAAACTATAAGGTAAAGTGGAACAATGGAGAGAAACATTTTTTTCTTTGCTCCATCTTAGAGTCTTAAAGCTGATGAGGCAACATCTGTTTGAATCTTCGTCATTTATTTACAAATAGCTACTCGGAAAATTACTTGGAAATGTAGATTCATTTACGGACTATGAATTTCCAACTAAAATGCTATGCCTGGTCCTCATTTATTATCATGCTAAAGAGTTACATGCAGGTTTTGTAAAGCAGAAACAACCAATAAGAAAAAATGTTCCCTGTGTGTTCTCAGAACAGCCTTAAAAGTCTCCATTTACTATTTTATATTCTACAGATCACTGTTTTCTGGAAGCATGTTAAAGGTAAGTACAGCTTCCTTAGTATATATTCTATGAGTGTGCCAAACACAGCTAAATCTGTGGCCATACTTTTAGAGCCTCTTTCCAGATCTTGTGAACTAATCAACATTTTAAACATTTAGCATAGTGCTCAGTGTAGTAATGTATAACAATTTAACAGAGAGGACAGGGAGGAAAAAGATCAGCCTTAGTATGAGCATTACAATCTTTGTTTAATATTTGTGAATCTTTTGATCTGTAGAAGGAGTGGATCACTCTGTAGCGTAGAATAGGAAGCCTGCTTAAAAATCTGCGCTTAGATAACACAAAGCATCGGTATAGCAAAGAGGAAAAAACAGAGCTCATTAGCCTCTAATAAAAAAAAAAAAAAAAAAAAAAAAAAAAACAGCCTGCCTCTGCCTGGGGCATAGAATAAGAGCAGCAGAAATCTGTCAGATGATGGCTGGGAGTCATAGGAGCTACTAACTCAGAGAGCAATGTCCGCTTGTTTGTGGAAGGGATTTTCTTTTAAAGACACGATTACTTGCTTTAGTGGTCAAAAAAAGGGAATCAAATGCTGATTTAATTTTAAGAAATAATTTAGAAAAAAGAAGAACTTCATTTTTTCCTTCCTGCCAGCTTTGACTGAGGAGCCAGTGGTCAGTTATGTGCTCCAATTTTTGTCATAATACTCAAAGGACTGGGAAAAGATAGATAAATTTCCTTCGTTTCACAGAATAACTGAAATGCAAAAAAATCATGTTAAATCATGGTAATTAACAGTTATCCCTGGAAGATGCTATTACTGACATCTGTGAGGCAAGCTTTGTGATCTGGACATGAAAAAAATTTCTGATCTAGTGGAAGTAAAAACCAAAAAGTTAACCTTGCTCAACAAGTTATTTCTTTCTGGCAACAGGAAATGTTACAAATTCCTTTTATAATGGGGTGAAAATGCAAATATATTTGTTTGAAAACCATAGGTGAAGGACTAAAGTATTTTTAAAAATAATTTTTCTATGCTATGACAATCTACCCTCTGCTGCAGACAGCTTGTAAGAAATGCTTAAGGAGCCTGTTCACTGCAGGAATTAAATTCAGAACTTAGTCTCCAGAGATTCAAAGGGATCATTCTGCTTTGAAATAGCATTCCGCTATGTGACAAGCCAAAGATTTGTGAAATAGCAGTACAACATCTTAAAGAGGTAGCACAGTTTGTTCTTTACTACTCTGTGCATTGTATTGATAGTGATGATGTGGTTCTCTGGTCATGTCAATTGTCTCTGTAAGAAGGCAAACATACAAAACAAAGTGGAATTGATGGAGAAATTCATTTAACTAGATAATAGTTTCAGCAAAACAGATATTTAATGTAGCAGTTAAATTCTTGCACCAAGTTCTTGCTCTGTGGCTAGTAATACCTTCCTGCCAGATTTTACAAGCTTTTCATAGGCAACAAGGGCTGTCTTGAATCATGATGCATCAAAGTAATCAAGCCACTAACCCTTTTCAAAGGCTTTTATGATAAAATCTGTTTCACAGATCAGCATCAGGAAGCAGAGATTTCATTGTACATTCTAAAATAACACATATATGGCAGAACAGCTTTTGTGACAGTCACAGCTGGGTAAAATCCTGTTTCTATTGAAAATATTACCAAACTCTTCTGTTTTAATAAGATCAAGATTTCAGTTACTGCTTTCTTTTTAAAACGTATGGATACTGGTCCCATGAAAAGCACTTTGATTGACTTTCTAATACTGTTCTTATTTTAGTTTTGTTATAAATATTTTAGTACTTTTAAAACAACATTTTATGACTGTCACCGTGGAGACAGACACTGCAAAATCATGTTTAGAAGTTCTGTTACTACAAAAAGATGAATTGAAATGGAAATAGTGAACTCCAACCGTTACTCTAGTCATTTTATTGCATGAAGAAATTTCTGCTACCTATTATATATATACATATGGGAATATAGCAATAAATTCAGAAGTGCCTGAAAATATACTTAACTCTTAAAAAGCTTATGGTGCCATGTGATTTCATCTGTTTCAAACCACTCATATTCTTGTTTTATATGAACTCCCTGACATAAGCTTTACCACAGAGTTATGAAAAGAAGTACATTTTGCACTGTTTGTATCTAATTTACATTTATTATCTACTGTGACACATACTTAATATTTTGTTTTTTATTTTCAGGTTGACAAGCTAAGGCATTCCTTCCAAAATTCTTCCCAGACTCAGAAATTATCATCTGCAGTTTTCTTTTGATGGCAACTCAGTAGCATGAACAGGAAGATCTCAACTTCTTCCTAAAATGTTCTATCTCTATAACATCACATTAGAATTGGACTACCTATAGATTTTATTTCATTGCTAATATAACCTCACCATACAGATATCTTTAAACTAACTGATATATCAGTGCTTAAGTGGTCACAAATCATCCTTTGTCATCCTAGGCATCCTCATTTTCTCTTCTTACACCCAGTTTGAAAGATAAACATAATAAAAGAAGGACATTTATAAGTAGATCACAACCAAAGGGACTCTCCTCTTGCATTCTTGGATCTGTTCTAACTAGCATCTCCTACATTCATACCTCATGCCCCATTCCTGGACAGAAGTAAATGATGAAACATACATTTTTCAACCTCTCTTGTTTTACAAACAACACTGCTGGAAGAAAGAGTCTGATGTTCATACATTACTACTAAATTTGCTACAAATCAAAGAAAACACACACTTGTAAAGACTTTTCTGCTAGGTCTAGAATATTACACTCACTACTCCTAGCACTAACTTGTTGGTCTTTATTATTGCCTCTACAAAACATGTTCGTCCTCTCTCTCTCTCTCTCTCTCTGACATGTTATATTCCTAGGCACAGCTCCAAGACTCTTGTTGAAACATGGATACATTTCATGCTATGTTATTACTGTTCTGTGGTTAATTCTTCTTGGCTGGCATTCAAGTCAACTGCTTCAAGAGAAAAAGAAAGCCAATAATATTACAATATTGGTCCAAATTTCTCTTAATAGCAGGACAGACTGTAACAGTCAAAATAACTTCTCAAGTTTGCCTAATTGTGATTCATTTACATACTAAATACTAACCAAGGAGACATTCTCTATATTCTTAAAAACTGTTACCAGAGAATGATGAAATCCTTGAAATTTAAACTTTTGAAGCATTTGTTTTAAGGAACTGTTTTTTTTTGTTTTGTTTTGTTTTTGTTTTTTATTTTTAACATTTAACTTTTATGGATAGTTTAAATGGATGAAAAACTCATCTTGCTAAAATTAAAAGCAATGATCATCATTACTGTTCTCTTTTCATTTAAATGTGTATTTTTCTAAAATTCCGTTAGATGTGCCTTTCAAGGCTGATATTCTATATGTGATCTGACAAACTGAAATATAGTTACGAGCCTATAAAACAACCGTTTAACTTTCTGATTTACTGTGAATTAATTTATTGGCAGCGGTAGGGGAGGAGATTTTCACAGCTGCATTACAAATACACTATAAAGATTAATTAACCAATTTTTTGAAATTAAATAGAAAAATTAAAAAAAAAAATTGAAATTTTGAAATCCACTAACTATGAGACACTCAGTTTGAAGAATATGTCTTTATAATGACAGATGAATAGGTTTTCCCTGAAGATTTTTAAGTTTATCTGATACCTTCTTGTAAACCAACCATACTCCATATTTTATTTCTGAATTTTGTTTATGATGTTGCTGGTTTCGTAGCATTAGGCTGCATAACACCTTTGACATTCAGTATTCCACGTTTTTAAGCAAGACAAAAGTCTTTAAATCTTATCTGGTATTTAACACTAACAGAATTTTCCATCTAATTTTAAAGTCTTCCAGATAGGATTGTTTTAAATTAATTTATTTTTTCTAACACACTGATGTTTTCAAAATATCTCTTTCTCATTGTCCATTTGAAATTTGGAAGTTCTTTGCCTCAAAATGCATATACTTACTCTCAAAATTTTCCTCCTCCCTTTCTATTTCTTTTCAGTGATGTTTGCAAAACACATAAACTTGAGTCTGAATCAAGAGATATGGATTTTCAGTGAAAATTAGTGATTTGGCCATTAACCATATGGTAGATTCTAAACATGTGACCATTCAGACTTCTGAGAAGTATTACCTTCTACGTACTATGTACAACTGGCCAAACTTGCTAAGATTTCTTTGCTAGCTTCTAGGTCATTTGGAACAATAATTCTATGAATTATGCAATCTGAAAGGTCAGAGCACCATATGAAGCTCATCTTGATCACTTTTCTTGTCAGTAGATAAACCGTTTAAGGTATTTACCATTTAGCATGTATCAGGACAGGAATTTTGTTAAATGCTTTCTGTATGGAACATTGGATTAAGGCAGTTTAGACTCACAAATACATCTTCTTTCTGGAGCAAAAGGTTCTCTAACATGAAGGGGCAATAGTATTTGGGTTCCTCAGATTCTATTCAACCAGAAGAACTGAGACCTCTGTTTCTCAGCTCAGCGTTTTGTCACCTGAAAATCCACGTATGGTATCTGACTTTGAGAAATGAGTTTCATTTCTAGCATTTAGATAAGATGCACCTGTTTGGGTGGGAAAGCCACCTGAGTCTGCACTGAACTCTGTTCCTTTTACACAAAGAATCAAATGCCATCATGATGCAGTTTTGCTGCCTCTGAAATAACTGCTTCGGTAAGGACAAGATGAAATGATAAGTCCACACCCCTCAGATGTATTTTTTTCAAGGCATTTGTGAAGCTTTCATGATTTTCCTTGCAAAATAATAATAATAATAATAATAATAATAAATTGGTAGATGCTTTGGACATTTCAAGTTTTACTTTAAGAACTTGGGAATCATGAATAAAATAGAACATAGGTATTCAGGTAACCAATACAATTTTCAAAGGCAGAAAAACCCCTTTCATTCAGTAAAATACAAGGTTCCTTAGCACTAAATACACAGAAGATAATATTAATGACTTTAAAACTATTCACAGCCAAAGTGCTAAGATCGCAAAATGAGTTTTGATCCCAGCCCCAAAAAGTCAGGAATTTCACTATGAGAAACCTCTGATTAAATCCCTGTATAAATCAGAATTCTCTTAATCTATCTTTTCCAGTGTAATAAGTGAATTGACTCTTCAAACCAGAAATAATGTAGGAATAAATAATGGGCTGTTTCTCATTTAAAAATGAAACAAAACAAAACCTGATGAGAGAACTCATCTTGTCCCAAAACTGGAACGGGTAAGATTTCTAAGCACATGTGAAAATAGTAAGAAAAGTATTTCTTGCCTAGTGCAGCTGAAGGCGTTATAATCTTTTGGTCTTTTTGGTCAAAGAACTTATTTTGCTGAGACAATAAGCTTTCCCATTCAGATGGTAGAATTACTTTCTTCCTAGTTATTTTGTGATTAACTGACATGGAGAACATTTTGAATAGTCTATTATACTTTGCTGGGATTTTTAATCATTGAAGTATCAGAAAATATTAAAGAAAAAAATAATAAAAACATCACAATGCATTACAAACATACAAATTGTACTAAAACTACAAAATCTTATCTGCTTACCCAGGCACTGACACATCTGCCACAAGTGGTGATTTTGAAATCCCCATAGAGATCTTTGATGGCACCAGTTGTAAAGAATCCCTCCACCATCAGCAAAATGCCATATACAAAGAATGCAGCTGCTACACCATATATCACGTACTTGAAGATGTCAATCCTGTATGGGAAGAACAAAAGTTACTTATCCGCATAACTATTTAAAGCTGATTCTGAAATTTCATGGTGAGATAATTAGATTCAGCATCAAAGTTTCTACTCTGGAGTTAGCTTAAGTGTTGATATACTATAACAGCTGAAGCTGAATACAAGAGTGAACTTTTGAATAAAACAGCATCAATATAAAAATATTGGTCCATTTAATTGAAAGAAAAACTAAACATTGATTTGTGCAGGTAAGAGAGCTCAATATGTCAGAAAAATTTGAAAATCACATCAAATTCATTTCATTTTTCATCTAGATTAAATGGCAAAGAAAAAACAGAAAAAGGTTACACATCCCCTGAGTAACACATTGCACCTAACACTGAGGTTTCACTTCATTAGAGATGAGGTATTTTGTTATAATCTTCAATAAATCTATATATGCAGGTAGTTCTCAAGTTGCAATATCAGTCACTGTTATCATCTCCTCATTATTATTTTTCTGCTTATTCTTCAATGATCAAAGTGTCTGACACATAACAGCAAAATCTTCAGAAGAGGTCTCTAGCTTAAAACCAGAAAGATATACTTCTCAAACAAAAGCAACAAAGACAGATCATCCAGAGATTTTCTATAGTAGAGTTTAAAAGCATCATTTTATAAACCCAAAAGTCAAGAAATCAAACAATGGTTTGTAACATGCAGACCCCAGAAGACTGAAGTGATTAAAAAGATTCAATGGGCTGTGCTGTGGTTGGCCTGCCCAGCACTCTCTGCAAACTCAATAGTGCTGGCAAGGAGATACTGTCTCCTAAATGTTTTCAGAAGAAGCTAATGTGTAGGTTTCAGGTGTTAGTAAGTTCCACCCTCAGGACACCAATGTTGATACCTCTATTATTATGAAAAGGAATATTTAATAACATTTCTTTAGGTTCACACTTTTAATTGTCACCCAAAAATGAACTCTCAATTCACAGTTGACAATAACAAGGCTCAACAGCCCATTAACATATCTTTGAATTTGAATTTTTTGCAAGAGACTCAAAGTCAGATTCAAATTTACAGCTGATGTTTAAGATGTACCAGTGTGTCAACAGCATCACTGAATTTATTTTAAGCTTGCATTATTCTCATAAAAATTCAGCTAAACTTATGACCTAGCTGAGAGGGTGAGGGATGGAATGTGTAATAAATTAATGCAATAAGCATGTTGTAGCATTTTTCGCAGGGCAATGATGGAAGTGTCCTGGGAATGAAAATGAATATACTTTCTCTCTTACATCCAAATAACAAAGTCCTCTTTGTTTCTTTCCATATCACCCTTTATTTCATAGCCAAGTGAAAAATAATGCAAATTGAAACTTGTATGGAAGAGATACACAAACTGTTCACAATGGTAAAATAAATCTAGCACTGTATACAATATTAGGTAGTGCAAAGAGGACATTTATTTTAATAGATATAATAACTGATTATCTTGTAAAAATCACATCTTCCTAATTTTGTAGTAATTCACTCAGCATAACACTGTTTTAACAGGAAAATGATCTTTTGAGCCTATCTTGCCATTAGTGATAAAAATAAACGTATTATAGGCAACAGACAACTTTGTTATCATGCCATAGGATACACTGCCCCTCCTACATTATACACCTTATAAAGCACAAGCTCTGCCAGTGGCTGAAGTGTGGGAGTTATATCAACAGCAGCTCCTCACAGACCTCAGTGTGCTCAGTGCTGTAGAAATTAGAAGCTATCATTGCCCCGAAGGGATTAAGGCTTTTGGAAAGTCCAGAGACTATTACAGCCCTTGCAACAGCTCTTTAAACCATCTGTGCTGAGCCTCCCACTGAGCTGCTCATATCAAGTAGGGTACCAACTCTGTTTTTTCCTCAGCCTTATGTGTAACCAAAGGAATAGCTTTCATTAATCTTTTTACAAGGAAAATATAAAGAGATAAACTCCAACCAAATATATAATATATATTCATATAATATATATACTAACTAATATATATTCATATTATATATATATATATACTAACCAAATATGTATTCCTCATACGCTCCCATCACACACTAAGAAGAGAAATTTCTGCTAGACTGGCTACACGAAATGAAATAGGCAGACTTAATGCAAGGAGAATGGATCTTGCATAATGCAAAGAGTAAGAAGCAAAAATAGTGAAACAATAATTTCACTACCTTTTAGGATATCAGAGAGAATTGTATTGCAATATATCTACTAAGTACACTATATTTAAAGAAGATATATTACAATCGTTGCCTTTTAATCACATGTAGTTTTGAAGATATTATTGGCATTATTCTACAGCATCTATAAATTTCACATAAACTTTGATCTTCCAATGAAATTATAATAGATAATAAAATATAGGCCTTGTAAAACAGAGATTGACATTCTCTAAAAATAAAATTTAATTCTCCGTGAATGAACTCAGAGAGATTAATTGCCATCTGTGTTTCAGTAAAGTCTCAAATGCTGCAGACAGAGCACCAGAGCAGCCAGGGAGGTAACTGAATAGCAGAAGGAGCAATGAACAGGAGCCAATGGACAAGGGGGACAAGGGCACAGCAGAAGGACAAACAGGGCTTACACTTGTGCAGGCTGGAGTGGGTGGAAAGAGATGCCTAAGCAGCAAAGGAAGCAGAGAGAAAATTAAAGAGGTAAATTCTGTACCTCTGATGGGACTGGAAAGATACACATTAGGTGAAAACTGAGGCTACTCCAAATGGGAGGAACAATAAGAAGTCTTAAATAGTTATTCACTAAATGCAGGAGTCCTGAGGACATTACATAACGATACATTCACAGTCATGAAACATTTCTGCTAAAAGATAGCAAATTAAGATTACAAATTCAAACTGATAGTGCCGTCTTCACATATTAATGTAGGTTGCTGGATCGAATAAGCTGTTGAATTATGTAAACACAACTTAATAATGAAAAGCTGATGAAATAATGAAATCCTGAAATTAGAAGTTTTCATTATTATTATTATTAACAGAATAATCTAAAATGTATTTCACATATTGTCTGTGTCTGGAAGAGGCTGTTGTAGGGTCCAGACCCGAGGTACTCATTACACTGTATTCTGAAATACTAACAAATACAAACATGACATCTTTCAATTTGTAATTTAAATCAAGTTGATCTTTCATTTACTTGTCTACTGCTGGGACACTAATCATTCTGTATTAAGCATACTTTCTAGTTCATTAATCTGAATCTGGATTCTATCCAACCATATGAATGTTAAAATAGCTGTAGTGAAAACACTTTCTTTCACTAGCTGAAGCTGCTGATGGAAGCCATCAGTGCTAACATCTTAACAGGCTGTAGCTGAGTACAAAGTAGACTATCCCAGCAGACAAGTCAGAGGTGAGTGAAAATATTCTCTTTGAGTGAGATGAAAGTTGTAGATTCCCTGCTGTGCATTTTTGTGGTGCTTTGCAAATAGAAGGATAGAAAAAAAAAAAAATCAACAAGCAATAAGATTAATTGCTGGATGATCATGTCTATTCATAGCACAGTTTGGGGAAGAGTGTTTTAATAAAATAGCTATTAATTTTCTTTGACACTCTTTCAGACAATTGGACTGGTAACTATTTCATCCTGTTTTGAATGTATTTCAATATTCAAAATTAGCTTCTGCTAAATACTGTTTCTTAAAGTAACAATGCTTTGAGCTTGAAGATCTCCTTGTTTCATTGGAGTAAATCAGTATTGCTCTAAGATAATAACGTATTTACTACACAAACAGATAAACCAAAAAGAACTTTTACCTTTGACCTTTTATCTATTCCAAAAAGGAATTACAAACTGTAGGAACTCTGAGATATGTAAACTTTATTAGTCTAATAACAGTAATCTTTCTACTTTCAGTGCTGAAGATTGACATTTACCTAAGACATACCAACATACACATTTCTATCAAAATTAATATTCTTTTGGAACAATCAACATATTATCTAGGAATATTTTTATTTAACTCCATTAAAATATGACTGCATTACAGACAATTATTTGCAATTAGCAGCAACAGCAACCAAAATAATAACAACAAAAATATTGTTTTCCCTGTGACATGTTATTGTCATGTTTCCCAGAAAACTTTTCTATCTGGACAATGTGTACTTTTCATGCTGAACATATCATAGAGGTTTGGGTTGGTCTAATCCACCAGTATACCAGATATTTGTATGGAAGCAGTTTTTCAGCCCTTATATTTCTACTTCAAAGTTCTCTTCCTGACTTTATAACATAACTTCTCCAAATACAGATAATGTCATTTGGATACGACAGGTGTTGAATAGCAGATAATTGCCATCAATCCACACCCATATTTCTCAGTGTGCAAGTAAATTCAGGCAATTATAGCTATACCCAAGAGTAAAAATAACAATATTAAAAGTAAAAGATAAATTCAAAGATAAATACAACACCAACACTATCAAATACAAAGCTAGTTAGATTATCACAGTAAAAATTCTCATTTACAATTATAATTTCTTTATGACTAGCATAGAATAATGAATGTAATCATCACCACTGGTTAAGATCAGCTTTGCTGTTTTCTTTTTCTCTTCATATTTTGCTTTCTCATCACAAGGAAATAATCAATGGTAAATGCCTTTATGATGATTCGTTCACCCCCTGAGAGACAGATCCTCAGAGGTTGCTAAGAGACTGAGAAAGCTTTTTGCTCTCTCAAGCTATCTCAACATCTCAGAAACAGTTTTGCAGTGTTTGATTTGTGGTTGTTTTTTGTTGTTGTTGTTTGTTTGTTTTAGATAAACAACGTATAGAGAGCTATTTGTAAGCAAGAAGTTTTGTACGGGATCTGCAGAAGTCATGTCCCAGGGAAGTTTTGAAAAGTGCTTAGCCTCTCCTGCACACCAGCTGGGAACAATTTATTGAGGTAAGTTCATGATGCTATTCACTTAAATGGTTTGAGGAAAGAGGTTTTGGTGCTAAGCACAGGGGTGTCGTTAAGAAAGAGGGGAGAGACAAGCAGGGACAAACTTCAGAAGGAAAAGATACAGCCAGCAGGGAAAAAGGGGGATTAACAATTGTACACAGCAAAGTGAGTAAAAAACTCTAGGTAACACAATACTTGAGGTGAAAAGAGACTAAAATATTCTCAATATAGAGAAAAGAAAAATGAGACCAGAAAAAATGTCAGCATAGCTCCATAGGGGATTTTTCAGAGATTAATTTAATACAGAATCTAAACTTCTAAAACACAGGTGGGAAATAAACATATCAGAGTACAGAGTGTTCAATTAAATTTTGTGGGAAAATGATAAATGGAGAAAGAATGAAAAATAGATGAATGATAAGAACAATGAAGGCCCAAAGGTGGTTTGTTTCTTGTTTTTTTTTTTTTTTTTTTGTTAAATCGTAAAAGAAATGTACTACAAATGAAAACAGTTGACAGAGCCATACTCTGGCTCTGTATTTCTGAAATAAGTTGTGTAAATAAGCATACAAACATTTGCTTCATACTGAAGTCAGACTGCTGGGATTATACAATGAAAAGATTACTGTATTATAGGATGCAAGATGTTGTATTCTGCATTTTGTTCTTTTACTCTCAGCAGCAGATAATATCACATATGTTCCCACTATTTTTAACAGATTCTTTTGTGGTATACAACTATATAAAAATGCAGAATTCTAACTTAAGTCAATCTCCTTTAAAACTGTGATGGTTGCATCCTTCCCAGGCACAGGACAGTTGAGCTGAGATTATGGAGCATTTCTAAAACCAGCAGAGAATTCACAATCTAATGGAATAGTAAAGTATTGCACAAACACTAGAGTTTGTGCAATAGCAGCAAAAACAAACACTCTTGGAATAGGAAAGTGTATTTAAGAATATCCACTATTATGTGGATTAGGTGGTCTCTCAATGCTATTTCTGATAATCTAGGCTTGTTCTGTCTTCCCTCCGGAAAAACTGCTTTCTTGAAAATATTTTTTTAAATAATAATTACAGAAGAAATCTTCAACCCTCTTTGCCTATAGAAGACCAAAAATAGACTGGAATTAGTGCACAGCAGAGTTCAGATGTCCAGCAGAATTACATGATAGTGTTGTGCACTGTGGGTAACTGAATTTCCAGTCAGCTTTCAATAGGAATATGTATTATAATGATGTAGCGCAAAAGCCTACCGCAGAATTATTATTTCATTACTATAAATGTAAACTTGGAGTTGCACATAGTTAATAGTAATAGCATAAAGACTATGCCATTACTTGATACTAAAACTCCAGATTGGGATTGGTAATAGTTAATTCTATCCTCTTCAGACATTCTGTTTAAAGACCGGTTATCTTAGATTCACATAGCACATGAAAAGTATTTAGAGATATGTACATTACATAGGAATATATGCTTTCCATTTCACATGCTTAAACTGTGTAAACTAAACTAGGATGGGAAAAAAAAATCAGATGAAAATGAACTGCCTGCTGAAAAAGGCACACAGTGATTACAGACAATCTAAAATTCCACATAACTAAGAAAGAAAGCTGATTCATATATATTAAATAATATATTTGCCTGCCTAAAAGTAATGGACTGTATTTGCACAAAGACTAGATATTATTTACATAAGACCATTCTGCTGACATTCATATGTGCTCACGAACTTATTAGTCTACTTCATGAAATGAACACATTTTTACTGGTACCTCCCCAGTCTTTGAACTATTGTTTCTAAACATATTATGAAACAGAATTGCATAAGCTTGCAATTGATAATCCTGACAGAGCCTTACAACTTTCATTTCCGATAGTATGGAGTGTTTAAATGTTCACATTTGTAGAAAAACAGACTTCTGTAAAAGAATGAACACATACAGTACTATTGTATACCAGGTAGATGACTAAAACAGAAATATCACATGATCTAATTCAAATATTTATAAATATTGTATTTCATATCAGTTAGCCTTTACTACAAATATTGTAATACCTTTCACAGAATGCCATTAATATTAATGCAATATTAATAATAAAAAGGCTATTTTTAGTTGTACCAATATTTAACTTTTGATAACTGCAAAATCAACACAAATGAAGAAAAACAAAAGATCAGAATAACATCCATTCATTTACCTTCCTAAACTCTGTTTTCAAACAGTATGAGAACATGGTAGGGGGATATAAAAGCTTCTTTGAATGTTCTTCTTTTTCTTCAAATCAAAGCAGCTGCACAAACACATCTTTTATTAAATAATACCCTTTTAATGAATCATGAATACATTCCAACTGACAGGAAGGTTATCAGCAAGCATCAAACCCGGATGCTTCAGAATACAAACCAGAGGCTTTAGTATTTTTAAAAGAATTTTTTTATCTGTAAGATGGATTCCGTGGAGCATCCACAGCGCATACAACACCAAGGATAGTAACAGTGGATTTACGAATAGTAATTTCATTTAGTTAACTACTTGTTGTCACAGCTTTAAAATGAAGTGAATTTGCCACGACCTGAAGTAGCACTAACTATAGTAGGAAAAGGTTATCATTTCTACCAGGAAGGTTTCTTCATTTTCTACTCTAAGAGCTTAATTCCCTTGTTTCATGGCCTATGTTTCGCGAATATGTGACAGATGGTACTAACTGGCCTTGCACAGTGAAAAAAGAACTGTGAAAATATGCTGTTGGGAAATACACCAAATGTACCTTGTGCTGTTGATTGCCTAAAGACTGGCTTCTAAAATTTGCTCCAACCATCAGAAAAATGTAACAATGGAGTTCAAAAAATATATGTTTGACAATTGTCCACCAATTTCTCCTGACTTTGGAATCTTGTCTAAGTCAGTGATATAGTGAACCAAGTACCCATTGCTTTGTAGATATACTGTCCACTGCAGGTTATTAAGTTATTAGAGTAACAACTGAATACCATACCTACCTGAAGTACGTTATTCAGCCTCAGTGAAGTCTGCAGAACTGTTAACTGACAAAGTATGCAACATAAACCATTGACCTCTTATGGTTAGAATACTATAAAAGCAATTTTCAGGATAAATTAAGCCACCTTATATACATAATATTTTTTTTATATATATATATTATTTATTTATTTATTTTCTGAGAATCTCTTCGAATCACAAGAAACTGAAATAGTCACTCCATATCAGTTTGAAGGAATTCACACCCCAAACACAGCTTAGAACAGAGCATAGATATCTGTTTTGCCCACAACACCCTGAAGTAGCTTAAGCCAGGCTGCAAGCCAGTACTTCAGAGACAAAGTTCTCTTAATAAAATCTTTATTGATTTTTAGAACATAATGTTTTTAGAACCTATTGTTTTTAGCACATTATAGGCAAAGATTTCTTGTTTGTTTTCCAAATAAGCAATCAAAAGATCATGCATTACCGTAACTCGTTGCTCTAAAAGCACTATCTCCACCCCACCCAATGTCTCTGCAGGATGTCTCAAAGGTCTAAGAAGTATTGACAGTGATGTTCCATATTTCAACTTGGAAACAAAGTCACAAATTTGAGGAAATTAATTTCACTGTCTCACATTTAAGGAATTTTAAAACAAGTTGCAAAACTCATACTCCTTTTTTTCCAAATTGTGAAAATTTACTACTTATTAATATTCTTGGCTGAACCCCCAAGGGCAGATCACTCAGAGGGGACTTGAGACACTCATTGTAGATCATTAATGAATTCGGGCCTCCCTACGCATCAGAGTGCTGTGTAGGATGTGGGCCACGGGGCTGGTAAGGCTAAACCTCATGGCCAGGGCAGCTGGGGCATCTCCAGGCCCATAACTGTGATAGATAAGGACTGACTGAATTGAGCAGGGTGTGGGAGGTCCCAGAGGAGGCCTTGTGAGGACAGTAATGGATAGCAGTCCCTCACGGCTCTGATATAAAAATTTTTCTGCTGCTGCTGTGATGTGGACATTTCTGAATGGCTTTGTTGGATTTAGGTACTTTGGGTTTCATTTTCAGGAACATAAAGGGTGCTTCAGACCTCCTTTGTTTATTCTTTGGAGAGAAGTTGCATTCTCTATAGGGGCTTACTCCTTTTAAATTGCAATGAGTAACTATAAAAAATGCCTTGTGAACTGTGTTATTTGAGCTCAGAACAAATGCAGTAGTTCTAAGTGTGGCTAAGAAAGCCTTTGTCTCTCACCACCTGCATAAGTAGTTCTAGGATATGAATTGAATTTTATATTGAATAGCATTCAAAATCCAGCAGGCTAATAAAAATATAGATAGCAATCATAGATGTGATGAAACAGAACACACTTCATTCCACTGGGACATTACCCGCACACATTCATCACCAAGGGACAGACTCCAGGGCAGCTTCAGAGTAGCAGAAACTTTAAGAGCCAAAATATCTTAAATAGTCCAGCAGTAATTTAGCAGAACACCCCACTGTATCTTTTCATTCTTATTATTTGAAATCAGAAAAATAAACAACTGTGTTAGATGTCCATTTTGGCATACACAGTTTTAAGAATGTAGAAACTACACTGCTTGTTCTGATTACATATTTTTTTCTCTGCTTTTTGGTCTTTCAAAGGAATATAATTACCATAGAACTTTTGTATTGCCAACTGTAACTCAATCAATAATTATGACAAAACATCAAGAACTGTTTCAGCATACAAGATTATTTTAAAAGTTAGAGTACTATCCCTTTTAGTATGTGGAAAATTGATATGCCAACATCTTTGAGAATCACACAGTTTATCCACTTTAAACAACTTTAAGACATAATTTCAGAGATATCTCTCACTATTCAATGAACAGAACTTTTGACCCTAATAGGTCTTCCAAGGAAATAATTAGCTTTAGGATGTATTTAAGTAAATGAACAGATGAAAAAAAAATAATAATCTCATCTGCAGCTCCTTAGTCATTTCAGTGAATTGTCTGCATTTGAACAATGAGGCTTCCTGACTGATATATTTTCACTTAAGAATTTGACAGAGGGAAGCTGGAAAATTTGCCATGAAGAGAAAGCACTGACTTGTGGCTGTTCCACACTAATGGCTTCCTTAGGGACTAATAAAGTAAGTTAGAGCCTAATAAAAAGACTGACCTTTTATTTAGGATAACAATGAACCTTAGCTGCCAAGTTAAGTCAGACCCATTATTCTAAGTGACAAGACAAAAAGCTCAAAGCAGAAGTCACATACTTCCCATGAACCTAATATATTATCATACAAGAACATTTAAATTTCTCAGTCCTAAGGAGAATAAATTTTTATGCGGTGAAGCAAGACATACTTATTTGGTAAATTCTCCCTTCTGACTAATTTCAGAAACAAAACTGCTAACATTCTGACAAGTTCTGGGGAGGATGTTGATGATACAGCACCACACAAGATTTCAGATTCATGAAACACATGAAATGTTGTGAAAATAGTGGCACCAAGTCAGATTGCACAATTTTCTAGTTCAATTTCGTATCTCAAAAAATAGATGTAAAAGACTAAGAACACAGAAGTCAGTAGTTCAACTTCCAATGCTCCTCCAGCCTTTGGGACTTCCTAGGCTGGATAAGTCTGCTACTTAATTGAAAAAAACATCACTGGTAGTGCCTTTTGAATCTGACACCTACTAGTTTCCTCTGATACCATCTCTTCCTCCATAGTGGAAGAGAGAAACAGTTTATCCTTACATACACTGTGAATCATAGAATCATTAAAGTTGGAAAAGACCTCTAAGACAGTCTACTCCAACTCTCAACCCATGTCCACTAAACCACGTTCCTAAGCGCCACACCTAAGTGCCACTTTCTGAAAGTCTCCAGGGACTGTGACCTCATCGCTCGCTGGGAAGCTTGTTCCAATACCTCATCACTCTTTCCAAGAAATTTTTTCTATTCTCCAACCTGAACATTCTGTGGCACAATTTAAGGCCATTACCTTTCATCCTCTGTTACCCGGGAAAAGAGGCTGATCTCCTCCTCATTATGACTGCCTTTAAGGGAGTTTGCAGAGAGTAATAAGTTCTTCCCCAAGCCTCCTCTTCTCCAGACTGAACAATCCCAGTTCCTTCAGCTGCTACTTATAAGACCTGTGCTCCAGATCCTTCACAGCCCCTCTTTGGACATGCTAGAGGGCTTTAATGTCCACCTTGCAGTGAGAGGCCCAAAACTAAACACACTACTCTTGTACTGTTATTTCTAATTCAAGCCAGGATATCATTAGTCTACTTGGCCACCTAGGCATATGGCTGGCTCCTGGTCAGCTGGTTGCTGACTGATATCTCCAGATCCTTTTCCTCCATACAGCCACTCTATCCATAAACCTGTAGCAATGTGTGGTGCTGTCACTCAGTGCAATGGATGATCAAAACACTTCTTCAAAAAACATTTAGAAAGAAAAGGTTTAAAGAATTGTGGATAAGATTCTTCAGTTTCAGTTAGGAGTATGAGCTAGATAGGATTTTGGAATTCAAATATCCAAGATAAAAATATTATAAAGAGGGAACAAGATTATAAATTTTATTTATAATTTACTTCATTATTAAATATAGTTAATTTACTAAACTGAAGGAGACTCCTGACAAAAGTAGTATTGCAAACTTTTTACGAAGATTTTCTGGTAATAAGTTTTTCAGGAGTAGAGCATGACCCCTTCAAAATATGAATTCTAGGAAAACCAGGGAAAACATTTAACACTTCAAGAACTGAAGTTCTATAGAGCACTTCAGTTACTTCCTTACTGCATTTATTCAGAGAAGTAATCTGCTACATGTGACACACTCCTTCTGCATCTATTTGAACTGCAAAGAGGAAAATTTTACACATTTCAGAGAAGAAGTTTTCACAAGATGAAAACAAGCATATTGAAAAGGCCTAATAGTATATGAAGTAATTTTGGTCTTAAATGATATTAAAAAGCATTATAAATGGTTTGTAATCAATAAAAATATCAGCTCTATCAGAATTCTATCCAGTAAGCTTACTCAAATTTTCTATGATTTTTATACTGTAACACATTTCTTAACTCAAATTCATATCCCTCTCTAGAATTTTTCAGCAGTTTTAAAAGGAAACAATTAAAAGAAGGTAGTAACTTACATAGTGAAGACATCAATAACATCTCCTGCAGCTCTTGTCATCTCAAAGTAGGTTTGCAGAATGTTGACAGTTCCTGAAAGTGCTTCATGTCCACAACCACAGAACAGTGCAACACCAGCATACAGCAGTATGGTAGCAATCAAAGATGCATAGGGAATGCCTCCCAGGCATTTGATGCAACACTCAAAGCATCCTACAAAAAAAGAAAAGTTTTTTGTTGATATATCAAGGAAAAGAAAAAAAATTTTTTTTCATCTTGAGAAATGCGTAAATTGAAGGTGGCAGGCCAAAGACAGATTAGATCAGGTATAAAAACCCATAATTTCATAAAATCTGTGAGAGGACACAGGTTAATTCAACTTTTGAACTTTCTTAGTTTCTATGTGGCCTATTAAATATAGACAGGCCAGCTGATTAACACGGAATGTTCAATACTGTATTATTCCTTGTATAGTTCCATACTTTGATTCAGAGCAGATTACAGAGTCAATTCCAGGTTACTCCAATATTCACAACTCCTGTTGCTATCGGATTTCTGAGAAGGATCCTCAATAATGGGAAAACCACAGGGAGCATCCAATTCAGTTCCCTCCATCACCAAACATTTTTTTCATCTGCAGATAGTGACAACAGAATTTTTCCACCCCATAGCACCATTTTGAGGATGCAACCAACTCTTCATATGTCACTAAGATATTTAATAATAATAGAGGAAGATACCACATTAAAAAGGCACAGATTACAACACCACTAAAAAAGTACAGAATAATTGTAGAAGCTGAATTATCTCCCAACTTATTTTACCCCGTGCAATGTTTCTAGAGTGGGAGCAATTGCCCTTTGATTATACCAGGCCAATCTTTCCTCCCTCCATCAAGTTCTAAGCCAATGCTCACTTTGGACCAAGGGCTCTCAAGTTTTTGGCACTACCTTGCCTTACTTGACAATAAGTTTCACAAATGCAGCAATCTCTTGTCCTGTCAAATCTCAGCAATCCCATAACAACTTTCACATCCTATAAAGCCCTGCCTGTTAACTTTTGGAAGGACAGAAAAGGCAGGAACCTATAGCAGGGAGAGGGCAGACAGAATTGTAGGTATTAAGGAAGCTGATCTGGAACAGGAGAAAATCCTGAAGAAAGGCACTGACTCAATAGCTAGAAGCTTTATTTTCTCCTAATAATTGCTAGCTTGTGCCACAAAAGATTTAGATGGAAAACAGGAGGAGGCTTATAGATTTTAAATGGATGTGTCAACGATTGCCAATTAAAGATTATATATATGATGTTCAGCAGGTGTGAGTCAGTGTATTTTAAGATGCTCCCAAAACCTCAGGTTAAATTATAGGAATACCAGAGTTATAGTGAAACAGCAACAACATAAGTGCAAAAAGACATTTTTTAAATAAAATATGTCTACCTTAAAGTACATGTAGCTTCTACATGTAATTCTGTATTTTATCATGCAGATTCTTGTTTCTTTTAGTCCAGATAATCAAAATAGTCATTTCCTCTGTCTGTTCAAACATTCATTTTCTGCTCTTAATGAACAAATGACAATCTGTTTATCATATATATATTTAGCAGCTGTTTATACACATCAAAATCTCTGAACAGTTGTCCTGATTTCAGCAGAGACAGTGTTGATTTTCCTTCATAGAGTCTGGTATGATGCTTTGTTTTGGCTTTAGGAGAAAAACGTTAATTACACAGCAATGTTTTAGTTGCTGTTGAGCGGTGTTGCACAGAGCCAAGGACATTTTCTAAGCTTCTCTTATTGCCCTGCCAGTGAGGGAGCTGGGGAGGCTCACTGAGATCAGAGGGAACAGAACCAGGACAGTTGATCCAAATGGGTCAAAGAGATATTCCATTCCATATGAAATCACGCAAAAAAACAAACAAACAAAAAAAACCCACCAAACCAAACATCAAGGTGAGTTGGCCAAAGGGACAGCCTCTACTCAAGGAGTGGCTGGGGATCATGTGGTAAGTGGAGAGCAACAGTGTTGTGCATCACTTGTTTTGTGTATATGCACACGTGATTATATATGTGTATGTGTATATATATTATCATTACTGTTATTTCTCTTCATTTTTTTGTCCTAGCAAGTCATGTTTAGCTGCTTGGCAGGTAAACAAACAATACCTATAACTAGTTCCTCAGAGTTTAAAATCCAACACAAATACTGTTTGTGGATCCTGCACTGGCTAATCTACTGTCTAATAGACATAGAAAATAAGAAATACATATTCAATATATATAGAGAGAGAGAGAGCAAGGAAGACAGGGAAATAGATAGATGTTTGATTGCTGAGATTAATGAAAAATGCCCATTGCAATTTTCAGCACAGCATAAGGGCAGAAAAAACCTTTGGAAATTAGTACTTTATACCGCTCAGCATTGTAAGAAATAGTAATGAGGGAGAGATGACAGTAAGTAGAGTGACACTGGGAATGAGGTACTAGGGCCTGAAATGTTAAAAATGAAAAAGTAAGCTGTACCTAAACATTTACAGGGACACATGGACTTTAGAGAGTATTCCTTAATATTGCAGTGGTGTGAGGCAAGGAGGAAGAAATTAATTTCCAAAAGATTTCTTTTTCATCTTCAGAAACAGGAAAAATGGGAGTGAGAAAGCTAAAGAAATGACAAGATAGGAACAAAACCAGCTAATATTCTGAATTAGAATAAACATGATTGAGATACGACTGCTAAATTAGTCAGGTACGAGTGCTATATTAGTACTATGAGTATTGTTATCTGGAAACAGTCATCTTCGCGCTGCCTCCTGAAGCTGCTGAATCTGACCCACCAGTCCAGTGACAGCTGACAGAATCTGATCCCATAAACTGCATAAAAAATCTCATGTAAATAATATTACTTTGGCTCTATTACAGTAAAACATATATTACCATGAAATAGCATAGCAAAGTGATATATATGGCATAGCAGAGTGATATATTATAGTGACTAGTAGAGATGAGCAAAAATAGATGTAATAAAGTGCTTTCTAAATTTTATCAGAAATTAAATCAATATTTTTAAAATTGTTTAAATTTTAAAAGGTAACTGAAAAAATTATAATTTGTGAATTAGAAAAATTGCTTCTGTTCCTATCTCACCATTTCTCACACTTGTAAGCCTTTGACAGAAACTTCTATAACAGTCTATTTTACCAATTCAAGAATTTGTTTCTAACTGAGGAATCATCAGAAAATTTCCTTTAAACATGTAGCTTTCAAATAATTGTTTATCCTTTAAAACCTTTTTAACTTATTCAGCTCTTCCTCATGTCTATTACCTTTCTAACTACTTACTTCATGAGTAATGCTAGAGTTTTCAATGTTGTCAAACCAAATAAAAACTAAAGAAAAGCAGTGTGTCAGGACTAAGACGTTAAAATGGATATTGCTCATCAATCATACACCACAAAAGGTAATGTGCTTCAGGTTACATTTCCTCTGATTCTTTATTTCAGCTATTCAGAATGTAAAAATAGATGTTTAGTAACAGAACAATAGAAATGCTATTTTAACTAGCACAATACTATTGAACCAGTACAGAATGTGACTCAGCTGTACCACGTGTGTATAGTATATGTCTGTGTGAGAGAGACAGTCATTCAGGGCTCTGAACATCATCTTCACAAGATAGCTAGAACACACAGACACAGAAATAATTACTAGGAAAGATAAAAAAAAAAGTGCACACTGCTTTGATGTTTGTTTTCCTCTGGAAATAAAGACATAAGCACTTTCAAACAGCTCACTCTACAAAATAAACCTATTTAATCTCAAATGTCAGCATTTACTCTTATTATGATGTTTTCCAATATTCTCCCTCAGGCAGAAGTCTAGATCTGGTGGAACTATATATTTCTACATAAGCCATAGGAAGTAATTCAAATTAGCATTCTTCTTTGAAACTTCCAATATGAAGAACTGCATCAAATCACATTTTTTGATAAGTCACTGCACAGAGAAAATAACAAAGATGGCAAGACAAGGAATCTTATGTTATGTGGATAAAGTCAAAATCCAAATACTGACTACATTTAGGTATCCAAATAGTGCTTATTAAGGTTGCTTTTCATGTATTTACTTTTCAGTCAGCAAAGGTCTCACACACAACCACCTCATCTCCTCTTAGTACAATCCTTACTGTCCATTATCAGTAATTTTTCTCAATAAAAGAAAAAAATTCTGCTTTAAAAGGCTTATAAAACTTTCTTTGTACTGTCTTTGTTCAGACAAACCATTCACAATTCTTCCACTTTGTATTGTTGCTTTTATCAGGCAAATATTCTAATGTATTCAGGAACACCAGCCAAACATAACTTCACCTTGTCTGTTTATATGATCTCTTCTCTACATTAAGAAAGGAAAGTATTAAGATCTTAAGCATAAGATGAGGTTATGATTGTGATTTACATACTAATTATACACAGATCCCACTACCATAACCATCTCTTTGTTTTTGTCTTAGTTATATGTGAATTCTTTCACCGCAGGCAGCATCCATAACTGATGGATAAAACAAAAATTTTATTTCTGGCCAGTACATTAAATAAACAGATAGACAGACAGGTAGACAGATAAAAGAGATTTAGGACATGTCTTTTACCGCATACATTTGTGAAAGTGAAATTTAGATCAGTAGTATAACCAGATTCAGAATGCAATTATGTTACTATCTTCTAAATAAACTGTTATAGAAAACTCAATCAACCCAGAATTTTATGGAAAAAATAAACAGAAGAAAAAAAAAAACAGTACAGAAAGATCTTTCAGATTTGTTTCATTTCTCCTTCACAAGACATTTTCAGATAGAACTTTAACAAGAATTCATTACTTATCACAGGTAACTACATCTCCAAAATTAGCAAGTACTCTAGATGATCATATAACACTTACATGACATTTTTATTTATCTATATGTCTTAAATAATTTTCTATCTAATATTAGAAAGCAGGATAGCAGAGTAAGTGAATCCTGTACCACTAGACATGCAGCTTTCATGACAAACTCAAATATAGTTCATCAGATCATCATAAAACAATGCAGATTTAGTTCTGAATTTTGCTAATCTAACCTTAATCTCATGAACTAAGGCTATGTTATGTCATATTTGACTTGACCCATCAAAACACATACCTCTGAAAAAAAGAGTCAACACATTTTATAGCAGGGGGGTTGGACTAGTTAAGTCATTCCTTCCAACTTCAACCATCTTGTGATTCTGTGCAACAGTGAAGTAAATTAAATTACATGTTCATCAAGCGCATGGACGTGTATGTTTTCAGAACTCGGGATCTAAAATCAGTTTTAACATTAGCCACATATGTAAATAAAGTAGATATTATTTACACATTCAGTTGATATAACTGTAAGGAAGAAAAAACGTTCTGCTGATGGTAAGAGATTATTCTTTTACATCATTGTCTCAAAGCTTGCTGGGGACACAGATGATTAAGTCCAAGCAAGTCCTGGGCAAGGGTTGAGAAATCTTTTGTCTGGAGAACACTGATGGACAAGCCCTAGGCAAGGGTTGTGAAATCCTTTGTCTGTGGGACACAGATGGACAAGACCAGGGGCAACAAGAGAGAGATAAGCTGCAGATCAATGGCCGTGAAGCAGTCTTTTGTGTGGGCTTATCTCAAGGAAGATGGCCATCTGAGGAGGTGCTGCCCATGGCTCTTACCCAAGCGCCCAGGAATGCCATGTTAGCAGAAGAAGAAGAATAAAAAGGGGACCTACAATCATGAGGTTGAGGTTTGCTGGCAACAGATTCCTCAGGAAGAGGATGTTTCTGCCACGAGAAGCCTCATGACCTGCCTCTCTCCCTCCTGGACTTGCTCTGCACTCTACCACGATGCTAAAAAAGAACCAAGGTGTCTACCATCAGATTCCTCAATACAGAATTCCTGCATGCTGACGGACTCTCCTGGGCCTGCTACCTGAGCCCCGCTGCTTCCACCTGCTACATGCAACTTCTTCCTGCTACATGCTTGCTGCCCAAGGCCAGCCACACTGCTGCTCTCCCCTCCTGCTGCTTTCTCCTCGGACCTTCAAAACGTCGTGCAACGGGACCGCTGCTGGATCCTGGTGGTGACTATCTCCGCTTTATGCGATTCTTGCTTCTCTCCGATCTTTTCTATTGCCCTCCTTCCCTTCCCCATGTCTCTGATTAGGATTTGTAATAGACTGGTTGGACTAACCGTTGTTTCTTAATCTCATGCCGGGTATACATATATTAAAAGAACCTCATCTCTCTCCTATAAATTGAAGTGAGACACTGAGTAACGAGGAATATGAGTACCACTCATGATAAAAATAAATACAGATTTTCATATGACGCAAACTGTATCTTCACTTCTTCGTCTTCAAGTTGTGTGATCAAACTGTTTGCTTGAAGCAGCACATAGTATTTGAAATTTTTAACTGTATTTCATATTTTGTCAATAAATCTTCCTTTGGTTTCCATTCAAATTTTGTTCTAATTTCACTTAAGAAAAAAAGAACCTGCTGGCATGAAAGCTCTAAACACATCACAGGAGAGAACAACAGGCAGAAACAATCTAACTCTCCTGATGCTGTCCCAGCTACAGAGGATAGACAAGGCATCTGAGAAGAAGCTTAGCAAAGCTGCAAATATGAGAAAGCAACATTTCAGAACCACTAAAAAAAGACCATTCTTGTACTGCTATCTGGAAAACCTGTGCTGCAGGCACATCCTGCATAACTGTGTTCTAACTGTGAATAAGGCGCATCACACTCTCACCATTATACTACAGCTACAGTAAAAGAGAAGAAAAGTTGATCATCTTGCCATATCAAACACTAATAACTTGAGTACTTTTCCTCATCTGAGCCCAGAGATGGCTTCTCCTTTAAATTTTGTTTCTATAAGAATATTTACTGTTAAAGAATTACCTATCCCCCAGTTAGATCAACACTTCCTCCCAGCCTGGTGTCATCTGCAAACTTACTGAGAGTGTACTCAATCCCGTTGTCCAGGTCATCAATTAAGTCATTTAACAAGACAGGTCCAAACACTGACCAGACATAATACATTTTTTTAAAACCAGTGTTTTGTTCAAACTGTTATAAGCAACTTGATCTCTAGAAAAGTAAGAATAACATGCACAGAAAATCTCAAAAGTATTTTTAAGAAAAAGAGAAATAATTAAAAGAAAATACAGGTTTTCTCTTGCACTTTGAGTTCTGTAGTATTACTGGATCTACTTTGACTTATCTACTAAGGGATACTGGATCTTAGCTTATCAGGAATTATCTAATGTAAAAATTCAAAATATTATCATTGAGACTTTTTAAGTCATTCTACAGAGAGCAGCTGCTACACTTAAAATGGGACAAAGGCTTAGGAATTGTGAAGAGACCCTTGTTTATTTAGAATTTTTAGAAATAGATTGAGATACCTAAAAATGTGCGTTCCTTCACAGTTATTCCAATACATTTTGCTTTTAAGAACCCATTTGGCCTAAAAGACAACTTCAAGCAGTGGAGCTATAATCAGGATATGCTGAACATTGAAGGTAGCTACTTTTTTGAAATGTATCTTTAGATTAACTGGCATAAAATATATTTCTAGAAATAACCTTTGTGCACTGGTTAGGATAACTTGATTAAACAGAGAACTATATTAAGAATCAACATCTCTGCAAACTCTCATCAGATGAATTCTTATGAAATTAATCTCTCAAGAACAAAAAAAAGGAACAAAAGATTTATTTTCTTAATTGACTGTGCTCTGGCTCTCTGGCTTGTTGAAAGCTCTAATCATCCAAAGAATATGACTTAAGTTATTTGAATGATGTTGGGATTATCTCAGCATAAATGTGGAAAGTTCCCTTGCACAGGCCTCAACAATGATAATATTGCAGTGTACAAATCCAGGCTTTTCCATCATGTTTATCACTATGTTTAGTCTTCAGATTACAAATAAAATGTTCAGCAACAAGGAAAAACCATAAAACCCATTTCAAAGGAAAAAGGGGGGAAAAATAGAACACATTAGTCTAAAATTAGGGTGTTTGAGATGCACAAATTGAATGCATAAATGAGGACTCCTCTGGCGACAAAAGCAACATCATTTTATTAACATGATGTTTTCTTAGGGGGCTAAATGCTGAAAAAATTGCAATTGAAGAGGCAGAGGTGATATAGTTGGCCATTCATCTGACTTGAATTCCAGAAGATATATGGGAACTTGTCTACAGTAATCACAACAAAAGGAGTCAATTTATCAGCTTAGTTTTTATTTCAGCTCAGTTCTAGTGTTGTTTTATTTTTAGTAGTCTCAAGGAAATAAAAATGAAATAGTCAGCTCTTATTTTCTCTACCTTATACCAACATAAGATTGTTCTGCATTTTTACTGGAAAAGTAAAGGCTCGCAGTTACATTGCTACATACATGCATACATAACAAAATCTAAATAATATAATACACATTTTAGTATTTTAGATGAACTCACCTTAAATTGCTAGGTGTCACAGTTTTGACAAAGGCTTTAAGTCAGATTTTCAGATATTTTAGTTACAGATTTGAGAATTAAGACCAACGTAGGCCAGGAGTCCGATGCAAACTCATATGTTCCATAAAATGGAAGATTTTTTTCTTTAGTTTGCAAGGTCTTCTTGTGGAAGCACCAACTTCTTTAGATAGAAAAAAAAAATGCACTGGAAAGCATTTTTTTTTTTTCAGTGGGAAAACAGTAGCACAATCACTATTATGACGTTCAAATAACTGCCTTACAAACCCATTTAAGAACACCTTTTTTTATTCTGAATGCATACACAAGCTGTGAATTTCTTTCTGTTCATGATTATTTTCATTGGACAGTATGGAGCACTGCAGACTATAGCATGTTTCAATAATACTATTAGCATAAAACAAACAAAAAAAACCCAACAAACAAAAGAACTCTCCCTGCCTTACTTACAATGATAGACTCTTACTCTGAGTCATGAATAATGGTAATTAAAATTTAACAAGGACAACAGAATTTGTAATTTTTGTACACTGCTTAAATCATAAAATCGTAGAGTTGCTTCAGTTGGAAGGGACCAAAGGAAGTATCTTAGTTCCAACCCCCTGCAGTTGGCAGGATTGAGAAGCATTAGATCAGGCTGCTCAGGATCCCATCCAACCTGGCCTAGAGCACCTCCAGGATAGAGATCCACAACTTCTCTGGGCAATCTGTTCCCATGCCTCACCACCTTCTGAGTAAAGAACTTCCACCTAACATCAAATATAAATTCATCCTTTTCTAGTTTAAATCCATTCCCCCTTGTCCTATCACTATCAGACCATGTGAAAAGTCAGTCCTCCTCCTGCTTCTAAGTTTTAATGTACTGTGATATTAACATGAAATAAGCTTCCTAGAGAAGAAATACTATTTCAAGAATCCTGCAATAGAATAACACTGTGCAATTCAAACAACTATATTTAGCAAATCCACCTGGCAGAGAGATGTATAATTTCTGTGTTTCTACTCTCTGATATAATAATCTCTGAGAGACAAATTAAAAATAAGTTTTGTATCTGGGCTAACTGATATTAAAACAAATACAAAAAGGTTTTCAACTAAATTTGAAGACATATCTAACATAAGTAAACATGTCTTCAATCTTTTCAAAGCATGCAGCATGGCCACTTTCACATCAAGTAAGAGGAGATCCTTTATTTGTTCTAGATTAGAAGTCACATATATATCCTTACTTAGCCCAGACACCAAACATGCTTCTGTTGTGCTTCATACTTCTGAATCTGAGAAAAACAAAAGCCACCTATATCTTTTCCTGGGAAACTGATACACACATCACAGCACTCGACATTAAATTGAAAAAATGAAAAAATTAGCATTGAATATACTACAAAAAAGAAACAAGAATTAACCAGCACATACAACAATTTCAACTCCTCTTTTTTTTTGTCTTAGCCATACTTCAGCAACAATCAATTATGTGAGTACAAAAATTCATGTACTCTCATAATAGCCTGCACTCTTTTATCAGTGAGTAAATAGCTTGTTGTCTTCCCCTATTGCACCAAAGTAATCCAACACAGGTCTCATGTTTCTTTTAACATATATGACAATTTTCTATCAAATTATGAGAATTACTTGATAGCAAAACATTAACAAAACAGTACCATATTGAAACAAGCTACATAATTTGTCCCTTATAGCAAAACACAGATCTAAGCTATTGTGATAGTAGAGAATCAACAAGTTGGCAGTAAAATCTTATTACGAGAAATGCCCAAAGATCTAATTTCACGTACTGATGGCAAATTTGATCTTTTACTTTATAATATATACTAAACAACTACTTTGCATCACTTCCCTACTCCACAGGTCTCAACAACATAACGAAACTATCCTGAACTGAACTGTTTAAAGCAAAACATTTTATTACCCTTGCTAGTCAGACAGGAAATTAGCCTTTCTTTTCACTACTTAATTTTGTTCATATTATTATTTGATGGACAGATAAATGATCATCCTATGTGCACTGCATACTTCCTTCTAGGTATCTGTGCCACCTTTCCCAACACTGTCAATTGTAGCTCTAACGAAGTGCTAATTTAAGTTAAAGCTCCTGGCTTCACATCTCACAGCTTGTCAAGAAAATTGGCTCATTTATGCCCCTACACGAGGATTTGTTATGTAAGAAAATGGGTACATGCTTGACTGTAACCATGGCCTGTCTCATCAATTTAAAAGGAAATTAACGCTATAAATTCAATAAAATATGCAGAATAGGAGATAGAGATCAGGAGGTGACATCACACCACAAATATTTCCAAATACTATGGTCTCATCTGAAACTTGAATTCATTGTATTTTTGAGTAAACACCTCAGAAAACACTTAAGCAGTGAAGTCCCACTAGTATAAGCAAGAATAAGCAGTACTAGTTCAGGCTCCTTATAAAACACTTCCCATCTCCTCAACCACAATTGTTGCTGCTGTTCCTTAGGGAATCATGGAATGG
Source organism: Meleagris gallopavo (assembly GCF_905368555.1). NCBI lineage: Eukaryota > Metazoa > Chordata > Aves > Galliformes > Phasianidae > Meleagris > Meleagris gallopavo. The sequence goes on from NC_139407.1 coordinate 24,126,257, forward strand.
CTGAAGCCGGAAGGGACCTTAAAGATCATTTACTTCCAACTCCCTTCTGCAGGCAGGGTTGTTGACCACTAGATCAGACTGCCCAGAATCCCATCCAACCTGGCCTTGAACACCTCCAGGGTTGGGGTATCCATAGATTCTCTGGACAACCTGTTCCAATACCTCACCACTTTCTGAGTAAAAAATTCCTTCCTAATGTTTAATCTGATCCTCCTCTCTTCTAGTTTAAAGCCATTCCCCCCTTTTCCTATCACTATCAGACTGTATAAAAAGTTGGTGTCCCTCTTGCTTATAAGCTCCCTTCAAGTATTGGAAAGCCACATCAAGGTCTCCTCGGGGCCTTCTCTTTCCAACTCCCTTGATCTTTCTTCATAGAAGAGGTGCTTCAGCCTCCTGATCATCTCTGTGGCCCTCCTCTGGACCCACTCCAACATCTTCACATCTCGCCTGTAGAGGGGCTGGGACACGATACCTCCAGATGTGGCCTCAAAAGAGGCAGAACAGAGGAGGACAATCACTGCCCTCTCTCTAATCCTCTTTTGGTGCAGCCCAGGATAGTGTCAGCCTTGCAGGCTGCAAGAGCATACTTGTGGCTCACATCCAGCTTTTCATCTACCAGGATCCCTAAGCCCTTCTCCATAGGGTTGTTCTCATGTAGTTCTCTTGGTCATTACTTGTATGTGGGATTGCCTCAACCCAAGCGCAACATCTTATGCTTGGCCTTGTTAAACCTCATTAGATTTCTGTGTGCCCATTTTTCAAGTGTCCAGGTCCCTCTGTATGGTGTCCCTCCCCTCTATTGTCACAATAGCACCACAAAACTTGGTGCCATCAGCAAACTTGATGATAGTACACTCAATCCTACTGTCCGTCATTGATAAAGATATTGAAGAAGGACAGTCCCAAGAAAGATCTGTGGGGGACACCACTCATTACCAGCCTCTACTCAGACACAGATCCATTGACCACAACTTTCTAACTGCCACCATTCAATTAATTCCATATCCACCAAATAGTTCACCATTCAGATCTGTATTACTCCAATGTAGAGAAAACAGTGTTGTGATTAGCTAGTATGTACTTCTCAGTACATTAGGTTTATTGCTGCTTAATTAAGCAAATCTTAATCTAACAGTTCATAAGCATTCAAGTTATTGACACAGAGCAGTCCTTTCTTGAAATACAAACCAGTCAGGCATAATGTAGTCAGTCTTTGTTACCTTCAAAAAAATATTGCCAGCTGAGTTACCAGAGACATCCATCACATCCTTCAAAATCATTCTAAAGTTAAAGATACAGGAATGAAAAAAAGTAATTCCATAAATATGACACAAAGAAATATTTGGTTAAATTCTTACACTAATAAAATATAGCAGTTATTTCAAATGTTTTGCCTATGTTTTATGTCATGTAATTTGGATTTGAATGATGAATAAATTATTAATTTATTATTATTGATAAATAGATTATAAATATTTAATATATGTGTCAATAATGCATGCATGATGATTGAATCTGATATAAGTGGCTATAACCATGTTTTTGATCTGCTTGAAACAATAACAGTTTGTAAGAGCATTAATTCAAAACAACATATCGAATTGTACCACTAGCTTTAAAATGAGAGTAATGTTAGAGATCCAACGACTAAAAAAGTATCCTTTTCATCCCTCTCTTCTGGAATTCATAAAACTCACTCCACCTCCTCATCCTTGAGCAAAGCTGTTTCTCACAAATGGAAAACTACTACAAAAAAAATGTAATGAAATGTAATCCTGCAGCATCTCTTCTCCCCTCATTCACAAATAGGCTGAGTTCCACTGGACTTTAAGCCACTTCTTTTTTTAGTGCATTATCCAGATCTTGCACCTCAAAAAAAAATTCCTCTGTGAATTTTCTGTGCAGTCATCTGTTTAATAGGAATAGTCCACAAACCTTTTATGTATTTAAAATTTTCTCATTTTAGCAAAGGTAGCATCTCCCTTTTTTGGGTAGCAAAACAGAGAGATAAACAGGTAACTTGCAAATGAGCTTCCATTCTTACATTCCAGATAGCATGACTTCTCAGAATATCTATTTTTATATAATATGTATGTATATAATCAAAACACACTTTATTGATGTCACTTGCAGTCATGTGTGCTTAACACTTAGAAATCATGAAAATACAGTTAGAAAATTTTTGAATGCTTTGTTCTCAGCAGCTGTTCAGGACATACAGGAAAGAGGTATCTGAAGACAATACAAAATATTCAGCTGCCTTAAATGATCTGTTTCCTTACAAACTCTGTCAGGGATAGGGTGCGTAGGCTGTGTAACTGTTAGCTGACAGTAGTGGAAAACTCAAACTGAAAAATCCTAGGACCTTCGATAAGTTAATAACTAAAACTTTCTTTTCCTTGGTATCACCATCTTTATTCCACATCTCATGCAACTTCCAATCCCATGTTTTCCATTGCTTTTATCTTAAAAGCCTCTTTTTGGCTTTTTCTTTTCCCTTCATTTGTAGGCTGTTTCCACCCTGGCTACTTCTATCCCCGTGAATGCATATTTGCCTGAGAGACAAACAACAATCTTGCTCATCCTCTTCAAAGCTGAGAGAGAGCAAGCTCATCTGCTGTGTGGGATGAGCAGTGGGAACACAGTTTCACCTCCCTCTTCCCCTGAAATCTTTGTCTACCAAATTCCATATTTCTCAAGGGCACCAAGATACTCAAGGAAACAAGCATGCACAACTTATTACCCATAAGAGCAGAATAATTTCTAATAAAACAGAAAAAAAGAAAGAATAGAAAGCTCCTACCTATTTTGAACATTTCAGTCTGGAAATAAAACCATAGTCCTTTAATGGAAGGAATGCATTATTTTATATATGTCTCTCATTTCAACACCTCAGAGAGAAAAAGGATGAAGAAAATAGGCAATGATGGGGCAGGCAACTGTCATCCTCTAGGAGGATCTAGATTACCCACTCATGTTGTGTGACTAGTTTTGAGGAAGACCATTCCATGACAAGTAATGAATGCCATCTTGTATGTTTTTCAAAATAAGTATGTGAATGTGTGATACATTTAAATGTTTATTTACACCTCTGTATATTAATGCTTTTAATCTCATTTAACATCACAAACTTTTGAATCCATCAATAAACAATGTTATAGACCATTGCTGAAAGGCATCTTGTGTTTGGAAAAAGCAAAGATAGTGACACTAAATGTTACCTTCAAGAAATTGCTATTAAGTCAAGTTATCAATATTTTGGGGGGTTGGCTGGAGGAAGGTTCTTCTTTAAAAGTAACAGAATTTTTTCTTGAATTTTCAAAGAAGTGTAGTTATTCTGATTAGGTATCAACAGCAGTGAGAACATACTAACAAGCAAAAAACTATGCTTAAGAGAATAAGACAAGTTAATGAAATTTATATTTCAACAAAATGTCAAAGACGACAAGACAAATCTGTAAACAAATTTTCTATTGAATTTTTTGAAACACTTGATATGAGAATTTCCATTGTATGTACAGGATACTATTGAAAATGGAAAGTTATGTATGAAAACTAGGACAAAAAAGTAAACTGCAAATAATGTTTGAAGTATTAGTAAAAGTAACTTTCTATGATTTATACCGTTATTACCATGTTTACTAAATGTAAATCCTTAGCCCTTTCCATTACACACAGCCAATCTAAGAGCACCTGGGGGTTGAAGAATGCAAGTTCTTTCCAAAGCCAATGATCTCTTCCCTATACAAAGATTTCAGAGCTGTATGTGCTGCAGGCAAACATCACTGGGGAACACTCGAGAAAATTGCTCTAGCTGCTGCTGTAACAACTATAATTGTCTACAATTCACATGCTGCAGATAAACATCATGGGAAATTTTCACAATTATCTTCATTATTAGTCGTTCCACTGCATTCTTAAAAAATTGAAATCCAATATTCAATTTCATTTTAACTCAGGGAACAGATCAGTATGTTATGTGCAATGGCAGAAAGGTTTCTGTGAATTGTTTTTCAGTCATGGATTGATTTTAATTGAGCAAGGTTCAAGCCACTAGAACAGGGAACAAGAATTCAGCTGCCTCCAGGGATTTAATCAGCTTCCTGACCTAACAAAATTCATCCAGATGATGGAAAAAAAATCAATTTGTGGTAAATGATGCCACCACACAACAGCCAGAGTAGAGTCACTTTTTGAATAGATATCCAGTTCCTAGTGGGCATGTTTCAGGGTGGCTGCAGGACCCATGGTCAGGGAGGCAGTTGCATAGGTACAGACTATCTTGAAATGTAAATATTTGGAGTACCAGCAATACTACAATTTTACCTTAAAAATAACTACTAACAAAGATTCAAAATTAGCTTTTACATTGAGCACACAAACATATGTAAGTTATATACAAACAAGTATATACGCTAGAGGCAAAGCCTTTTCTTTTCTACGGTTACATAATTTCTCACGTCTTCACTTATCTTTATTTCAGTGTTTCACATCAAGAGAAGGTATATATAGCCAGAAAAAAAAAAAAAAACAACCCTCAAATTACTTGCTTTTCTGAATCTGTAATACCACCTTTTTTTTTCCATCAAACTTAGAAATCTGACAGTTCAGGCTAATATTAGTGGACTGAGCTATACAGTAAGTTATTCAAAATCATAGGGATTTTTTTTTTAAGACATGTTCACAAAATTCAAATTTTCAAACAGCCAAAATAATCTGAGCTAAAGTATGCAAATTATATCTTTTCCTTAGAGAGACAGTGATGACTGTGTCACAAAACATTTACGAAAATTCAAAATAAAAATAAAAACGCAGGAGTCGTGAATTATCCCAAGTGCATTAGTCACTGCAATAGTGAGACTCATCATTAGAGTCTCTAGAATGACTTCTGAGAGATATTTACCTTGTTTGTTCTCTTGCACTGCAGTACAGGGAGCCCCAATTCTTCAGGGTTCCAAAGCAGAGGAAGTTACTTCAAGGCCGCGGTAGCATTTGACAGGAACAATAAAGGAATATTCTATATGCTTTACCAAACACTCCTTTAATTTCTCCTTGAAATTCACAAATTCGTGAGGGTTTTTTTTTTTTGTGATACAGAGGCAGCCAAAAATCAACAGAACTCAACTGCTAGCATTAAGATAGAAACACCCACTGTTTTCACACATCCATGAGTAGGATATCAATACCTGAAGCAGAATCTGAAGGAGCCCTTAAATAAACCAAGCAATGAAATAATGCAGAATCCAGATAACATAGATGAAATGGAGACTTGGTTTTTCTTTTTTATGGCATCATCGCTACTCGTTCTGAGGAATACAAATACTTCTCATACAACAAGGTAAGCACGAATATTTGAAGGAAGGAGAGGGAAGAATCCTAACTGCCCTAAAAATCCATCTTCATTCCTGATCTCATCTTTCCCTGTGGTGATTGATGTAGTTTTACAAACTCTGAAACACAGACACATCCATTTCACTTTGCTGGAAAAAAAAAAATCAAATGTCAACAAAATACAGGTGAATAGCAGCATTTCTCAAGGAAGTAGACTCATCATGTTTTCCATTAAGGTGAAGGTCTTCCTGGACAGATAATGCACTTGATGCAAAGAAAAAATGGTCTAATTTCTAAGGGCTGCCAAACATAACATAAACTTGTATTTACTATCATTAAGGAAGACTTCTAAAACAAAACAAGGTTACAACAACACTGGCCAAAACACATGAGATGGCCCAATGCCAAAAACAGTTAAAACAATGTTTCTATTTTATTCCTGCAGTTTTCATTTCCAGGTCTATACTCTTGTACTTCACTGCAATACATACATTGCAAGCCATAGGGATTTTTGTGACAACTGTAGGTAAGAAAATGATGTGTAGCACCAAGAGTTCCTAGGAGCAGCATAATCTAGAAGATTCACTAGTAAGTTTCCATTGAAACTCAGTTTTATTCTGATGCTCTAGTAAGAATTTACTTGCAGATGGGATTACCTTAAAAAAAAAAAGTCCTAACAGAGAAAACCAGGCTAAGTATGTCACCATGATTTTCTCTGTTGCAATGCAGACAAGTGTTTTCACGGTTTTTATTATTTAGGCTAATGAAACTAATTTTATAACAAAGGCATGGTTATTTGACAATATATTTCATATTCATGCAATAGAATAAAGATAATAATAGTGCTCTTTCATCAGATCATAGCTATTCTATTTTTACCATTCCCCTAACCTCAGGTGCCTTTCAGCTAGGGCTCCCTCCTTTCATCTGGAGAGTCCTCATAAATAAATTCACAGTGTCCAGCTTCTCCAATATCCCTGATTATCTTGTTTATCGACACAGCTGTTTTCCATGGATTATGTACATTCTGAACCAATGTACTAAAGAAAGAAAGTGAAAGGACTGTGAAGAAAGTAGGACACAGCCAGGGATTGAAGGAAAAGCCTTACTGTACTTACACAAGAAGAATAAGTGGTGAGAGAACAAGAATGAAAACAAGATGATGCAAGTTAAATTTCAGGTCCTGTCTTTTAGCGAAACCCTGTGGTTCAAGACCTCATGACCTGTTTTAGAACCAGAAAGGTAAAAAGTCTGGACAAGAATATAAGAGAAAGACATGAAAGGGAACATATATTCTTAATAAATTTTTAGGAGGATTACATACACTTAACATCCACTATACAAAACTTTGTTAGAATGTTTCAAATATAATTCTTCCCTAAAAGCAAATTTTGTGCCAAGGTCACAAGCTAAATTCAATGTAGTTGAAAACCCAATAAAGATTTTTTCCGCTAAAAAATCATTCAAAAAAGGCCAGTTCAATGGTTATAAATATTTTGCAGGAATATATTTGTTTAATTAAATTTATTTTAAAAAATTTCCTTCTGTCATTTCTAGACTGGAACATTGGCTGAAAAGTATGGTAACTGCAGACAACTGGTAATATGAAAATGTGAATCTTTTTCAAATGGCAGGTATTTACTACTCACGAGGTTTTTTGTTTTTTGTTTTTTTTTTTTTAATTTAGCTTTTACCTGAATAATTTTTGAGTCCCAATTTCTGAAGAGTAGAAAACTTGCTCCCTGCTTCATTCTTCTAAAAAAATCAAGTGTTGTCCAAGTTGCAAATAGTAATAATAGAACAGCATTCAGAGTGCAAGAGTTCAATAGCTGTAAACTGTGGTATTGCAGTAATTTTAACTGACGCAGAAATATATTACAGGTATGGTCAACATGTAGCAACACAAAGTCCATAATATTCAAGAGAGATCCATTTAATTAGTTGGTTAGTTGGTCTACATTATTTGCAGTAAGAATTTATCATTATTCCTGCATGAAGCACAATCAGAAATGACTCCCAGAGTTAGTTATATTTTAACTTCTTGTTTCTTCTTCCCCTGAAACTTATAATCATTTATAGATTCAAGAAAATCATGTACAAGAAAATTGTGCATCATCACAGAAAGTCTGCAGTCCACAAAGCAGGTGCATCAGTCAGGAGGCTCAATTTGATTTTTTTTTTTTTTTAACACATACCCTGTCACTTTTATAACAAGCTTATTTTCTGTCTCAGGAAACAAAAAGATCTAATTTTGCTATTGATAGAGCAAAGGGTTTTTTTTTTTTTTAATCTATCTATAGTTCTCAAGCACAGATTTGCTATTAGATCTCAGTTGTTTATATGCATTATGTTTTGCACAAGTGATAATTTTGATGGTTTACGTTATGTCTAATCAAAATGATGTTGACAAAATCCAGATGTTCAAACTAAACTGTACCTCCTAAAAGAAGAGAACAAAGAAAACTATTGCAGTCTGAAAAATAACTATTCAGTCGATGTTTTAGTCAAGGAACTACTGTAAAGTGATTCTAAGTGACTCTTAGTGTTACTTTATGATTCCCATCCAGACAAATACTATCAGCACATAAATGATTTAAACAAGTAATTGAATAGACAAAGAATTATGATATGACAAAGAATTATGATATTTCTTTAAACATGCAGAACCCAGACGAGTTCACGTAACACATTAATTTATAATTCACTATTCTTTCCTACCTCCATCCAGTTACAACCCAACTTCACACATCTATATTTCTTTTTCTGAATTTTTTCCTTCGAGCTCAAGTATTAGGATTTTCTTTCTATGGAGATGTAAAGTACTGCTTTCCTACTGTTTCTGAATTTTAGCTCATCTGCCAAGGTTGCAGAATAATGTGGAATAAATGAACACCTGCTCTTGAAAAGGAAGCTATCTCAAATGCCAAGCTTTGGCATGATGACAATAGAATGAGCACGTCACCCAGAAAATCTGTTCTAATGGCCTCTTGCCAACGCATTTGTTCCCAGTAAAGTACAGGTTAAAATTGCTGTCAATAGTTTTTGTTTGTTTCTAGAACACAAAGAATTGAGTAGAACTCAGCCAAAGTCTATGCATGTGTGTGTGTGAGTGTATGAGGGAGGAACACAATCTTTATTTTGGTACTCTGCATGTGTAGCATTTTGCTATAGATTAGTGTGGGATAAGATGCAAGGAAGCTAGCAAGCTTTGAAAATCTTAATTCAAAAAGACTTACTAGATATTAATATATTTTAAGTCATGAAATTCTCAAAAAATTCCACCATCAGTATTCATGCATGAAAGTATTACGATAATCAATAGCAGAAAACTGATAACGTTTCAATGCAAGTTAACCTTACAAAAATTCTATATTGCACACAAATAAAAACATGTATTTGAAAATAACATCCAAAGAACTTACAAGAGTTAACTCGTTCTGCTCATAAATAATTTTTTTTTTTTTTTTTTTTACTGATTTCCCTATTTATGATTTTCACTGTTTCTCCTCTCTATAGGGAATTCATAACCTGACACAAGAGGACAACAAAGCCTAGGGGAAAAAATTAAGTATAAGAAAAAAAACTATGCACCAGAAAAACATATGAAGAGATGAATTTTAGAAGCAATAACCTACTGCCTATTTCTTTTTTTTTTATTATAATACTTTTTATTATAAGACTTGCTAGGGAGTAAATTATAACCAAATATAAACCACACACAGGATTTCACAAAACCATTAAATACATTTATGTAGCTGATTTCCATCCACTTAAGGAGCTGTGGTTTACAAATAACAAAAGGGAAGTTAAAAAAAATCTGTTTAATCTGAATGTCAACACCAAGATAGAACTACTACTAAATTATAGGCATCATATAAGCATTCAGACAAAATGCATGGTCATTTCCTGATAGCACACTAGCAAACATATTTAGGAATCTCAAGAATTATATCTCCAAGTATAGAAAAGAAATGAATGGTCATCTAACAACTTTCATGAGAACCGTATTTCTAAAGCACAGTTTTGAACATCAGAAACAACTTTCAACAACTTTAAATTTTCATGGGGAACATATACTTCAGGCCTGTAACGAATTCACAAAAATAGAAGTCTGCATTTTTTAATACACAGTGACTTCAAAGCCATGTACAGTATATTTTTTAAAGTCTTATTTTTAAAAGTTTGGATTATTCAAACAAGTTTTCAGTCAAATACAGTGAAAAATAAATATAAGAACATAATTGCCCTTGGACATTTATTCAGAAAGTAAATGTGTACGAAACTGATCAAAACATTCTCCACACCTTAGGAAAAAGATGACATTCAGAATGGAAAAAATCTAAGGAAGTCTATTGTAAAAAAAAAAATTTCTCTAAGAAACAGTTTATTGAGAATTTCAACAAGTAAAAGGAATAACTTTTTGTATATTTAATATCAAAATTAACAGGGAAATTATGTTCTGTGATCACTATCAGACTTGTTCTGCCTTAGTACTTGTGTAAAGACAGTCTTCTCTGTCAGTATACTTCAGAAATGCAGCTTTCTTGGATGTCTGCAAAAAAAAAAAACCCACAAACAACCACAAATTTCATGGACCTGTTTGGCATATGTAAATACAGCATCTTAAGTTTTCTTTTGAAGACACCAAAGGGCATTATTTTTTCTTGTCTATGAAGGACAATATTAAAAGTAGCTTTGTTCTAGAAATGGAAAAAATAATTTTTCTTCTTTTACTGACAACAGTTAAGGGATTTTGGTTTTGGTTTTTAACTTGATAAAAGCATTATTCTATTCAAGACTAAATGATGAGCTGGCTTAGCTGACTTATTTTCAATCAATGATCTGTTAATAAAGCTTTTTCAGAATTCCACCAAAATTTCCTTTTCCTGTTTGTTATATTTTTATGTACTGGGTATAGTCAGGGAGCCCCTTAAAAGATGCCTACGGATTTCTTCCACAAAATATGTGTCTTGATGATCACAAAGCCAGGTCACTGCAGAATTTGGCTACATAAGACATATCATTGGCATCAACCTGGAATAATCTGTACAAGATTTTAAAGAGCACAAAGTCTTGCACAAGAAAGGAATCTGAACAATAGTCCATTTCCATCATCTGGTGGAGGGAAGGGAGTTTGGGGGATCGAGTGCTTTCCCACAAATAAAGAGACTTTTAAAAAATTTTATTCCTTGTCATATTTCATTGCCATATTGATAGATTTCCTCATCTTACTATTTGCTTTGAGGCAATCAATTATACATGTCCTCTACTACACAAGTAGAACACTAAGTTTCTCAGATACCATTAGAAATCAGTAGGGTAGATACTGATTTTAAAGATAATAGCCTAACAACATTCCAGGACTTCCAACTGAGAAATTATGTCAAATTTCAACTTGTGTGGATTTCTAGTTGTGACACCTCACTTTTCCCTTGTAAAGCTGATTCTGTTTTATTCTTCATTTCACCATTTTGTCAAACTTCTTGTCCAAAAGATTTAACAGTTTTACCACTCAAAACAATTCTATTGGTCATAGATGAATAGGCCATATTATATCTCAGTAGATGCCTTTTTTGCTTTCACAGCCATAACAGCTATAAAAGCAATCAGGTTCCTGGCATTTCACAAACTGTGAAGAGCAGATTTTGTGCTAGCTTTTTACTTCTTCACACAGTTAAAAGAAACAATGACCTACCAAGCTAGTACAAGGTATAGGTTATTTCCAGTGCAAACATACTGATGGCACAGAACACTGAAATACTACTACATGTCATGAGACACAGAGAGAACAAGTAACACATGCTGATTTTTTTTTTCTCTCCCTAGCACGAAAGAAACAAGAGTTGTATGAAACATCAACTCTGAGTATAGTGTATTTCAGAAAAGGAGATTTTCACTTCTACCCTAAAATAGTAAATGAGTAATAGTTAAAAAAAAAAAAAATTAGTAAGTTTCTATCCTAAAATAGTAAATGAGAGAAAAAGAATACCTACCTGCAGAAGCCATCTAGACTATTTCTACAATCACAGAGAAACCAGTCATACCTAACCTACTCATATTAGCTTTATTAGGCTGATCACAAAACCCCCTACTAATGAATATTCTGTCCCTCCTGTTAAGAGAAATTGCTACAATAATAAAATGCCTCAATTAACTGTAAATTGCAGCTGTGAGAAATAAATCTGTATTGCACCCAAATGATTTAAGATAATTTTTTTCCTAGACATTTTCCAGAATGTCTTGAAATTAATTTCCAGAAATTAAGCACTTTCTAAATAATGAGAAACAGAATCCAGCATTCAACAGGTAACAAAATATTTTAATTCTGATGCCAGCTGCTTTGACTTCATTCACTCCACAAGTTCATCGCATATCTGGCATCAATATATTTCTGCAACTACTTTCACAGAAACTTCAAAGAACATCTGACAATAATCCCAGATATTGCTAACACTAAAACGTTCCTGAATATATTTATTTCCTACTTGTGTCTATCTGACACATGCTGTATAATACACAGGAATCTGTACAAAACAAAACTAAGTCCTTCAGCCCAAAATAAATCTTCCAAAGAGGTTATAAATATTTGTGATCACTAGGACTTTCTTAAAGAGCATCAATAAAAAAAGAATAAAATTGTAATTGTTTTGGATCACGATTTAAGAAAAAAATAAGAATAGGCAGATCTTTTTATTTGTTTTTCATGCTCATTTATTCAAATACATCATCTTCCTATGCTTACTACACAAAAATTCGGAAGCAGTAGTCATCTCTCTTTATACACAATTTCCTAATAGCTAAATTCATGGACAAGCTGTAAGTAGTACAGCTTTGTTCCTGAAATCATTTGACTGGCTTCACTTCAGCTGTCACTAGGGATATGAATAGAATATTAATTCTCTCTAACACAACCTACTTGTATGAGCTTTTCCTGCAAGGCTATCTTTTCTTGAAAATTAGAATTCAGGAGCAAGTCCTATTACAGTGGTTAAAATAAATAAATAGATTTCTAATGAAGTATTGACTGTGAAAAATAATCACAAAGATACACTCAAACTCACTATCAGTGGGCTCTTCTGCATAAATCTTTGAGGCTTTTTTTTTTTTTTAATGCACCAAAGCATTCATTAAAGCATTTATAAATGCATATTGCCAAATACACAAGGACATGCAGCTATGGAAGATTCAAAGGATATATGTACCTTATAAAGATCTCATCTGATATAAATGAATGCAGCTTATTCTGAGTCTATAAAACACATTAACATACAACCAGTGTTTTATTAAATATTTATATTTCTTACATAACATGAAAAGAAAAACTCCAACATTTTATTTTTACATACACAAGAAACTAGGACAAAAATGTTTTGTTTGTTTTGTGTTGGAAGATAGTGAGATGGATGTGACACCTGAGTAAGCAAGGATGTGCGATGATCATACACGGGGAAAGTTCTAGTCCTGTTGGCTCTCAATTAAGTCCTTTTACATAGATCCATGATGGGTTGTTTCCATTGTCTCACCTAATAATTTTGGCACGATATGTATTTTACGATTATGATATCAGTAATATCTAACATGAATATACATTTACAGGCGTGGTGGGTTTTTTTAGATGCAAGAAATTTCAACAACAAAATGTGTATGCTGATGTGAATCATTAATGAAAATAATCAGAACTATAAAGTGATGTGAAATAAAAAAGCCCTATGCTTTCTGTCTTACCATCAGGGAATTCTAACATACATATTGAGATGTGCTTTAGTCCCATACCACAGTAATCATACTTTACTTACCAATTTCCCCTTATATAAACACTTCAGCATGAAATAAGAAAACAGAACATTGGGGAAAAATTAGAACTCAAGCCTTATTAGGATTCTAGTCAGATACACTTGCTGCTCTGGTTTCCTGCTCTTTATTTGCAGATTTTTTTTATTTTATTTTTTTTATTTTTTTTTCTAAGCTCCCACAGCTGTAAAAAAGACCAGAAATCTGCAATGTACAGCCACACTAAGCAGAGATTCTTTTGGAAATAATTGAAACAGGGTTCCTGAGATTGTTATTAGGAAAGATATTTTTTATTACCAGTGATTGTGGCTACTGGGAGGATTTCTGCTGTAAATTGGCATTACTTTCAAGACTGGTGATTCTAGACATGCAATAAAACCTCTGTGTAAACAATTTCTGCACAATCTTCAGACAGTGACATCTACATATCAGTCAATAGCCATTTTCCTTGCTACCACATGCCTACAAGCATTTGAAATAAAAAATCCACAAACAGAAGTAACAGAAATTCATACCAATTTCATTACTTTAGGAATTATTTTTATTGCGTAAACCTGGGAACTAAATGTACACTAGCTAAGAGAACCAGTAGATGCCAATCTGTTCACTTCATTTTTATTCTCATCAGTTACCATCTCCTCACTCAGCTCAAACATCAGCAAATATGATAGGGATATATGACCACAGGTGTCTGTTATGGCATGTTTTGCTCTAATGTATGTGCAAAAGATAACTTGCCCACCTCTAGATGGTTGCATAACTGACCCTCTAACGTGTCCCTTAAATGCATAACTAGTATGACACTTAAAACCACGAAGAGCCATGTACTGTTCAAATATAGAATTAAATATCAAACCCACAAGATTTAAACAAAACTAACCACAATTTATATTATTATATAATCTCAATCACAGGAAACTTAGTCCTAGGAGGTCTTCACTGCCAATACACATCACAATTCTTGAAATTCAGCACGTACTGGACTTACAATATTTGAGTGACACTCTCAGTGCAATTAAAATAACTCTCACACCTTCTAGAAGATTTAGATACAGCAAACAGAGGATTAGTAAAATTCTGTTAATAAATTCTGACCTGAAAGGCTAGATTAAGATTAACTTTGCTTAGGTCTACACACACACACACACACACACACACACACACACACACACACACACACACACCACAAAACCTTTGGTCACATTCTTCCATGCTGTGTACCTTTACTGAAATGCACAGATCATATCTGCTCATTGTGAGTGCAAGCCAAATTTGCCTATGAGAGTAGAAGGACAAATTTTCAGAAACAAAGTTTCATTCCCCAGTCTTACATTCCCCAGATACATTGAGATAAAGTCATCTGCCAGACCTTTTCCAAAAACCAGCTGTGTAATGTGTATACCCTTGGGACTAGCAATTGGTTTCCATCAGACACTAAGCTAGCTCAGGCTGCCTACTGCTGGTTGAATCTTTGGGGAAGCATTAGGGGCACCCTCATACAATTGTCAGTCCTTTGAGGCTAGTGGCATAGACATTCTGGAAGTATCTGCATGGTGTAGAAGTGCACCCAATCCAGTAAACACAAAATCATTCTAGAGAAAATTTTCATTTGAATAACCAATTCAATTCTGCATGTATTTGTAAGCGCAAATATTACAGAAAGGCAATTATTTTGTCCTTGAGGCCCTGGAAGTCTCCCTGCATTAAAAGTGCGTGCCAACTAAGGGAGAGCATTGATAGATCCAGAAGAAATCACACTGTGCTACAACTCCAAAATCTTGACAGATGACAGCCATGCAACTAAGAGAGCCAACAGTGATGCTTCATGTGGTTGGAATAAGCTGAATTCATTCTGGCTTACATAAAGATGATATAAACGGAATGCAAAAATGGAACATGTAAGCTTTTTTTTTTCCTCTACAGAAGTTGCCCTGAAACCACAACAGGATGTAGCAGCATTTAAGTACATAAAAATTTTAAGCTATTTCATACACACGCAACAAAACCCCTCTAAGGCTGCCTATGTCATTCATATTCAGATAACTTCAACTTGGGATTTCTCTTATCAAGTTTCTTGATGAAAGGTCATTAGAACCAGATAGCAATTCAGCTCACATTATTTACAGTCATATACCCTTAACATGGAAAAAAAATAGTGGAGTGTAAGGAATTTACAGACATCAATGACTTCCCCATTCAGCAATTAACCTTACTCAGAGAGAAAACGTTTTCTATATCCATTAAGTGAATTTACAACAGAGAAAAAAAAGACTACTATTCATATGGTATCTCATGATCTTTGTATAGTTACAAGACAAGCAAAGGAAGTAAGGACTCAGTCATGAGATATTTATCAGTCACACAAGCAGTAATAAATACAGTCCAGAGCACAACTTTTATTATTATTATCAGTATCATCATTATATTATCAATAGCATTATCATCATTACTATAATCTCAGGCCAAATATCTCTTTGAGTACAGAATAACCTAGGAAGTTATGTGAGGCACTTGGGACACTATTTCTATAGCCTTAATGTTCTTGTGATGATCTTTTAAACAGTAAATTCAGCAATCTATCCTGTATGCAGAATGAACACTCCTTTATATTTTGGGAGGCAAATAGCTGTGTGAAAGGGATGAGATTATCATATTCTTTTAAGTGACTGGAAAGCACTACAGAACTACAGATGTGTTTGTTTACTCGTGAAAATCCTTTTGAAACTAAAATGCATACCAGAAAGAAAGGTATCAAAATCACAGGCCTATTTTATATTTCTGGTTGCTCATAAAAACATGGTTCTACTGGAAATTCTGTTCCGTTAAGGGGAAAAATTAGATAATAAACACAATGTACACATATACATTAGATAATATATAAGAAGTAGTCACGTAAAGATTGTCAGCCTGCTGTCTTACAGAGTACTCATTATCTTTCTAAATGAGTAAGTTTAACCCGTTGCATGTCACCTTATTTGTCTAATTATAGAATTATCTTGACAATTTTAAAAGATAAAATGTTTGTGTTCACACAAAGAAAGTCAAGATCTTATCACAGTGCAATGCATAGCCATGTGCCCAGGCAACAGGACCTTCTGCTGTTCAGCAAAGGCACAGACCAATGACTTTGGACACCCAGACAGCTATGCACAGCATTCATACATGACTTGTATGCCCACAGCAATCTTAAGAGTGCTGATGCCTTTTAGGGACACATCAAAAGAAGGAGGGTATACAGAGCAGAGAAATAAAGGACTTCAAACACTCCATGCCGCAGCAATGACAATGGCAGTATGATTTTCACTAACAGAGGGAGTTTATCACAAAAGAGAATTAGGGAAAAGCTGCTCAAATTTCTTACTATGCTAAACAACTATCTCCTACTGACGGAAAGAAATGAACCAATTTCAGGAAAACAGAAGAAACCAGTCAAGACCTCTCAGAAGACTTGAAAGGTCAGACTGCCTATAAAAAGCTAATCACTTCAAGAGACAAAAATACATTAAAAAAAATGGTGAAATACATGCCACCATTTAGTCAGGAAGCAAGTAAAGCAAGATGAAGTAGGAAGAGCCTTTTGCACAGCTGCACTGACAGATCAACTGTAGTTTCTGTTATGTTTATCTAAACATCTTATAATCATTTGTTCTGCCTGTGTTAAGTGCTGTACATGCTTATAGTTGCATTTTTATTTATTTTGGTTTGAGTTAAATATGATTTCAGGAAATGGATAATAGCAAGTAAATTCTCACAAAAGGACATGGAGAATTTAAAAATCTTAAATGCCTTCTATTCTCAGCACAATCTCCACAGTATCAAACAGGTAGCAAAGCAGGGCCCTGCTGGAGCTGCACTGGACAGGCATGAGATAATATAGCAGGAATCAG
Source organism: Meleagris gallopavo (assembly GCF_905368555.1). Classification (NCBI taxonomy): domain Eukaryota; kingdom Metazoa; phylum Chordata; class Aves; order Galliformes; family Phasianidae; genus Meleagris; species Meleagris gallopavo. The sequence continues at coordinate 24,143,266 of NC_139407.1, forward strand.
AGAAGCAAAAGGGATTCAGATAAGGTTTCAGAACCTTTGCCATTCAATAAGAAGCTGGAATACATTCTAGAATCTCAAGTGCCAAGGGGACAGAACAGGATTAAGGGGACAGTAATCAATCCATGAGCTAGTCAGGAAGTTGAACCACATAGGTACAACAGGTTCTTCATTAAAAAAAGAATTTTTGTTTTGGCTTGCTGTATTCAGAATAATGGAAAGTGTATTATAAATTAATTATAAAACCACCACCAATGAATAGATTATGGTTCTTCAACACTTTTCCTAGTGTTCTTCTGGTTCCATTGGTTTGGAATAGAAGGGTTTTGGAACTGGCATTAAAAAAGGAAAAAGAATGGGCATTTCTAACAGTCAGCCCTATTAAAACAAAACAAAAATTCTGAGCTAAGATGTCAATTTTAAATATTATGAGTTATCATCTCTATGGGATTGGTGGGGAGAAGGGAGAAAGGGGAGAAAAAAGACTTCATTTTAAAATGAAAAAGTTTTTGTCAAATTCAAGATTAATATCTTACTATTTGGAACTCTATCATTTCATTTTTAAATAAAAGATCATAAACTATATCCATTATTTAATCTAAGTTCTATTTTCTCTTTATCCATCCTTCCTTTTCTAAAAGCTTTTCGTATGTCCCCTTACTTTTTCACTGAAATGAAATCATTCTGCTTTTATTCTCTCTTTTTTTTTTTTCCTTTCCAATTTAACTCATGCTGACATTATTTTTATTGTTACTTGGTTGCTTCCCTTTTCTTTCAGGAGCTATTTTTTCTCTCAGCCTTACATCATTAAAAAGTATCATGAAGGCACTTGGCTTTTTTCCTGCTTTCATTCTGTTCACTTAAAGATGTGATCAGTCATGCCTTAACCAGTGCACTTTTTAAGACTACTCAACTGTGTTCCATTTTGTAGAATTTTCTGATTTTTTACTTTACTAATTGAATTCCTCAATGCCTTTCATATTTGCTTTCTCAGATTCTAAAATTCTTGTGTGGCCATATGCTATTGTAGCCTTCATTTCCAGGTTGAATTCAGAATTATTGTAAATACAGTAATTATGTCTCCCAATTTCATACCATTTCAAGTGATTATAATGCTTTCTTTTATAATAATTTTCAATAGTATTCTTGTTATTCACATTTATTGTAATTAAGTTCTCCAATGGAGTTTAAAACCCTCGGAATACTGGAATTTAAATGAGTAAGCAAATAAATAAACAAATACAACAATTCATACAACAAATATATAATCCTAGTATACACGCTGGCAACATTAGATCATAAACATGATATAAAAATAAAAACTGAATTCAAAGACAATGTATAAATACTAAAAATGCAAGTAAAAAAATCATAACATTAAAAACATTATACATAAAAATTCAACTCCAGTTCCATAAACTTGTTTTTGTAGAGCTTTCCTGTTATTATTCAGATAGCACCGTTACTGTGCTCGGCACTTTACAGATGTCTTTGAAAATGAGGTCACTGCCTTGAAGAGCTTATAATTAAACCCCCTGTGAATTATATACTGAGTAAGTGAGGGCAGTGCATCTATCTGCCTGTGAGCTACACAGACAACATGATTCAGTGTTCTTTATTACATATTTACATTACTGTAGGTTCCAGGTTTTGAATTACCTAGCATGAAAATGAAGATAAGCGCTAAAAATTTAAGGAACAATTCTAGTCAGGTCACTGTTTCCTCACTTGCTTTTTCATAGATGTAACCAAAAAAGTGGGTTACCAAGACAACCATTTCTAAAAATCAGATTGTCAAAACCTGTTAAGAAACAAGTACTCTACAAAATCAGCCTTTGGCTAAACAAGTCAGTTGATATGATGCAGCTTTCAAATTACTTATTAATTTCAATTAAAGCTACTTGCAGACTGTGATAATGGTCAACATTCACAGACTTCAACTGCCATTACCCAAATTATTAGCACTGAAAATAAATAGTCTACAATCTAGGAAACTTTAAAAAAAAAAAAATCTCAGCAGTTCAGCGGTTCCTTTCCCCTACCCACCGTTCCTCAGTATGCAGTGCTGAGCACCAGTGGAATACTTCTGCAGAGCTAGCAAAAAAAAGGTTATTTTTTTCCCAGCCACAAAGCTGAACTGAAGAGATTGTTTAGTATTCATAATATCACTTCTTCCCCTACTTACTCTGTTCAGGCAGCCAGGGAGCTAGATCCTGAGTATGTTAACCAAAAAGAACAGTCTGGGAAGAATAAAGGCTCTGAGTTTACATTTATTTTCTCTTTCTATCTTCGTTTCTCTTTCTCAAATTCTCTCATCTTAAGTCATCATGAAGTTTTCACTTGCCAATACTAAAAATTTGGAATCAGTATTACTAACAGAAGAGCAACATGCTGAAAGCATCGCAAATTAAATCTCTCAGGGAGTATACATCAGACTTTTTGACATCTGTCCTGGACACCGACCTCTTCACAACTTAGAAAAAAGGCTACAGTACTACAGTCCATTCCTACACGTTTATAACGTATCTATATATTAATGTAACGTATTTATATATTAACATATTGATATAATAACAGGCTTTTGTATGCACATAAAGAGCTTAACAGTACTAGATGCATAAAAGCACATACACTTATAAACACAGCTTTCAAAGGATATCCTTCACAATTCTTAAAGGAACTTTCCTTTTAAAACAAATATATCAGCTTAACTGTAGGCCCTGAAACACTCCAGAATTTCTTTTGGAAGAGTTTCTGGAATCTCTTGAAAACACTAAGAGCTCCAGATGGAAGATTATTTATTTTTTTTAATGCTTGATTCAAAAGACTTCTGAATTTTGGCAAATAAATGCTGCATATGTTGTTGTGGAGGTGATCTCCTGTGGGGGACAGGAAGATGATCTCTTAATGCACGTTCACCAACTGTCATAATGCATGTATTATACAAAGATACTTATTAAAATTTCCAGCCCATTTTCCAGTGCAAAAGCTGAAAGAAATCCTGAAAATGAACTGCCACTTTCTTAAGGGGATGAAGTTAATATGCTGTTGAGGCCTTTACCCCATATTTATATCTCTCTCACTAAAAAATATACCCTTTTAGTAGAGGAACCTAAATCTTAGCATGCCAGCATCACATGCTACAATGCAATTGGGCTATTTCAGCCTATGTGAAGGTAGTGACAATTCTAAGCTGAAGGCAAAATAACTAGTGTAAATAATTAAGTTGGGACAAAAATGCAAAAAACAAAAAACAAAACAACAGAATTATGTTGTACGCTAGCTTTTCTACCTAAAAATTTAACTGATTTTGATGTGCAATGCTTAAAAAAATTCACTAAAAAAAAACAAACCAAAACCAAACATCTCCTGTGGGATATTGCTATAGCAAATACGAAGAGTTCTCATTAGGACAAAGCCAGATTTCAATCTGATTCAATTGTGCCAGTTCTTGTTGATGATGCACATAAATTTCCCTCTTTATCCAATCAGTCAAGTCACAAAAAAAGGATGCAGGGGCACATAAAACTGCTTTGGAGCATATTAATAGATATGTTTTTCCTTAGAGGCTACTGTATGTTCTTACAGGACATAGGAGGAGTATCTATATAACTAATAAGGATTTCAGTGCTCACAAGCAAACATCTTTTGTCCCAAGATGGCCATCTAATTCTCAATACTGTTCTGCAAACCGTCAGTATATTCATCAAGTCCTTCTGTTATGCAGAATTATACACATGATTGGTAAATATCTTTTTAAAACAAAAAATCATTAACACAGTTAACACACTGCAGTTTTTTTATTATTATTATTGTCAAGTTTTTGCTCTTTATCATAAAGTTCTGAATTTTCTGAATTCTTTGTTTTTCACTACTTCTGTAGATTTTTTGTTGGCTATTTCCCCAGTTATCCATTTCATATCTCCTGTGAGAACAAAAGGCCTTTTTTGTAAGTGCTCCTTTTTGAAAGCTAGTTAAATGAAAATACTATTTCTTAGATATTGAGATTACATATGCAGCTTTTGTTTTCTTTCAGAGCACCGAGGAAAAAAATGCAACGGGTATTGCATGTACCTGATGGTCTCAGCTAAAAAAAAAAAAAAGAAAAAAATCAAGATCATATGAATGGCCTTGAAGCAATGGCTTTTATTCTACAGAGACATGCCTGATGCCTTAGGACATTAATTTAATCTCATACTCTTCTTTGCAAGAAAAAGAAAACTTCTAAAACAGAACCCGAAGATCCAAAATTTAGGGAGGCCTCATGCATCAATCCAGGCACTGTGAACAAGCTTCCAGAGAAATATAGAAACTCATTAAGGCAAACAGCATCAGTGCCTTCTTTGCACTCCACTATTTTATTCCACAGAAAGCAGGAAGCAAAAAAGGCTTCTGTCACTGACTGTCTAGAAAACGGAGCCACAACATCAAGATTCCTGCACGTGAATGTGAAGGGCAGAGAAACTTGACAAATAGGTACTTGTCAGAAAAACATGCTCTGCTTTCAAGAAGTTATGGTACAGAAAGAAGTCACAAGAGAATCAATCTTACAGCACGCACTAAAAATCAATTATCCATTATTGCAATAGTAAATAAAATATTCTCAAAATTTGTAATAAATTTTTCTAAAATGAATTTCATCTCTCTCTGAGTTATAAATGCATTGCACACTGAAGAAAGAGGTTGAGGTTCAGTAGCTTTAGCATCCTTGGTCTGTTACTAAAATCCATTCTGAAATAAACTTGGTCAGCTTGTCTATAAAGGAACGTGAAAAACTAGTCTGAAAAGACATGGTGTCAATAACTGGCAATTGAACTTGAAACTTGAATGGGGTTATGAGGAAAATCCAATGGAATATATTAAGTTTCCGTACCGACATGGATCTAAAAGCCATACATAAAAAAAATTCAGCCAGCTTTAAAAAAAAATGTTTTAAAACACAAAATTCTGGATTATTTGCATAGAAATCAAAGCAAGCAAACATCCTATTTATTCGAGATTATTTTACAAATGTCCTTGTTTAATTCAGGTCAGAGATCCCAAGGCATGAGCTATACAAACTACTATTGGCACCTCAGAACAGAAAATTTGGAAACAAAGTAGAGGAACTTCCCCTGGTTTTTATGTTTTATGCAGGGTAACAGAAATTACACTGGAGCTGCCACATCCTTGTCCCTTCTTGACTCCCTTTGACTTTCTCCAGCCCAAGTGCGTTTGTAACAGCAGTTCAGAAACATTTGTCTGCAATGTTGTGCCAATAATTGTTGGAGCTAAAAATTAATTGTATTCATTCAAAAAAAAACATTAAATTGAATTAATTGGACCATTCTGTCCACGGAACTTAGATTACCGTAAGATATAAGAGAAAAAGGCAACAGTTTCTATAGTAACAAAGCTGCAGATGAAGCACATCTTGCAAATACCATTCCTCTACGAACTCACAAAGCAGAGTCATGTTGTGTGGTTAAGCACACAATAAGAAGCAGCAGCAAAAGATACTAAAATTACACAATCACAGAATCATTTTTAGGGGTTGGAAGAGACCTCTGGGGATCATCAAGTCCATCCCACCAGCTACAGCAGTTTCCCTACAGTACTGTTTCTAAGCTATTAATATTTCAAATTGTGAGTCTGAACTCATCTTTTGAGCCAATGACTTCAATTTATACTTGACATGACTGAAATTCAAGTATTTGAAAACTAACGCTCCCTGAGGATTGGTCATATTACAGTGCTGACCAAAATCTTTAATGTTCAGTCCCCTGAATTTCAAACCATGGTTACATTAATCGCCTCAAAGGAAGCGTATGCTACCTTTTGGTATTAAATTTAATGGTAGCACCATACTTTTCATTCTTCCAACAATATTTCCAGTATTCAACACTTGATTATTTAATAATACTTAGTAGGTTTTTGGTTGGGTTGTGTTTTTAAAACAAGCTTTTATCAGTTTTAATTCCATGGATCTGTTATTTTTGTTTTTTTTGTTGTTGTTGTTGTTGTTTTGTTTTTTGTTTTTTTTTTTAGTCCCACACAAAAAGATTCTCTAAACAGTCAGTGTCACAAGAACAGACCTTTAGGAGCTTGACTATAAATACCCCCAAGAAACTATAGTTATTACTTAAATGGATAGAATATTTTAACACATACATAGAAATACAGCTTTTCTTATTTGTAAAGACATTTAAAAAACTGGATAATCTTGCTTATTCTGTCAGTAGCTATAAGATCACAGAAAGAAGGACCGGACAAGATTTCAAGTCACTTTGCACATCCTTTTTTCTTAAGACAAAATAAAGTCAGCTTTAACCTCTTCTCAACAAACAGATTTCTCTTGCTAAAACTATAGTTTTTAAGTATATGCTGAAATTTCTCAATTTTTCCAAAGACTCTACAGGTAGATTTTTTTCCAATCCTCTCCCCCACTCCATCTCCATGTCAGTGTTGGAACAAAAACGTAAATCTGAGCACACTGTACCTTGATGCATTCATACATCTTTCTATACTTCCTTCTATATGCTAACTGCTTTTTACTTTCCATGGCCAAATATCTAGCTGTATTAATGAGAAGTCAGTTGTATGTAATGCTCTATTTCCAGTGTATTAATACTCTTTCCTTTCATCATAGAAGTATTTTTTCCAACTGATTTACAGGACAAACATATCCTCTGTGAGCGGAATGCTTGATACTCCTGGTAGGCGGCAGAATGCCACCTGCCTCAGGAAACAGACGAGCAGCTACATTTAGAGTGTGGCAGATCCAAGGCTACCACAGTGCGTGATAAGACAGTGTCCGGTATGTTCCCTCGAGATGCAGAGATCAGTATTCTTCCTCAATATTGAGAAGTTACTAAACGAAATAATAAAGTTGCAAGATTTAAAGAACTTCCTTGCCTTGATTCTCTACATTTGCTTTCACATTTAAATTACAGCAGGATCTAATTATGCAGACAGGCAGAATGTCTAAGTGTGCGCAGGTATCTCAGAAGGCTGCACCCATTGCCTGAGTATACCAGACACTTCAGAGGTTTGCCCCCAGCAATCATGAGAGAACAGATCAAAAAGTCATTTATGCCTTTATAACAGATATGCACCCCAAGAACAGCTAAACACTTTTTGCATATTCCTGATGTACATGAAATTAGTTTTCTAGGATTAAAAGAATTTGTGAAATTAGATTGATTTCAGCAAATGCTATTGGTTAAATAGGCAAAAACTTAAGCTCAAAATTTCAATGCACTTAAATTCACTTAGCAATTTGAGTTTCCCTCAAACAATGAATGTCCTAATTCTTAGCATTTTAAGTCATTTTGCTCTCTTCCTGAATGAAACAAAGGCATATCACTTCTGTTGACCGATTTGTTTCATTACAATTTCATTACTGACAAACAAATTTAATATTATCTCCTTAGGATTAAACACACAAATTGAACTTTGGAAGTTGCTGAAGAACAGGACTGTTTTGACATGCAACAAGATGTTCCATGCTCTAAGCCATGATTATTTATCTAGTTCCATGTTTTCTTGAGCTATCAACATTTTTAAGTGTCCAGAACAGATTAGACATAACAAGTTGAGATATGTACTGCTTTACAAACCCAAGTATTTCCACATATTTCAGCAGTTACTTAAATACAAAACTGTGTGTATAGAAGCCTACAGAAATTTACGGCTAGCAAGATGTATAACTTCTGAGTTTCACGGAATCGCAGAATGGACAGGGTTGGAAGGAACCTCAAGGATCATGAATCTTCAACACCCCTCCCACATGCAGAGTCACCAACCTCCCCGTTTAATACTAGACCAGGCTGCCCAGGGCCCCATCCAATCTGGCCTTGAACACCTCCAGGGACGAGGCATCCACAACCTCTCTGGGCAGCCTGTTCCAGTACCTCACCACTCTCACAATAAAGAGCTTCCCCCTGACATCCAATCTGAATCTTCCCTCCCTCAACTTAACAGCAGGACAAGGGGAAATGGTTTTAAATACCCTTTCAAAGAGTTGATTCTGGTACTAAAAGTCTGCAGTGAGGTCATCCCACAGCCTTCTTTTCTCCAGGCTGAACAAGCCCAGCTCCCTCATCCTGTCTTCACAGGGGAGGTGCTCCAGTCCTCTAATCATCTTTGTGGCGCTCCAACGGACCCTCTTCCATCAGCTTTCTTGTACTGGGAGCTCCAGACCTGGACACAGTACTCCAGATGGGACCTCACAAGAGCAGAGTAGTGGGGGACAATCCCCTCCCTGTCCCTGCTGGCCACCCCTCTTCTGATGGAGCCCAGGATACCATTTGCTTTCTGAGCTGCAAGAGCACACTGCTGGCTCATGTTAAGCTTTTCATCCACCAGGACCCCCAGGTCCTTCTCTGCAGGGCTGCTCTCAAGGACCTCTGTATAGATGCCTGGGATAAGGTGTATAAGTTTGCATACCCATTTGGAAAGAAAAACAGGCTTATCTATTCCTCTTAAACAAAGTTTTTCAAAGTCACCTTTTGTATTTACTACTTAACAGTTTAAGTTAAAAGAACTCATTACCAGTAACAAAAGCTTCGATATCTTAAAGTTTAAGACAATTAATAAATCAAAAATCCTACAGCATACGTTTACTCAGAGTTTTAAAGTAGCTAATTCAAAGTAACTTTATTTTACTGAAGAAACAAGTATCTCAGAGTAAATGCAGTAAGAAACCAGTAAAATTTAACTAGCCAGTCTTATAATACTGGAAATAAATTGGCAACAATCTCAAAAACAGAGGAATTTTGAAGCTAGAAACAACCACTGCCAGTATAATTTACTGTGTAGCCATAACACAAAATCATGATACGTTGTCTTAAAGTAGAAGACCATATCAACAGGAAAAGCACATTAACAAATGCTTTGATTCTTCCTCTACAAGTACAAATCCATAGTTTCACCATCACTGGTGCAGTAGCTTCATACTGATAAGTACAAGGGAAGTTTCAGTTGAAAAAGATGATTCAAGCTTCTTCAGAAAAATATACAAACCTGGAAGTCTACAAGACATCTCTTTACCAAACATCACGCAAGTATGCCAGTCTAGATATCAACATGTGTATCATATCTCTACACTGAGGCACACTTAGAGAAAATTAAATTGAATCATATAAATGTATGAGAACCACTAAATGCCAAGTATTAAAAAAAAAATTAATCCAGTTAGAGAATAAATCAATGTAAGATCTCCAGGTCCAGATTTCCAAGGAACAACCAGATTGGACTACAGTATTTTTAAGCTTAAATCAGCTAAATTAAAAAATATCCTGCTTTTGCCATTGAGCAACTATTGCAATAGTTGTGAAGACATAATAAAATTTACTATGATTTTACCACATTTTCACTGCACAATTTTGAAAAATTGAAAACCAGAAGACTTATTTAAGCCACAGATTTTATCTAAACTCTTCAAACAAACCAGCTAGTGATATCTCCATTAGTCATCTTAAGGGTGATTGAAGTCTGTGTCAAGAGCATTATAAAATATGACAAAGATTAATATTATTTGTCTGATGGCTTTTTTAAGTTATTAAGGAAAACAAGAAACATAGGCTCCCTCTGATATGAATTGCATGGCTCTGAATAAATAGACTGGGTTAAGGAACAGTTTGGGGACTTTGATGTCCTGATGCAAGTGAGATTAAATCAACAAAGAGTACAAGGATGGACTCTACAAGATGTGAAGGGCAGTATGCTTTTCTGTATTAGTTGTTTGTATCAGCTAACACTGAGATCAAGACAATCAGAAAAAAAAAAAAAGACTCAAAAAAAAATTTAATAAAAAAAAAAAAGACTTAGCTGAGTAAATTCCTGAGGAACTTACCTGTTTTAGCAGACCAGATCAACAAAGTATGCCAGTAAACAAAAAAACACTGCAAGCTAAAGCTGGGTGATTAAATCAACCATGGTTAACATTACAGACTGCTCAAAGGCTTGGGAAAAAGCAGTCATATCTGCATAACTGTCTCAAAACATCAAAATCTAAGTAGATCTAACAAGCCAAATAACAGTGAGTGTATTGTTGAACCATCTAATAAGTACTTGCAAATTTTGGCTTAATAATGTAAGATATAGTAAATACAACAATGGCTTTTCCACTAGTTTTGACACATGCTAACATTCTTTTGTTCATTTAAAGGGCCAATTTCTCATCATACTTCATTGAGCCCCATTTTATTTACATAGATAACCTTTTAATAACAGCAACAAATGAAGCAAAGCAATATATGCATACAAACGCTATTTTTAAAGGGGTATGTTTGATTTGAAGGTTGCTTAAATTTTTTGTCTTGATAATTCTATAATTTAGTCTTGTGCATTAAAAAACTCTACCAGTAATTCTTTATTTCCATCATCTAAGTTGATTGAGGCCAGCTTCTTCTGCAGCATGCTCACATCAGCAAATTCAGATAAAATGAAGATGAAAATCATAGTCTAATGAAGAATTGCAAAGAATGAAAATGCAGTTACTAATAGCATAAGTTAAATAACAAATCAGGAAATACACGACAGTCATAACTAATGTTAATTATGTCACTTCTTGTAAGACACTGACTTCGCACAGCTTGTTTAGAAGTTCACATTTTCTAGCTATACAAACCAGCAGCTACACACAAATCCATTCAAGAATGTACTATGCTTCTGTGAGTCACATTAGACAAACGTCAGGCAGCCTGCAAACTGATCATTAATATGATTTACAATTTTTCTTGCTATGTAAAGATGATGAGGTGGGAATAAAGTGCTTTCAGTGCACATTCAGCAAATCATCCTATACTTTGGAAAAACTGTACTATGCAATCTTATGCATTTTTCCCTCTGGTAAACTAACCATCTTCAGTTTAATTAAACTGAAGTACTTATTTCTATTTTGTGGACACTTCCAGTAAAATGAGACTATAATTTTTAAATTTCTGATAGAAATAATGATCTGCATCATTGAACTTCACTAATAAACACAAAATAAATTCAGATCACAGGAAAGTCAAAGAGCAGTATGAATCCAGGTGATGAGGATTACACTTGAATGAATTAGCTACACATCTTCTCAGACCATCAGAAAACTGGTAAGCATAGCGTAATAATAATTATAAACTCAAGTATTTGAGATACCTTCCCTTTTCTACATTGGTTCGCTTCTTTTATAAGCTCACAATGAATTATTTTGGATTTTTACTAGGCCATTTTCTTGAGTCCAGTAATTGAAAAAGACTCAATGTGATTTGGAATGCACTTTAATAAAAAAAAAAAAAGACCTAGACAATGACAGAATAAGAACAATTTAAGCTTTATTGAACTTTGTTTCTTCATTACATTTCACAGAACCATTCAAGCCTCTCTTATGAATACTTTAACAATGAGCTCTAAATAAAACAACTGCACATGGAAGATATAACAAGAAAGATTTGCAGATTTGCACTGTTTCATTTGCTGTGTCTCACCCATTATATAAGCTTTGTTTTTCTCTCAGCACATTCATCTTAAAAAAATCTTCAATTAAATACTATGAACTACTACTATTTTTCTACAATTACATCAAAGAAAAACGCTTAAAATATTAAAGTGCCTATTATTTGCGTGGGGAAAGTGTCAACTACACATTTCATCTTCATCTTACATTTTTAATTTACAGCATCATTTAAGATTTAAGCTGTTTAGGCAAGAGGTTACATTTTATTACATATTTGGCCAGATTGAAAGTGCTTTAATAATATATGCAAAATGCATTAAGATGTGGAATGCATTGTCCTGTGTGTCCTGATGTTATAAAAAAGAGTGAATCTAGTTGAGCATGCTAAAATGAACCCTCCCGTAAAAATTTTAAAGGATTAAAGGAGTAACAAGTGCAGAAGCTGGGCATCTGAGAGTACCAGAAGTATTTTTAGAGATCTCCACATTCATCATCTTGCATTTTTCAAAAAGCAATCTCAGAATACCTTTATTACAAATACACATTGGCTAGTAATCCTACATTACAATTGAAAGTAACGGATTTTTTTAGTTCAGGTGTCTGGACTTACACCAAGATACAAGTCCAAAACAAGCCTTGTTATTTCATCTATTTTACAGTACCCCCAAATCCTCTGGAGATGCATTTTCCCCACACAGGGCTAGGACAAGAATCACATGAATTGCAAGTGGGAGATCATCATAGAAGAACCCAGCACAAAAAGCAGTCTTGGAAATTCTGACTTCAATAATTAATTTCATGACAGTTTACATAAAATATGCATGCAAACACTGGCTTCATGATCACACACTCTTTACAGTTTTTTTGTTTTGTTTTGTTTTTCCTTTTAATCCACTGAATATAAAATCATTTTTGGTAAAATCCAACAGTTTCAGGAGAGATGGGAAGGGTCTCTATTTCAGCCTGACCTACAACTGGATTGTTAGAACACATTCAAGGACCTATAGGAGGTGTGAATAAGAAAAAAATTGATCTCTAGCCATTAACTTAGCACTCCCCAACTCTGATGCATTTTCAGATCACACTTAACAAGCTAAAAACTCTAAGTGCACACAAGCAAAGCAACACCCTTGATGGTCCTTTACAACCCTGCAAGTACGTGAACTACACAAAGATGTGAAACCTGCTAAACCACTTTCAGGATGTCTCTAATGCAGCTTAGATATTTGGGTAAATATAGATTTCAGAAGTCCTCAGAATGAGACAAAATCTTTAGCAAGGATTAGAAATTTAAACAGTACATTCAAAGTCCCATTTGGATGAATCTTGAATCATTCTCTTGTTTTACATGGACAACTGCAGGAGATTCAGGCTGTGAACCTAAAAATACAGTGCTACTGTCCAACACAGCCTAATTTAACTACTGCAACAGATTCCAAGAAGCCTTCCCACCAGTTAAATCCAATGCCAAGTTGTGGGAGGCCACCCAGGGACAAACATCTAGGAAAGTTTGAGAAGATGAGAATGGAAAAAAGAAATCAAACAATACAGTCAGAAGTCTTAGATCTTGTTGGTATCAAATAGCTTGTATACCTATATTTGCTTTTGTAAGGAGTACAAATAGCTTTTATTTATCCTAGATAGATATTCACTAAAATTAACCTCTTGTTAAGCTTTTTTGGATTAAGACTACATAATTTTATGAATATTTCCACTATCTTCTGCATATGAACTGAAGAAATTATGGTCAAGCACCAGCTTCCCCATTCCAGAAAGGTATCTCAAAAACAAAAGTTAGTTGTTCTTCTATTCCTTTCACATTTTTTGCTTCTTTTTTTATTTTGTCCTGTGACAGAACAGAAATGAAAGAGACATCTTTGAGTTTCCAAGGAAGCTTTAAAATGAAAGACAACTGTGTGATATTTTCAGTAATATTCTACTTACTGTGCAAATAAGAAATGAGGAGAGAGATTCTTTAGTCCCTGTGATGTTTAGGTCCATTGGGCTGTGGGCTATTTTCTCAAGAACTAAGCAGGAGTCTCATCTAACACTTTTAAAACCACCAATAAATAGAAATGGAAAACACTCTGTAAAAAGACAACCTGCCCTGCCAAATCCCAGTACAAAGAAAGAGCTTCCAAATCTCTTCCACAGTGCTTTCAGTTTCTTCTCTGGTTTACCTTTCATTCCTAGTAGGTTATTAAAAAGATATCTATTGAAAAGACATAATAATCAGATTAAAAAAGCACTTCATCATGACTTAAAAACATCAAAATAACTTTTTTTTAAATTAATCACAATCTCATATGAAAATGCTGTCCTTGTTTTGAAAAAATATACATATTTTAAGTACACAGTAAATTACTTGTCAAAAATCAATGTGCTAGGATTTTTAGGCTTATTTAGTTTGGGACACCTGGGCATTTTTATTGTGGGAAATGCTATTTTCCTTAACATCTTAAAATATCCTTATCCCTAAGAGGTCTTACTTACTGGGAGCTAACAGCATCATGTATGCTCATTGTTAATTGGCAGCTGATACCAGCTTCATGTACAGTCACTGCTGCACACTCATTAAAACAAATACTATGTGTATGTTGAAAGAGGAGTAAATTACATTGCTATCGGTGAACAAAATCAAATTCCCAAGTCCTCTGTTCATCAAGAGTTCATTTTGAAAATATGTAACATATTGGAAGATATATTGCTACAAACTTGAAATAAAAGGTAGAGATGCTGTGACATTTAAGACTATGCCATATGTTCTCCAATATCTTGTGCATCCACTTGAACATAAACTTCTTAATCACATCCTCTAAAAGTCTGAGGCCCTCATGCAGAATACTGGAGTTTTGGCACGTTTTATTTACTGTTCCGACCTTTTTGCATCTCTGTCCCTCACATTCTTTAACTTCTTCCAATTAAATATGATGTATTTATTCTTGGACTGAAGAAATTCAAAGCACTGCAGGGGTAGATAATTTAAGGTCTGACTATAAAACCCTGAAGTCCGTGCAGTTTCAACACACATTTCAGTGAAAACTGCACTGAGCTCTTAGCCACAAGAGCAAAATAGTCCAGGACTACTTGAATTACACAGAAGAGCAGTACGTCTGCCTAATTTACTCAGGAAAGACAAACAGAAAATATTAAAGAAAAGAATCTACTGAAAATAAAATCTACCTATGGAAAAAAGAAAATCTTTTATAAAAACAGTAGTAAAAAGCTGGAAAAGATTTATTTTCTTTTATTCTAGGAATAGTTAATTATCTCAAAGGACACGGAGTTCCTCCAAAACATGCACCCAAAATGAATGAGAAGCGTTTCCTATGCTCTTTTGATCAAGGGAAACAAGCTAATATACATACACTAGATTTTAAAAATGCCCATGTATGGTAGCTTACACTAAGATCTTTAATTGCCAAGGAAATAATGATGCAGTAAAAGTGAAATGTTAAAAACAAGCAATTTAATTAGATGGAAAGCTTAAATTACATTAACAAAAACTCTACTGTCCCTCTCACTAAGGCTTTTTCTCATTAAAATATAATAATCAACTAATTTTAAAACTATTCAAATGTTGGTTTATTTTAACTCTGCAGTGCAAGAACAGAGTCAGACAGGGATTGTTTATAAGAAAGCAAGGAGAACAGTACTGAGAAGACCAAGACTTGTTAGCACCACTTTTTCCACTTCTGTCTAAAATATATGCAGAGCATAAGTGGCATTGCACCAGATCATGACTCAGTGTTCATCCACCCTCAGTTTTAAAATTTTATAAATATCTCTTCAGCCTCCATTTTCAGCTATTTTGAGTTGGAACATATCTCCTTATTTCTCCAGTGCGCCATTTCATTGTAATGAAATGTTTGAGTATGCAGTTTGAGATATTTTAGAACTCCTCTGAAATCCCAAAGTAGTTTCAATTTTGTTAATATATGACAGGGTTCCACAATATATTTTTTTTAATGCTACTTCTGAAACAACTACAGCCCCAAGTGTGAAGTGTTTGCAATGCAGTGTGAGTTAGCTCTTCAGCAAAAGCAAGTGATATTGAACAGCTGATGGGGATGTGAAGCACAGGAGTTGTGAGGGTGAAGAGAGTTTCACACTCTGTAAAGTCTCTCTGTAAAGATGTGCAACACTATCACACTGGAGTCAACAGCGTATTTGAATATCTGAGACTTATGCAAAAGATACAAGGGAGCCAGGCTCCTTGTATGAGTGGGAATGATACTACAAAGCTGCTGCAACTGTAATCAGCGCTGTAACTACTGTCATGAGAATACTAATTATGGCAATTCCTACCTTATTTCATTAAAAATAAATAAAATGAAAAACATTCACAGCTACAGAAAATGTGCCCCTCAGTTCACTACAATGCTTTTATGATATTAGCTGTCCCCATCATGTTAACAGTTGAATCATCCTCACTTGCATTTATCAGCAACTCCACCATAGCAGATGTACAAGTAGCCAATGGAAGAGCGTTGTTAAGAAAGCTATTTTCCTGCAGAAGCGAGATTTTCATTGATGGTCAAGGGAAAGATTTCAATCTCCATTCAATTATAAAACTCCTTCCTTTTCCCTTCATAGCCCTTCTCTTGCAAAGCCTTCTAGTGCTAATATTCAGTCTTCACCTCCAACTGCAGAAATCAGTTAATTAGATCAACCATGAACTTGTGGATGTTAAAGTCTGTTTCCTTGGCACTTGAACTACTTTTAGGAAAATGAATTCAATTATCACTGATCTCTTTTGAATGTTGGATGATTGTTTAAACTAGACAAGATAAAATGTCAATTCTTCCTACTCTGGGCTCTTCTTGCTAAATCAAAATAGCCAGTTTTGTAAACGCTAATAATAAATAGAAAGTGCTAGCAATTTATATTCTACCTGAGAAGTTTAGAGTCTTTCGTGCCTTTGAGAAAAGATACTAAAGCAATGATGAACAGCTCTGCTTATTTTTATCTTCTTTATATGCTAGTGAAGATTCCTAACTTACGGAGAGAGAAGCATCCGTACTATGCAGTATAAATGCATTTCTCACACATTTCTAGTTGTTTAAATGAAAACAAAACTGGTTCAAGAGTGTCTGAAAATAATTATTTCAAATAATGTAAATTATTTTTTATCGAGAAGCATTTTATCAATTGTGTTTTTGAAATCTCCAACTAATTTCACATTTCACAGTCCTAGATATATTGGTAGGACAGAGAAGAAATTGTCTTCAGTAAGAGAAAAAGGGGTTTCTTTCCTCACTTCTGATCCTTAAGTAGGCAAAAACTTATTTATTTAACTTAAGTCATACATAACTCCACTCGCTTTAAACGTCACTTGTTAATTATGCAGACATGTAGAATCCATCTTGTGGTGACTATAAATAAAGCTGACTGGCACAGGTTATTTTTACTTAGCTGGTGATTTAGCAGCTGTCACCAGGTATATCAAGACCATGCCCCTACAAACACTGAAGAAAATCTTTAATCCCAGCTTTCTGACTCATTTTCAGTGTTATTTTGAAATAACTTTCTAACAATTATATATTGAAGTAAATAACATTTTCAAGACATCTACAGAGGATGCAGCTACATCATGCCTCCTCAAGAACATATTACAGCATGACTATGAAAGTAATAATTGATAATAGCAGTACATGGTACTAATATTCTAATACTACTAATACTAGCATTAATGACTGTACTACAGAATAGTATACCATTCTTATAATTCACTCTAAAAAGACTTAAACTATTGAGAGTAAATTTTTGTATTTAAGCCAACAAATCTGTGATTCAATCTATAACGATAAAATTCCTTAAAGTAAGACATTTTGAAGTGAAATCAGATCTTGAGAAATTCAGTGGCTGCACACTGATCAGTCACACTAATCCTTTCCTTTCATCAACAAAAACCAGCAAAAAACATCTCAAAAGCACTCATCGTAAATAGAACAGAAATACACCAAAATTGGAAGCTTAGAGATTGCCTCTCCTTTCTTGTGTCAGTAAGAGAGGGTAGCTCTCCCTTTCAGTTCCCTATCCCGTCTCTGACTGTTGAGGGACAGCACAGACAGATGGACAGACAGGGCTGATAACATGGTGCACATCAGCGCACATGTGGAGGGACACACTGTGACCCAGTTCCCGCAGGGCAGACGCCATGACAAGGGGCTGGACTCTTACCAACAGCTAGCCCTAATGCTTCCTAATCCCCTGTGTGTCTGGGGCTTTATGGGGGGAAACTCCGCCACTGTTATCCACATTCATTATCTGCATGTTCATCTTTTAACTACACTCACAAATCTAATTCAATAAATGCTTCTTTTCTATTATGTTCTTTGCCAGAATTGTCCAGATTAGCACATACAAATGCTCCTTCCAGCTACAAGGAGGTAATGCTCCATTGTAATACATTTGTTCTGACTGTTTCTTAGTTCTGTGACTCTAATTTAGCCTTTTTTTTATTTTTATTTTAAGGTATTTTTCACCAGTTAACAAATGGAATTATCTGAGGAGCCATGCAGAGAGAAAAATAGATCTGCAGCATTCTGCCGTATGTTATAGAACATGCTATTTTCTGAATGAGTGGAGTTCCCTTCAAATCCTAAGCTGATTTTTCCCAAACCTGAAACCTCTTTTTTGTGGTGTTTTTGTGTTGTGGTTTTTTTTTTTGTTTTTTTTTTTAAGTTTAAAAAATGTACACAGATAGTGAACCACTCACACCTCTTTCACTTTCAGCCACCCATCCCACACACATTCCTTCTGTCTCATGCTACTGAGCACTCAGTCCTTCCTCTGGACTCCTCCAATTCCCTTTTTTTCCAGAATCTGGCATATCTTCAAAGAACTGCCTAGGCACATGCTACTGTGCCATGCAAAAGTAAGACACAGGCTTTACTTTCTGTTTCCCAGGAGGATTATTTTAGTCTATAATCTTGTCTTGTTCTCTATACCACACAGTCATCTTCATGTTTGCTGTTTAAAATGTCAGAATGTTGTTATAGTGTTTGGTAAAAATATGTTATGTAAGTATTTAATAACATTTTTAATCAAATTTATGTCTCATTCCACACAAACGTTATACACAGCAAAATGAATACACACCTGTGTTCATTTCCATTCTTTTCCTCTCATTTTTACACTGATTTTTTTCTCAGAGTTGAGGGATTTGTCATTATGCCAATATTTTTCATGGTAAAAATACTGGATTTATTTCCTCATTTTTCTAAACTAATGCTTAGAGATGAGACTATTTGTGTAAGATGTCCCTCTAGGCTGAAGTCTGTAAAGTTTCAGGCAAAAAACCCTCCTGCTTTTCCAAAGAGTGAAATTAAAGGTAAGTATATTAATTTGCCCCCAAATGAATTTGCTCAGTAGCATGAGACAGATGGAATGTGTGTGGGATGGGTGGCTGAAAGTGAAAGAGGTGTGAGTGGTTCACTATCTGTGTACATTTTTTAAACTTAAAAAAAAAAAAACACCACACAAAAACTAGCAAGCCCTTCTTTGGACAGCTTTAGGATCTCCTCTAGGCTTTACAGGAGGGACTTGAAAATAGCAAGAGGACAGATTTTGTATCAGAGATGTGCTTTCTGAAGTGTTCCTAAGAAGCTCCTCAGAAGTGTGCCATGAAATATGTGGGGTACACATACACACGTACATACTCAGCATTCTTGCTGTTTCTGCAAGAAATGCTGTCAAGAGTCCAGTCTGTGTCTGTTGTGGCCCATCACTGTTTCTCTTGCATCTCTGTAAAATGGGTAATTGGAAAAATTACCCTGAACAATCACATTCAAAGCTCTGGTAAAGAGGGAATATCTAGCATTAATTAGAAAGTCACCATGATTTCCAGTTCTCATCAGTTTGATAGGAATTTGCACACCCTTATCTGCTGTCCTTGGCTACAGAACAAGTTAAGCTTCCACTTTTTTTTTCCCCCCTCAAGATCACATGCTTTTCCTCTGCCACTGTCTAAAAGCAGGCACCTTTGGTTTCTCCTTAACATATCTCTAATGGAGAATCAGAGAACAATTTGGGATTTTTTTATTTTTTTATTTTTTATTTTTTTTTTGCCTCTGTGGTAACCAAGCTTCACAAATTTTACTTGGCATCATCACCTAAAGGAATGCTTGGGAGCAGAATTAAGTACTACTGGAGCTTTGTCCCCGCTTCAAGCTACCTCTAAGGAGAGCCAGACTACCGTCTGCCTATACTGCTAGGAAACATTTTCCTGACTCCTATGCAATTCTGGTCCTTCTTCCTAGATAACAGCACAGAGAAAAACTCCCAGCAGACCTCAGTCCAATGTCTCCTACCTCCATGAGAAACAGCAGCAAAATACATTCACCAATAACAAATACTTCCTGACACTGTGTTGTATTTCCCAAAGCCAAAGACTGAGGGCAGTAAAAATGAGGTAATTCATTCTTTTATACTAGAGAAACACTTTACGACTGATTACACATGCTGCACTCAGCTTTCGGAAAGTATCTCCAAAAAAAAAAAAAAGCTTTATCATTGGCCTATATTTGAGAGTTACTGCTCAAAGCAAAGCAACATTTTAGTAAAAATTAACGTGCATCCTAGGCTTCAGCAAAGTAACTAGTGATACAGGGCTAAGAGTTCATGGGAACTCTCCAGCTAGCAGCAGTCAGCATTTTCTGTCTCACTTTTGTTATTGCCTGGGGGAAATGCTGAAGTCCACAAGGCTTCCTCTGTGGCTAAAGCCATGGTGCCAGCACCACCTGCCACTACTTTGCACAGATTCAGCATAACCTTCCAGCTGAAGAGTGATTCCGGCTCCCTTTTAATTTTGATAACAACTAGCATAAGTAAAGTATCATGCAGTTATCATATCACACTCTAGATACAGAATAAGAGACTCTCCCAGCTTAATGCCTCCCTTTGAAACTGAACATTCCTATCCCATCTATACATAATATCTGGCAGCCACTGGAAACTCCAGCAGTTCGCTCTCAATCATGTTAACACCATCCAACCCAGGCAGTATCTGATCTGTCAAACACAAGGCTCCTGCAAGCATGGAGGTGCTTCACTGAACTGATGTAGTGACCTAATTTTGTATACCTAGTATTTATCTACAAACTGCATTTCACAGCTCTCCTAGACACACAGTCGGAGCTCTGACTCTGAACAGCCCTGTTATTGCCTATTTCACTAACAGAAGTCCATGGCTCAGAGAAAGGAATAACTGAAGGACAGCTCTCACTCAAGCAGCAGCTGTTGTAAGCTCACAGGCTTTGCTGTTGTAAACTAATTATCTTTAGGACTACATTATTTTCCTTAAACTACAAAGGCAGGAAAATTGGGCGCCATATGCCGGGTCCCCGAATTGGATGCTGAACACTTAATTTTTTCTTACTTTAAAAGAAGGATAAGATTGCTTGTTTTCCTTCATTTTCTCATTCCTGAACCCTCACAATGCATCCACTTCATATTTTCAGTATGTTTTCTATATTTATGACATTAAGACTAGT
Source organism: Meleagris gallopavo (assembly GCF_905368555.1). Classification (NCBI taxonomy): domain Eukaryota; kingdom Metazoa; phylum Chordata; class Aves; order Galliformes; family Phasianidae; genus Meleagris; species Meleagris gallopavo. The sequence continues at coordinate 24,164,182 of NC_139407.1, forward strand.
CTTTGCATTTAATCCCTATTACGCAGCACCTAGAAATTTTGTAAGCTTAAGCAGACATGCCATAAAACTTCAGGCATCAGTTACCTTGTGTACTACATAGCTGCTCAAAACTCCACAATTAAACTCCTATTCATGCTGTTGTTCCTTTTCTCTCCAGTGATAATAATGGCAATCATTTCTTTCTTCCAGATTAGCTCAGCCCTAGACCTTGGCTCCACTGAACAGTGCAACATGGGAAAGCTGTAGTCACTTTCCATTTTCCTCTCTCCTAATTTCACTTGGCAAGGAATACCAACATTCAACTCTGCTTCACGCATGCTACTTGTACAGGAAACCTTGTTTCTGAATTATGATATCAGAAGACCAAGCATGATGGACTAATGCTTGCTTCAAAAGAAAGGCAGGTACTCAACAGAAGTGCAGTTTCCTGAATATATTTTCCTGAAGCTGCACTCATTATCATTTATTGGTCTTTGTGCTGCAGAACTGAGAAAACTCAAATTGTTCTGCAAAACTTGTATGCACTGGTTTTCTGGCAACAGCAGTATAGTTCTAGTGACAAGTAGTTGTAGAGTTGTACAGTTGTTACAGCTAGTTCTACCTAACTTAACATAGCCTGTAGCTCAAGAGACACATCACCAAAGAGTTTTTCTTACTAGTGAGATGCAGAACAATATTTCCTTTAATGAAATCAAACAGAAATCATGCCATGGCATGTAATAAAGACAGAATCACAGATTCACAAAGTTGTAGGAGTTGGAAGGGATCTATGGAGATCATAGAGTCCAACCCCACTGCCAATGCAGGTTCCCTACAGCAGTTTGCATAAGTAGGTATCTAGACTGTATCTAGACTGTTCTTGAAATCTTCAAAGAAGGACACTCTACAACCTCTCTGGGCAGCTTGTTTCAGTGCTGTCACTCAGATAGTAAAGAAGTTCCTCCTTGCAATAGTATGCAACTTCTCATGTTCCAGTTTCTGCCCATTGCCACTTACTCCATTGCTGCACTCCACTGACAAGTCTGCCCCCATTGACTTGACTCCCACACTTGAGATATTTAAAAATGGTTATGAGATTCCCTCCTCAGCTTATTCCTCTCTAGACTGAACAGTCTCAGGCCTCTCAGCCTTCTCTCATGCAGGAGATACTCCAGGCCCTTAATCATCTTTGTTGCCATCCACTGGATTCTTTCCAGGAGATCCCTATTTTTTGAACTGGGAAGCCCAAAACTCAACACAGTATTCCAGATGTGGCCTCAGCAGGGCAGTATAGATGGAGAGGATCATCCCCCTCAACCTGCCAGCCATGCTCTAATGCACTCCAGGGTATCACTGGCCATCTTGGCCAAAAGAGCACACTGCTGGTTCATGGCCTGGTGGATAAGAGTATCCACCAGGACACTCAGGTCCTCACCTATGTGGAACACGTGATTATTTCTCCCAGACACAAGATTCTGCACTTGCTCTTAATGATCTTCAGCTGGTTCCTCTCTGCCCAGCTCACCAATCCATCCAGTTCTCACCAAAAGGCAGCACAACTTTCCAGTGGGCTATCTACTCCTCCCAGATTCATATCTCCAGCAAACTTTCTAAGGGTGGCTCTATCCTTTCATCCAAGTTGTTGATGAATATTTGAACAAGATCAGATCCAGCACCAACTGCTGGAGAACACCATTATTTACAGGCTCCTGTATGTTACTTAAAATTGTTCAGAAATAGCAGCAAGCTTAGTGAAGTAAAATGGAACATCAGCACGATCTCTGACAAAGTTTGAAGTCTATCAGAATAACAAAGAAATAGGTTCAGTGCATGAAAAACAAGAATACCATTTTTTATCTAGGCCTGTGTCTGACATCTGAACAGCCTCAGAAAAGATTGATTTTGCACTCCCAATCTTTTACTATTAAGTAGTATCTTAATCTAATAAGCCACAATGTCTCCACATTAATGGCAATTAACAAGGTCTCAAAATGGAGAAATACCAAATCATTCAAGGTTGAGACATGACACAAAGAGAACTTTGTCTTCTATTTCTCTCATGGCAGAAGAGAAAATCTTACCAGATATATATTAGCAACTACACTTTCTATTTTGAATAGTGGCTTCTTTCCATTTGGTCTCCCAGTTAAATATTAATCCTTGTTGCCTCTCACCACACAACCCTCATTTTCCATTCTTCTCCCTTTGCATCCCCATCAGCTGCATCTTCAGACCATTCATTAGGAGCATCAGCTAATCAACACATGGTGAATGATAAAATTGACACCTTTTGCTTCTCCATCTGCCTCTGTTCAGGAGTCATAAAAAGCAGTAATGCTTTTATGAGTAAGTTAATCTACTGTATGTTTACAGCCTCTGACAAATAACAGTTTTCTGTCATGACATAAAGAATGCACTACTTACATACAGAAAAAAATTAAAATATATAACTTCCAGCACACCCAAGGAACTGCCATAAGATTAGATAGAATTTTGAAAATCATATTTTTCTAAATATTTTGAATTGCTAGTTGCAAGTCCGTAACTTTGCAACAAATTAATACAAGTAGGAATATTAATACTGAGGGAAAATAAACAACTACATACATACTCAGGAATAGGACACTTCCACTTCCTCTCCCACTCCCATCACCCTTCCCTTCCAATTTCTAGCATAATCAAACATTTAGTTTGTATAGCATTTCAGGATACTATCATTTAAAATTCATTGTAATTTATGCATACTCAAACACTTCTTGGGAGTCATGAAGGATGTTTATGTTATCTCTATATTTGAAGATTTTGAATACATGGCAAAAAAAGTATTTTTAAGAAAAAAAGCTAATTTTGTGGAGCTCACTTTTTTGGAAGGCAAAGTCTGGCAAATTTTCCTTGGAATTATTAGTATTCATATTCATATTGTATGTGACACATTACAAACAGTTGATGAATATCACTTCATTGCTTCAAGTCATCTAGCATGGCCTAATATCTTGTGGTTCTAGTGTTTGTGAGCAAAGAATAATTCAAAATCCACAGCACTAAGGCCTTTCTTTTGCTTGCTTTTGGTAATCTGTCTTTCAGTCATTGCAATTTCTTCACATTTTCTGGTGATGTGCAGGATTTAAACAGGCTTGATCTTTCTATTGTCACCAAGATACTAATTCAAAGAGATCACCCTGAAAGTGATTGGATCAACTTTCAGATAATCACTGTGAGCAGTGACAAGTGCACTGATATATTATGACTAGTCTACATTTTAATAATGAATTATAATAAAAACTCTGCTTTTTAGCTTTGCTTGTTGTTTCTTTTTGTTTGTTTCCTAAATCCTTCCCTATCATTCAAGGAAATGAATGCTTTTGGACTAAGAAAAATTACAAAGAAAATTTGCAGTCAAATGAAACAGCAGGAAGAGGGAATCTATCACCTTCTGCGGAAAACTGGAGAAATCACTTTCCTTTGACACTCAAAGACAACTAATCAGTAGCATCAGAAATAAAGCCATTATTTGATTTTTCCCTAATAAAATATGCACCTTTTAAAAGCTGTTTTTGTTAAAATAAAAATGCTGTTAAAAGCATTAGAAAATACAGACTTGTGACAAAACCAGACAGTCTATTTCATCACAGATGTGGCACAGATTGGTGATTTATTAGGCTGACTTCTTAGCATTATCATTATTACTCTCTAGTGAGCTTCTTCCGCTCTTAAAATTCTTGGTTAGATGTTGAACACCTAATTCCATGCTCTTTTCCTCAAGCCTCATACAAGAGAGCCCTATTTCAGAGACCTTCATGCACTTTATTCTGTTACCTCTGAATAAATCCTTCCTCTTTTATATATATCAGGAGGCAGATAATTGTTTGACACTGTATTCTGTCATGTTTGTTGTGGGCAGTCAGACCCCAAGGAAGATGGAATTGCTTGCCATTGTTATTCAACATGTTAGCTGCAAAGGCTAGGTCCGTCATGTGCTTTGACTCTAAAACTAAACTGAAATACAAAACCCTGAAGGCTACCCTTATACATCACAACAAAACAAAAACAGCATTTCAAGCTATTTGGAAGCATGCAAATGAAAAATGAGAGTAGGGCATATGTATGTCAACAGCATTGTCAAAACCTCCAGGTAACACATCTTACCGATGGAATGTGACAAATACGTAAATTAAAGAATTTTTCCCTTTGAAATCATGAAGTCTGAAATGCAACTGCCACAATTTTCTTATCTCATGACTTCAGTAAGAGTAATTTGGACTGGAAACAATCAGAGAAGATGCTCAGCATCTGTTCCTGTGCAGGCAGTACCAAGTGGATTTATCTGCTTCCTTTGAATACAAAAACAGTCTTTCAAGGATATTTCTAATAAGAGTTCAGTAACCTTATTTCAGTCTTAAGTTCTCTATAGAGTTACATTCTATCAAAAACCTCGTTGTATAAAAATACTGTGATCATCTTCCTAAAAAAATATTCTGAAGTTTTTATTAAACAAACAAGCAAACAAAAGCCAATTAGTCACTGTCAGGCATCAGTTCTATGAAATGAGTACAAATTCAGATTAATACCTAGTATAATAATATTTGTCCTTGACTTCCATATTACATGTTTATTATCACCAAGACATTGAGTTCTACTGAAAGAGACTGAAGTTACAATTTCCTAAACTGTTCCTTCCTTTGACATACTGAGCAGACATCCACCATATGTACATCATACCATTCTTCCTTAGATTGTCACTGCTAAAAATCAAAGGTCTGTCACTCTTAATTTTAACACCACATTTGCCATAACCATGACAACTTAAACTCCTTTACCATTTTTCTCTTACATAAAAAATTCTAAAATTAAAGACTCTAAAGTGAGGCATACCCAAATTACATTTTATTTCACCTTTAAAAGCAGAAAGCACTACTTGATGGCTGAAAGCATTTTAACAAATGAGTAAGTATTCCCTTGAATTCTTTATTTTCCTGTAGCATCTACAGATCATAGCTAAAATAAGACTCTCACTGTTGAAGTATAAATACTAAAACCCAATAAACCAGTAGAAAATTCCACATGGGTGGAAGAAATTAAAAACTGTCCTAGATGGCTTTTGACAAGTGGGAAATTGAGGCACAGTGAGAGTTTTCTAAGGCACAATTTGGTAGTAATTTCCACAGGTCAAACTGAAAAGTGCAAAAGATAAATAATTTCATATGTATCATACCTTGATCCAGAATTTTAAGGATATAGTAACAATTTTCTGAAAACATTATCTCTGAAACATTAATTTTTAAATTACTGCTTGATAGCTTACTTGTTAATCCAATAATAAAAGTTTGATTCCCTTAGCACGATTTTATTCACGAGTATTATCAAGCACCATGAAAATTGTAGCTGTGATGTTTTCCCATTTTTAATAGTTTACTCCTACTGAGAACTCACTCTGGATGAAGGTCCAATTTTTTTTTTTTTACCTACTTCCATACTACTGGAATTACCTGGTAGAAGGTCCTTTATGGGATTTTTATTTTGACTTTTTTTAATGTTATTTGTAAAAATGCAATTGTGGATATTTTGCAAAAACTCCTGCAACGGAACAGTTGTTTTTAGAATAAGTTTATCCAGCAATTATTCCGTTATACAAAGTAAATAGCCTGTTTGTTAAAAAGTGTAAGTAATCTGCCCTACAAGCTCACTTTCATCCATTTTAATGCCTTTGCAGGAAATTCATAACCAATTTCACAAACTGGAAACTGTCATCTCAGTACTGTTTTGGCTGCACATTCTATCTCTGAACTACAAAAAAGTTAGGTCTCTAAGAATCCAACAGATATTGAAAATAACAAATCCAACTTCTTTCATTGCACGCTATAATTACAATCACACACATTCTGCTATACCTACCCACCTTACTACCTTATGTACAGCAAGTTCAACAACATTCTCTCACTCAGCTATGAGGCATACAAGCTAAATGACCTGTGATTTATTTGGCTGTATCCTTTTGAAAAGTCTTGAAAACCTTTAGAATTGTGTGATTTCTTTTGGAAGTTAGTTTTTCCCTCAAATCCCATTAAGAGAACTCTAAAGTAAGTAACAATTCTGTGCTATTTAACACCAACCTCAGTTCCAATTCAAGATGAAAGATAGCAATTGGGAAATTCTTCCAGAGGTTAGTTGCATTAATAGTAAGAAAGATTGTATATTTAAAGCAAAAATCATTAATATACGCATCTGCATACTGTCTTGATAACAGATTTTTTTGAGCTGAACAAAGTTAGACACTTTCATAGCAACAAATCATTTAAATAAAGCACATCAGCTGCAGTCCTCAGTGCAACTAACTATGCCAAGAAGGTTGCCACAATTCAGAAGATGGTCTTATTATAAATTAAAAAAAAAAAAAAAAAAGGAAAACATAACAATTAAGGAGCCAGAATGATGCTGTAAGGGTAAAGAAACTTAGCTGCCAAACCTTGAAACAACGCTGGAAACACAGAGCCTAAAAGATGTCATTGGCATTCTAGGCCCACGCAACAAGGAACTTCTTAACGAGGAAGTGGGGTCAGTTTCAATCATTTCTAAGCTGGGCAGTTCACTTGCACAAAAACATAAGAATAGCACAGAGGTAAGCCAAAAGAGCATGCTTTACTAGCAAATAGATCATAAAAAATGAAAGTATAGATGATGGAAACAAAATAAACAAAGCCCGTATTTCTGCTCTATTCCAATACTGAGGGCTCTGTGAAATACCAGGTTATTTTTCCCCTGTATTTGTCCTTCAAAAAGGATATATCAGAAAGCATTAAACAAACTGTCCTCATTTATTATATATTCCAGTATGAAAAGTAACTCCAGAACTGCAATCTTTTAAGAATTTTAATTTAGCAATATGGTTATCAATACTTGGAATATTCATACTTTCTTTTTTTTAATTTCCCTGCACTGTTAAATAAGCAAGATTTGTTTATTGTATCTGCAAGCTAGGTAACTTAGACGTGCACATTTTATTATACCACTGCCATTGTAAAGTTAAGAAGGCCCAGCTCTAAACACATACTACACAACCCCCTCTACATACATATAAAAAGCCCAGTTCTGTCTTTTTTGAATACCTTGGATTTACAGTGGCTTTGTTGGAATGGGCAAGGATTACAGGGACTAACGATCAGCATAAACATTTTATTAATTCTAAATATAGGCATTTATTAACCATAATTCTAGAACCATACATTGATAAGAGTATTTGTCAAGCATTATATCAAAAATCTAGTTTCAAAAAATCACAGATTGTGGAATGAGAGCACCCTGAATTAGTCATCTTCATTAAAACTATGAAGTAGAATTGCCTAGCAACCAAGAAAATTAATTCAGAAACTAAAATAAACACTGACACTGACAGAGCAACTGCTGCTCTATCCATAAAAGCACTCAAAATAGTGTTTCTTTATTTTTTGTTAAGAAAGGCAAAATAATTTCAGAAAACTAGTCATAATGGACAAAGACTAAAAAAGTAAAGTAATTGAGTAAAGCTAACAAAAATAATTTACCTCTTTTTACATGTCATTAAAATGAAAAAGATAGGATTTTTTTTTTTAATATTCTGACAGTAATGAACAATTTCACACGAAGGTTTCTAACATACTTTCCCACTTGAAAAGAGTAAGTTTCTTTATATTCATCCCATGCAGGTATTTTTTTATTTTTCTTTATACTACCTGAATTTACTACAGAATTCGTGACCATGCCTACCTGAAAAAGATCTGCAGAATGATTATCCACTAATAGCTCTAACCAAATTACTACTCACCACATTTCTGAAGGACAGAGTTTGAGTTACACAGTTTATCACACTGAGTTTGCTATGGGGAAAAAAAGCAGATTATGGACAATAAAGATGACTAAATTTTAGTTTAGTGACCTACTTTTATGATGTTTGTTAACATCTGGGACCTGTGTAATTCACTGTCCTGGTACAACTACAAAATCCTAGTAAAATTATCTCTTTAGAAGTAAAACAATGGTATTCTGTAGCAACACTGAATTATTACAGGAATTATTACCAATCAGCCATTCCTGAGTAGCAGTACTTTCAAAGCTCTCATAGCAGAAGGTCTGTCTTGTCAGCTTGAACTACCAAGTTTGTAGGCACTCCAAAAAGACCAGGAATTATGAGGGCAAGAACAATCAAAAGAGAAAACTGAGATGCCAGAGAACACCACAAGATTTAGCAACTGCAGCATCTACATTAAATCTAATTGAGTCTATGTTAAAAGGTTATAAAAACCTATGTAAGAAATGAATCAAGGAAGACAAATAGGAGTAACTATGGATTAGAAGGTAACTCCACAAATACAGACGTAACCACAGTTTCTAACAGGAAAGAATGTGATATTTCACTACTCTGTATGCGCATAAAACTCACAAAATATGTGAAGAGATAGCTGCAGGTACTTTAAAGTCTTCAAATCTCCATATTCCAGTAGCATTCAGGAAACATAGAAGTGCTTGAGATGGATTCTACAAGTAGTACGGTTGCCAATACATACATTAAAAAAAATATATGTTTTCATCTCACATGGGATGTGATGCATAACAATGGAAAGATATTTGCTGCAAGCAGAGGCATTGCAGAAAGTATGGGTCATATATAACAGACCAGAACAATGAAAAAAACTAACAGCAGAAGTCTCCCATGTGCAAAAACACATCCTCAAAGCTGAGAAAGGACCCCAAATGTACATAATAGGTTCCCCCATGTCTTAAATATTTAATGACTGTGGCAGATGGGTTGGGCAAAACACATATATTGTCTGAACCAATAGCATAAACACAGCTGACCTGAAAGGCTTAATCACCAGTAGGTTATAATTACTCCAGTGTTTTCATAAGTGAACACTGTTCATAAAACTAGAATAATTTTGAAAGATTGCATCTTTGACAAATCATAGCGTCCATATGCTGTTGAACAATTTGCTTTTATTTTCTGGCCTTTGCACCATATGCTATGGATGTGATTACAGCATACACGTTTTAGTAAATTCATATTTTAGCCACAGTCAGAAACATTTTCTGATTAATTTTCTGTGTAACTGAACAGTGTTATAAAACTGGAAGTTATTCCTGCTAACTCTAAAAATGGCTGAATATTGTATCCTTTATTAATAGTACAGCTTAGTATGGCAAGAAAAAAACTCTAAAACAAGCATCCATTTTCTGCGTTCACATCAGACACTATCAAAGTCCAGTAATCATAGACAACCACGTAATAGACACTCCACTCAGAAGGCATTACTCTTTGCAACAAAACACAGGTAACTAACTAGCACTCTCCATCAGATCTGCAATAAAAAACTAAAATTTCAACTATAATTCATTATAGGATGATAACAAGTAGGATAATATCAATATGTCCTTGCACTAGCAGCAGGACTTAGGAAATTAAACTCCCAGATAATCTTAGAAAGCATACCATAGTCATGTTATGGGAGAAAGGTAAAAAGAAGGTCACTCACAGTCCGCCCTGGGGAAAAATTCCTTCTGCATGGTAAATTTGACGATCAGCATGGCTTAAGCATGTGAACAAAACACACCAGCAATATATTTCAGTACTGCTAATACAAGGTCCAGTTTACCCCACCAAAACTCAAAAAAAAAAATCAAACCAGCCAAGAAAAAAAAAAAGCAATATTTCTTGAAAACAGACCCTCCTGTAGACAGACAGGAACATATTAATTTGCTGTGATATTATGCAAACAAAAAAATCTGAGACTCCATTCAACCTTCCTTCCAGTCTCCACTCAGATCCCATTTAATTGCATCATCATGTCCTCTCACAGATTCCCAGCCCAAAACCTGACAGTAAATTACTCCATTGCAATGCTAGGTTCTAAGACTGCGCAAATGCTTCATTTTTGCATAAACTAATAATCTGAATAAAACCTATAGGATTACTGACAGTGCATGACAGCAAAAGCACGCATGCAAGTCTTCTAAGGATCAGAGCCCTGGTTACTGATTTTCAAAACATCAAAGTTACACAGGTCTAGTATGTCAGTTGCATTATGTTACACTAACATCAATGGCAATGTATGAATTTACAAGCAAATGCTACTCATTTTTACAAGTGGTAGCTAGTGTAAATGAAAGTGATCCTTAATACTTACTTGGACAATTGATCTTCCAGCAAAGGGGAAGTTTGATTGCTGCAGAAAACTAAATTGAATGAATATCATATGGCTCAAAGAGAAGCAGATCTCAAACTAGTTCTGTAGGAACACATTGAAAACAACAGATTGTTCCCTGTTCCAGTCTAGTACAGCAATCTACTGAGGCTACATGGTAATAAGATGCTTTTGAAAATCATAAGAACCAAAAAGATAATCTACAGGTTTGTTTTGTTTTTTTTTTAAATAAAGAATTACAACCTACTAAGAGAAAACCAAGACGGGAGAGCAGCATGGATATGCTTGTTTATAGTCTACCAAGAATATGAGTAAGATCAGATTAACTATTTGATTTCAGGTAGCTATCAGTTTCTCAATGAGAAAATTAGAAGGCTGAGAAAATACCTAAAGACATATATTGAAGCATCACAACAAATAGGAAAAAGTATTAACATACTTAGTTTCTTGGAAAAGTAAGTCACTATTTATGTCACTGAGCTAGAAATGTAGGATTCCCTTTCTATATACTTGTGTTTTTTATCAAGGCATAGACAAAAGCAAACCACATTAAGAGGGAAGCATTGTGCTAAAACTACTCTGTTTAAAGAAATAAGAGCATTCAATAAAATGATTGAATATATCTTTATGAGCAACACAGTGGCCAGCCATCTCAAGGAAATTTCAAACATTTGCTTTCACCATCAACAATGCATATCAAGTTGCTATTTATTATTTTATCCTCATAAAGTACATGCTTGTTGTTGGTATAGTCTTTATTTTAAATGCTACTACATTAAAGTTTTCAGTTCTTCTGTGCCACACACAGGATTCAAAAAGGTACTTATTTACTATTACCATTATCAGTAAAAATAAAAGTCTGCTCAGTTAAGATTATTCCACAATTGACCAATTCAACAACCAGAGAGGCTGAATTGGTTTCACAATGCATGGGAACAGCTACAGCAACCCATTTTCTTTTACAGCAGCTATCTGCCCTGACACTGCACACAGGTAAGGCTCAGATGCATTTGTCTGCTCAGAATGTCAGCAGCACCTTCTGATCTGTTGGTCTGTCTCCCCATAAAAAGGGAGCATGTTAGATATAAGCATCCCAGAGACCAAGCTCAACCTTCAGGCTGCCCTATGAGCCATGGTAAAACAGAGTTGTAAATGTAATTTTGACTATGGACAAAGAACAAGCAGGTCAGTACCAAGAAAGAAGTTGCTCAATATTAATCACGTCATATATATGATTCAAGGATGCAATTATACATTTAACAGGCAAAATCAAAAGATTAATTTACCAGGACGGTTAATGTTCATTGCCACTCACCAACAGGCAATGCAATACTTCAGTGAACAACTTAACAGCTAGTTATGCGACAGATAAACAATCTCTCAAATAAGATCATGAGTATTGCCTGCTGCTGGAGCAAATGTTCTTCTGCATCTCTAATAAATGTCTCTCATATTTATAATGAAGGGTAGGTACTAAGTTTGATATCACTGGAACTGTGTATTTAATTCCCCTTATCTGACAGGAATGTCTCATGCAAAGTCTACAGTTCCAGTTAGCATAACCAAAACATTATCAGAACCACAACAGCATGTAAAAAAACATTTAGGGAGGGCTCTGTCAATAGACTATGTAGATGTCTTTGGCAGCACACCTACTATGCCATAAAATTCAAGGTATTCCTTACATTTGGAGTATGTACGTGGAGTCACCGACCCTGGAGGTGTTCAAGGAACATTTGGACATAGTGTTGAGGGATATGGTTTAGTGAGAACTATTGGTGATAGGTGGATGGTTGGACTGGATGATCTTGTAGATCTTTTCCAACCTTGGTGATTCTGTGATTTTTGCATCATATTCTCAGGGAATAATAAGTTAAAAACTTGTGACCTAATTTTTGCTAAAAGACAAAAATTACAACCAGGTAAAATCTGAAACATCAGATTTTACAACATATCAGCCTCTGTGGCATTCTTCTACAAGCTAACAAAGATGCAAGTTCCTTTGGTGCTTCATACACCATCATATCTAGAGCCTGGACTTTGTTTTTTATAAGAAATTAAAACATCTAAGACCCTAGATACTTACTAGCGTGAATTAAATGTTAAAGAATAGCCTTAAAGAGTTAGGGCTTATTTACTGACAGAACAGGAACAGTATAACAATTACAAACAACTATCAACTTCAGCATGCAGATACTAGCTTTTAATTACTAAGGCAAACCAAAGCATCCAAGGTATTGTTGGTAACCTGCACTTCATAAAAGAGTTTTGAAGGTGAAGAGCTGTTTGAGATAAGATTTGCAGAAGGGTAGAGGAGATGGGAAGCAAGTCATTTTTCTTTCCTGTATGAAAAACTGCAAGCCCAAATTCTTAGCTATTACCAAACCACATTTCAGATAGCTCACTTGAAAGCTATAGAAAGATACCACAAGCTCTTCCCATGGTAGATTTCCAAAAGGCTTTTAAACTGATCCAAAATTATGCTAGCTGCTTAGTATTGCATATAGCATAACAATAAGAAGATTTGGTGGAAATACAGGGTGTGACAAATTTTAATGAATTCACACATACACACAAAAAACAAAGCTAAGCTGATTCACTAGTAGAAGATGGTGTCACTAGGCTAGAGGAGTTTCCCAGACTGGCTACATCACCTTGCTAAGCAGCATACACAGTTTCCCTCACCATTAAAACTAGGCCAATAGGTCTATTGGGAGAACTTTCCAGTGAAAGGAGAATGTATACTCGACTTTTTGGAGCATGAAAACTTTCCTATCACTCATTGCTTTCATTAAGGTGAAACCAAACTTGCTCTCCCTCTTTCAATTACCAAAGCGTAGCTTTGAAATGCTTAGATACTGCTCATAATTGCAATACTACCATAGATGTAGGTGCCATGAATGTAGCCTGTTGAATGTTTCCTCAGGGGAAAAAAAGTTACTGGTGCATTGTTTTGAAAAAGGAATCTGGACTTACTCTTTTGTGTGTAACATTTTTCAAGTATTGTACTTCACATAGTATAGAACATAGCACAAATGTAGAAACACCAAGATAGGAAAAGACATCTAAGATCATCTAGTTCAACCATCCATTTACCACCAATATTCTCCCACTAAACCATGTCCCTCAGCACAAAATCTAAATGTTTCCTAAACACTCCAGGGATGGTGACTCCACCACTGTGGGCAGCCTGTACCAGCACCTGACCACTCAATATCAATCTAGTATTATTCTTCTCAAAGCACCCCTGTGTGTTGTTTTGTTTTCAAATTTAAGATTATTGAACCTGTAATCATTATATTAACACCTAAACAGATTTTTTCCTTGAAAGGCAGAAGACAAAGATTTGGAAGCCATTTGAAAAACACCCTACTTCAAAACATAGATTTTGTGCATAAAGAAAATGCCAACACTTCCATTAAAATTTTCACTCTGAAAGAGTGGCTAGGCACTGGAACAGGTTGCCCAGTGAGGTGGTTGGCCCTCTGTAGGTCTTACATGAAAGGTCAACTGTATATTTCATTATTTTAAATCAAATATTTTTCTCTCTTTCCATAGCAGTTTTAAAATTCTGAATCCCTCTGGAAAATGTTTCATGCCATACTTTTTTGTTCTGATACTTATTCTGATCACTCCACAAAAGAAAATGGCAAGAATTCTTACATTCCTTACACAATGAAATTTAAGTCCCTATACCTTTTTTCTTTTTCCCCTGTGAGGAAAGGACTCCCCACATATTAACGTGGAGCTTGCTGGCACATCTCAGAAATCAGTCACCTGATGATCAATTAGCAGGAATTATGCATCACAGTGGTCTGGACTGAAGATTTTGTAACATAGAATTGTCAGACCAAAAATTAACTGGCAAAATATTTGATATAGGATCATATTCACCATTGATTTTTTTCTGTTTGGATTCAGATGCATTTGTATAATTGTACCCAGTGTCCACAACTTGTGGCAGAACAACCAGAAGAACTATTTTTCCTTTTTTTTTTTTTTTTGATATTTCGTACTGCATACGAAATATTAACAGGAAGGAACACATTCTCTAACCCATTGCAGATCAAACAGGTTAAAAAGTACATTGACAAAATTGTGTAAGGTACTTAGAAAAAATGCATGGTTATACTTAAGAATAAATTTTCAGATGTCTAAGTCCCTCTTAGAGCCTAACCACTAAATTGAATGTAAATTATTTTCACCATATCTGCAGATTTTTGTCCTAACTGTTGATTTTTTCAGAGTAATCAGAAAAATAGTAGTTTTCCCTACCAAATGAACTTATACTTTCACAAATCATACAAAAATCTTGGTACAAATTTATAGCACTATTTTGATAATGTATTTTTAAATAACTGATATAAACATTCGTAATATATTCAATGTTTTTCCCTAAATATTTACATAGCTTATTTATGAAATCTTTTTACAAAAATAGTTTATAAAGTTGACACAGGTGTTGAAATTACCATACAGACTTCAATTCTCACACATTTAACTGAGAATCCTGCCCTAGGGCAGCTAGAATAGTTTTTGTCCTGTAAGAATTTATATTGGTCATACTGAAGCTGGTTTTTCATGCCTATAACTAGTATGACATTAAGCCTGCAATAGTAGAAAACAGTGTTTCTTAAGACAGACTTTTCAATGTTAAAGATTAAATAAACAAGAAAGATGAAATTTGCATCTTTGTCTGAATAAGAGCATAATATATTGAATAATAACAGATGTTCAAATTACAGATCCTAATGTAAGAATTTTAAGTAATTTAGTCTGTTGTTACTACATAAATATGAATAATATACAGTGTTAGAACAATTAATTTCAAATTGAATGATGTTATGGGATTTTTCTTTGATAAACGTATTGATTAACAAAGAAGTATTAAGCAGGCAATAGAGTGAGAGACTTTGCCAGATACTAAAATTTACTTCCATACTTAACACTGATTAAGAAAGAAAAATTACTCTGCTAGTAGTTCTCCAATTTTCAAGTAAGATTTTACATTGACCTCTGTACATCAGGCTTTAAGAAGAAAGCTTTGAAAAATACGGATTCAGAATGAAGAATATCAGCTGGCAAAACTCCACTACTTACTAATTATAAAGCTAAATTTAAAGGTCCCAAATTGCTCAGAAAACTGATTATAATTCAGGGGTCCTAGAGGGCTGAAGTGCTAACAATTCAAGAATCCAGTTAAAGATACAAACACAGCTCACACTTATTATTTGTATTTTAAGTAAAGGAAATAAATTTACAAATAGTGTCACCAAGAAAATCAAAGTGCAAAAGTGTACGATTTGCTCCTTTTTATTTCAATAAATTTCCTAACAAGATTTAGAAACAATTGTTCTCTTTTAGTGGTAAAGAAAAAGATTTAGAAGAATGCAAAAAGTGCCAGCAATGTTTGCAATATTCTAGCTGTTATTTCATTTCTGAATACGAAATCAAGATCAGTTTTATCTACTCCATATTAGACTATTATCTACTTCCAGAGTAAAAGGAAGCAATTCAATCTCTCACATCTGAAGAAGCAGAGTCTGAGCAGAGTCTGTGTGCACACTGCTGATAGCATCCTAGGCAGCATAAATCTTCCTTTTTATACTTTGGTAAATAGACTAGACCCATCAAGATCACTAATGCAAACCAAGTGCTAACTCATTAACTCTAGTATTCAACCACTACCTGTCACAAAATAGATATATTTTGCTACCACTGGAACCTTGCCTATATTTGTCAGGCATACTACAGCCAAGAGAGCTAAAAGATAATCAGTTATTCACAGCACTTTCTGTTGCACAAACAATTGCTCTATCCATTCACAATAGCTTATTTTAGAAAGGAATTCAAACCAGTACACCATGAAAAAAATATTTTCAAATGGTGTAAATTTGTCTTGCTGTGGTACAGAATTGTTTGTTTGTTTTAAATGGGTACATTGTATGAGTATTCGAAACTCCACTCTGCTATGTCTCACACAATACAAAATTTACAGTGCCTGCCCTCTAGAAAGTTTTTTTTTTAATGAGGGTGAATAACTGGGAGTTATCATTGCAATCTCAGTGCTTTCATGGAGAGAGGACCTGTGCTGCAGGAGCTGTAACTTTTGACGTCACCGTCTTTCAAATACTGGCAGTTGAGACCTACCACTAACACACATGCTAATTTATGCATAAGGATTTCACAATTAGCATGCATCCCTACGGACATCAAGAAAACTTACACTTCTAAGTGCAGCTGATCATTTTAAAGTTTATCAATCTCTTAAATCACAGGCTTTAGTTATCCTGGCTTTTCCAGACTGCAAATTTACAATCGAAGGTATAGAAAGTTATAGTTTCCAGGCATATAGTACAATGCCATTGTTATAGAAATTGTTAGCAAGCTGATATTTCTTAGAATGTATTTTAGGCATTCAGTTGTAGATACTCCAGCCAGGTTTTCTGCACAGCTTCAGTTCTTGGTCAGCTACAAACAATTGTATAGCAAATGTGATTGAAGCATACAGCCTAGCCTGCACTGGCTTAAAAGCTTAAGTAACAGAGTGTGAACAAAGACAACTGCACAATAAAAATAGAAAAAAATTATTCCAGTAGTTTAAAACAGAAAGAGTAAACAAATTATTCTTGGTTTAGATTTTTACAAATGAAATCCACTGGGCAATAGCAGTAGCTCCATTTATTAAAAAAGGATAATTACATCAAATAGAAACCATTCAGTAAGAAAATATTGATTTATTAAGTTTCTAATCTCCAATCATTAATTCGAGCTATATAGTTTTAATAATGCATTAATTTCAGAAACCAGATGTGATATGCTCTGACAATATTCCAAGTTAAAGCCATAAACAAACCTTGTTAAACATTAGAATGTGTGGATTAGAGACTGAGTCTTACACAATCTTAATAGAATCTCTACGGTAAGAATTCCATTTGCACTTCTCAGTAACTTATTGCATAACAGTCTCTAAAATAAGA
Source organism: Meleagris gallopavo (assembly GCF_905368555.1). Taxonomy (NCBI): domain Eukaryota; kingdom Metazoa; phylum Chordata; class Aves; order Galliformes; family Phasianidae; genus Meleagris; species Meleagris gallopavo. Next base: position 24,181,313 of record NC_139407.1, read on the forward strand.
GGCTTGCAGTTTTGGTATTCTTGTTATTAGAGATATCATTATCATATTTATGAAATGCATCACTATGAAACTATCCAATTCCATCATGGCTGCTAGCAAGACGTAATGCTGTTCAGTGGGAGGTTCAAAGCTGCTGTAAAGAGCACTGGAGTTGGTAAGCAGTGAGAATTTACACTCCCATTGATTTTGTAAGAAATGGGAGAAAAATATGAAAATCAGAGCATAGATATTACAAATGAAGTTGCTGGGGCACTATAGTTAGAAAAATTAGTCCAGATTAACTGGAACTATATTGTCGATATCAGTAAAACATTCAATAGAGCAAAAAACAGGCATTATAAAAGAGGAATATCCAGTCAGACTGATAATAGCCAACACTTTTCAAATGCAGAAGTGCAAACCTTAAACAGATCCATCATTTCATTATCTTCCCTACTTCCAAAGCATTTTGCTAAAATTCCTAGATCTGCATTCAAGAACTCACAAAAAAATAAAGATTTTTTTTCATTTTGCTCCTAAAGTAGATGCTTTCTTCAAACTCCAAATACATTTTTCAAGTCATCAGAATCCAAAGTAGGAACACAACAAGTTGAGATAACAGTTTAACAAACATGGTGACAGCATCTAAGCAGCTCCCCCCCTTCCACACCAATCAGGAAAAAATAAATATAATTTGTCAGCTTTTAATATTCTCTTGTCACTGCCCACAAGGACAGCTGGGTACCACTAAAGGAAAAAAAGGCCAAAAATATTGCATTGTAAACGGGAAGAGGGTGAGGGGAATAAGTAGTGTTAGCTGCTGTAATCAGACTATTAATCACACCATTTTGAGTGGCTGTTGGTCATTCAGCTGCTTACCATATGAACAATGAGAACACAGCTCATCAATAACAATGTGTGCTTTTAAAATAGAAACAGATTCACCTTTCCCTGTTTGTTTTTTTTTTGTTTTGTTTTTTTTTTGGGTTTCTTTGTGTTTTTTTTTTCTTCTCTAGTAAGCATTTGGGGATTTTGAATTTCATAGTTTTTTAGGCAATAACAATGAAGCATTTTGATTCAGGGACCAAACAGTTCAATTTACTCTAGCTCTAAGAGAAAGGATGTCTTTAATTTCTAAATGTAAGTAACACACAGATCAGGCAATGAAAATATTGATTTTACATTCAGAAAAAACTCTTGTACTTTCCCATTATTTCTGCCCTCTGCAAATAATAAAATTTATTTCAAGAAACTGCTAAATCACCAACAAATTATAATCTTTTTATATATGATAATACATATGCACACAGAAGGTGGTCATATATCTTCCTTTAGTCTTCTCATGATTATATACTATGTTTCTAGACAAAATGAGGACCATAAACAATCCTAAGCTGTATTCAGTCTAAATGGGTCACTTACAATGAGCAAGCATGACATTTACATGTAGCAAGCAGATTGATCAGGGAGCAGAAAACAGAATATGGCATCAACTCAGAAAAATATGCCATTGCAGGCAATTTACATTAACAAACTTGGTGAGTTTCTCATTCCTTCTCAAAAAATGGCAATAAATACAGAATTAAGAGTATACATTATTTAACATGGCTAATATTCCCCAGGATTATTCTTTGTGCTTGCAGTAAAATGAAAAAATCCTTGATTCCTCTCACTGCTGTAATGTCACTTATACAGAATAGCATGAGTGCGAGGACTTTATAAACACTGCATTTTTCAGAGATTCAGAAATCAACAAACAGTCAGCAATCATCTTGTGTTGCATCTTTAAGTGCTAGCACACTTACGTTTTCAACTTATCCAGAAACCTTAGATGTTCAGAACATACTGTGTACATCTTGCTAAAGCAATTTCAGCTGCTACATGCAGAACAAAATTCAACAAGATCCAAATCTGAACAGTGTAAATAGTAAGATTACTTCAACATAAAGCACAGGAAAAAAGGAAAACACCAAAAGATACCAGTGCTTCCTGAATATATACAAAATATATCCCCATGTCTTTGTTCAGTCTCATTCAAGGTGTAAATACTGGCTACATTGTTAAATGTCCAACAGCAACCAGCTTCAAATACTGTGTGAGTAGCTCTCTCATAGTTCACACTCAGCTCCCTTGACCCAGCTAGACAAGCGTGAAAACATGAAATAAATGAAGGCTAACAAAGACTGGTCTGGGAAGCAGCCTGCATTAAATGCTTGCAGTATTCTAAGTATAAACGTAAAATTCACTGTTTAGATCCCTTTAATATTAAGCATCATACAACAATCACTATCTTAATACTAATTGCTGCTGCAGAGAAACAAATGAATGAAAGCAGTACAGAAAGGAAAAAAATCTTTCCCATCTGCCGCATAAGGACATTCACTAACCTTACAGCATGCTGCTAAAGCAAATAAGGAACTGCAAAATCATTATCTCTTTGCAAACAGAAAGCAATTATCACAATACCTTTCTGTGTTTGTCCCTCTTCCATATTCTCTTCCATGGCTACCTTTCTTCACTAGAAACAGCTACAGAGAATTAATCAAAGGTTTCAGTCAGATGTAGGAAAAAGTGTGGATTTTTTTTTCCCTGGGAAGCTCCAACAGCAGAGGCTTAGGCAAGTCCTCAGAGCTTAGCAAGGCTCCCTCACTCTCCTTGTTTGCTTGGAGACAGGCTGTCAAGTGTAATTTCATTCAAATTACTCTTCCGTGAAGATTATCAATTTTTCTTCTCAAAGCTGCCCATTGTGTACCACTGTAAGCAGGTATTCAAATGAACAGCCTGTGAATTTTTGGGGGGAAATTTGGTCTGAGCCCTTATGGCAATGACACCAATTCATAAGCCTTACTTTGCATATAAAATGGAGAGAAAAAATTGAGATTTGTACTGAAATCTGTGTTTTAAATTGGAAACAGGCTGTACTGAAAACAGATGCAGGGGTGTCCTCTTAATGTGCAGCAGACCACCAACCCATAATTCCCCCTATTTGCTACTGAAGTGGGAAAGCCCAGATGCCTGTGGGTTCTTTATGCTGTATTACTTGTCTCTCTCCCTCCCTCGCTCCCTCCCTCTTTCTCTCTCCCTCAGCACATTTAAGAATAATACAAATCTTCATTTCCCTCCTTCTCATGTATCTGTATCGTTTGGAGCTAACAAATACACACACATTTAGATTATACTAGAAAACATTTACAGCAAACATTTATGTATGCACATGCATGTTTATGCATACACAAGTAGAATTTAATACATCATATTAATCACTGCAAATGATACACACCCTATACATTATCTGCTGTCAGTGTCACAATAAACAGGAACTCAGGGGCAGTACAGAGCTTTAAAACAATCATTGTATCTATTCCTTATCTGATTGCTAGTATCCAAATTTATCTCTATGCTTCTATTCCCCATTTTAAAAAGTAGATATCTGAAAACGGTAAAGCAGGACATGCTTGTACTGGCTTCCTCATGTATACACACACACACTAACAGATTTACTCAGGAAAAGCATAGGTTAAATACACTATGAGGGCACACAGTCATTTGGGGAGCTCTGCAGTCTGATTTGGAATGCAAATCAGACGCTGCAGTCTAGCAGTAAATTAGCATTTTGTACCTTAGTCTATGGGTGACGTAGAATCATTTCAAGAGATTCATCATTTCACCAAAACTGCAGTTAGATCATACTTTTTTTTTTTTTTATAATTTTCACTTCTCATTCTCAGAATAATGTGACATACTTGCATACAACTAAAATCTACTATGGCTGAAAATTCTTACTTTACATGTAAATGATAATGTTTATTTTCTTTATACTGTCTAAAAAGAAGGAAACAAGAGATCAATCTATATCACCAAACACAAAGTTTATATATCTTCCATATAAAACTGCTCAAACCAGAATCACACCAGGATAACTACTATGTATGAATTTAAAATTATATATTTTAATAACTGAATGCACATTTAAGAAATCATTTTTCCTCATTTTTATTTACCCTTCTAGGATTCTCTTTTCCAGAAGAACAAAAGAAATGTGACATGCAGTTTTAATTCTCAGATCTGTCTCAAAGACTACCTGTACACATGGAAGTGCTCTGACATCACAGCCTCTCATTGTCATTCACCTTTCTAGGAATTACCTCTTCAGGCAAATAAAATAAATAAAAAAAGAAATAGATCCTTTAATACACAGCCATCTCCTGTGTAAGTCACTTCTGCTGTAGAAGTGACATCTACCTCAATCATTCCAGCCCCACAATCTCTTCTGGAGAAAGGGGGGAAAAAATGGAAAGGGAGGAGACATACATATATGTAAAATGATCTAACAAGATCCTGAGTTTGGAAAAAATGTGAAGGAATTCTGTACAGGAACATAGATGATATCACCAGTGAAAAAAGCCTGGAACACAACCTAGGTCTGTTGTCTTCTCTGCATTGCATCCTTAGCCACTATTAAACATTGTTATTTATACTTTATTCTCAACTTATTTTCTTATATATTCTTCATATTTAACAAAAATCAAACAAAAACACCAAGGTGTTTTTTAGGCTGTCTCTTGCTTCTATAGTTTGTTTCCTCTGGGTAGTATCAAAATTAAAGTAACTGACTGCATTAACAGGGTTGTCTTCAAGACATGAATCTGTAGGCTCCTTATGGCACCAAGTGACCTCATTTCTTAAAACAATCATACAAATATATTATTTTTAAATACAAGTAATACACAAAATAGAAAATAGGCTGGAAATAGATAATTCGAAGAGGTTACAGCTTACATCTAGACAATTGTGTGGTGAATTTTAATCATGAAAGGGTGAATAAATAAAGTTTCTTACCAGTTATTTCAAAGGGAGAGGGCTGTAAAGAAAGGAGGCCTAGAAGATGAAAATGCATAGTAATACAATAAGTAGTTAAGCTGTGAACATTGTTTCAACTGGATCCTGTAAAGGGGAAAAATAAATGAGAAAGAGAATCTGGATCACATGAAAATTCACAGATCTGAAGATGTCCATTTACATCAGGAGACCCCTGAGTAACAAACTATTGAATGGTAAGGAATATTTTGAAGTTTTTTGTTTTTTTAAATCTTGTCCTGCTTCCAGGAACATCTGCTTTGGGACACAAAGAGATAAGATTCTGGGTTCTGTGAATAGTTGATCTCATCCAGGAAGGTCATCTTCATGCCAGGTTCAAACACACTTTGATTTTAATGATGGGATTTTAACTTCCAGAAGATGAATACATTCATATGTCAAAAATTAAGGTGAAATCTCAGGGACCAGTGAAATGAAGTTGAAAACTGCCAAACAATTGCTTAGAGATTTTTTTAGAGATGTGTTTTGTTTTGTTTTTCCTTGTAATGGTCTATTTTTTTCTGTGCAGATATTGCTTTAATGAAGGTATAACAGCTTCACCTGTTAAACAAAAACTACTTAAGTGTTGAAATTTCTTCTTAAGAGAGCTTGGATTAGTTTCAGGTATTATTAATTGGCACCACATGCACACAGATTTTACATCACTTTCCTTCATATTTTGCTGCATTTTATTGACATGCTTACAGTAAAACATATCTGCCTCTCAGTTTATTCTGAAAGCCTTTGCAGATGAAATTACAAGCAGATGTTAATCCTAAATCAATTTACAATTACAAAATTCTGCAAACATTGTAAGTAACAAGAAAAAACAAGAAATGCCATCTTATATTATTTTTCAGGATGCAACTGTTGAGGTTTCCATTCTTTAGTACACTATGAAAAGTATTTGATACCAGTGACATACTGGAAGAGGTTGCCCAAGAGGTTGTGGATGCCCCATCCCTGGAGGCATTCAAGGCCAGGCTGGATGTGGCTCTGGGCAGCGTGGTCTGGTGGTTGGCAACTCTGCACATAGCAGGGGGGTTGAAACTAGATGATCACTGTGGTCCTTCTCAACCCAGGCCAGTCTATTATTCCATGATACAAATCTCCATTAAAGTTATAACCTCCCAAAGCTGCTAAACTCTTGCTGGGCACGTTTCTAACACAGGAATAAGTTGTTTTAGTACAAGCTGCATACGACAGCCTAAAATTCCCTCATAAAACAAGATGAGATTATTGGTGCAAATGATCATTGGATAACAATGCCATTTGTAAGTAGCAAAGCAAGACAGAACATCCAACTGTATAATGAATAAATAAACAGTTAATCAAGAGAATAATTGGAAGCTGATGACATTAACAGATCCCCTGGTATCCATTACGATATTATGAAATGTGGTTGAGCACTTAGGGCTTTAAACAGTATGACAAAACACCTGACTTTTACTCCTTGTTTTATAAGGCCTTCAAGTCAGTTTACCATTCCATCCTTCTATACTACTGTTTTCAATTACATAATAAAAATAATGTTGTGGTGCAATGATGTCTTGATCAGCACAGGAAAACATTACTTAAAAATAGAAAAATAACATTGTGTCTCAACAACTGAAAGGAAAATCAAAGCCAGCCAGAATTACCTGAGCACTTTGCTGCAATGAGTGCATGAACAAGTAGTGAAGCTTAGCTGGGTGGATGTGAAGATGGAAGCAATACTGGTGCTGCTTATTTTAGGGGAACTCATTTCAAGCTAACTCCAGTTTGGTCCCATGGATTCACTGTCCTGTCAGGTGCATTAGGCATGCTCCTAGAAAGTATGTTCTAATTGCTTTATTGGAAGAACAATTTTATGTTCTCAGAGAACATCTCATGATGCAAACCAAAACACAGCAGCTGGGAAAAATTGTGATGTTTTGTACACTCACTCCTGATACAAACCAAAACCAACCTGCCGTAATTTTTTTTATCAAAGTTAAGCAGTAGATTAGGGAAATCTGAGAAAACTTAAATTAGATTATCAAATTTGGTATTTAGAGTGCTCCACAATTAATGTTTATATTTTTACATTCAAAATTTAACTATAAAATACCAGAACAAGAAATCCAAATAGATTTAATTGAAGCACTGAAAATCTGCCTGATTACATGTTCTAGAATGCAAATTCCTTACCTACAGCTTTACATTATGCTTGTCAAATAATAAACAGTCCATCACAGAGTCCATGCCATACATTCATCAAAGTGTCTTGGGGAAAGGAGAAATGCTTAATGACATGACAAATTATCAGAATTAGCAGAGAAATGGTAAATTAGCAGAGAAAGGAAGGAAATGGAAGCTAAAATGTAACTTTGGTTGAGTGTTGTTCATCTTAGTGATGGGATGTGCATAATTCCGTTAATCAAAATAAATTTAAAAATTACTAGATGAATATGTTGTCAGCTCAAGGAACAGAGCAGCAATTTAAATCAAACTATTACCAAAGAAATGGCAGGATGGTCATATAAAGCTATTTCTGAATAGAACTTCGCTTGATTTGTGTCTATTGCTACTTAAAGAAATATTGAGTCTGACTAATATCCATTACTGACTGCCAAACAGAGAGAAACAAGTGACATACAAATGCAGAATGTTATAAATGAGTTTAAAGAGGTTATTACATTCCTATTTTGCTTGAGTTACAACTGACAGTACTACCTTTTTTGTCTTTACATTTTAATTTATTCACATTTACTTTTAAATCTTTCCATAAATTAACAGTTCTAATAAAAAGAAATTTTATTGAAGAGGGAAGCGTGAAGGGAATGCTCTTAAGTCCTACACTAAGAGCTATTACACAACTATCAGGAAAAAACTAACACCTGAGAAATTTTTGTCTGGTTAAAAAACTCTTTACTGAGAAACTTTCCACTACTGTATAAGATATCCAGCCTTACAATAGATAAGAACTTGCTCCTTTCAATACTCAAATACATCTTTTCCACATGCAGTATTAACCAAGAGGAGAATTATAATAAGACTGATTAATAGGACCTTTAATTTAGAATACCACACTTAATAGTCTGGAAGTCTATTATCTGTAACTATTAACAGTATTACCTATCACTTAAAACTCAGTTTTGACTGCATGTTCTATGACAATTATCAGTAAGGATTTGTTTTTGAAATAGGTAAAAATTCCAAAATTAAATAGAGATAACACTGCTAATGTTATCCCCCAAAATTCTTAAGACCTTGACTCACTTTATTACTTCATTAGATAAAAATAAGGAAATTATGCTGTTTTTTAATTGGTCAAGTGTTAAATAAAGCCTTTGGAGCAAGAATAGACACATTACCAAAGGATACTGGCAAAGAAGGTGATGGAGGACAGAACATGTTACAGAATGTTACACAAGAGAATTCAGGGAAACCTCCCACACTTATTGCATTTAAACATAAGGCACAGTAAATTGCTTGGCTAGATTTTCCAACACAGACACTAAATCTGATTCATATGTGAATTGGCATGTAAGCGCTACAATCCAACATCAGCTGGCTGCTGGCATCCCCTTTGAATACTGGAGGTCATCCCATAAGCACAGCATTGCCATCCACCAGGAGAGCGCTTTCCCCCTTACTGGATGGATTGGATATCATAGAATCACACAATGGCTTGTGTTGAAAGAGAGCTTGAAGATCATCTAGGTCCAAATCCCCTGTTGTCAGCAGGGCTGCCAACCATTAGATCAGACTGCTGAGAGCCCCACCTAATCTGACATTGAGCACCTCCAGGGATGGGGCTTCCACAACTTCTCTGGGTAACCTGTTCCAAGTGTCTCACACCCACTGAGTAGACATTGGGAACTAATTACTTAGCCTAAATCTCCCATTTTTTAGTTTAAAGCCATTGTCCCTTGTCCTATCACTGCCTACCTGTGATAAAAAGTCAATCTCGCTCTTGTTTATAAGCTCCCTTCAAGTACTGGAAGAGCACAATGAGGTCTCCCCAGGGTCTTCTCTTCTCCAAACTAAAAATAATAATAATAATAATAATAATAATAATAATAATAATAATAAAAACATCTCCAACAATCTTTCTTCACAGAAGTGCTCCAGCCATCTACAATCATCTTTGCGGCTTTTCTAATGACCTGCTCCAACAGCTTGGAATCTGTCTAGTGCTGAGGCCCCCAGGCATGGACACAGTAATTCAGATGGGGAGATGGGGAGTGGCTTGGCAACATCAGTCAGTTCCTTTAGGACCCTGGGATGCATACCATCTGGCCCACAGATTTGTACGCATTCGTCTCATGAGGCAGTCTTGGACTTGCTCTATCACAGTGCAAGGGATGCACACAAGCTGAGCATCTCAGCTTTCTCAGTGATTGCTGCAACCAGTTCTCCATCTCATTTACCAGGAGTAACTCTCCTTCACCTGTCTCTTCTAAAGAATGTACCTATTGAATCCCTTCTTGCTATTTTTACATCCCTGCCAAGTTCAGTTCTATCTGCACCATCCTCCATCAGGAAGAGAGCCCGCAGATGCAATATCTCTTGCAGCCAAAGCAAGAAGGCCTTGTCAGGTTCTCCTCAATCAGGTAGCCTGATTGGTAGCCACCAGATGTCCTTTATAGGTCTGCTCCTTAATTTTAACCAACAAAGCTCTCTCTCTTGTTACTCTCCCTACCCCTTCTGAAAAGTTAGTACCTCTAAATTAAAGTACTCCAGCTGTTCAATTTATCCCACCATGTTTCTGTGACAGCAACATGTTTCTGTGATACACAAAGAACATTTCACAGGGTAGTATACGCTCCTGTTCTAGCTGACCCTGCTTTTATCAGGGGACTTGATCAGAAAAATCTCTGGAAGTCTTCATCCAACTACATCATACCACGACTGTGTTCTGTGATTTCCTACTGGTGTTACTATTATTGAAATATTCCAAGCAATATGAAAATGCTGCTAAAAAAAGTTAAGATACTTCCAAAAAATAGCCGCACAGTTAAATGAAACATGTTTTCACTTAGGAACCTTAAGATAATTGGTCTAGTAAATTTAACAAAACATGTTAGCAAGCACCTTTTTAATTAAATTATTTACAAGGATATTGACTTAATGGAAACTGTTCATGTTAACCAATATTGCTGGAATTTGGATCTAGACAAATTCATAAAAATATTACATTCAGTTTTGTTTAAAATACCAGAGAAATTTGTCAAGATTAGATCCTGTAGGAAAAAATAAATAAGAAAACCTTATTTTTGTAGTCATTTTAGTTTAATTAGGTCACAGGAATTCTCTCATTGGTTCTCACAATATCTGGGAGTTTGAACTAGATGACCACACTATTCCCTTCTGGCTTTCTAATCATTACATTAATGCTGTAATTATGTTTGCTGAGAGATTCCATATCTTAATGTGCAGAGATTCCTTTTACTTCTGTAATCTATATATAGTCTGCATTGAAATAGCTTTAAAAAAAATGTAGAGGTCTGATGTAAGTAACCACCAACACCTTTGCTTTTTCTTCCCTTCCCACCCTTCTTTTGGAGCAAGTTTCCAATACACTGTGATCCAAGATGTTATTCACCCACATCTAACTGCGCATGCCACTGTTCTACAAGTGGTATCAATCTATTAAATACTTCAAGCATCTCTTCAGCTAGATAAAGTCTCTCTCACATTCAAAGCCTTAGACTTCTGAAAGTACATATTAATGCTTTCAAATGGTTGAATTTGGTCTAACTTGGCTTGATGAAAACTACATTTGTCTCAAATTATGAGACAACTATAAAAAGACAGCTAGGTACAGAAGAACATGCAACACAAACAACATGCAATTAAAGTAGCAAGAATGGATAAGTACAGAAGCAAAGAGCAAGGAAATGAGAAAATGGACAGACAAGAATGGATCTTTTTCAAAACAGTCCTCATATTCAGAAATGTCTGGTAAGTATAAACAAGAGAGAAAGAAAGGTTCGACTCCCCCTTGGGAAACAACATCATCCTATAAGAGATGCCACTTCAGAGGAAAAGAAAACATCACATCTTTCCAGCTGAATACATGCTACTTCATTGTCATTGTAGTTTGGTGTGTATAAGTGCAAACAACAAAAATTAAACCAGCACCAAAACAATTCCCATTTAAATTTTACCTCACAGCTCTTTTAACAAATAAGTTTAAATTATCTTTTCCATTTGAATCTTGTAAGCAGAATGTTTACTTAAGTCTCTCTATTGATTAATATAAATCACTTTGTGATGTGGGGTATATGCTGTAAGCTAATGATTTTTATAACTCCAAATAACTCAAACTTATGACTTGACCTCATGACCTACAAAATTCAAACGATTAATCTACAAAATATTCAAGTACTGAAGTACCTTTCCCTCTGCTTTACACTTCATCTTCTACACTTTCTCTGCTGAAATGATAATACAGAAGGAAAAACAGATTTCTGCACACGTAAAGAGAAACCACAGAACAGCAAACTACTCAGACTACCCGCAGTAGCCAGATCAGTTGAAGTTATCTCTGCCATTTTATAATTTGTAATTTAGGCACTTTATTCACACTTAATTTGGTACAGAAACAGTCCTTATAAACTTTTGTTGTTAAGTATAATAAGGAATTACCAGTGCTTAGCTTTTCACATTCTGGAGTGAAAAGTAACATAAAGTAATATGAGAGCAAAATAAAACTGTCAATGAAACAGCCAAATCCTAAAATAGAAGTCCATAGAAGGGAAACTATTTCACACACAGCTGACACTTATTCTCAACAGAAACTCAGAAGTGAAAAAATACCTGAGAACATTCAGACCTTAAACTGTTGCTTTTTAGAACTGCAAAGACAAAACTATACATTTGAAAATACAGTTTTGAGACTGTGTAATATATAGTTCTGATTTTCTCATGAAAAGCACTCCATGCCTTCTAATTAACCAGATAAAAACACTATTGAAAATTATGCTTTTAAGACCATCCACACACCATGAACTGCTTGGGAGGCACAGGCAAGGTACTAAGATCATATGACTTCAGAGAAGTTTCATGTCAGCTAATGCAGAATTTTTTCTAAATTAAAGCTACAGAAGGAAAAAATACAACCAGAAAAGATATTCTTGCAGTGGAAGTGAACACTTGGTTGCTAACAAGTTGAGATGCCCGACTGTGGACTCTTTACTTGAAGGTCTGTTTAGGAAGCAACTACAGTAGATGCTTTGTGTAGATGCCAGCTACATTTTCTCAAACTGCACTTATTTCATCCAAGTTCTGAAAGGAATACAGAAGAAAAACAGCCCCCAAAAAAGGGGAGACTATCAGTCAAGTGAAAAAAGAAATAAAAGCCTGCTGGGTGGGTCTTCCCACTGGCACAGAAAGCTCAAGACTAACAGAGAATTGAGCAGCTGACAAAAATCATAGATGTTTAACACTTATTCTAATGTCAAGTTCAATTGCCTGTGTTTACTGCTTACAACTGGAGAGATCACAAATCTTTCATAAAATAACACAAGTTGAACTACACTTACAGCAATTCACTAGCAAGCTTTTTACTCCTTAGTATATCTTCTAACAAGCAACGCATCACTCCCTGTGATGGTCTACACATGCAAAATGTAAATCTTAAACAGATATTTTCCTAAAGTAACATTTACATCAAGAGTAAACAACACCTAACTTTCTTAAGCAAGTGATAAGCTTTCACGAGTATGCAATCTGTTTTTTCTTGTTTCTGTCAGAAAAAAAGGTTGCTAGAAATAAAGCTCTCCCACATACCTCTGCATGTTTCATATATGCATGCACATACACATGTATGATATATATAGATATGAAGGTTTTATAATTTTATTTGTATCTATATACACACACAAACCACACAGAATCATAGACATACTCCTATGTAATTCTATTTGCCTGCAAAGTATTCAACAAATGAAAGCTTCCAGCAATATGGATGCCCAGCAACAGACACAAGGCCCATAAATCATGTCCTAGCAGAACACACAATAAGTGTTGTACTGCATCTCTCACCCTAACCCCTTACCACTCATAAGGAAAAAAAAGTTAAAATCATAACTGAAATGGACTGTGCAGCCATAGGCTACAAAAGGGCAGTTTATAAATACCTTCAGGAGCACTGATGTAATGATGCTGGTTCAGCAAACTCACTGGATCCTATAATCCCTTTTTTAATCTGTTATATACTTAGTGCCTTTGAAAGGATCAAAGTAGCATACAATGTCATTATTACACAGCTACACTGTAACAGCACAGGTTGGAGGAAACAAGATAAAGAAAACATTTTCCTTTAAGCAGTACATTTTAGGTGATATTCGATTTAAGATTCCTTTACAAACTCTACTGGTAATTTGCTTAATACAACACGATTAAAAGATCTTCCTAATCTGGAAAATTAAGTCACATAAATGGATTGCAGATTAGTTTTCAGATGACCCTTCCCCCATCCAAAAAAAAAGTGATAAACAAACACACAGCAAATCAAACCACATTTCCTGAACTGCTATCTTTACTGTGAAAAAGAATATTTTAGATACCAGATATCCCTATGCCTCCCCCTTGCATATACTAAACTGTAGTGTTTAAACAAGGCTGGAATTGCAATCTGCAGTGTAGAAATTTAGCCAAATAAAGAATCAAAAATAATTTTTCACAAATTCATGGTAAGTACAATAACTTCATACTTTTTTTTTTATAATTACAAACCTTTAAGTTTTACTGGCCTGTGTCTCAACATATGGTCTAAAGAATAATTTTAAGAAAAAATGGCTGAAAAATTAAAAATATTACGCATCATTACCATGTGACATCTATCCTCCTAGCAGATGAGATTGTTTTTTAAATCAATACTTCAAATGCAGATATAGTAACTCAATTACTCTTTCCTAAATCATGCAATACATTATGAACATGAAGATTCTTGAGTCTTCCTGAATTTCTGTTAACACTGTAGATTCTAGGAGTGCTTATCTACTTCACAAACTCTTTTCTAGTCATTTCCAAACTATCTCATGTACTCACCAGGCAGTACCTAAAAGCAGTAATCTGAGGTGTTCAAGTACAAAATCATCACCTTCACAACCAACTTTGAAGGACAAGTTTAAGGCAACACTAACTTACTAGCACACCTTTTCAAGTTATTACTAGCATGTATTTCCCCACATTTACCTTCCTCCAAGGAATGTGGGAATGGGGATCTACCTCACAGAACTCAGCTGTAGTTGTCATTTTACAACTACTATTATCATATGAAACTTATAAGAGAGGTTAAAATACCATATTAGAGCTAAAGCAACATCCAACAGGAAGACACTATGTAATTTATTTCTGAAGTATGATCCTTTCTCAGAAGTAGCACATATCTCCAGAGTAGAGGCACAAATTATGCTGTCTGAAACATGTTCCCTCTCCTTCTGAATCAGTAGAAAAATATGCACACTTGTTTATTTTTGCAGATCACATACTTGCAGTGAATCATTTTCATATATACACGCAGAAAAAGCTATTATAGCACAAACCATGCAGGAAGATATGAGGAGTTAGTGGTCCAGAGATGTAGTCCCAAATAAGCCTCCCTAGCCAGTGCTCCTATATTAGGCTAAGTATCTGCTGAGTGACCCCCCCCCCTCCATGTCTGTTATGCTTGTTAGCAGGTATTGTGGAGGGTGTACATGTGGTCCTATCTGATGTTCTGGCATATGACCTGTCCTCTGCAGACATTCTACACTCTTCAGATAAAAAATTAGCGGTAGCATTGCCAGGGAAAAAAAAGACCTCAGCTAAGAGAGATGTGGTTTATAGGGAGGAAAAAAGATACAGAACTGTGGCAGGGAAGGTGTGCTGAACCTCTTCACAGATCAGAACTTTGCAGATGCCATGGCCACCTTGAAGAGGACTGTCTGATGCTGACACACCTCATGCCATCTTGGCTCTGAAGGGCCCTGAGGTTAAATCATTACTCTCACTTTCTATTCAGTAAATAGAATTAACTACCTATGTGTTTGAGATATCTTCCTTACTGAGATCCAAGAAGACCCAGCACAAAATAAAAGGCAGAAACAAACTCAAAATGTCTTCATGGACAAAAAAATTTGTAGCAGCAAATATCTTTTCTTAAGTCAACAACAACAATTCACAGAAAGACTGCATTGTTTTCATGACCTTCCTGCATAGCTTAACTCTTCAATTTGCATTTACATGTAAAGGAAAGGACTACTTTTTTTTGTTATTCAGTTTTGTTACTGTTTTTGTTTTTAATTTTATTTTTTTAATTTTTTCATTCTTCCTGTAAACATAACCTCTTTTTTTTTTCCTGACATACTGAGACTACTGCCTCAGTGTGATGAAGTACACTCTTAGTATATTTGTATCTTCCAATATTTGTTTCTTCTTTTCAACATCAAATCCTAAAGCACATAAAAGAGAAATAAAAGAAAGGATAGCTGCTCTTCCATGAAGTACACCACTGCTAGTACAACACCAAACTTATGATGAGAAGACTGAAAAGCAAAGTAGAACAAATAAACCAACTTGAAAAAAAATAAAAGCCTCTTTTCCCATGGCAACGGAAGCACATCATCAAGGGCCAGAACATTTCAAAAGGATTTGTTTTATCAGAGCATACACTGTGTTTTTATTTATTTTTTAAACAGAAAAGTTTCTCCTCTGGAAACTTTCCATAAACAAATTGATAAGGGAACAAGAGAAACGGTTTTTTTGGATACGTAAGTAAGAAAGCCATATTTCACTTAAAGGTAAGAAACAGTTACTGTGAACAACAGTGAACATTTTCTTTGCAGAAGCCCATC
The DNA here is from genome assembly GCF_905368555.1 of Meleagris gallopavo. Lineage (NCBI taxonomy): Eukaryota > Metazoa > Chordata > Aves > Galliformes > Phasianidae > Meleagris > Meleagris gallopavo. The sequence goes on from NC_139407.1 coordinate 24,196,957, forward strand.
AGTTAAAACTGCAACAGAATTCTCATACAGTTCATTTATTTAACAGGTTAGTATAGTGTTGCTACTAAGAAACTATTGTTCATTGTTATCTACAGCTCTGTCAGTTTCCTTTCTCTTCATTCATTATCATGCACAGCCACCATATCATCACAATATGGCCCAACATTTTACTCATTTAGTTAAGTGCAGATGAAAACAAACACAATCAGTCTTCCCTGAATAGGAAAGTATAGCTGCCTTCCTACTACATATTAACTGTACCTATACAGTCACATCATATAGATTCCCATTCTGAACAAAAATGATCTTTTATAATTTACTTAGAAACATATTCCTTTATATTGCTAAAAAAACACCCTTCATCCTAATGTTGTTTCTATCTTGTTATTCTCCCTAACTTCTTCCACATAAAAAAAAAAATCACAAAATTTTACTAGATTCACTAGCTTAACAATTAAAGTTTCCCAATTTTTTCTTCTAGTACCATAATTCAGGACCCAATCCAACTTCACCACTACCAGTGATTTTCATTTTATCAATATCATCCAGAAAAACTTCTCACTCCATAGTTTTTCCACGTTTTCTTCTTTAGATTTCTTACACAAAAACAAGTAATTCTAGAATTTATTTCTCTTTTCCATGTGAACTGACTGCTTCTAATTTTTTCCCTGCCTTTCAGTCTTAATAAAAATAAGAACTTCTACTACTCTAAGATACTGATAAACAATCATAGAATATAGACACTTAAAACATCCTGGGAAAGTACGGTCCTAAACTTATAAAACAGTGTACTGTAGGTTAGAGTTGTTAGCATGCTTTATCAATATATATGATCAATGTTTGATACATGACAACTTTTGGAACCAAATCAGACTGCCACACAACAGTACATTATAAAAGTCCAGAATTCATAAGACATCTGTTAGCACCAGCATTTAGATTACCTAACACTAGTCTGTCACTACTGACACTGCAAGCTTTCTGGGAAATAAGAGTGCCTGTTTTATTCATTCAAATTATATTCCGATGTCAAAGGGAAACGATCTTGATTAAACAAGATAAAAGATATACTATCCACTGTAAAACAGCAGAAGATTTTAACTTTTGAGTGGTATAATACATATGATGATACATATGTATCACTGTGTTAAAAGTAATGATGAATAATAATGACCATCTACTAAAAAGTCTATGTAAGTTTTTCTGGAATACAGTAAAGGCATGAAATAGCTCTTTGAAACAGAGAAACAGGTTCCACACTGAGAAGAAACACTGAGGTCAGAGAAAAAGCAGCAAAACTGAAGAGTTATTCAAGCCTTATTTAAATGAAATAATTACAAGTATGTAATTTCATATGATTAGCAATCATACATTCAGTCCTTTCAGGTGTGGGAGTTTCATCCCTTTGAGGGCATGCACACCCTTCTGTGTTCCTTGCTATCATTTTTTAGTTTATCACATATACGAATAGTACTAAAATACTGAAGACAAATATTTTTTTTGCCTTTTCTTGAAAAAAGAGCATAAAGCACTGAACCAGCAATGGTGGCAGCTAGAGTTGCACACACAAGTAGGTAGGTAGATACAAGTCTTCCAGATCTGTTTAAATGTTTTCATAAACATTGCAAAGTTCTATTTAGACTTAAGTAGCTATTTTACTAATTCTCTCTACACTTCTTTTTTTAAACACATATGCAACCACAAAATTACAAGTCAAGCCTGATAATCTACAAATCTTTATTTTCTCTTATTTAAATGGTTTAAGGTGCAGGAGCTATATGAGTACCTTCAGGGCATTTCTTTGCCACTTCATATTTGTAAGGACAGCCCAATATCATCCTCTCTTTTTTCAAAATATAGTCCCAATTTCCTTGACTGACTAGGACAGTGCCTGCAGCCATCTTTACAGAAGAATTGTCAAAACAAGCTATCATCTGGTTACTCTGGAAAGCTCCTTTCTATAGCAGCGCTCTGTGAAATGCTCACAGCAGCACAGTGTTAGTTGCAAACTTCTTGTTTGACTGTCCAGTCTGGCTTGGCTCTTGAGCATTCTTGTCCAGCAAAGCAGGCTTTTAGCTGTGCACTCAACACCTAGATTTCTGCTGTTTCTGAGCACTTGTTCAGTCCCACTGATGCCCCCCCAACTGTTAAATAACACTGCATTCTTGAGCCTGCTGATGCATTGAAGACACCGCAATATATAGTGTCTGCTTCAGTTATTGGTTCGTCACTCACCAACTATAAGGTCTACTTTATCAGTACAGCTGAGCTGTAGAGAGGAGGTAATCTATTTGCCTTGCGCTTGCTGCTGCTAATGGGGACAAAATGTGCTTTTTGGAGGGCAAAAGATTGCTTCAAAAAGTACTCGTGAACCTTCATTTGGCAAATGTTTACATAGTGCACAATGGGGCAAGCTGTGGCTGTGAAACAAGGCAGGCAGGGAAGCTGCCAGGGTAAGCATCAAGGGAACCTAGAAAAGAGAACAGAGCATACTGCCAGGCCAGCCTTTGAAATTACTGAAAGCTTTGCCCAGGAAACCCAGAAGGGACTGTACTACTTACTGCAACCAAGAATACCCTTGAAAGATGCTGTACTAGCAAAGCAGGATGAAGAAAGGCTCCATCATAGATTTTCACCCCAAACTATAATGCCCAACAGATCTGACTTCCTATTTCATAAATTACAATATTTTAGCTTTTGACAAAAGCTAAATGTCAAATATATCTTTACATTTATAAATGTTTGGTGTATGCACTTTAAGGAAGTGATGTGCTGACAAAGAAAATCAAACATAACTGAAGAAGTGAACAAGTGATCCTCCACATCCAAGTAATTCCTTCATATACACACCTGCCCACTCACAAATAGGCATCAGCTCCTTGATATCCAATGCCTAAACTTATAACCCTCTAAAACAAACCCCTTTTTAACAAATTGCCAGGAGTTATCGTTTCTTCATCTGAGCTCAGAAATGTTTAAAAACTTGTCTGAAGCTTTAATTGATGCCTTTTCATTAACATTTTAATCAATAACAGCATAATGAAATAGAAATTACACTAGTTACATTTGCATGTCACAAACTAGTGCACCAGAAAGGATAGCATAAAGAAAGAGATAGTCATTGTATTAGGGGGTATAAAGAAAATCATCATAGCAAGCAAGAAGTCTTTCTTCTCTGCTTAACATTCCTAAGTTAAATGTATCTGCTTCCTGAAAAAAGGGGTGGCCTAACTGATCTCAGAGTATCTTTCCAGTTCCTCTTTAATAGCAAAAGACCATGTTTCAGAGCAATACACCTAAGTCAAACGACTGGCCTTGGCATGCGTCTATCTTTTAAGTGAAATCTCTGTCATTACTGCTATGATCTGACTCTTCATTTCTCCATTTACAACATCTCCGGGCTCTGGTGAATGAGAGGGAGAAATCTTTAGTTATTTCTTAACATCTTTTCCACCTCATTTCTTATACAAGATATTTTCCACATAAAAATTGAATGGGACTAGAAAAAGGAAAGTAGAAAGGAAATACTGCAGAAAAACATTGAGAAAACACATTTAACTACTAAATAAAAAGCATTTCAATGTTTTATTTCACTTAAATTAAAATCATTTACCATAATAGGGAGCAATTCTACTACTAAAAGCTTAATTCTAGATCTTTTGTTTTCCTGTTACAGAAAAAGCAACAGAAATTCCAATGGTTCTATGAATGGCAACAGGGTCAAAGCCAAGGCATTTGGCCAGCAGGGAAAAGATGCTCATTTGACACCTTTCTGCAACTATTTTTCTGAAATAAGACATTAAAAAGAATAGCATGAATTACATGAAAACCCTCTTCTGATCTGTGAAGGACTGACAGGTACCTCTCACAAAGGGTTGGGTTCCAGCAGTACTTTCTTTCTATACTTGGTCACCTGAAATGACTGCCAGTGTGTACAGCCATCTCGCAGTCCCGTCATTGCCTTGCTTACTGTTAGTGATTTCTTACAGCATGACAGTTACATTTTCTGTTGTACTTCTACTATGAAAGGAAAGAATGTCATTAAATCTAGTATAGTATAGTAGCTTGAAAATACAATCAAGAAGTAACTACTGAAGCTTAGTCAATTATTACTTTGAAAAAGCAGCAAGATCCTGAAGACTTGCATTTGGGAGTATTGCTATAAGAAATGAATAAACATTCTTTCACTCCTTCCCACTGACATCAGGGAGAAGTGATAAAGGGAGGTTGACAGAGGTCACACACTAATGTGAAGAGCTCTGTAGGAACATCTCTAGATTGTAATCCAGACTGACAGCTATCCTATTCTTCACCAGTGTTATGTATAATGCACATACAACTTCTCCTTCAGAGTCAGAATAACCCTCTAACCTTAAAAACACAATTACTAGGCTTCATCTAAACTACTAGTCTTCAGAGCTAAACTACTCATGAATAAACTATTTACTTAGCTATGTGGTAGTCCAAGTAAATATGCTAAAAAATGGCGAAAGTCCTGAATGTACATTGCATACTTACGGAGTTCTAAGAGAACTGGAACATCCATTACAGCTCTATGGTCTGAAGGAAATTATGAGTATTAAGTTCAAAGAATAAATTAAGAGTGCTGAAAGTAATGTATGATCAGGAGTTCTCTGAAATTCCACACAGTGAAAAAGTGCTTGCATTGCATTGACATACATTTAATTTAAGGCTGAGATAATCACTGCATCGTTGATTTACTTTAACAGTATCAATTAGATGTGTGTTCATCCACTCTTAATTTGATCTTTACTTCCTTTTCACATGTATCTGTGAAATCTTACAAGTTCTATTTCACCATACCCAGTCAAAATTCAACATTTACATATACACACAAGGTTAAATCCTCCAATACAAATTTATATATAGATATGTTGTTTTATTAAATCAGGTGTAATTTTCCTGAATTCACTTTTGTAGAAGGGAAGTGCCACTAACAGTAAAACCCAAGCTAATTTACTTGCACACAGTGCTGTAGAGCCCTTCTGATTAATAGAAAAAAAAAATATTGCATTCTCCAATGCCTTAGATTAAGACAAGTCTCAGGACCCTTTTTTACTACAGCAGTGGGAAGTAGTAACAAAAATGGTTCCTCCAGAGGAAGAGGAGAATCATCATTCCAAAAAAAAAAAAAAAATCACTGCTTCTAGGGACTTCCAAACTTGCCTTAGCTAGTATTCTACAGTGATATAATTCTTATGCAATGAAAAGGAGGATAACAGATAGCAGATGAAAATAGGGATAATTCATATTTGAGAAATATACTGAAAAATTTTGAATTCCCAAAGTCTTTTTTTCAGTGGCTACTGAACATTTTCAGAACAGTGAATTGGAAGACAGTCTCCTTGCTAACAATATAGTGCCATTGTAGACAGATCTATTAGAAGACTAAATACAAAGGCTGGGATTGCTCAGGGAGACCATGGTGCTGCAAACACTCCTAGACTGAATAGTTTACACCTTCAAATTCTAGATTTTGCCTCTTGAATTTTCAGATATTCAGTCATATGCAGAGCACTCTTTTACCTTACATAACTCATCTAAATAACACATAGCTTGCATTTCTAGGCTAAATATCTTCCTACCAATAGTAAGATACCCAGAACTCTCAGAGAAAACCAAATTATGCATTCAAATTCCTTCAAAACAAGGTGCTTGATGTCCAATGTAGTATCCATTCTTTAAATGTATCTCACTCAGTATTTCCTTTCTAGGTAGTTAATATCAGGCTAACTGTAAGGAAAAAAACAGCCTCAAAAAACTATCTTCAACATTTAGGCTGAAGAAAAAATATCCTATTTATTTCCTAAATTTACTTTGCGTTACACTTGTCATTGCCATAGGTTTTATCCATCACATATCTTTCCTCTCAATCTATAGTTCCACTAATTTCAACTCACTTTACTGGAAACCAAAACTGATTTAAATAAAGTGTAGAGAATGATATTTTTCTGCTGAAGACTTGAAAGTATATTTCCATCAGCAGAAGGACTAAGAATAACTCCACTATATCAAATGCCAATAACACTCCTGTTCACCTCACTCCTATAACCCATCTGTTTATCACAACAGTTCATCAGAAAGTAGTCTTTGATTCTTACAATTAGATGTTTATGTCATTCCTATTATTTAATTGAGACCATAAATCACATGAGTTGTAGAATAACAATGAAATTACTGTCTTTTCTTACTTCCCTATAAAGTGTAGAAAGCCTTAATTCAGTCAAAATGTTGTTGCATGGAAAAGCTGCAAAATAACTGAAAAATCTGACTTGCAGTTTGTTTCATGAAAATGTTTGTGGTCTGGAAATTCTAAACCTTATTGTGACAAATATTTTCAGGTAAAGAAGTGAATATTTTTTGTGTCTCCAGTGTCTCAAACAAAACTCTGAAAAAATATCTACAAAGACTTTTCTGAATTACATACTTTTCCTTCAGTAGTTATGACAAATTCTGGAATTCCTGTTTGACATAATGCAATATCTAAAAGAAAAACCAAAGGTATTTTTGCTTTGGCAAAGGCATTAAACTATTTGGGCACAATATATTCCAAACTTTGCAGGGATTGTGTGTGTTGCTACAAGCTACTTGAGAAATTTACATAGATAGGCACCTGAATTCTTTGGATTTGGAAAGTTATTAGCTGTAATTCCTTACTTGAAAAGTAGAGTACAAGATGAGTGAAATAGAATCTTTTTTGGCATTAAGAATATAACTAGAACTTTCCTATTTGTTCCTCAGTTTTCAACATGAGAACATAGGTCTATAAGAGACAAAATGAGAGCCTTGTAAGGGAGTGAGATGGAAAGAATATGAAAGTATTTTCTTCCTTGCAAGTATTTTGGGCCAGAATAGACATGATAACTAGGACAGTAGTAGACGTTAAAGTTACAGCTCTGACAATATCCTAAAAGTAAAAAGTCACTTCAACAGAAGTTTCCACATAGCAAACTGAAAAAAAAAAAGCAAAAAAACATTGGCAAGCCTCAACTTGTTAACATTTAGAAAGCATCAGACTTTCTTACTGTATAATTCAACTTATACAAACTCCATCATGACGCAGTCCACATGGATAAGTCAAGCAAGCAACACAGTACCTGCTAGGAAGTTGTCCCAGTGCAAAACCGTCTGCAGCATTAAAGTTCTATCTACTTCAGTATCAGTTCAGAGTTTTTTCAACATTAAAACCAAAATACCAAAACTTGATTGACTACACTGAATCACTTCTCTATTTTATAGTTTTTATTATATCATACTTTGTGACTAGGTCATCTCAGAACCTCTTTATAGATAAATGGTGTTCTGCATTCTTGCTATGTTTCTTTATAATTCATGATTTTATATTTTGCTCCAGATTCCTGATTAAAACGTTAAGCAGTATATAATCAAAGTATTTGATTTCTTGCTTAAAACAGAGCACATGGGTGACTATACCACCTTCAGAATTAATTCGGGAGCCATCAGCCAATCCCTATTCTATTTGAAGTGTACCATTTTAAATTTGTATCACATTTCTTTAATCGAAATGTCATGTACTAAAAAAATTGATTCTGATTTTCAGGGTCCCCTATCTGCTTTTAAATGTCCTTACAACATTTCTTTTGTCAAACAAGATCTACTTACCATTTATCCCAGCTGACTGCATTAATTAGATTATATTCTTTCAGTTTCTGATTAACCAACTCTCCTAAGAATCATTTAATCTCTTGCCTGGGATCAGTATCACACTGGTAAGAATGCAAATATTAATTTCTTTCACTTATTTCTTTTTCAGTATTGAAACAGCTTTAACATTATTGTTTTCAGAAGCTACTAGTAAGAGTTTATCATTCTCATTTTTAGGAAACAAGGCTTTTTGCAGGCTATTTCATCTCTCATAAGAGAAATTGCAAAAAATGATGCACACTTTGACAATAAGGAAGGTCTCTGAATATCACCACCTCCAAGCATGGAGAATAAAACTACAATCATGGTATGAATTCTTAAAAACTGAAGTTATTACTACGGCTTGGACAGATAGGCCAAAAGCTCACCTTTTGCTCAGACTACTTGAATATCAATAAAAGAAACATTCTCAGTATATGAAATAGTTTGAAAGCAACACGTTGCATTTTCAGAAACATCCAACTGCAGAATAACAATTGTTCTACCAACTCTCCTGCCAAAGTTTACAAGCTCTTAGAATCTTCCCTGTCTTTTATAAGTTGCACCATGTTTCCTGGCCAGTTTACCCAGTGCAGTCACTCAGCTCTTCTGACAACGTACTTTAATAAGTACAAATCAGCCCTGAAATATGAAGGTATTTAAAGCATATCATATGTTTAAGTGTTTGACCAGCCCAACTGTTTTTGATCAAGCCATTCACACAACCATGTTACTTTATTGATGCACAATGAAAAGACTTTTTGCAACTGTGTTATTGAATTAATAATGTGATAAATAGCATTCAAGATACTATTTCAAAAATGAAATCACGTACTTCCTGTACTCTCTTCAATAGTAAACAGTAAATAAACAATACAAACACCAAAAATAAATTACTTTTCTAGGTAATGCAATTATAAACAAGAGAAGTTTTGAGGGATTGGAAATTAATTTCAAAAGCACACATATACTCTCTCATATTTCCTGAAGCAAAATGACAGGCTAAACCACAGAGTAATAGAAAGACCTCTTTTTGAAGGAGGTCAACATTATGCAGCTGACATTGCTGCAAAGAAGAAACACTGTAAGAAATAAGCAGGAAGAAAATTAAGTCTCTGTTCCTGAGTAGACACCACATATTTAACTCAGTAAGAATGTTGGGTGATAGCTGCTGATATTTCTGACAATACAGATACACCACAGAAAAACTACAGAAGCTCCATTTCTTGAAGCATTACAGCATAATTTTAAACCTAATAAAATTAGCACGTTATTAAAAGAGGCCAAGCAATTAATATGCAGTTTTCTGCTGAGCTCTTAATTAGGCTAACGATTTAGAAGGCATACAAAATAAAGGGGTTTAGGTATTCTGGACATGAAAAGAATTAAAAGTTAATGCTAATCATCACTAAATAAAGTGAGGACACATTGCATAACCTGTGAAAAAAACTCAACATTTTCCTTCTCATGGAGTTGTAATGTGAGCAGTATCTTATGTACTAATTAGCACAACTCAATGATCCCATTTTCAGTATACATAACATATGTACATATGTATTTGAGTATATGTACAGCTTTCTATAATAATATTGATAGACATATACTTCTTATTTCATCTTTTTCCTTAAAATCCATATACTGCATTTGAGATGTACACAATATAATCTCCTGTTGAACCAGGAATACTAATTACATACGAAGTGAAAGTGAACCGCAATACATATTGCAATACTGGGCTGATGCCTAGTAATTTAGTGAAGTACCACAGATCTTCAGTGCCATGTACTGTGGAATGAGAAAAATTAAAGACACAAGTCACATACCAGAAAGCTTTTATCTCAACTAGTAAACCAAATCCTGTTGCAGAATAAGTAGAGCTATTTACATATCCCCTGAAATAGTTCTAAAAATAAAAGGCCAAGAAAAGAACTGGGAGGTAGTTCAAGAGGACATAAGGCAGAAAAAGAATTAGAAAAAACCTCTGAGCATTAGGAACATAGGTTTGATATTCGTATTTTACTATGATATGTAGTAGGCTCTTAGCCTTCAGACCACTTTGATACCGTGATAAAAATCCATGCAAAATCACAATTTCATTCATTTTTATTGAGTTCTATTTTCAAGAGAAATCACTGACCTAACAAATATCCTCGTCATATGAATTGGTGTTATTACACCTTGAGGTACACTCGTTTATGATTTGGTGACTAGCTAGGCTGGCTAGTGCAAAAATAACACTGAAATTACAGGCTTGAATTCTGTACTTCCTTATGTCTCTACACCAAGTAGAGCTACCTGTGGAATTTTCTCCTAATCAATTAGGACTGGAATTGTATGCCCTCTGAATGGAAGTTTTTTGTTTTTCATGCATGTATTCATAATGTACATAATGTACAAATATTACGTTACATTGACGTATGATAATTTACAGCCAAAAAGCCTCATTCAGAATTGTTATAACATTCCAGCGATAAAACTGTTGAGTAAGAATGAATAGAACATTTTTAGATCATTTATGCTTTAATATCATGAAGAACACAAACTCTTGGTGCTATTACAGAAAATCTTAGGCGAAAACATTTGAACACTTTCTCTGACCTTTCTACACTCATCATTTCTGTAAATTGTACCACAAATAAACTTTGCAAACATATTGTAGAAAAAATATACAGTGAGATTCAACATCACTATTTCTAAGAAATACAACTGTTCCATAGGAGTCTCCATATAGAACCCTACCCTTTGGCATCTACAAGCTCACCCCATTTTTTTCTAACCTGAGGAGGCCATCTATTTTACGTGCATCACTACAAAAACCAGAGAATATATCCAATCAAGTTTTAATTAGCCCCTCCCTACACAGGGCTGACAACCACTAAATCAGGCACTAGATCAGCTTGCCTAGGGCCCCATCCAACCTGGTCTTGAATCAAGACAAATATTCTGCAATGCAGATTGTAACCATTCATAGTCTGTTAATTCTTTTCTCTGCATGTCTTTGGTAAGCTTAAGTATCATTTGCATGAAGCAAAGCTTTTAATACAAAAAAAAAAAAGATACTGTTGTGGTCCTAGCAATCAGTCTGAATCCTAAGCTGTTATATCTTCATCTAGTGATGACTAGAGACTTTTTTTTTTACTAATTCTAATTACTAATAATAATAAAAGTGTGGACTCCTGTGTTAATCTTGATTCTCTTTTGATAGAACTATCACTAAACACCTGTATGTCAGTTGGTATCAGGAGTTATGATACATTTTCACCCACTTTGCAACAATAGTTGTTTTTGTTATTTCAATTCAGTTATTATTCAGACAAGTTGCTAGTTTATTATTGGTCTAGATAAGTTCACTTTGGTGAAGATCTGAAACAGGAGTTTTACTATTAATCTCCTATGCTAGATGCTTTAAGCATCTAGCTAACAATCTGCTTCCACTACTGTATACCAATACCAGAAGATTAATCAGCTCACTTTCCACTCAGCTACATCCATCCCTCATATTCTAGAAGGCAACATAAGGAGTTGCCTTTTACCCACAGTAGGAATCTCACTATGCATTAAAACTACACTCTCTAATGACTCTCATTTATTATTCCAGAAGTTACCAGGTGCAATTTTTCTGGCAAAGCATACAGCAGCTTCCGGGATCTTAGGGTATACTATTTTTTGCAGTAGTGATGGACATTAACACGTGGAAGATAACAAGTCATACAAATTAGAGAGCTTAAGTTATTATATTAGTCTGAACTGCTACATGGAATTATGATACAGTATGTATATCATTGATGAATCTTCAGGTCTTCAGTTTCCAACTGAGCAGTCCTTCCAATTTCTAGTTCTCTCCCAGAGGTGATCGTGATTAACAACCTGATTCACTGATTTATTAGCTTTATTAAACACAACATATAATCTAAGCCAGCCACCTACCATTCTATTGCATCAAGGAAAATAATGAAGAGCTACAATGAAACACTACAGACTTGAACTGAAGGTTATCAGTACACACTAGTATATCAAGGACACCAAACTCTAGGGGGGAAAACAATCCATTATGTCACTGTAATTACCAGGAAGTAAGCCACAGTAACTGGAAGTGGGAGGACAAGGCAGATTCAATGTAGCAAGTAAAATAATGTCCCATTTAAAAAAAAAATATTTTCCTCAAAGGTACATAATAGGTTCTTGCTTTTTGTTGGTGGTATTTATAATTTATATACAGTCATATATAATCCAACTAGAGTTGATGTCAATCCTTGCAATGGAAAAATAACTTAGAATTAAAGCCAGTAATATAAAAAGCAAAGTAGTTCTTGGAACCATGAGCAGCTTTCAGAAAACACTAAATGAACTGAGTAAGAGCAGAAGTACACCCTTTATGATTTTAATTTTCATCAAATCATGCTCTGTCAATGAAAATAACTGAATGGTTCCAGAAACTAGAAATATTTTCAAGGTCTAATTACACTGATCTAGTTGTTAATAATCTTAAAATATTATCCAAGTAATATTCCTTGAACCTATCACCTTACTCACTGTAAAAAAAATTACAAGCCAAAAACCAAAACTGAAGGCAAGAATTCATGGCAAAGTATCCTATTTTAGACAACAGGGTTGTATTGATAACACAGCTAGTATCTACTCATTTTTAGGAAGCAAGATACACTATATAGAGCACACACTACTGTAATGGAGCATATACTATTTTAGTAGAACAAAGGTTTGCTTTTGTGCAACAGCTCAACACTAACAAATCAAAAGTCACAGAACAAAGCCACAGTAAGAACTAGAACATCCAGAAACACTTCAGTTTTCATGTATGGAGATCGTTTAGGCAAGGGACAGTATCAGAAAGACAGTGGTAATTTATTTATTGAGGTATAACGTTTGCTTTTCTACGCAGCACATCCTACACAGTTTATTTTTCCCCTAGATTCAACTTCTGTGACATTCCTGGAGGCTGTATCTAGATTTTAGAACATGAAGTATGTATTCTCATCCTGCCAGATCTTGTAAAAAAGCAGCAAATTTACTCTCAAGTTTTCAGAAATCTTAAGTTTGTCCTTGTGCACTGGGGCCAGGTGAACTCATCTAGATGTTTATCAGACTGCCAGCTCCTCAGCAACAGGAAGTAGCAACCCACATCTTGTCTGGCTGCAGGATGGTAATCCAGATTGGCACTACTCTCCACCATCACCACTCTTCTGCCTACACCAGATACCTAGCCAAAGAAAGAAGTTGTAAAGGGCAGTTCCACAAAATTAGATTTTAGATGAGTTACAAAGAAGAGCAAGGAAGTACAGAAAAGACATGTTTAGCTTACTGTCTTCTGTATTACCTTGAGAAACTGCCACAGAAAGCAACATCTTCCGGGAATCACACCATATTCCTTAAAATTTATCACCCACACTTGCACTGAGGAAATTTAATGAAGTCTAAAGGAAAAAAAAGCATTAAAAATTAACCAGGTCACTACAGACTGCCTTTGAAACTCCTAGTTCATTTAAATCTTTAAAATGTAAATCTCAGCCTCTCTCCTGAGAAGGCTAGACTGCACTGTCAAGGATTAAGGTCTAATCCTTATTTCATGGTTTGGCTAAGTAACAATGGCTTTTACTGACTCTCTAGACAAGGTGGACAGAATTGACTGCAGTCTACCTGAGCAGGTATGTGGTAAAACAGCACAAAAGATAAATGAAATAGTGGCTATACTGCTTAGACTAGCTGAGAAAGTGAATAAAATGAGGGGCGAGGAAAAAAAAAAAGCATAATCAGAATAAGTAAAACATCCTCCTCTCAATCAGTTTCATGCAATCTCTTAAGAATTCAAAGAAAAGGGTGAAAAAAGAATGAGAAGCAAATGAGAGGAAAAGTGCTGAAGGACTTGAAAGGAAACTTGGGAAAGACAACTTTTATCAACAAAAATGCCCCACTTGTATTATCCACCCAGAAAGAGAAACAGTCTGATGTTCTCATTACATAACCATATGTAGTTAGAATACCAATTCAGATCATTTTAGTTAGAACTTTTAAGGAGTAAACTGATCTCAAACAATTATTTGTGTTCCAAGATACTAAAAGGGTTTTCATGTCACTGACTTTATTATGCTACAATAAAGTCCCTAAGGAACTGAAGCAGAAGGTTGTTACTCTCCTTCCTGATAGGATTCAAATAATGGGCTTCAAAAAACTACTGAAATTTTAAAAGAGATGCATATATGTACCAGATGGTGTTTTATTGGTTTGCTCTTAGTTTACACTATGTACTTTAAGAGACTATCTAGCTGAAATAAGACACCACAGGAAAAAAAAGGCAATGGAGGTCTGAAAAAAAACATTCTTTCCTCAAAGAGCAAGTCAGCATACATAAAGCAGAGCTACTTTTTATCTATTTTGAATAGAACTTGTCAGCTATTGGCGCAGTGGTCTTATGGCTAAACTAATCTCTACTCCTCTAATAGTCTATCCCTCACTCTACCATGATGTATGAGACAGTATTAAAATGTCAGTACAGTTCTACTTGGATGTGCTGTTTCTTCTGTCTGCTAGCCATGTTACCCTCACAAACAAAATCTACTGCAAAGATAAATACTTGTTGACCTGACATTTCAGTAGTACAGACTGCATGTTGCCTCTCATAAGGCTTCCCCTATCCATCTCAAACTCCCCACATCAGGTAGTAAATTTGTTAGCACAGTACTAGGGCACCACAGACGCAAATGCCTTCAGCCTTTAGCTCCCCTGCACTACTGTTTTTGATATGGTTATTTTTTGTTTGTTTGTTTAAGGATAAGCACCCAATAAGTGAGCTTGTTTGAGTAGACTGTAGTTTAAATACTTTTTCCACATCAAACAATTACTGCTATAAGCACTTCCTTTTTTGAAAAACAAGTAAAAAAAAACAGAAAAACCACACCCCTGTTCTATTCATCAGTTATTGCAACTCATTTTCCTATCTTAACCTTATCAGCCTCATCATTTTTATATTGCTTCATACTCTGAGTATTTGTTTCCTTTGTTCTACATTTTAATAAATCATTCCATAACATTCAAATGTTTTCGATGTTTCTGGTTCAGGGTCACTGATCACTACTGATATCATTACTATATTATTTTTGTTCCAGCTCCCGCAGAGGGAAGGCACTAGATGGTCTTTCAGGATCCTTTCCAGTCCCTGACATTCTGTGAAAAGTTATTTTGTCATCTCTCCTTATCAGGATAGCCGCAGTTCACAATTTCATTCGTAACTAGATCTTCTGCATTGTTGCTTTCCTATGGATGACCACCTCATGAACTTCTTAAGTTTGCTGAAGTCTTTTGGCACTCATTCATCACTTTTATTTTTAAGTTATGAATTCTGACTTGCATTCAGCTAAATTCTAACTCAATTTTTCAGTTCAGGAAAGTTCACCATTTGGCTGTCAGGATCAAAACAAAGCTATTTCTCTTACTAATTTTTTCAGTTACAAACAACAGATTCCTACAACCATGCTTGGTACATCCCCTATAAATTAAGGAAATATTCTGGGTTCTGCTACTATTTCACCCAGAGATATTTATTGTCTCTTACCTCCTCTATAGCTTTTGAAGATCACTTTGCTGCTAGGTATGAGAGTTTGGCTTCATCTACCCGGTTCGATAAAGATTCCTAAAATTAATTTTGTACTTCAGTGGGGGCGATACTTGCCAGCCTTTATAAAATGTATCCCTTCTTCCCCAAACTCCATTTTCTCTCAGATTTTTTTTTTTAATTTTGCCTCATGATTGCCATATATTACCCAGTTTAAAGGTAACACACCCTTTGCAAGCTGTCCTCGCAAACTAGATAGTTCTCTTTCCTTCCCTTTCTGGACTATTCAGAAATCTCCTAACGACAGCTCGAGTGTCCTTTATTTTACATCCAAGTCTCCCGCACTCAGCACTCACACAATAGTTTCTACTATTACATCCCCTTCACACCCATTGAAACAGCACTCTTGGGTGCCTTTAACTGAGATACACAAGTTCACACTCAACAAGTCAAGAGCACAGTCTATAATAAGAAACATTCTTGTACAGTCAGAATTTCCATTTATCTATGAAGACTCTTCCCATCTGTCATATCTGTAATACTTACACCCTTACATATCAACAACCCTTGATCTTAATTAAGAAAATGAATTCAGCTTAATCTCTTCATCCTACTTCATCCCTTCACTGTTTATAAGAAAGGAAACATGCTATGACAAGGCTTTTAAAAAAAATCAAATAAAATAGAAATAAAAAGTAGTATCCTAAAATGAGATGTTATGAACAATTTATAACATTTCTTTAACTGAAAAGCCTTGTACTTTTATTAAGTCTCAAAATGATGACAGTCAGGGTGGAAGTCTGAGATGCACAGAAGAGGAAGGATCAGGTCTCAAGAGTCCTGATCAAGAAAGTACCATACTAGAATCTGCAATACAGACACACACAAAGCAGGAGATCATTCAAAGCGTAACAGAGTACAGTTTGTCTGACATATAACATGTAAAAAGGCAGTAGTTACCCAACAGGAAGAACAGATCTCTTTTGAAGCTGCTGGATTTCTGTTTCAGGTCACAGCTGGACAACAGCATTAAGAGCAAATTAATATGAAGTCTATAATACCTAGAGAATGCTTCCTACTAACAAATTAAGTTCTCTGGTATACTTCACTTGTGTTTTCACTTTGTTTTTTAAGGTCCATTAAATTTTCATTTCCCATTAATCTATCATTACTTTCCCTGTACATCTCTCACTGACACAGGCTTTGGCTTATTTTTTCCCCCTCTACTTTTAATACTTAAATATATCATCCTCTTGATGATTAAACAGTTCAACATTTCTCAGTACCAGTCCTCATACCTGAACACCAGGAACCAGACTCAGTACTACTATCCATTTGATAATCAATATAACCTAAGCAAATATCCATTAACTTTGAAAACAGAGTCAAACACCATCTCCAATCAGAAGTCTAAATTAAAGCCACTATTACACTTAAAATAAAATTTGGTACAGTTAATTTCCAGAATTGTTATTTGACAATTTACCTTAATTGCATGCAGGATTTTTTACAAGCATATTTTTAACATACATAAAAGCATGATGAGAGATCCATTATTATGCCTTTAGTTATTGTTGTGAATGACCCACTCCCTGCAGAGTACCACTTCATTCAGCATTGCATTAGTTTATTGTACTCAGCGTTTATTTCTGAAGATAGTTTAAAAACATATTTTAGAAGAGACCTATATAGTTTAGCGGAATAATAATGTCCAGATGACATCAAGATGCAAAGCATTAAAGGACATCAGTCAGAAAGTAACATACAGCAAGTTCTCTTTTTATTTTCTCCTCGACTGTCTAAAATCATGTTCCTATAATAACTTGTGAATAAGCAATTGTGCCTGAAAGAGTTACTTACCAGTAAGATTTCTTGTTTCCAAAATGTACAGGGAGGACATCGAACTTTACCCATACGTTTGTGATGGAGCTTCCTTTTAAAAAATGCCAAAAAATCTCCTTGTTCTTTCATTAAGGGGAACTACACTCCATCTTCCTCCATCTCAGGAACCTAACTGTTATACATGAGCATCTCTCCCTCACTGTGAACCTCTTTTTTTTTTTTTTAAACTCAACCTCAACCACATCAACATCATTTGGAAAGAACCTGAGCTACTTGATAACGACACTGAAAATAAAAGACTTGATTACACTTCAAGGCCTTTACTATCATTCTCTTCTCACGGAGTATCTGAAAGATATTTTCATCATGACAACATTTTTAAGGAAAACACAATGTTTGTTATATTCAAAATTTAAAGTTGTGTGTTTAACTATAAACTTCACAAAAATAAAAAGTTCACATTCCTTCATTATACTTGCTCAAAAAATTAGAGCATTGGGATTAAGATTAAACTAGATATAGTATATAGAGAATGCACAGATTTATGGAACTGAAAACCAGCTGTTTCTCTAAAGTACATTAGATATATTGAGGAACTTTCAAAAATTCAGTCCTAAAGTATAGCTGCTTTGAAGACTCAAAATCTACAAACTACTATTTCCAAAGGATCTAGCAGATCTTCAAGTGGAAAATATATTTTGCAACAATTGGCCACAGCATCTTAGAAAATCATCTATTTTTCTCTGCTAAACCAGATGACTATATTCCCCAGCAATATTAGGCCAAGGAAACCATAAACTCAAACAACAGTCTCACATACATAAAATGAAATAAGTGTTACACATTCCTTGAGACTTCATGGAAGCTTTTGCTTACATTGGCATTGAATCTACTAATTCAGGTACTCAAGAATCTCTTAGTAAACTGGGCTTTTTAATGTCTAAAATAAGAAAATAAATAAAACACATGACCTTGAGCAGATACCAAGAATCTTGGAAGACAATCATTGCAGCAGGCAGACAGAGGAGACAGATTAGTTTTGGTTATGCATGCTGGGATAGGGGCCATAACAAGGCCTTCTGTTGACTACTTCTCAAAATTATTTGATTATTATAATCTAGCCAGGCATGGAGCTGCTACAGAGAGTTTTACTGACACCACAGTGATGCTCCAGGTGACAATAAAATTTGAAGTACTGGGCTGCAGAAATAACACTGGAAATTCACAGTCATAAATGGTGTTGTTCTTTACTCTGGCACACATGCACCACTGATTTTTATCGTTGTCTATCTTCTATCTGATTTTAGGAGAGCTAGTCATGACTAAATTGGAGCAAGTCAGAAAAAAAAAAAACCAGCCATTTCACTTTATTCCCATAGACCACAGAACAAGATATCAATATTGACTACCCTTGATGTCAAATGCAGAATTCCAATTTGAGAGCCAGCTGATATTCAACATCAAGTGATATCAGCCACAGTGAAAGACCCTCATTTTACCCTATTTGCCATCTGCTGATGTTTGGAATAGTTGAAGTCTAATTCAAACCACTAATTCAAATTACAATGGTCTTCAAGACAAAATATTAATATTGTGGAATTCCATATAATGAAAAGTATCCTCAACTGAACACAGCAGGAGATGCAAAGATAACATCCTTGACAGAAATAACTTCCCAAGCTACGTAAGTCATGTGCTACTACTTTAAAGTCTGCCTAATCAATTAAGCACAAAGATCTTCAAGCTCATTAAAAGTAAGAACTCTATCCCTTAAGAATCAACAAAGCTGGGTTACTCCCAACTAGTAAACAGCTTCCTGGAATGATAAACCTCTGCTCAATATTATGTTGCATCAGATGCACTTCATGAACTGTGTGGCAGAGATTTTCTTTAAAATCCACTGGTTTGAACTGACCCACTGAATCAAGACAGAATTAAAATAACATTGCTTAATCTGAAGTTGATCTTCCTTTTTTAGGCTTCCCCAGTTCCCTTCTGCCTCTGCACACTTCATGATAGAATTCTAACTTTCACAAGCATTATTCAGTCATTCATCAGACATTAAGGGTGGAGAATTAAGAATTTTACAACACACAGCATATCTTCAGCAAAGATCTGGATAAGAAAAGCATGGAATGATCTTGTGTTAAGCAGCAGTAGAACATCTCAAATATTTCTATGCATTCTTATATTTTCCTTTTGCAATCAGCCATCTGTTTCCTCATAATCCAGCTACATAAAGCAGCTGTAGTCTGAAGACTGTTCCTGGAAAGGATAAGGCCTACAGGCCTATGATACAGACACAAGAACTCTAGTCAAGCCATGAAGACTAGAAGTTACCCTGGCATATGTTAAAAAGAACATTTATTTAGCAAAAGGGATTTGGAATTAGGCAGCTTTCATGTTTACTTATGATTTTTAATCAGTAAATTCCATCTAATATATTTCCTACAAATGAATAATTTTGATACCTTGTTCCAGTAAGTATCTGCATCTCAGATTTATGAGGAAGTTAAGGAGACTGATATGCCTAGGGCTGGTTCATGTCTCAATACTACTGCATACACCTAGAAATTAGGAGATTTCACAAGAGAACACATGGTACCCTACCTCAAGGGAAAAGAAAAAAAAGTAGCCAAACCATTAACATTAGGCAAAAGCAAAATACCCAAACAGAAACAAAGCTCAGTGTGAAGGCTGCCCTTCTTTAACAAAACCATAATTAGGCACAATCCAAAGCAAGGACAGCATTCAACAAGATAAATACTGTCAAAAAAATAATCACAGAATCACAGGGGTTGGAAGAGAGATCGTCAGGAGATCATCAAGTCCAACTCCCATGCTAACACAGGCTCTTTACTGCAGGTTACACACAAAAGTGACCAGTCAGGTTTTGTACATCTCGAGAGGAGGAGATTCCACATACCTCACTGGACAGAATATTCCAGTGCTCTGTAACTCTCAAAGTATGGAACTTTATCATCATGTTTGTATAGAATTTCCTATGTTACAGTTCATGACCACAAACCCCTGCTCTGACACTGGACACCACTGAAAAGAGCCTTGCTCCATCCATTAAGCACCGATGAGATCTCCCCTCAGTCTTTTCTTCTCCAGACTGAACAGCCTCAGCTCTCTTGCCTTTCTAGACACAGTACTCTAGACTTAGCCTTCCCAAGGCAGATGAGAGGGTAAGGATAACCTCATTCCACCTCCCAGCCACATTCTTTTTAACGCACCCCAGAATACCATTGGGCTTTCTCATGATATAGTGTGAGCTTCAGCAGATCACGTAGCTTCACTTTCTCGCAACCACCATCCTTTTCCTTCCACCACTATTGAACACCTACCAGCAACCAGTGCCTTCTCCATGCTACTCTTGCAAGTAGCATTTAGCATTAGATTTATCTATTGATGATCTTAAACTGTCCTAACCACATACAACCGAGTAATGGCAACAGAGCACAGCCTGAGTTCTACCCCCTAGCAACAGACTGTCCGGCCTGTATAACCCATTAAGTTCCAAAATCTAGGCTTTTGACACTCAGACTATAAGTCCAGTGAGATTTTGGACAAAGTTTTTAGGTTCTCAGACAACACTGAAAGAAAAAGTTCTAAGCACAGGTGTAAAAGTAAGATAAATAACTGACATTCATAATTTTAACAGGTACAGCATCCAGGAAAGGTCTCCAGCAAGGGACAAAAAAAATTTTTTGATAGCATTCATATCAGTTTTTGTACTCCAAAGAATTTGCAACACGTTTTTAAACAGGAAAGTCTCAGCTGTCACATATTTCCAGACAGGTACATCTATTATTCTTTTAAATCAGTACAGAGATATCAAATGCATATACACAGATATTATAAGATGAACTACTATATGCTGAAAACCATATGGTTTTCTCCCTTTGAAACAGCATAATACACGTTTATAAATAAACGAATCCATTTTCAAATACTAGACGATACTCTAAACCACATTTAGAGTAAATCTCTTCACAGAATTTCTTAGGATTCAGAATGCAACAGCAGGAACAATTAAAAAATAGATTCACTGGGAAAGAACATGATTATTTTAGATTGCCTGGAAGGCAGCATGTACTATATTAATAAGTCAAGAATAAGTTCTATTTTACTCCTGGAATAAACTTAGCAGACTCCCACTACTTAGAATTAACACACTTACTCTTTCAAGGCAAGTAGTCTCTGAAACAGAATTTCTAATGTAAATGCAATTTCAGTGCAACAGTTTACTGAATTCCACTCAAAGAAAAGAGTGTTCGTACTTTGAGACATTCAAAATAAATTATGCAAATAAACATGACACTTTATCTTGGATATTAAAGCATTATGTTTTGACATATGCACTTATTTCCTCTCACATACCACAGAAAACTACATTAAAACTCAGAACATTCCACAACACATAATACACCAAGAGAACTTCATTTAGTAATTTAAAAGCAATTCTTGCATTCATTATCGCTTACCAATGACTAGTCTGTTTACGGTACTGTTCTAGTAATTAGTAATATTAATTCCTAAAAACTTCTCTTTAAAGAATAAAGGACTTGTTGAGATTTTAAAATTTGTTAGTCCTGAAAAAAAAAAAACCACAGAAAAAGGACTTTTAAAAAGAATTACTTAATCATATTATTGTTACAGAATTCTCTTTAGTTACAAGTAGTGATATTTAGTAGTTACTGTCTACACTCCCCTTCAAGTATCTAAACTCTAAGGCACAGCTGAGCTAAGTACAGAGAACAGCATCCCCATATAACATGATGAAAAACTCAACAACACCAAAACAAAGCCAGAAACTACAGTGCATAAGGACTTGCTTCAACACAACAGCAGAAGGCTCAGAAATAAAGAAAAAGAAACACTTACCTCCAGAAATGTATTACCCCAAGTACGTAGAGTGCTCCAGCAAAATCCCCTTACCTCCACTGCCAGCTCTTAAATAAGATCTCGGAAGGGGTGGATCCTGGCTCCACACCTTCTGGCCACTCAGATGCATTACATGCACCTGAGCTCCCCTGTGTTGGCCCTGACTTCCCATCAGGTGCTTTATCACTGGTTCAAGCTATGACTTAGCATTTCCACTACATCCTGTTAACACAAGGAATAGATAAGAAAAGATAAGGTCAGGGTACGCTACTCTCCTGTTGAGCAATCTATTTCTGTAACAAAAGGCATGCTTTGTATCACAGGACTATAATGATTTGGCACATTTTGTAGCTCAGACTCACAGAACACCTAATACATAGACAATACTGAGACTATGCAGGGAACACCACAGATACAACTGTCCCAACTACTTTTTGTTCAGAAATCAGGAAATAATGATCTCACTGCAAAAGACATAAGATATAAAATATATTTTTCACTGAAGTCCAATTGAGGAGTACTCACTCGAAATAGAGGATACAAATTCACTCTATTCTCTGTCAGAAAAGATTCAAACAAGTCCTTAATAAAGCATAATTCTCTGCATGGTACATATATGGGAACTGTTAAGTCAGTGCTTGAACTGGTGATGGAGCACCTGGTGAAGGGCTATGGCTTGGCCCAGGAAGCACAGGCACATTGTTCACACCTGTGCTCCCCGCATGACCAGAAGGAGTGAATCCAGTGTGGAGACAACCTGGGTTCATATAAGGGCCAGCCACAGATAGTGAGATGTTTTTTGGACCTAGGCTGCATTGCTAGAGAGACCCTTTACCAGTTGGGTGAGTTTGACTTTTTTTCTATATGTGACTATTAGTCTACCTACAATGCTTTACCTGATATTGCTAAGAATTTGTCAGAAATAGTACTGCTCCTTTGTGTGGGGAAACAACAACAACAACAACAAAAAAGTATATTACAATTTCTCTCTTGTCATGTTAAAAAAATATTAAAATATCTACAGTCCCTTTTGATAACTTTGAAAGTACATTCTTTGTTATGTATCGCTGCTAAAGTACCAAAGCTAGTTGCAGATTAAATGCTACTGCTATCAATTAAGCACTTTCAGGTTTCTTTCAGTAATCTCAGATGAATTCTACTTGATTCTTGCAATTAGTCACTGATTAAAAATCTCTTCTACTCTATGTAATGTTTTGGTTCTGTCCCCCATTGGGGGACTCTTACTCATCTATATTAATTAACAGTCCAATAAATAACATCACAATAATTTAGCTTTACATTTCATGGTTGTATTTTTCCTGAACACAAATTTTGTACCTCAGTAGTCTATCAGTTCCCACTTTAATAGTTTCTTTATGACTTAAGCAAGTTTGTTGGGGGAGTTCATGTCTATGGGAACTTACTGCTTATATCTCTCTTCTCTTGTCTTAAACAAAATACAATATTATTGAGCTTTTGTGCTTTTCTCTACTAGATACGCTGTTTTTGAGTGTGAAAATTGTATTCAACTTTCAACAGGAACCTGCTTAGGACTCCTCAATTTTTTGTTAGTGTTTTTTTTTTTTTTTCTCCAGTACTCCCTTAAAAATTATTAGGGTCATTAAGATCAAAGAAAACTTCTAAGATCACTGAGTCCAACCATCGGCCTATCACTAATTTTGCCCACTAAACTATGTGCTGAAGTACTACATCTCTATGTTTCTTGAATGTCTTCAGGGATGGTGACTCCACCACTTTCTTGGGTAGCCTGTTCTAGTGACCAGCCACTTCTTAAGAGAAGTTTTTCCTAACATCCAGGAAAAAATAGAAAGAATACGAAGACATTACAGACTTCACATTGATTAAAAACTGTTTGAAAGCTAGATGGATTGTAATGGATGCTCAATCATACCATATAAAATTAATACATCAGCCTTGGATACACTCCATTTCTTCATCAAATACACTCCATTGACACAGATCAAAGCAGATATATATTTAAAAAATTTTATTTCTAATAAAATTGAATGGGTCAAATATGCTAATGTGCTACTTCAGTATATGTGGTAATAGAATGCTGAGGAACGAGCTGTAAGCGGTTTGTTACTTAAGATACTCAAAGAATTAATTTTATGCTGGCATATACTGTAATTAGAAATAGCTCTGTGCATCATGATTAAACTAGTAGCTATGGAAACCAAGGCACATGAGAACACATCTAAAATGAGAATACTGATTATACCAATCATAAAACTCCCCTAATCTGTTTATTTTTCATCTTTGCCATAATGCAAAGGGTAGATACTACCTTTTTCTTAACCTTTCTATGTGTGGAAAGAATACTGCTTCTTATCAAATGCATAGATTCTGTTTTCATGTTAGTTTCTTAGCCCACACAGCCTTGGGTGTTAAAAGCACATAATTTTAATGATCATTTTGTATTAACTAATTATATAGTTATCCCTTTACAAAGTAAGAGATCTACAGTTCCAAGAACATAAATCTCCATTGTACTCCATCCCGTTAGCCATTCTGGTAGCCGTCTACTGATCTTTCTCTAGTTTACTAATCTCCTTATGGAAGTAGGACCACCTTGCTATGCTG
Source organism: Meleagris gallopavo (assembly GCF_905368555.1). Classification (NCBI taxonomy): domain Eukaryota; kingdom Metazoa; phylum Chordata; class Aves; order Galliformes; family Phasianidae; genus Meleagris; species Meleagris gallopavo. The sequence goes on from NC_139407.1 coordinate 24,221,525, forward strand.
GCTACAGTTACTATGGCTTCTAGGAATAGAGATAGCTTTCACTACCAAATACTGGCTCATATTTAATACTACCACTCATCAGGGCTCTCAGATTATTTTTCACAGCATTGTTCCTTAGGCAGTCATTCACCAGCTTGTGCCATTGAATGAGTTTATTCCAGTCTGGATTCAGGACTTTGCTCCTGTATTCATAAGATGTCACCAAATACCTTTTTGGTTCAATCCTACAGCTAGTCAAGGTTCTTCTGAATAGTAGCCCTGCATAGAGTCCAATGTATAGACCACCTCTCTTCCTCACCCACTTTACTGTCATTCATAAGCATGGTACTTTCCATCCCATCATCAATGCCAAAGCAATTAAGCAATATTTGCACCAGTAGCAAACCTTGAAGAACATCATTTTTAACCAACCATAAATTAGGCTTCAAGCTGTTTACTTAAAAAATACAGTGCAGTGGCTTTCTCAACCATTGGGCCTCCAGCCTGTCTCTCTCCAATCTGGCTACCAAAGCGCTACAAGAAATCATGTCAAAATATCTGATTAAGTCAAGGTAAACTTCCTATGCTGTTCTCCCTTTTTCCACAGAGCCAGCTCTTTCATCATGGAATGTAATCAGGTTAGTCAGGCATGATTTGTTCGTGGTAATCCATGCTGGCTGTTCTCAATTTCCTTCTTTAAATCCTTATGCCTAAGAATGGTTTCCAGGAAAATTTATTCCATAATCTTACCAAGAATTGAGGATGGCTTTTATGTTGTTCCCCAGCCTTCCTTCCCAACCTTTTTTGAAGGTGGGTATGCAATTTGCTTTATCCATTTGCTAGAGACCTCATAGTGATCACATGTTTTCAGAAAAAAATGGGAATAGCCTCTCCCATGTTACTTATCTGATTTTTTTTGGCTCTTTTTTCCTCTATGAAAGGTAATATTTTTCTCCCTTAAACTATCACACTAGGAATAGAGGTCTGGGCATCTACTGACCTGAGAACTTTTCAAGAAATCAGTTTGTTTCTTCATTCTCCCAAAACATCTTTCCTCATCAAAGCAAATTTTGATAAAACAATATATGCAGAGTAACACTTCAAAGGACATAGCCTTTTCAATCTTTATCTTTCCTGTTGCTTTGGCCTGTGTTTTTAGCTTCAAAAAGTGCTTCTCCAACTACCAAAACTCCCCTCAACTGTAGGACCTAACAGTGCTGCATCTCTGTGCTAGGAGGTGGAACTAGCAACTTCAGTGGAATCTCATCAACAATCATGGAATCATAGAATTGCAAGGTTGGAAACAACCTGCAAGATCATCTAGTCCAACCTTCCTCCTATTATCATTGCTACCACAAGCCTGTAACCCATATCTCATAGTATCCCATCATAAAAATATCAGTTTGGTATCGTAGCAGTTTTCCTTACACATCTTTAAATTCAACCTCTGTGATCTACACAGTGACTACGCTGAACGTTTTTTCTACGTTTGAAGTCATACCCTTCTCAGTAATAGTAGGTAATAATTTCACAGAATTGCTGGGGCTGGAAGGGACCTTGATATTGTCAAGTCCAACCTCCCTTGCTAATGCAGATCCCTTGCAATAAGTCACACTGGTAAGCACCCAGATAGGTCTTGGATATCTCCATAGAAGGAGACTACGGAGACTTGAGACAACCTATTCCAGTGTTCTGTCACCTTTACTGTAAAGAAATTCTTCCACGTGTTTGTATGGAACTTCCTATGTTTGAGTTTTAGGCCATTGCTCCTTGTCCTATTGCTATGCACCACTGAGAAGAGCCTGGTCTCATTTACTCTATGATTAGCCTCCTATCATCCTTTAGATATTCATAAACATTTATTAGATTCTCTCTTGGTTTTCTTTTCTCCAGGCTGAAAAGACCCAGGTCACTCAGCTTTTCCTCATATGGGAGGTAATTCAGGCCCATCATTTCTGTGGCCCTTTGCTGCACACCTTCTAAGAGATTCTTGTCTTTTTTTGAACTAGGGAACCCGGAACTGGATATGGTAGTCTAAATGTGGCCTGATCAGGGTAAAATAGAGGGAGAGGATTACCTCCTTTGACCTGCTGGCCATGCTCCTTTTAATGCACCCCAACATACCATTGGCATTCTTGGCCACAAGGGCACATTGTTGTTCATGGCCAGCCTGTTGTCCACTAGGACCCCAATGTCCTTCTCTGCAGAGCTCATCTCCAGCAGATAATCTCCTAACCTGTATTGATGTATTCGGTTATTCTTCTCATGGTGTAAGACTCTATGCTTGCTCTTGATTAAACCTTGTTAGGTTCTTCCCTGTCCAACTCTCCAGTCATATTCCCAATTTAGGGGATGCTTACAAACATAAAATTCCATTGGTTTTGCAACAGTATTTTGACAACTGAAGAAGATAAGTCTTTATCTGTGCAAAGTTTAGCCACATTTGTTTCTTATAGCTAATACATCATTTGCTCTGAAAGATGGGAAATCTCTCAAATTGCTTTTTTTTTTTTTCTTTTTTTAATGATATTGGAATTATTTTAGTTTTAGAAGCCACTGGGAAAATTTTGTCTCACAGAGTTCAGGTTTGTTGCTACTGAATTTTATATGTGGGAAGGTAAGGAAACAAAAATGCATTACTAAAATGCATTAGTACTTAAGTTAAAGAAATTACAGCTGGCTAGAATACCTGAAAAATTTTAGCAGCTTGGTTATCAAAAGAACTCCTAAACAGAAGTGTCACTAGCAAAAATATTTACTTTTTCCTACACAAGTATCCTTCATTCATTCATGTTTTTATTATCCTATTCCCCACAGTAATAACTTCAATGATTGCCTGAGCTGTTTCATTCAGTATCAAAGAATATCTGATAATTCTCTGACAATTCTCTGACCAGTTTCACTATTAGCAACAGGTTTCTCAACAGAAGTCAAAGAATATACCATGAAAAGGATTTTTTGTCACATTCCAGAGCATTTATCTTTTCAGAGATAACTGAAGTGCTGCTTATTCCACAAGCAACGCTATGGAATCACTCTACTCCAACATACTCCCTCTCACTTGCTGCTAGTAAGATACGCTATTTTTTTTAACTGAAAAATGATTAATGCTAGTTTGGGTAACTGCTTACTCACCTTAACAACGTCTGAAGCAATGCTGCACTGCTTCACATGCTTAGTAAACAGAAACAGCTATCTACCAGAACTAAGGAAAAAAAAAAAACCTTGGCAAGAATCAGGATACGTTGGCATAATGCCACTGGCACATAGTATCAGTCAGTACTACTTACCTGTAGCAAGTCCTGGACCACAACAGTCAGCATCAACAGTGATATTTGAACGCTCTACCATGGCTCTACCTCTACTGAGCACAATTCTAATACTGCACAGTGGCAGTTTAAAATGTGCTCTTATACTGGATTATTGCTCTATATGTAGAATATGTAGACTATGATGACTGATAATAGAAATATGTACATACTAATGGAAGTATGTGCAAGTTCAAAGCACTGTACAAATCACCTCTGCATTTTTTTAAATCTGTTTCTACCAAATGTACAGAGCATACATTAGCATTTTGCAATTTCCAATGTATGCTGACTAGCAGCAGCTTATCTACATGAGAGAAATCATTCCATGTAGGCTGAGAAGCACAGAATACAGCATGAGAAGATCGTTCTTGAAACTGGAAAGAGTCCAGATGTGACATCAATAACACATGTGCATTTCTTTTATTACAAGGAAACAATTTCAGAAAATAAAGAATAAGCATGAGAATATTTAAGCTGTTTTTTTTTAGGGTTCTGCTCTTGGAGATGACAGCAACAGTACCTTAAACCACTACTACATCTAAAAGGAGTTTCTATTTTTGGCAGCTACACCAGATTGTGTTGTTATATTAATGATTTTCAAGTGCACAGATATTATTTTCTAGCTGATGAAAAGAAATAGTTGAGTACTTGAGGTTCCCCACATACTTCACAATGAAGAATTACAAATATTCTAATTAGAAGAAAAAATCAAATGAAAATTCTTAAATTAATGAGTTACACTTGTGTTTTTCTTCTGGGTATTGCTGATTCTGTATTTAAAATAGAATCGCTGACAGGCCTTGTAAGAACAACATTGTAATTACAGTTGCTTACATTTTCCTGATGACAATATATTTTTCTGGCAGAACACTATCTGAGAAAACTTTTAATTCATGTCTTCTAAAAGATGTTAAGAAAACAATTCATCTCACAGAATATATTTAAAAGAGAAAGTAATTCCCATAGAGGTAGCTTGGAAAGTTAGAGAATATTTTGTTGCTTTATTGTGGAGTTGAAGATAAACCCACTTCAAAATTTTCAACTATATGCATGTCTAGGAATGAATAACAGAGTGGTAAGCTACTAGTTTGTGAAAATTGTTATTCTTCCCCAACTGAAGAGAGAGAATTCCCCCACTGATACTAATTTAATGCCCTATTACACAGTATTTTTGACACAAAACTGGGATTTGAAGGCTCTGACAAACAGGAAAGTCAATTTTTTTTTCACTGTCTCCTAGAACAGGTATATGTATGAGCTAGTCCTCAGAAAATAAGAGACTACAGTTCCCAAATCCCAGCTTACAACGCAGCATTTCTAAATAAACCAGAATCAGCTGTACCTTGATTGAAAATCTGGTCATTAACACTACAAGCAATCTTCAGTCATTTATCAGAACTTTGTATTTTTACCCAAGTTGATTCAGTACACTGTAATCGGTACTACAGTCTCACATTACATCACAGTCAAAATCTCCTGTAATAAAAATGATGTGGCATACATCCTTTTCGTTTTAATTTTTTATGCCAGCTATGACACTATAAACTTTTTCTAAGCCTGTACTGTATATAAACTTGCTGACCCAAGGACTGGGGAGAAGAGCAATCCATCCTTGAGGTTTTTGGAGAGAATGAGATTGAGAAAGCTCTGAAGCTCTTGAAAAGACTTGCTAGAAAATAAGGGAAGCTCAGTAGAAGAAGCACGTAAGATGGCACTGGTATCAAGACAAAAGATCTTGTCTTATCAAGAAACAATAATGCATTTCACAATATTTGGAGTATTTGTATAACCAAGCTGTACTTTAAGTCAGCAGTTAGCACAATGTTTCAGTTTGTGGAAGTTAAGACAAAGCACCTTTGAAAAACATCTCCATAATGTGCTCTCTATAAGATATTTATCTTATTCTCCATTTCTTTAACAGTGGGCAGGTAGATGCAAGGACATGCAGCCATGTCCTCAGAAAAACAGTAATCAGCCTGGCTTCATTCAAAGAAATCCCCATAGAAAAAGTATTTCCACTCACCTAAAAAACACATGTTGTAGTCATTGTTGGTTTCTATGTTGTTTTTTTGAATAGTAACTACCATAGGTTAAGGAAAGTGAAAGAAATAAAAGTAATGAAGAAAAAGCAGGATGGTAAGAAACAAAAATATTCTAGATAATGTTCTCATTTTCATTTTGTTCTGCTGTTTTTAAATGCTTTCTATCTAGAAAATTGCACTCTGTTATGAATTCTAAGTGAGAGAAAGCTCCCCTTAGTTAAGGGGAGATATGAACAAATAGGAAGCAGGTTATGAAAATCTGTACAACTGGAACCGAAAGGGCAGACTTCCGACCCTGCAGCAGAAGGCTCGCAGCGGCTTGCAGAGGCGCATTGCCCTCTGCTGGGTGCACCGCCCGCTGAGGCTCTGGGAAACCTGAGCCGCGTCTCCTGGATACAGGCGATGAGAACGCTGGGACTTGCAGGATGTAGGTGTTTATTTTTTAGTGCTTTAAATATAAAGTCAGCTGTTATAGAGAAAATAGAGCGTTTTTTGTGTGTTGTGTGGGGTTTTTTTTCTGTTGTTGCTGGTTGTATTTTTTTTTATTTTTATTTTTTTAGTAATGAGTGGCATCAAAGAGCCACACTTTCTATTATATTTTGTCAGCTCTTGCTGTAAAAGGGGAGCTTGCCACAAACCTACTATCCATGCTTCCCTTCTGCTCTACAGGATACCAAAATAGGCAGTTCCTGGGACCGCAGAACTCCAGTCTGTCCTCTAGAGTTTGCTAAAGAAATGGAGGCGTCTCAAAACCTTAGAGGGAAAGACAGCAGAAAGGAGCATTTGCAGCACTCCCCTACTCTCAGGGACTATTTTTTTTTTTTCCGCAGCTTTACACAGCACTTACAGCATAGAAGCTTCCATCAGCTATCTTTGAAAATGATCAACTGCTTCAGCAAGCTTTTTCTTTTTGTACAGATTTGAAATACTGCTCAGATCAATTGTTATTCTCCATTTCCATGCTACAGAACATTACAAAACTGTAAAGGAGGCCTGAAAGAAACTCTCCCCACTGGGCAGCAGTCTAATAAATGAACAAGAATGAGGTATACAGGTGCTTATAGGCAGCCAGTAATATTATCAACCTTGTATGTTTTTACAGGACCAACTACCATCCTGTTGAGGAGGTAACATAGGCAGCTTACAGGAAAACAAAATCTATCAAGGAAAAAAACAAATAAAGCAGAACCAGCCCATAGCTCTTGCTGGTGCACTTATTCCTCTGGGAACAAGAAGACAAAGTCAACAACTTCTATGTTGATCTTTAAGATTCCAAAAGCACTGAAAAATCGTTTCTCCATCCTCCAAATTAATCTTGCTGCTTGCTACATTTCTCAGTACTGCCAAATTTACTGCCAAATGAAGTAGCTAGCCTCAGGAAGCAGAGCTGATAAGGCTCGGAGATGGGATCTCTCAACAGCAAGGCAAAAGCTTGGAATTTGTTACTGGAAAATAATATTCTGCAAGCTGCAAGATTTGCAGTCTGAAATGAAAACTCACTTGGCTTATCTTTTCCAGAGCTACAAGTAAAAGTAGCAAGGAATAAGAAAGGAAAGGAAGGGGGGGGAGAGAAGGAAAGGAGGAAGAAAGAAAGGAATGGGTGGAGGGAAGGAAGGAGGAAGAAAGGGGGGGAAAGGCGGGGGGGGGGGGGAAGGAAAATAGTACACAACTGCACTAATACCAATGCATGAATAAGACTGAGTTTGTAGATACGATTAGGTAGAATACATAAGATCTGTGGTCACTTGGTTTTTGGTTCCACATTTAAAATTGCTCAGATGAAAGCAACATTTCCCTGCAACAGCACAGAAGTCCAAAAGCAGATCGATTATTTCTACTCTTATAAAATTGTACGTATAAGAAGGAAGCTATTCTTCCTATGCTTTTTAAGGTTTCAGGCTTTTTGTAAGAGCTAATGGGAAGTTAACAGTTGATCTTTAATGTTGATGATTAACATGTCAATTCTAATATTCATCATTAATTTCTCTTTTGCTTTTTACTTAAGTAATTTAGAATCACACTCTTCTGTAGTTTGGCACTGCAGTTAAAAAAAACTTGTGATGACTATATAAAGAAAATTAATATAGCTATATAAAACACAATATACTAGCTATTATTCTAGGTTTGCCATACATCAACCTAAGATATGCTTGTGCACAAACGAAAGCTTTCAAAAGGTAAGAAACTGCGCACATAAATACTGTAACTAGCTTATATCAGACAAGTTTTGAACAAATTTTGCCTTTTCCTTGCTCTGCTTTAAGATATGAAAGATTACATGATAGATAAAAACAGTGATATAACCAGATATATATGTCTAGATTATAGTAAAACTGAACTACTGCGACAGTTCTCAAAAGTAGAGTTCATTAATTGGAGCTCAAAAACATAATTTCCAAAACTTAAAATTGAAATGGTATGATGCATTTATCTACCACAGTAGTTCTGCTGTGCTTCCCTAACAGTACATTTGAGGTTTCAGTAAACTTTGAAGTCACAGTGCCTTCAAAACTGACCTTGATATTTATCTCTGTTTCAGTCACCTCCAAGTGAAGTCCTGTCCCCACTGAAAATGAAAAAACTTTTGCTTGATATAATGAAAGCCAGAATTCATTAACCCAATATCAAAATACTATAATGCTTTCTAAAACGCAAGATTTAAGGTGCAATGCCTTTATAAGGACTGTTATAGTACATTTTATTTAATATAGATATCATAATTTTACCAGTTTGAAAACAACATCTTCGTTCGAACTTAGTTCAGTTTCAGTTATACTCACCGCGTTGCTCTCCTGAAAAACACTGATTTAGCCTCCAGAAATGATTAAGTGAGCATGAAAAAATTACACCTGCATGAAAGCACTTGACAAGAAATATAATATCCTATTTTATTCAATGAATACTGAAGGATTTGAGTGGCACTAAGGTGACGTGTGGTGGGAAAGAGAGCAAGAATGAAATTGGAAAGAGATGAGTATCAAATGAAATTGTTGTTTAATACTTTGTTCTCTGCATATGAAGGATTAATTCTTAGAACACTGCACTACGCATAAGAAGAATGTGTGAACTCCAGCTCCTTTTCTGACTCTTCAATCAAACTGTAATAGCCTGATATTGCATTACTTCAGGTTGAATATTATCCCATATTTCCAAGCTGCCAGGTTTCAACCTGTGATTAAGAGAAAACAATAGAAGTGGAAAAAAAATAAATCAAGTAAGAGAACTGCTGCCAGAGGGGCTACAGTAAGTTAGATTTAAACACTAGAAATAGCACAGCAAGGCAAGAAGGCTGGAAATGAATGTGTGCCTGGTCCCTGAAAGGCTACTCAAAACAAACAGAATAGGGCAGGAAAGAATTAGCAAGAAAACAGAAAAGTAGGGGATAGCTGAAGTATAAGGAAGGACATGGAACAGTAAAGTGATGACTTCAAGATCCAAGACAGAGATCAGACTTTAGCTCTCCCTCATATACAGTCAGTGAACTCATAGGGCTATCTCAAAAACGAAGCTCTAGAACAAATGGAAAGCAGACTCTAGCTAATTTCCAATCTCATGAAGCAGTGAGGTCTGCCCCTGCACATGCTACAAGCTCTGCAATGGAAGAATGCACCACCACTGCGTGTCCCCTGCACACACTATACACCCCAGGGAGCACACAAATCAGTGTTAGCCATGGCACTGAATCTGTGCTCACTAAATGAACCCTGTTTGGATCCAGTTGGGGTTGTTAGAGCAAGACAGAAAGACTTTGCTAGCAAAAGCAGTAACTTCAGTCTTTATGTCTCCGGACTGATAGATCTGGGCCTTAGCCCGGATTACATTCCTGTGCATTCCTGACATTCAAACATTTGTAGCTTCAGCCTGTACAAATATGTTTAAATAATCACTCAAATATTGCCTTATATGAATGCATGATACAAGCAAGATTTAAAATGCAAGCAAATGCCTCTGTAGCAATTGCAATAACAGCCAGACATTTTATCTTGAGCTGAAAACTGGTTCTGAGAAAAGACGTGTCACTACCATGCTGGCGTGGCCTCCCACAGCCATCTGAGTGTAGCCATGGTTACAGACTGTAAGGGCACAGCCAGGCTTGCTGTCTCTTCCCCCAGTCTTCTACACCAGTGTTCAGACTCACTGCACTTCACCTTATATTGCCCCCTGGCATCTCATCCTGTCTCATGGCACCTCAACCCTCATTTCTTGTGACCTCATCATGGGGTTACCCAAATTCATTGTAAGTGATAAGAGTTTGCAGCTCAAAGATAAATCTAAGCCAAGGCATGATAATTGTAGTAGAGCTGACAATATGTTTTCATTCTTTCTAGCTACAAAGAATTACTGAGAATGAATAGAAAAAAAAATGTGCATTGTTAAAGACCTAAAATTATTCCTGTTTTCTGCCATTATCTAAGACCAAAAAAAATCAGGGTTTAGTTGTTATAAAATATAAACAACTCAGAACAAATCTTCTGAGTGAATGGATACTTCATAGATTTCTTTATCTATGAATTCATACTAGCTCCAAGATAGGAAAAAAGTGTTCTGTATATATGATTTTTATTTTTTTATTTTTTTTTCTACTTTTAAACAAATTCTGATTCTGAAGTCTGTAGAATACTGATGGAAGGTTACAGAAGGTTACAGTTGTAGCAGAAATGCTTGAGCTAGTGACTGAACACCTGATAGAAAGGCAGGGCCAATGCTGGAGAGCTCAGGTGCATACAATGCATCTGAGTTACTTGAAGGGGTGGAGCCAGGAGCCACCCCTTCCCAGACCTTATTTAAGGGTTGGCAAGGGAGGCAAGGACAAGGGCAACAAAGTTTATGAAGAGGTTGGAAAAATATGTCTTGTGAGGAGTAACTGAAGGAATTGGGGCTGTTTGGTATGGGGTAAAGGAGACTAAGGGGAGACCTTCCTCTCTTCCAATATCTGAAAACCACTTACAGCAAGAGTGCAGTTGGTCTCTTCTCATTAGTGACAGGACAAGGGGAAATGGCCTTAAGTTGTGCCGGGGTAAGTTTAGGTTGGATGTCAGAAAACACTTCTTTACAGAAAGGGTTATTAAGCACTGGAATAGGTTCCCCAAGGAGGTGGTTGAGACACCGTCCTGGATGTGTTTAAAAACCATTTGGATGTGGTGCTCAGGGACATGACTTAGCAGAGGGTTGTTAGAGTTAGGGTAGTATGGTTACGTTGCGGTTGGACTTGATGATCTTTAAGGTCTTTTCCAACCTGAGCGATTCTATGATTTTGTTGGAGATTCCTGTGTACCTGAGGCCTTCCAAGGGTAAGTAGATTCTTTGTTTTTTCTTTCCACAGCTGATGTGTTTGAGCATATCCTCACTTGATGCAGCCTAGGACTTTGTTACTATGCTGTCATTGCTGTGCTTTCCTTTGCTTCGCAGCAGTACAATGGCTTATGGCTGCTAATATTTCAGAACAACTTCACAACAATTTTTAAGTCAGTTGTAATGTTCTTTCTGGATCTCAATAAGAAATGTGGCTCAATATGTATAGGAGGTCATATGCTATTTACTGAATAATTAGAACGTAAGAATAATGATGGTTGAAGTGTGCCAGCATCAGACAGTCCTCTTCAAGGTGGCTATGGTATGCTGCAAAGAGTTCCAATCCATGGAGAGGTTCAGCATACATTGCTGCCTATCGTGCTTTTGTATCCTTTTTCTCCCATAAACCACATCTCTCTCAGCTAAAGTTCATCTCTTTCCTCGCAATACGACCACTAATTTGTTATCTAAAATGTGTAAAATGTCCACAAGGACAGGTCAAAACATCAGATAGGACCATCTGCACATCCTCCACAATACCTGCATGCCAGTGTAACAGAGGATATGGAGGGAGAGTCATTCAGTAGCCACTTAGCCTAACATAGAAGCCCTGGCTAGGTAGGCTTAATTGGGTCAGCATATCTGCCATACTGGGAAGGGAACAAAGTCAGCCTCAGCACTTTTTGGTTTTGAAGGCATTTTAATTAGCATCGACATAACACTGAAATTACCTTTTTTTTTTTTTTTTTTTCCTAATAGGCTAGATACTCCACGCATATTTCTGAGCAATAAATTAATAATTAAAAAGAGGGGCGGGGAGGAACAACAAAAAAGAGGTGTTCTACGTGAGGAATTTCTTCTCAATTGATCCCAGTAAGATCTGCACCAAGAGTATGTAAAGAATCATTTAAAAGGTTATTTATTAGAGATAATAAAAATAAAGAAATAATAGTAGAGATCATCTTACCTCCCTTTAGATGCTACAAAACCCAAGTTTCATCAAATGAGTCTCCATCAGCAAAGCAATACACTGTGCAGAGTCTGTCTGTAGAAAGAGTTTCTCCATGTTGGTTATTTGAGCTACCATAGGATTTTTCTTACAAGAAAACAACTCAATTATTTCCACTGTTAAACAGAAAAGATATCCATTGCAATTTTAATGAAAACAAGGCCATGAAGGTGCCATAACTACTAGTACCAAGTGGAGGCTGCCTGTTAAAATAAGCTGGCAGAGTTTATCTTTCTGCCAAAGGGTAGTGCATCACAGCGTAGCCTGAAGGGACCTAGCAAACAGGTTCTCTGTGAGAGACTGCAAAAGATCTTGTGGAACTCTGGTGAGAGACTCACTGCAATGGCAGTTTAGATACCTTTTCATGTCACTCTAACCTTCTCATGCCCCTCTTGGAAGCAGCGAGAGAAAACTTCATATTTCTCCTGGAAGTTTGATGGAGGGTTCTTCTAAAAAGATGATGTGTCAGAAAGCCCAACTGAAGTGCTTTTACACCAGTGCGTGCAGCAGGAGAAAAAAGCAGGGGGAATTGGAAACAGTGAGGTACTTGGAAAATTATGATCTGGTTGCTATCACAGAAATGCGGTTCCATTGCTGGAATACTGCTGTGGAGGGGTATCACCTTTTTAGAAAGGATATGCTATGTAGGAAGGGTAGGGGAGTTACCCTATTTTAAAGAGTAGGTAGACTGTGAGCAACTCCCTCTGAGAAATGCTGAGGAGCAGCTTGAGAGCCTGTGGGTTAGAATTAGGGACAGAGGACTACTAAAGGGTACCTGGTGGTAGGGATCTACTACAGACCATCTGATCAAAGGAAGCCTACTGATGAGGCCTTTCTCCAGCTGCAGAGGCAGGTGATCAGAGGTCTGGAGCACCTCCCCAATTAATAAAACAGGCTGAGGGGAGGTGGGCTTGTTCAGCCTGGAGAAGAGAAGGCTGGGAGGAAATCTCATTGTAGCCTTCCAGTATTTAAAAGGAGATTATAAACAGGAGGAGAACCAATTTTTTTGTGACAGTAGACAGTGATAGGACAAGGGAGTATGGTTTTAAGGAGGGAAGGATTGGAAAACTACTGATAATCACCAGCCAGAAGGAATCTGTCATCTTGGAACTCCCTTAGGTCATGCAGAACCTCTATTTTCAAAATCTAGCCAGTACAAGTCTTTAAGAAAAGTGGGGCTTTCTGACTTGGTCTGATCTCGTTTACAAATGTTGGATTCTGTGACAAATACTCAATATCCATGAACTAATTCCAGGCAGACATAATGCTGTAACTACCAAGGTGGCACCTCTTATCAAGGAGCTTATTCTGTGTTATTTAAAACTATTTATTTTAGACATAGCAAAGACTTTATGCATCTAACAAAACAAATGCATAAACTAGGTGTAATGAATATAATATCTTTCAAGCATTTTCTTTTTCTGACACCTTTCAGTATGCAATTCTCAGCAACAATGCAGAAAAATAATCATCAGTCAGAGTCCTACATGAGGAAGAAAAATGCATGACCACTGCTAAGCAGCAGTATAATGGTATCAAATGATCATTCATAGAAATAGAACATTCCTAGTGAAAAACTAAAGTAAAATATTGTTTGCTGACTCTCACTGGAGGTCAGTCACATCACAGAAATGAAGTGAAAGTCACCAAAGTTTTAAGTGATTGATTCTACAAGTGGTGGAAAATGACATTCCATTCTTGAATCAATTTAAAGTTTTATTTATATTTTTTATTGTTATTCATATATAGGATGAATAACTTATGTTCTGGTTTAACAACAGGGGAAGGAGAAAATACAGAGTTCTAGTAAGGAGAAGAATGAGCTGAGGTCTTTTCCAACCTCGGTGATCCTATGAATGAAGCTGTAGTTCATAATCTGTGGGCTACTGCCTCATCATTTGTACTGCACTAATATAAATAACTGTAATGGTGATATAGTAAATTGAATCAGGAAATAGTTTGGTCTGAAAAATAATTTGAGGAAAATTGTATCTTGTTCAGTAAACAAGTCTGCAAAGCCACCATCCAGCTGCACAAACAAGTGAAGAAAGTAAAGAGTAGGAGAGGGGGAAAAAAACGAGCAGATGCAAAGGGGTGTAATTAAATGAGTGTCTAGCAAAGATCTGTGGTTTAAAAGTTCATGTGAAATACCTGATGATGTCATGGTGGTGGAAGGAGGTGCTGAACAAATTTTTTGACTCGCTGATGGAAATAGGAAATTGAGGGGAGAACTTATATCTCTCTCAAATATCTGAAAGGTGATTGCAGTGAGAACGGGGTTGGTCTCTTCTCACTGGTGACAGGATGAGGGGAAATGGCCTTAAGTTGTGCCGGGGTAAGTTTAGGTTGGATATCAGGAAAAGGTTCTTTACAGAAAGAGGTTGTGAAACACTGGAATAGGCTGCCCAGGGAAGTGGTTGAGTTGCCATCCCTGGATGTGTTTAAAAACTGCTTGGATGTGGTGCTCAGAGACATGATTTAGCGGAGGGTTGTTAAAGTTAGGGTGGTATGGTTAGGTTGTGGTTGGACTCGGTGATCTTTAAGATCTTTTCCAACCTGAGAGATTCTATGATTCTATTCAGTGTGTAACTTGGTGTCCACAAACGAAACACAGATAGCTCAGTGGCTCAAGATTCATGTCATCTTACAAATGAACACCTGTAGGCTCTTTCGCCTGAGGGTGTGAGGCCAGCACTCCCCTGAGATCGTGGGAGCGCTCACAGTCTGCCTTTCCCTTCTGACACTAGCGGTGCCTCACCGCCGCCATAAAGGAAGAGCGGAAAGCCCCTAACCCGCGCCGAGCAACTGACGCGGAGCGGCACAGCCAGGCTCCCGCGCGCCCCTCGGTGGCTCTTCCCGAGCTGCCATCAGTGGCTCCAATCGGCGCGCGGCGGGGCGGGCCCGTCGGGTTGCTCGGGCGACGGGGTTGCTTTGCCCCTGCGCTGAAGGAAGGCAGGTGAGGACTGACGGCCGTTAGACTGGTCCTCGTCTCGGTGTTCGCTGCCCCGCCGCGAGCGGCGGTTGAGCTCGTTTGTCTGTGTGCGGTGTTCTGTCTCCTACCTGCGGCCTCGCCCGGGGGAGCTGCCGGGGTGCTGGGCGGCTGGCGGAGGTGCGTAGGGTCGTGTTGGGGGGTGGTGCTGGGCTTTGGCGTGGTGTTTGGCAGTGTTCTGTTTTATGCCTCTCTACAGGCGTTCTCATATGGAAATGGGCACTTGTAAGTATTTAAATATGGGGGTAGGAGTAGAAGTACTAGTATATCTGGAAAGTACTCGTCGTCCGCAGGAAGAGAGCTTTGGGCTTGTTTGTGCTTCAGGTGCCTACCGTGCTGGGTGAGTGGGAACAAAAACAAGTGCGGAGAATCATAGAATAGTTTGGGTTGGAAAGGACCCTGAAGATCATCTTGTTCCAACCCCCTGCTACAGGCAGGGACGCCTCCCATAGAACAGGTTGCTCAAAGCCCCATCTAGCCTGGCCTTGAGTGCTTCCAGGGAGGAGGCATCCACAGCCTCTCTGGGCAACCTGTTCCAGTGTCTCACCATCCTCACAGTAAAGAATTTCTTTCTAATATCTAGTCTAAATCTACCCTAACCATTTTTTTCAAACAAAAAAGGCAACGTACAGTCTGAGCAAACAAGCTCATGAAGATAAGCTTGAGACAGTTGACACTGTGGAAAAAAAAAAAAAGTGTGTTTAAAATTAGTCCTGTTAAATAAATTCCTCTGCTGTCTTAGGGATGCTGCTTTATGTAGAAATGACTGTGTGCGATTTGTGAGACTGCTTTGGAAGGCTTGAAAATAGCAAGTGTAGAATCCAAGTCTGGGTTTTTTGGAATGCAGTAGTAAGCTTCATTAACCTGGATTTTAAAATCAGTAAGGAGCTTCATATTCTTAATAGTTGTCCTAACTATAGCATAATATAAAATATAAATAGCTGAAAACTTGTGTTCAGCCCCCAAACCAGTTGTTTGAAGAATACATTTTTTGAATGACATCCATTTGTTCCTAAAAGACATCATAGAGAATCCATTGTGTCTCTTTATAATTATGTCTAGGGTTTAAATCTCTTCATTATTACAAGTGTAGAGCTTTCTGGTTATAAATACCTCATTTAAAAATTTTGTCGTGACCTCCTGCAGCTTCCTGCTTTTAGCAGAGGCATTCAAGGTGGAGATTTCTGATAATGAGCATGTATGGCAAGCAATCAGATGTTCTTCAAATTTAGCACAGTATTATTTTGTCTGTTATTCATGATAAATTACAATTTCCGTTGTTTTAAATTAAAGTTGGTGACCTTTGCACTCCCTATTCTTGATAGCACTAAAATAATGGAAATACCATTAGGTTGTGTGCAAATATCTTTTCACCTGCTTCCTTTTTTGCTGGAAGTGTAGCTGTATAGGTTACAGATGTAGTCGAAGGTCTGTGTTAGAGAAAAAATTTCTTGCATAAATCAGATATGTAAACTTTTCTGTTTACATTAATTTATGTTTTGCAAATCAGAATTGTTCAAATATGTAGTTAAGATCATAGTCAACTCTGGCCAATTGTAACCTATACGGGGGAAAGATGATAAAGAACTTATGAAGAAACTTAAGCAATATAAAACATGAAGGCAACTTGCAGGCATTGTCTAACTTTTTGATTTATTGTTAATGTATGTCGTAGTTGCTTTCCTTGACAAGGTCTTAGAATCATAGAATGGCTTGAAAGGGACCCTGAATTGCCCTGCTGGGGGTAGAGTTGCCACTCACCAGATCAGGCTGCCCAGGGCCCCACCCAAGCTTGGCCTTGAATACCTCCAGGGATGGAGCATACACAACTTCTGTGGGCAGCCTGTTCCTGTGCCTCACCACCTCTCAGTAAAGATTTCCTGTGAATCATTGGAAAATGATGGATTGGAAAAGACCAAAATCACCCAGTCTAACTGTCCATCTACCACCAATATTTCCCCACTAAACCAAGTCCCTTAGTACAACATCAAAGTGTTTCTTGAACACCTCCAGGGACGATGTTTCAACTGCCTCCCTGGGCAGCCCATTCCAGTACTTGACCACAGAGAAGAAATTTTTCATAATACCCTACCTGAAACTAACCTCTTCTTGCAGTTTTGGAGATGGAGTTTATCTCATCTTTTTGATTTTTGTTTTAAGATCCTCAATTTTATTTCTGTCTTGGGTATAATTGTTTGCATTGTTTGCTCCCATTAGACAACATGCCTCTTATTTTGTAGCTTCTTAATGAGACATGAACTGTCTTACTGTAGCCTGGGCTCTAATCTCTCTCTCTCTTCAATTCCTTTTTTTAGTTGCTACCAAATCTTTCAAAATAGCTGTGATGGGAGACTGATGATGGAATGAAAGAGGATATGTGAGATTCCTGAGATAAATTTAATAAATAAGTTCATATGCTTAGCTATACAAATTAAGACTTACCATATTGAAGTGTGTGGTTAGTGTTGAGCAGAGCTCCATAGTCATTTGTTATTAACCTATATCTTTTTTGTTCTTAACTTGCTGGTTAGTAGCTGTACCTTGTTCAGATTTCCAGAGAACAGAGTGCAATATTGTTGCAGATGAAGTGTTTTCTTTTCTGATAATAGGGTTGTTTTGGGAATTTTCTGTTGATACTGTGGTGGTTAAAGCATGTGGCCCCACCTGTGAACTGTTAACTCTGCGAACTGTTCTGTAAAAATTCTTAGGGCAAAAGATCTCCATGTTTCAGAAAATTATGCTGGAGACAGGTGCTGCAGTGTTCTGTTGTTTCTTCCTAATAAAGTCATTTTTATCTTATCTGTTTCCAGCTTTAATTATTTTCCAAATTTGGGTTATCAGTTAGCCATCCATATTTTTTTCTATTTAACCTCACTCAGCTAACCAAAATCTGATAACAACAGTAATGATGAATTGCACAGGGACGCAGCTGGACTCTGAGGGGTGTAAGATACTTGCCTCGAGTTTCACAAGCAGACAGGGTTATTTCTTTTTGTCATAGTTTTCTCTCCAACTTGTAAGATATGTTCTTTGGGGGCCTACTTGTGCTTCTGATGCTGAAAATTGTTTGGTTTTTGCTACATTCTTAACATGTTGAGATAAATACACTCATCTAATTTTTATTTCAGTGCATTTGTATGGCAGATATAGAATAAGAAGTGGAATTGTCTTAACATCCAAATCAGCAAAATACAGTTTAAAAACGGATTATTTAAGTATTTTCTTTGAAAGATGTTCTTTATCACTTCACGGATTTGCATTTTTATAGTTTCACTTGTTGTTTTTATTTTCTTTTTCTTTGAAAAACATATTAGAATGAAATAACTTGCATGCTGTCTACACCAGGACAAATTCTATGGGCATGGTATAACAAACAGACGTAGCATGTTTCTTGCCGTATTATCTATTTTCTGACTGTCAGAAACTGGGATACTAAAGTTTTGATTACATCCAGGTTTGATTTATGTGTTGTGCTTATGAAATGGACACCAGTATTGCAGCATATAATTAGCTTTGGATAAGGTTATAATTTTTCTCCACGCATAAGCAGTGTGCCTTCCTATTTTTGCTTTATTAAGAAACTTAAAAATCAAAGATATGTAATTTTCCTTTTTCTTCGATGTTGTAACAATTCTTCATTGAATTTGAATAGAAAAGTCTGCTAAGCAGTAGTAACAGTGATACTGCATACATAATTATACTCATATTTTTTTTCTTAATAGATGTTGAAGTTATTTTCTTAGAAAAAAAAATATAACTGAAAGTTTCATTGAATTTGTTTTTCAAACTCCAGTCACAGAATAATCTTAGGAAGATGTGTGATCAAGTCCAATCCACTGCTATTGTTGGCAGCTAAAGCCTAATCTCCTCCTTAACCTGATAATGCTTAGTCTTAAAATTAGCCACATTTTTGTCCTTGTACTCTTACAGGAAGGTTGTTCTAAGGTCTCGTGCCAACACTGTTCTAGTGGTGGTGGTGATGATTATGATGTTTCACGGGTGTTACTAACAGCTTGTTCTGATCACTGTGAGGTGGCTGGCTATCCTATATGCTATCTTGTCTTGATAAATCTATATAACTTGTTGGAAAGAGCAAATGCAGAGAAGGGAGAAGGGAAGGAGAGACAACATGCTTGCTTCTGTGCTATCAGTAGTCTGGGAGGAGTGGGGGGAAAAACTTAATTCCTGGCTGACCTCATATAATAGGCTCCATGAGACCTAGGTTGATTATGGCTTATTGCGTAGCTTTACTACTAGCTACTGCCTACTAGCTGTAGGCATCCTATTTTTTGATTTAATTTAGAATATTAATAATCATTACATATTTCATGTTCTCACTATAAAAGTTACTAAAGCACAAATTAGTAAGTAAAATCAGATGGTTTTTTTTACTACAGATACTGATATAATGAATTTACATAATGTCATACATATTATGAAAGAAAAACAGTGGCTTTCTATACTCTAGTAACTAAGGATTTTTAGTGTTCTTTAGTTTTTTTTTTTTTGTCTTTTTATCATTAATTTCTATCGTTAATATTGTGGTTTCAGAATATATGGGGGAAAAAAAACTAATGCAAACTAATGCAAACTTTAAAATATTGTTAGCCGATAGTTTATAGTAATACTATGGAATATATTATGAAATAATATCTATGACGTGGATTGACAGAGAATAATTCTGTGAAAAAGTTCCAAGTGAACTTAGAAAATACCAATTTCTGAAGTCCAGTTATTTGAAAATCATTCTTTTCAAAATCTGCTTAATGTTGATTTAGAGCAAGAGTACATCAAACTTGGCCATATTGTTTCTTAAATAGTCAAATACCTAAAAATTTCTGAGTAAGATTTTAAACAGAAACAAGCAGTTATTAGAAATGCGTTTGGAGAAAAATAGTAATACGTAGTTGATTTGACATAGTGTATTAAAAAATAGAATATCTGATCAGAGAAGTGATAAATCAAGATACAGAAGTTGTAACTGCTTATCTGTTTTTGAAGATATTTTGTCAGAACTGAAATGAATTGCTGGCTTCAACAGCTGTCAGATAATATGGGAGAATAGTGTCAGCTTGTTAATTTCAATGTCATTTAGATCTTGATTTTCGGATGTAATATTCTGTCCTGTGTGTTTTAGATAAAGTATATAGGAATATTATATTTAGGGATATGTTTTAGTGTTTGGAGATTGAGGCCACAATACTCTTCAGTTTATCCTTTCAGATTCTTTTGAGGATATGTCTTTGTAAAGAACTTAGTCTCATAGTGAAAAGTTACCTGCAGTAAAGTGACCAGAAGTAAGATCAACATTGATATCACTGCAAGAAAAACATTTGTTTTGTAGATCTTGAATTTTGTAGCTGTGAACTTCAGTGACACATTACAGTGGTTTTGTGCTAGGATCACAATTTACTATCACTTCATTTATCTCTTAGCTGGTTTTTCTTTTTGTATTTATGTCTAGTCAGTTAAACACTGGCGCCAGTAATTCACAGAATCACAGAATTGTAGGGGTTGGAAGAGACCTCTAGAGATCATTGAGACCAACCCCCCTGCCAAAGCAGGTTCCCTACACCAGGTCGCACAGGTAGGCGTCCAGGCGAGACTTGAATATCTCCAGAGAAGGAGACTCCACAACCTCCCTGGGCAGCCTGTTCCAGTGCTCCGTCACCCTCACCGTGAAGAAGTTCTTACGCACATTCGTGCGAAACTTCCTGTGCTGCAGCTTATGTCCATTTCCCCTCGTCCTGTCTCCACGTACCACTGAAAAGAGACTGGCCTCACCGCTATGGCCACCACACCTCAGATATTTATGAACCTGGATCAGGTCCCCTCTCAGTCGTCTTTTCTCAAGGCTAAAGGCTAAATTCATCTCCAGTAATGCAAATAAAACATTTTATATATGCCTTAAAAATATCTCTTTTGGTCTGATCTACTCAAATGCCTTATTAATATCCAATGCTTGAAAAAAATTCAGTATGCTTTATTAGTACTTTGATATCATGGTAGCTAAGTCATGGCTTGAACCAGTGATTGAGCACCTAGTGGGAAGGCAGGGCCAATCCAGGGGGGCTCAGGTGCATGCAATGTATTTGAGTGACCAGAAGGGATGGAGCCAGGATCCACCCTTCCCAGACTTCATTTAAGGGTTGGCAGGGGAGGCAAGGGGATCTTGTTGGAGATCCCTGTGTACCTCTTAAGGGTAAGCAAGTTTTTTCCTTTGTTTCTGTGTGCATCGCTGCCACATTTGGGTATATCCTCACTTGCTGCAGCCTGGGATTTTGCTACTCTACTACCATTACTGTGCTTTCCATTGTGTTGTGGCGTTACAGTGTGCCAGGTGGATTTTTGGTTGACTGCATGTTATGTGCTATTTATGAAATGTAAATAACTGATGTAGGCTTTGAACAGCAACATACCTCAGTTACTGCTGAACTAATAAAGCTATATGCCATATGAAATCTTGAACAATGTGCCCTTATCAAGAGGCAGAGCAGCCTGAAACAGGCTTTCCTAAATTGCTGGTATTAATATACTCAGAACTCTGGTTTTTAGGTTGTGAAAAGCAGTAATAATGTTTAATGAATCATATGCACTTCTTTATCATTTAGTCATAGACCAAGGATATTGTTGAACATTTCATTCAGTTGTTTGAATTGATGCATCTGATATAAACCTGTATTTCTGATGTAGTTTGATATTGCATAGAATTGCACGCTTTACATTGTTTATGGTTGACGTGAAGTCTTTAAAGTCTGGAAGAATGTCAGCAGTGTGGTGGGAAGCTCCTTTTTGTTCTTATGTATGTATCTGTTGAGCTGGAGGGCTATATAACTCCAAGTAATCTTTTGTTAATCTGGGAATGCTATTTTCCATAAATGCATTGGGTGTCTTGATGTTAATTTTTCTATGGTTGAGTATTTTTCTGTGCCCTTGACTATCATAGTTCCCCAGTAAGAGGTTGGAAAGTAGAAGTGTTGCTGTTTCTCTTCCCTGCTGTGTCTGAGGACTTAACTTGCTTACCTGATTGTCTTCATGAAAACAGCATGCTCGAGTAGAACTGGTAATGACAGTGAGTTGCATACTGGTGTGAGGAGGGAATTCAGCTTTTTTGAGACAATAGATAATGTTGACCACAAACTCCAAGTTAATATTTGGCATTTCAGACTTATTGTCGTGGGTTTTTTTGTTTTTTTTTTCCCCTTGATAGAACAGTTCAGGCTATTGCAATTATTCTATTAATAGCTTTGGAGAAACAATTCAGACTAGAAAGATACAGGTGGTCTGGGTTCTGTATTAATAAATTGGGATTGTGTGGTTCTCAAGGATCTCTCATTATGATATGAATAATACAACTTCAACTTCTTTTTCTTTATTGTAAAGTCTGATGTGAAATTTACTGTAGAAGGAATAGTCAAAAATATGAAGCTATCCTGAGGGAGAGGAAAGCAGCAGATGAATTTTGATGAATTAGTGAAAATTAGGCTTCCTAAATTTCCCAGCCACTGCTGGTGACTATAGCTGAGCCCTTCAGGCTCTGTACACTGCTGTGAAGATCCAGTGTTTGCTTATTTTTTGTTTTAATGTTGTTAAGCAAAAGATGTTCAGCATTTACAGTCATTGCAGCTGCTCCTCCCTCTGCCAGCTGAAAGCACCCCCTATGTAACCAAAGCACGTCACACCACATGACTTAATTTATATTTTAATGCTAGCTAGTGCACTGAACCACTCTTCTTACAGACAGTATATTTAGGGGAAAAAGAGAAATCATTATTGGAGACAAATAAGAATGATTCAAACAGTACCTCATTTCCAGAGCTTGGAAGAAGCACCCTAAAAGCAATCTTGAAGCACAAACCTGCTTTAGTTTAACATACTGGAGGACACAATCTGCTGATAGTTTTAATGCTGATTTCTTTTTCAGTTCAGAATCCAATATATGGATAACATTTATATTGCTGCTAAAAGTATTTCAGACTATATATATGAATTTAAAGTTTTGTTATCAGGGAATCATGTGAGAGTTCTGATCTTTCATTAGCTTGTAGTTTTCAGTCAATTTTAGCACGGAACCCGTTGTACTTGCAGGTGTTCAGATTCTGTATTTTTAATTTCCACATTGAGTCATGGCTTGGATGACTTACATTTCCCACTGGTTTGATGAAGATGATTGGTATGCAGGACAGCAACGAGTAAGAATTGCTTAAATTAATATTTTTCTCCTTTTAGTTTTGTTTCTCTTTAAGCTTCTGTTTATTACGTAACTAGTATCAATGTTTCTATGGTGCAAGTTTGAATGGGATTCTATATAGTATATAACATCTAAATTGATTTTTATTTGAAAATCAATGTTTCTAGATGGATAAATGATATTAGAAGTTAAGACAGCTGTTTCCATTTTTAGTTTGCATAATTTAATTGCTAGAATTCTTTAATATTTAATAAGATAGAAATTGAGTATTCAAACTTAAATTAATTCCTTGTGATACAATACTGTGCATGGAATAAACTAATTAGAGATTTTAATTTAATAAAACAGCAAAAAATTTGGGAGATAAGAAATTCACCTACTGTCATTTCCAAGTTTTACTTTGGATATCAGTGCTTTTTTTTTCCTGGCATTTTTCTGAAGAGAAGGTGTGGTTACTATAGCAACATCTGCTGGGTAGCCTGGAATTTTTTTTATAACTGCATGCCTTGGGCAAGCTTGATCTACATGTTTCATAGATTTAGGGTGAGAAATGAATATCAGCTTTCTTTCGCTGTATCAAGTTGTTTTACATAATTATGTGTAATTTCTATTTCTCATTTTAATAGTGTATTCTCAGCTATTGAATCACAGTGTAGGTGATGCTACTGAAACGCAAACGGCAGCAGCTTTTAAAATTTTATCATGCTGGTAATATCACTTATATGCTCATGAATATTAAAAAAAGGTGGATCCTAATCCTACTTGCACTATTCTAGCATTACATGTGACTTTTGCCTTAGACTGTCTTAGAAGTGGAATAATCTTTTAATAGTTGTTCATCAGAGATTCACTGATGAGATGTACTAAAGGTAACACCTTGGCACTTAGCCAGCACAAAAGCTATCTTTGATTTTTGGGAACTTTGGATTGCAAACTGAGATTCTAATGGAGGATGTTAAATGTTTTATGCTGAGGTAATAAGTAGTACGTACAACCCCATACTATATAATGTATCTGAAAATTCAAGTTCTGGCACTAGATGAACGGTCAATACCTTCAGTTTTGCTGCCAGTTATGTATGATGTCTCAGGTTGATTGTATGTACTTCAAGGTTCTTGATGATGTATTGTCAGAAGTACCAGACTTAGTCTGCTTCAAACTGTAGTATTTCTATTTAGTTTGCCTTGTTGAAATCATACTTTCAAAGATATTTTAGTGAAGCTGTACTAGTAGTGTATTAAGGAAGTCAAGAACGCTTCTTTGCAAGATTTCCCTCCAGCTTAGGTTTTTGTAATGTTAATTATTATTGTTACATTTTCAACATAGTATCTTAATGTTTTTGTTTTCAGTTTCAAATAAGAGTTTGTTCCTGCTTTAATATTCTTATGATTGTGTTCCTGAGAAGTTTTTCTGTATTGTGGAAGATTGCAATTATAATTTCAAATTTTATTTATAAAAATATTATCCTTAGAGATGCTTTCATAAATAGTCAAGGTGACTGAATTAAAAATGTAACAACTCCTATCTAATTTCTGAATGTCTTGCCTTGAAATTAGCATTCTGTTACTGTAGGTTACCTTGAATATCATTATATACTTATAAAGAGAAGCATTTGATTAAAATTGTTTCAAAGATTCTTTTGTATTTACTGCATATCCTTAGAATTGTGTCATCAGAGATGAGCAAAAATACCAGCCTGCAGAAGGATAATTTTAACAAAAGTTACACAGATTATTATGTAATTGCCTGTAAACGAGGAATTAGGGGAGCAAGTGAATGGAACAATCTCTGTGTATTTGCTGAGCTAAAACCATTAAGGACGGTAATATTTTTTTTTCCTTTCCTCCCTGCTTTCTATCGTAATGTTTTCCAGGAAATGAAAATGAGCTTTGTGAGGAGGCTTGGTTGGTTGTATTTAAGTGGGGCTTCTGATTCCTTTGCCTTATGTCCTAAAGTCACAGCTTGTACCATAAAGTCCAATGTTACGCACTTTCAATCTGATTTAAATCCAGACTTAACCAAACATCAGCCTGATGCAGAATGTTTCTAGGACTTCTTCCCATGTGAAGTCAGATGTGCTGTAGTTAAATCAGTTCTGCTAGTACTTCAGCTTTGGGTGTATTGTGGAGGTTTAAAATAGCTATGAAAACTAGGAGAATACTGTTCTTTTAAAATATTTTTTTCTGTAAGTGTTTTTTCCCTAGTTAGTGTCCATATAATCAAATGCACTCATTTTAAACTTGTTAGTTAATCATAAGTTAGAAAACTTGCAGTCAGTGTTTGCAGCTGATGAATCTAGTCAAGGTTTCTGCTGTTCTTGAAGAGTGGTGCTGAAATTGGAAGCCTTTTTCAACTGAAATTGGTACACTGAAGGTGGCACTCTACCTCTGGGTATTCTTCTGGTACTCCAGGAGCAGCAGGTAACGTGTTCTATTGTGTACAGAAGTAGAAAGTAGTAGAAAGAAGAAACTTTTTTTTTTTTTTTTTAGAGAAGCATACAAGCTGTCTACGCTGGTCAGTGGTAAGCTAGCAATCAACCTGCCGTTTTAAGGAGTAGTCAACTAGCTAGGTTAAATCCTGCTGAGAAGTGTGAAATGCTTAATTTCTTTTAACAGCAGTACATGCATAAACCTACATAATTATACTGCTTTTGTCACTGTTGTGATTGTGTAGACATTTTTAGCTCACTTTTTGCTGAGAAGCTTTCACTTTGAAGCAGTGCACATACATCCTCAGTAAGACTGTTTAAAGACCTACATTAGCAACTGCACTTTGATTGTATCAAGAATTAGAAGTTTTTCAGGATTTTTGTGGTACTCCTTCCAAAGCAGGAAGGATTTTCATTTGAAGGTAACAGCTCAAATGACATCAGTATCAGTTCTAGTCTTAAGCACTTAGCTCTGATCAATAACATGACCCTCTATTCTTTGTTTCTAACTTTTTTTACGAATCTGCCTAAATCCATGGCAAGTGATCTTAGATAATATTCATCAGTTTGTCATTTTTCATAGTGTAAGATTTCTTCTGTGTGCTTTATTTTACTTTTGAAGTTCTTCAAATGTATAAATTAACAGACACCAATTAAATTTTAATCTTAGGGATATAAAATTGTGCAAAATACTTATTCATGCAGGTAAGCGTTCAGAAGTATTTCCCTACTTTATGAACATGGTATAAAATTTAGAAAATGTGCTGGCTTAAATGTTTCAGAAAGGATCATTTAAGTTTTGGGGAGATTTTATTGCTCTGTTTAGTCTTAGATTTAATTTGTCTATTTACTTTTAAGTTGCGTCTATAATGGAATATTTCCAATTATGCTTTATTTGATGGGACTGGGCAGATTACCAGCTGTAACTTAATTTCTTAATGTGACTATGCTGTGCTTGGTGTTTTCTAGCCACTTTGAAAGAGTGCTGCTTAATATTAAGCAAGCACAGTATCTGCAAGGATGGAGACTTCTTGTTTTGAAAATCTCCGTGTTTTTAACCAGAAGAATTCTTTGTTCTCTGATGCTTCAAACTGGTCTGATTAAATAGGGTAGTAGAAGTGAAGCTCTAAAGCTTGCAGGTCACATTTCATCTCCAGCAGCTTTTCCCAGAAATATGCCCAGTGTTCTTAAGGAGACTTAGTCTCCTTGAGGTAAGTCATCTTAAAGTAGGTCTTTAATTGTTATGTTGTCATTGACCTTGGAGCAATAGTATGGATGAAAGACAATATCTCTATATGAAACCTACAGCTGTGGCAGCAAGCTTTTCTCATAAGAAAATGTACAAACTTAACTGGAAGACAGTAAGAATAGAAGCAGGGGACAGAAGCAGAAAAAGATGGATAATGCTGAAATTGAATTTGTCCCTGTTAAAGACCTGCAGTTGCTAGGCTACTGACACTGCCATTGTGTGAGTGTTGTACAACAAAATGCTCAGTCTTTTCTCCTGCATTCCTTAGTAACTGCATTGTTACGTGAACGTCAAGGTTTAGTTCCTTCATGGTCAAGTGAAGTCATTTTATTCTACAACCAGAACAAGATTGTGCATTTTGACAGCAGCAAGATCTTGGAATGATCGTGTAAACTCTTAAGTGGTTTACAAAATAGGGTTCTTAGGCTAAGGTAGGAATTACCTTATATAACCATGTCTATGTATCTAGTCCATCCAAATATTATTTTTAAATAATATTAATTCTGTGATGATCAGAATTGCAGTTTAGTGGTTTTCCCCCTGTATTTAGCAACTTGAAATGTTGTTGCTGCTCATAGCAATTGGGAGGGAAAAGAAGGTTGTTTTTTTGTTGTTGTTGTTGTCCTCCCTCTTTCCCTCATCTCCTTGGAAACTGGGCATCCTTTATTAGATATCTGTGGGCAGTATATGTATTTTTACATGCACAGTTTTTTTTCAGTGTATACACTTCAGGGTCCAATATAACTACTTGAATATCATTTATTTTGATATAAAATGTATTTTTTAACAAAGGATGCATTTTTCAACAGTGTAAAAAAAAATTTGTATCATATGAAGTAATACATAATATTAATTTAAGTTGCATTCAGTAGTTTTCACCAGATTGCTAAGGTGAATACTGCTTTTTTTTCCCTCGTGTTACAAGCATGTTCAGCAGAAATCTAATGTCTGAAAAACAATCTGTAGTAAATGATCTTTGGTGCATGATGCTTGTGAGAGACATAGCAGTCAATGTCACAATTGCAATTTCTTCTCCCAAATACAAAAACAATAGAATTAACAAGATACGCATGCTTTGAAAAGAAATATAATTGTAAAGGATTGTGGAATTACTTAAAAGGAGTTCAGAGTGCTTTCTACAATGCAGCTTAGAATATCTTATTACATACGTAATGTAGTTTGTTTTTCTGTGGGTTGGTGTTTTTACACTAGGAAAAAACTGTACTAGAAATTGAAGTTTATTAGTGCTTCTTAGGCATAAATTGTGCAATGATAGAATATCACAACACAACCCTTTTCATTCACATGGTAATCTTATTTAGAGGATACTTTTATTTGAGTATCAGACCTTAAGAAGAAAAGTACATGATCACTCGTACGCGAGATGCTCCAGTCACTTAGTCATCTTAATAGTCCTATGTCCAGGTCTCTCTTGAAATGGGGAGCCCAGAACAGAATGCAGTTGTCAAGGTGTGTGGCTTCACCAATGCTGGGTGGAGAGGAAGGATCACTTCCTTTGAGCTGCTGGTAGCACTTCTGATGCACTCTAGGATACCTTTTTGCCTCCTTTTAGCCAGAAGGGCCTGGTCTTAGTATTAATTCATTTCATTGACATATATACAAGGAGAGTTCTAAAATTCTGTTGATATGTTAAATAAGGATTTATACTTCAAGTGAATTCTCCTTAGTGATACGTCTTGATCTTCCTATTTGAAATTTTTTAACTTTATTCAGTAAGCAAGTGGTTGTGCTTAATAAATAACAAAACTTGTGCCTAAATTATATGAGTACCCTCATATGTAGTAAAAGAGAACTTTGGAATTTTTGTTTCATAATGACTTCTTCAAATTTGCTTTGGTACATAAAGGTAATTGTGGTTGAAATTATGCCAGAAAATAGTTCATCCACAGTGACATGGTTGCATTTCTGAATCATATGTATAAATAAAAATCTGAAGGTGAACTAACCTTAGATTACTAGTAACTGTCACTTCCTCAAAAGTGTGAGGCTAGTGCCTATTCTGACGTTAGGATATGTGCTTGGAGTACCTTGTAGCTTTTCTGTTGATAACTATAGCCCAACTACCCATAAATAGATGCATGTGAAGCTTCTAAATGACTGGCCAGGTTTTGTTTTCTACGAGAGAAATTAAAAAAAATATTCACAAGCCCTATTTTTTTTTAAGCCAAATAACTGAGTCTTAATGCAAAGTGACTATTGATAGGTAATCCATCCTAATATGTTGTTAGTTTTTGTTGAAAGTGTTTGTATCAATTTGTTATATTTTGTCTTAGTAGTACTCAATATGTTGAATGTTTGCACTGATGAACAAGTGTTTTAAGGGTGGTGCTGCACTTTAACAATCTGTACTCTTACAAGTGAGAATGAAGTGCGTTATAACATAAAATTGAGAATATGTTAAAGTAATTAATTTTCAGGGAGAAGTAAATTTTAGCAAACACTACCTTTGCAGATGTTTGCATTCTTGGTGTGTAAATGGATTATAGAAAAATGACCAGGCTCTTACTCAATCTAGGAAGCCTTTTAATATATAATTATTAATCAAATATTGAGCTAGATGTGTAATTGATCTGGCTCAGCAGAGCATTTCTTCTGTTTTTATGTTAAAGTCAGCTAGCCTCTCAATCAGAGAGGAGCAAGTAGTTTGAGATTCCTTTGGTAATATTGTTTCTCATATATATGCATATATATTTCCTTTCCAAGGATCTTTTCTGCTACAGCTTTTAAATTCTGCGCAAATGATTATTTCCCTCATACACAGTAGAGAAAATGTGTAGCTAGAGTGACTGATTTTGTGCAGACACTTAATGCTAGTTAGCAGAGGTGATCTGGGGAAAATCTTGTTTTAGACACTGGAGTCATAGATTGCTAAACAGTAATACAGCAATGCTGTAGTGAACTTTGCTTTTTATTTTCCTCAACTCACAGTAGTTAAGGAAACTTATCTTCTCCTGAAAGGATGGTGATGTTAAGTAATTCATACTCGTACTAAGCTAGTGGTATAGAATCACGTAGGTTGGAAAAGACCCCTTAGGATCATCCAGTCCAGCCCATGCCCACTAAACCATGTCCCTCAGTGCCACATCTACACATTTCTTGAACACCTCCTTGAGCCGAGCAGACTGTTTCAATATATTACTGTGCTTTCTGAGAAAAATTTTTTCTTGTATCCAAACTGAACCTCCCCTGGAAGAACAATTTATGGCTATTACCTCTTGTCTGGTCTGTAGTTATGTGGGAGAAGAGGCTCAGCACAACTTCCTTTCAGATAGTTGTAGAGTGTGATAAAGTATTCCCATGCCTCCTTTCTCCAGAGTAAACCATCCCAGCTCCCTCAGCCATTCCCTGCAAGACTTGTGCTCCAGACACCTCATTGCTCCACTGCCCTTCTCTAGTCATTCTGGTGCAGGTTTCAATGTCTTTCTTGCAATGAGGCACCCAAACACAGTAGGTGTTCAGTTTGAAAGTGTTAAAATCTGACTACAGAGGAAAGTGAAGAACAGCTTCAACTCGTGCAAATCAAGAACAATTCACGTTTTCATTCCCTGTTTCCAACTTCCCTGCATCCCACAGCTCTAAGACATTCTTACGACGGGCATTGAAATCCCATCCTTTTGTAATGCTGAGGGAGCCTGTGAACAAAATGAATGGATTACTTATGGAAACAGAAAGGTGCTGATCTATTCTGTAACATGTTTTCATGTTGTATTTTAATGATTTTCTGTCTTAAAGGCAAAAATGTCACATGTTAGGCAAGTGGGTCTTCTAGCTGCTGGATGTCAGCCATGGAACAAGGATGTTTGTGCTGCTAGTGGGGATAGATTTGCCTACTGTGCTACACTTGCTATTTATATATATCAGGTAAGACTTCTTATTTAACAGACCAGTTGTTGTTTGTTTTTTTTTTTTTTAACATTACTGTCTATATCACTGAGCCCTTTCAGTATATTTTTGTTTGGAAGTATGATTGCTGCTGAGAAGGTACCTATGTAGTACTCAACCTCCTATTCAAGATACCTTTTCCAAATTATTTTTTCTCCTAGTTAGAATAGGTGTAAAAAACTTATTTGAATGTTGTATTTCAAGTTGTATGTGTCCAGAATTATTTGCATAAAAAAAACAAACTCAGGCAAATGCCTGAGATGAATGAAGTGCATTAATAGAATAGGTTTTGAGAGGGAAATGAAGAAATTATATGATGTCATTTGAAATGTAAAAGTAATCTTTTAAGGTAGCTTTAACCTGTTCTGGGGAACTTTGGACATGGATCTGCAGAGTTGTGAATTCCTTGGCCCGCCTTTCTTTTGTTTGGTACAAGCTATTACTTTCACTGTTTCTAAACTGCAGAGCAGTGTGGTCTTTTAAAATTCCCAGTTGCTGTACACCAGCAAATAAAAAATGTAAATGCTGTCATTTGGAATGTTCAGACTGAAAAATACTGCAGGATAAGCTAATTTTAACTCTGTTAGTTAAACTGCTGATGGAATTAGAATAAAAATTTGTGTTGAGTTTAGGAAAAATTTCATACTCATTTTTGTATTCTGTCACTTGCAGATTACCAATAAAGAATGTACTTTAGAGTTACAATGCAAAAATTGAGTGCAGTTACTAAGGGAATGTAATTGTAAATGAAAATAATAACGTATGTTAATACTGTTTGAGCTGATTGAATGTTTGATAAATTTTCAGTGTAAGTTAAATACATAAAAATTTAACTTATTGAGATATCAAGTAGTCAATTGTTAAATCCATCGTAGTTCCATCTATAAGCCTGAACTGTTCTCCTACTCAATAGTATTTAAGGTGAATTTTCAAAATATTTATTTCTAAGATGAATTTTTACTTTTCATTTAGCTGGATCACCAATACAATGAATTCAAGCTCCGAGCTATTATGTCTGAGCATAAGAGGACAATCACAGCCATATCTTGGTGTCCACACAATCCTGACATGTTTGCGAGTTCCAGCGCAGATAGTTTAGTAATTATTTGGAATGTGACTGAACAGAAAGTTGTGGCCAAACTGGATGATACAAAAGGTATTTCAGATGTGGAGATCTGCTTGTTCCATACAGCTTTTCTCAACAAAAAGTGGGGGGGAAAAAAAAAAGTAAAAGTGAACAAAAATTCAAAACAGTTCAAAAAGAAAGAATGAAGTACTTGACAAATTCAGGAATTTATGTTGCCATTGAATTCTTGTTGAGCAGAAACAAACATTTTTATCCTTATAAAAAGGATTAATAGTTAAGATTTAATCCTTAGATCGTGTGTTTTCATGGTAACCTTATGAAAATGAAAGCAAATAATGTAGCAGTCAACAGATCCAAATAGAAAATATCCATGAATTTGAAAAACAGTTTTTATTGAAATATTCTAATGCTTGCCCAACTGCATAATATCTCAGAACTTAAAACTACTGATTAGGAGAGTGCAGTAGACATCTAGAGTGTTAAATGTCTAGACTGTCAACTTTTCTTGCTCAATTCTGATTCATTCAGTCAAAGCCAACTGCTTATATTTTCATTACGAAACACAGTTTGTTGGCCATGTTTGTCTTTTACGTTTACATTCTTGGAAAATAGATGCTGCCTGTGAACAGTCAGTATCTCAAGTTCTTCCAGGATACTTTCAGACTCGCACTCTCTATTGAAGTTACGAATTTTCAGCTTGAGGAGTTTGTCTTGTTGTTTACCCCTTCAGACACACATTAAATTACAAGGATAATTAGTGTTGGAGTTGCTAAGTTTGAAATCCTTAACCTGCTGACCCTATTGGTAGATGTTATGTGATTGAATTAAAACTGCCAGATATACAAAGGTAAACTATTAAGAGACTGCTTTTATTTCAGTTTAGTCACAGTAATGTCTCTTATCTTTAAATTTCATTGTGTTTTGCAAAAATACAAATTGTAAGCTAGTATTTACTATATTGCTATTAACTTTTGCAAATTGCTTAAAAAAAAAATCATAGTAGAGAATGGAATTGTGAATGGAAAAAAAGGAATGCTTTATAGGATCAAGCTTATCCTCCTTCCTCGTGTGTGATTGTCCTTGGCACTAATGAAATCAAGTACAGCTATCATAAATTACAGCCTATCAAAGTAGCATTAAGATAATTTGAGAAATATTTCTACTTTCTGGATATATGTAGTTTATTTTCACACCATAAGGTATTCCTACGGTTTTTTAAATTTCAGTCTAATCACTTGTGTATAATTGTTTGTACAGGTGTTCAAGACAATTGCTGATACTGGGCCTGACAGTAACGTACTGTCCTTCAAATCCTTATTCTGTGTTTCAGGAATTCCTGTGTCACTTAGCTGGTGCTGGAATGAAGATGACACAGTTGCGTTTGTTTCCCACAGAGGTCCCTTGTACATTTGGACTATCTCAGGACCTTTCAATGTGGTAACGGCACATGAAGGAGCACATAGTTTCTTGTCGGATATCTGTCTGTTTAGGTGGCATCCAACAAGAAAAGGGAAAGTAGTCTTTGGACACTCTGATGGAAGTCTGTCTATTTTTCAGCCAGGTAAAAACTGATATGGTAAAACAACGTATATGGTTTTGTTGTGTATGTATGTTTTTTTTTGTATATGCATGTAGTTCTGCACTTTTTTCATTCAGATTTTTATGAATGCATGCATGCATTCAATACTTATACTATATCTACTTCTTGTATATCACAAAAATTACTTAAATGAAAAGCGCACAGCATTTTCTTTGTTGCTTCTTTCTTTTGTGATAATACTGAGATTTTTGACCAGCTACAGAATGAGAGCAGACACAAAATTTTACTGAACTGTATTTCCCAGTAATTTTTTTTTATTCTGCATAGACTAGTTTGAATTTTTCAAGTCTCTTACTTTGCTTCTGTATTGTTCTAGAGTTCTGTTTTATTGTCAGGCTTTCTATAAGCCATCTATACCACTTTACTCATGGAAGTCATTGGGACAATGTATATTTTCTTTCATTATAAATTGATTAATCAAACTGACAACTGTTTCTGTTTTCTGCTGTATTAAAAAAAGTCATCTGCAGGACTACTTTAGGTTAGATATTGCAAAGTCAGCTTTCTTGAGTTCAGTGCAGCAAACAAAAGAACAGACTACAAACAATTTCAGGGGAGACAAAAGTGAAATTTGAAAAAGTATTCAGAGGACATATTTGTTATCACTTTGAAATAACTTGTATTCTTGTGCTCTTAAAGGTTTTCGAAACCAGAAGCATGTCTTAAGACCAGAATCTCTAAAAGGAGCAGATGAAGAAGATCCAGTTACAGCACTGGAGTGGGACCCTTTGTCAAATAACTATCTTCTTGTTGCAAATTTACATAATGGCATTCAACTAGTTGATTCAGAATCTGCATTCTGTCTTGTAAAATTTAATTTTCCCAATGCAGCAGCATCTGTTCGGTGTTTAGCCTGGGTTCCTAGTGCACCTGGAATGTTTATAACTGGAGGTAAGCCTTTTATTTCCCAATTTATGGAGAAGTGATAAATGTAACATTTAAGTCTTCAAAACTGATATCAAAGATTTGATCTCTGCTTCTTAACATTTCTACAAACAGAAGAGTATATATTATACAAAAAAGCCCCCTCAAGTATGTATATGGAAAAGAATAGAAAACTATGCTGAACAGCATATGTATTTACATGGAAGTGACTTCTAACTATTGCTGCTAAATAATATTTTCCTTATGCAGACTTCAGCAATAATACTGAAGTTACTTGGAAATAAGAATAAAAAGTGTTGTGCTAGTGCACATCGCTTTCTCCTCTGCTTTCTCTATTTTTGGGGAGCTTATAGTTCTTTAAACTATTTCCTGCCTCTTTCTTATACCTTAAAAATTAGCGTCAAGGTTGAAGAACCAGTGAGTAAGGAAAGCTAAACTTTGAGAACACTTTATAACAGGAATTCTGTAGAGTATATTTGCTGTATTTTAAATAATTAATATGACTAATTACTGTTTTTAATAGTGAAATTATGGTAGAGGTGTCTGTGCTTGCCTACAAGGTCTTTTAGGATTCTAAGTTTTAATTCCTTGGGTCATCTTTGGTTTTGGTTTTCTTTGCTTCGCTTAGTCCTTAAATAGAATCATAGGCTGACCTGGGTTGAAAAGGACCAGTGATCACCTAATTTCAATGCCCTTGTTATGTGCGGGGTTGCCAATCACTAGACCAGGCCTGGCCTTGAATGCCTCCAGGGATGGGGCATCCACAACCTCCCTGGGCAACCTGTTCCACAGTGTCACCATCCTCTGTGTGAAAAAACTTCCTCCTAATATCTAACCTAAACCTCTCCTGTCTTAGTTTAAAACCATTCCCCCTTGTCCTATCACTATCCACCCTTGTAAACAGTTGTTTCCCCTCCTATTTATATGCTCCTTTAAAGTATTGGAAGGCCACAATGAGGTCTCCCTGGAGCCTTCTCTAAGTTAAACAAGCCCAGCTCCCTCAACCATTCTTGACAGGAGAGGTGCTCCAGCCCTCTGTCATCTTAGTGGTCCTCCGCTGGACCTGTTCCAAGAGCTCCATGTCCTTCTTTTGCTGGGGGCCCTGGACACAGTACAGCAGATGGGGACTCATAAGAGCTGAGTAGAGGCAATCACCTCCCTCCCCTGCTGGCCACTCCTCTTTTAATGCAGCTCAGAACACAGTTGGCCTTCCAGGCTGCAAGCGTACACTGCTGGCTCATGTCTAGCTTCTCATCCACCAGGACCCCAAGTCCCTCTGCACATGGCATATGAAAATAACATACATACAGTAAAACCGAGTAAATAAAAACATATTTTTATATTTGTAACTTCAGATTCTCAAGTTGGTGTGTTACGTATTTGGAATGTTTCGCGTACAGCGCCTATCGATAATTTAAAATTGAAGAATTCTGGCTTCCATAGTTTGCACGTGCTAAGTTCTCCTCCAAAGAAGAAGTGTAAGAATACTTTTGATTGTTATTCATTATGATGCAAGCAAGTTAAGAGAATATTTTTTGTGCATCTTGGCATAGTCAAGTCAATCTCTGAAATCTTGTTGTTCTGTGGTTCTAAGTTAAACATGTGTAAGGGATAAAGCCCTTTATGCTGTCCTTTAGCAGATCAGGCTTTGTACTCCCCTTTATATATAATGTGTGTGTGTGCATGCATATGTGTATATGTATAAATAAACTGTCTGGAATACAAAGCAATTTCCTCTATATAACTGTTAATTATTATTACATAAAAAATAGAAACACTTGTCTATTTTTCTTTTATTAAGCATTCTCGTTTCCATCTCCTACTAAATATCCTCATACATCCTCGACAAGTGAGGCTGTTCCTCCTCCGACTTTATCACAAAAACAAGCGTTTTCTCTTCCTCCTGGCCATATTGTCTGTTGTTTCATGGATGGTGGTGTTGGCCTTTATGATATGGGAGCCAGAAAGTGGAATTTCCTCAGAGATTTGGTAGGTTTTTTTTTTTTCTGTTTTGAAATGATGTCTTGGCTTACCTAGCTTGTTCTTATAACAGTAAATTCGTTGTCATTCAGAAATAAAGATTTAGGAGTTTTCTGGTTGGTGGTGATGAAGTTTGTTTGCTTGTTCTAACTGAAATTTTATTGATACTTCATGATTTTCTAAGAAATAATACTTTTGGAGCTGCCCTTGTATCGGCTTGTTTTGAGGGAGAAGTTTGTGATTGGGTTTATTACGTACTAAGTGAACCTCTTTTTCCTGATTGGTTAGTTATTCAAAAGGACTTTTCTCCATTCAATTTTCCTTGAAAACCTTAAATAGTTTGCAGGTGTACTCCAGTATGTGTTTGAATAGAGGCTTATGTTGTTTTCATTTTTAATTGATTTTTTTTTATGTATATCAAATGAGGCTTAAAAACTTTTTTGTATATTATTTGCTTCTCGTGTTTCTGTCAAATTAAGTTCCACAAGAGTGTTTTAATCAGTTAAGATGAGAAAGTTCTGAAGGTTTGAAGTATAAACTGCAATATAGAAACATCTGGTTTTAGAACACAGAAATCGCTGGAATTCTAAAAAATGTTTTAGAATATAATCTACAGAACTTGACTAATTCAGTCAGATACTCTTTACCTGAAAGGTAACATTAATTTGTTTTACAGTTTTCTTTTGTTTGCTTTTGTTTAGGTTTAGATTTTTTTAATTATTATTATTAACAATTCAATTCCAATGGACAATGCATCCCTGGCATTGCATCATCCTATTGTTTTAGGGCAACATTTTTTTGTTCTTAAGAATGTTCTTCAAAGGATAAAGTATTACAGTCTAAGCTATTTTAATGCCTTGTTATTTCAACTGAATAGTCAAAATGTGCAGAGGTTTTTGAACTCATAATTGGTCTAATTGCTTTTTAATAGAGCTGATTTTAGAGTTTACTTAGAGATGGACTTCTGGGGAAAAAACATTAAGTGTAATAAAAATGGATTCAATTTTTTCTTTTAAGGGACATATTGAGACCATCTTTGATTGTGAATTCAAACCTGATAATCCTGATCTTCTTGCTACAGCTTCATTTGATGGTACAATAAAAGTTTGGGACATAAATACTTTAACAGCGGTTTACACATCTCCTGGTAATGAGGGGGTTATTTATTCCATTTCATGGGCTCCAGGTAAGAATATTTTGCTTAAGGAATAAAAGTTCTTGAGTCAGCTTGACTATCAGCACTTTGTGTGACAAAAATATTCATTTTAGACAGAAGGGTATCTTTAAAAGTTCTGAAATGTAATCAAAGTAACATTTAAGTCTTGTAGAATACAGTGCTTCAGCACCTGTTGAGATTTACCTGTGTGAGGAATGATCTGTGTATTTCATACCGAGTCTGTAGGAAGGAAACTCCAGTTTTTCTAACGTTACATTATAGAGGTGATGAAAAGGCTTCCTTTGCATGGGAGGCAATTGTTTAGAAGAGTTTGAATTGTATTTTATGCTGAAAAAGTTGAATATGTGTTTTTAGTTCTGGCTCATCCTTATGTGATATTCTAATCACTG
This sequence comes from Meleagris gallopavo, assembly GCF_905368555.1. Classification (NCBI taxonomy): domain Eukaryota; kingdom Metazoa; phylum Chordata; class Aves; order Galliformes; family Phasianidae; genus Meleagris; species Meleagris gallopavo. The sequence continues at coordinate 24,259,036 of NC_139407.1, forward strand.
AGCTGTATATTAAAGACTTTTTTTTGTTAAATGTCTACTCTTTTTTAGACACTGAAGTTGGTGGGAAATTTTGATGTTGGAACTGGTCTGCAACCTATTTAGCTGATTTTGAGAGTACGTTTATGATAACAGGTACTGATGTCAGTACTTGTTAAGTAGGGTTCATGTGACTGAATAGCAGATAAATAGCGGATACAATTTTATTGATTTTTTTTTTTCCTCAAGTTTAAATTTAACAGACTTCCCTATGAATTTAAACTCTTAACAAGAAATATTTTTATGGGAAGTTGAATGTAGCCTGTATAAATGAAATGAATTGGCACTTCATATCAGAGCATCTCTTGCACACTTTTTCTTCTTCGCAGATGATTTGAATTGCTGTGTGCAAATTATGACAGTATGAAATACATGTTCCATTTTTTTGGTTGCTTTGTTTAAAAATCTAATTTTAGTTTGTACTAGCACCTCAAATAAAGAGAATAACTTGTTTGTGAGGAGGAGTAGAATTGGTGTTTTTCCAAGATTTGAATTCTGTATGATTAAAAATGAAAATTAGTAAATTTAGGTTAATTGAAAGCATGTCCTTTAGCTTGTGTACTTCTAACTTTAGTTCCTTACACTTCATTGCTGTCCATCTCAGAACTTCTTTCACATCCCTTACTCCCAGCAAGTGCCTTCCAAGCTTTGTACATTTGTTTTAGCTTCATTCATAAAATATACTCTTGTATTTGTCATTACTTAACTTTGGTCTCAAAAGAACTTACTCTGTTTCCATCTTTGTCCCACCAGAATTTCTTTTCATTCTGCATATGCACCTTTTATCTATACTCCCCTTGTAGAAATTGCCTTTTTTGCTTGTATTTGCAGTATAAAGCAAGTCAAAACACACATCTGTAAAATTAAATTATAGCTACATCAGGCATAGACATTCACTGTGGTGAGGAGAATCTTGATTTCCAGATTCTCACATTAGAGTCTTATGTTCCTATTTCCCACTTCATAGAGTATGAGTACAGACTCAAGTACAGACTTGTTACATCAGGTGCTGCCTGGTGCAAGATTTAGGAAAACAAAAGTAGTGTAGCATTCTGCTTGTATTGGTATGCAGGGAACTTTAACAGCAAATGATCTACTTCAAGCTTGAAGCATTGAAGTTGTATGTGTTTCTCAGTTTGAGTCATATGCTTTTACTGAACGTTATTTTCTTGTTACTTCAATGGCAAAGCTTTCAGTAGGCATTGAGAATTCTTTTTTCAACTACACAACTTTTAGTTTACTCTTTGTTCAAAACAGGAATGTAGGAAAAAGCGTGAAACAGATATTTACTACTTAATATCAAATAATGGCCTGAAGGTGTGGAAGAACTACTGGTTTTGTGTCATTGTTGATTTCACATTAGTTGTGATAGCTTAAAAATGTCTTTCTCTAAAGGAGATCTGAACTGCATAGCAGGTGCAACATCCAGAAATGGTGGCTTCATCTGGGATGTCCCAAGAGGCAAAATAATAACACGATTCAGTGAAGTAAGATTATTTCTTTTTTGTCTATTGAATGTAAACTAGCTGTTACCTCTAGTACCAAATAAATGTAGCAATTTAAAAAAAAAAAAAAAACACGTGAACAATAGCCTATAACAAAAACCTGTAGAAAGAAAGGTGTGAGTGCTAGCTTATTTGTGAGACCGATGAAGTCTTTTTTACTTCCACTGAGAATGTTTGTGGCCTGAGAATAATGAAGAACCAGATAGTCTCTAGTATCTTAGAAGTGGCTCTATAGTGATATACAGCAAAAGCAATGTGGTTTCTTTCTTAAAAGTGTAAATGTATATGGACGTAGACTTCAAAACTGAGGATCAAAACATAAAATAGTGAGATGGTGTTCCAGATTTTCAAACATTAGATCTAGAGAAGAACTTCACTCTCTGAAGTTTAGACTAATAAAACTCCCTTTTGAAACATGCTGAAACATATGGCTTATTTGGAATCTTGCCTTACATTACCAGTAATCTGTTCAGGCTTGTGTGTGTCCTGGGGCATTAGCATAATTACTATTGACTGAAAGAGCATGCAAGCGTCATGCAATGTTTTGTAGTTTTCTCTATTTTTTGTATTCTCAGTATATAGCTCTAGTCTTTGTGTTAGACATAGTTACCTGTGGCTACATCTGTGTCAGAGGAAAGGGCTGCTGTTTAAGAAGACAAATGTAGAAAAGAACATCTTTAATAAAATAAAGCAAACAACCATTCAAGAATTCTAACACATCAGAAGATTCGCACATTGCTACTACTAAACAACTGTTTTTGACCTCTGGTCCTGATGCACATCTCACTTAAGTTTTCACAGTTATTCATTCTCACTAATTTCAATATTTGATAAAGTAGCTAGCATTTATTCAAGCTTCAGATTCACGAACTGCTTATTCTTTCTCTTAATCCAATTTTGTCTCATGTCCTGGAGACTAGGACAGTTTTACTACTGTCTGTGTCTCCCACTACAACTTCACACACTTGGGACTTCATATGGTTTTGTACATTACACTTCAGTGGGAGAAAAGGGCTGAAGCCCATAGGAGAAGAAAAAAAGCACAAGTCAATAGATAAGAGAAAAGGGTGAGTTATTTCTTATTGATAGGTATTTTGCATTTTTTGAAGCATGGAAGGAATGGAATCTTCTGCATTGCCTGGAGTCATAAAGATTCCAAAAGAATAGCAACCTGCAGCGATGATGGATTTTGGTGAGTGTTACTGGAAGAAAAAAAAAAAACAACTGCACATCTCAAGCCAGTAGACTTTGACAACATCATCAGTGATTAATTTTAAAACTATACTCACTGGACAAAATCTGGAATATACTAAACTCCTATATTTGTTAGGATATATATTTTTATGATCTAAAAAAAATATGATAAAGGAACTGTTTCCAAAAGGAATGGTGTCTGACATTTTGATGCTGAAACCTGTCCATAAATTTTATTTAGCTAAGTGTATTCTTTTTTTTTTTTTCTATCTGTAGATAGAGCAGATTTGCTCAAAAGCTATTGCTCTTTGTCTTCATTTTTTTTGTTTAATTTTATTAGGAATCACTATTATAGAACAAAACAGTATTTCCAATTTTATTATTATAGAAGGATAATAGTTTATTTGCAAAAAAATTATCAAATGCAAGGGAAGAATTTTGTGTGTAATGTGTTTCAGTACTTTTAAAAATCTTCCTTTCAGCTCTTTCTAATCTTTTTCTTTCAATTCTAGTCTAACAAGAAGAGGAGAAACTTCATATTTTATACAAAAATAAATGAATCTTTTAAAAAGATGTGTTCGTACCTGTTTTATCACCATGACTTAGATTCTGGGCTGTAAGAATTCTATAGGGATGGAGATACCACAGTGTAAAAATTTTATAGCTCCTCTGGAGGAATGTTTCATAGTTGATGGAGTCCAATTAAATGTTTTGCTGGGAAATCTATAGTACTGTAGCTGAAGGGTAGGAGTAAAAGCTTCTTTATGCTTTTGTTGCTGTCTGGCTTATTTGCATAGAATAAAAGTTGACTTCTGAATAGCCTACTCATAATATTCTATTGTAATTGGTTTCAGTATTATTCGAACCATTGATGGCAATGTTCTTCACAAGTACAAACATCCAGCTGCAGTGTTTGGCTGTGACTGGAGTCAAAACAACAAGTGAGTGGAAAATAACCCTGATAATTAATATTATTTACTATTGAAATGGATTACCAACAATGCCCAGAATGCTTTTTTTTTTTTTTTTTTTACAAAGATTCCTTAATAGATTCCTAAAAAAAGCTATCTTTAAACTAGAAGAAGGAAAAACAAACTCTGAGTATGATGCTATTTAATGGCAGACCTGTATGACAAGGTATTATGTAACCTGTTTGGGAAATGTATATATTGCAATTAGACAAGGCATGAGGATCTCTTAAACTACTGTTTAACACCCTAGACATCCACTAGGGCACCTAACTATGCCTAACTATTATACCTAAGCCAATAAGTTTCCGTCTCTCAGATGGTAACTATTTCTAGGAAAACCATTACAATGCAAAATATCTTTCAGTTCTGGCAGCTTCTATGGTACTGCATTATATAGTAGAATCATGCTGTTAGATCCTTCTCACAAAAAAACTTAATATTTAACAAATTTGATACATTTCTGACACATGTCTAATTATTGCCAACTGTCCAGTTCTGAGAATACTTTATGCTACTTTGATAGAGATAAATATCCATAAGCAGTTACAAACAAATTAGCATCTAGAGAATTGTGGCCATTCTATAAAGTGTCATTAGAAAGAGCCCAATGTGTCTACGCTTTGAAGAATAGTTGATAATGATTCTATGATTATAAATAATAAATATAGCTGAATGAGAGCCATGTATCTATTCGAGGTCTTAAATTAAGGATTTACATATTCAATTTGAAAGCAACTGCATGAAGGTGAATCAAAGCAGAACATGAAGAAACTTTTCTATTAAAATTTTAAATGTTTGTACATCATGCAATATTATAAGCTGATAATAAGCATTGATAAACAATGTATGGAAGTATTTACCCCAGTGACAAAAAAAAATTGTATTTGAAAAACTGAATATATTGGTATAAGACTTTAAAAATAACTTGGTAATTCTTTGCGAATACTTGAGTTCTAATTAATGTTGGAATTCTCATGAGTGATTTTTAAAATAATGCTGTAGTAAGGCTGTTCTTTGCTACTCCCCTGAATTTTGTCAGATTGTTTCTTGGTGAGTTTCCCAATGTGAGGTTTGTTCTAATAGTGTGTAAGAAATCTGAAAGGAGAAGAGGCAAGAAAAGGCTCTTCTTGCCTTAAGGTTTTAGGCCTTACCTTCCTTGAATACTTGTTTCACTCTCCCCTACTTTTTATATAGAAATAAAAACCCAGTTGAAACCTGAGTTTTGAGATAAATATGAACTCTCACAGTTTGTAAATTTCTTTCATATTCTTTTTTCTCTGTATTTCATTAAATCATAAAGCAGCAGTAATTAAATCTCGTAATAATTATATTCTGAGTTCTGAATACAATATACTTGCTATATTCAGATATGTTTGATTAGACTCCTGTACAAACACTAGTCTTCATCTTTTTTTTTTTTTTTCTGATTTCATCTATTTCATGGGGTTATCAGTAATGGCATTATAAAGAGACAAAACACCAAAATGACTTATTTTTAAAAGTAAGTTGCAAAATATGCATCGTATTTATTTAAACTCAAAACCATAAAGACTTATGATTCCAGTGACTAATGATTTACAATTTTTTTTTTGTAGAGATATGATAGCTACTGGTTGTGAGGATAAAAATGTTCGTGTTTATTACTTGGCAACTAGCTCTGATCAGCCACTGAAAGTTTTTACTGGACATACTGCAAAGGTGTTTCATGTACGGTGGTCTCCTCTGAGAGAAGGAATCCTCTGCAGTGGCTCTGATGATGGGTATGTATTTCTGAACTATTAGAAGATCTCAAGCATAAGGCTGTCAAAATGACTTTTAAGCTCTGTACTCTTGGTGCCACTGGCACTTCAAGAACCACTTGGAATAACACAGTCATTCAGATCTCTCTGTAGGTCAGATTCAGAATGCTGGGCATTAACTCCAGCCTCTTTTATAATTACTTTTGTAAAGATTTTACAAGTAAATATTCTGAAGCTTAGAATATTGCTGAAGTAGAGAGAGTCATTTCAGTAGATGATTTAATGAGCATAGGTCTTTTGTATCCTGTTTCAGTACTGTTCGAATATGGGATTATACACAGGATGCTTGTATAAATATTCTTAGTGGACATAGAGCTCCAGTACGAGGACTGATGTGGAATCCTGAAATTCCATACCTTCTGGTATCTGGCAGTTGGGACTATTCAATTCAAATCTGGGACACAAGAGACGGAACATGCTTGGACACTGTTTATGATCATGGAGCGGATGTATATGGTAATATTTAAAATATATTTTCTGTATTGCAACGAATTTTAAATATTTGACCACACTTTTAAATTCTGTCTCTACTAGGATTAACATGTCATCCTAGTCGACCGTTTACTATGGCATCTTGTTCTCGTGACTCTACTGTGAGACTTTGGTCACTGACACCTCTTATAAATCCTCTACCGATAAATATCTTAGCAGATAGATGTTGGGATGAGGTTATTGGTAATATAGGTAAGTAAATTGCATGTATAATTGTTTTGATGTTATACACGTTACTGTACTTAAAATTATGTATGCATATATAACTTGTGAATCTTTATGCTTATTAGATCGTGCTGTAGAATCTGGTGCTCCTCCTTTGCTGTGCGGTAAAGTTTCCAGAGATATTAAGCAAGTAGTGGAAAACACGATAGGAAATCCTCGAGGAGAAAAACTAAGGTGGTTTTCAGAATGTTTTTCCGTAAGTATTCTACAAACTTAAGGATCATCGCGACACCTTAAGGATGTTAGACAACATAAAGTTGGCAGTTTGTCCTGCTTTCTCCTCTGAAGTCAACTTCCAAAACAAGTGTTTTCTTCTTCTACCGTTCTTTGCTCTCTTTCTTGAAGGGAACTCAAAAAACTGTCATTTGTGAAGACTGAGCTTTCTTAAAGGAAAATAGATGGAATAGGTTAATTTTTCATAAGGATAGAAATTAAAATTTTCTGTTGAAGAAAATGAAAATACATTTTATATCAAACTACGTTGAATTTTTTTATCTACCATAGGGTTGCTGGATAAGGTTTAAACTATTGAAGTCTGTGTAATACCAAACTGCTGTATTACCTTCTAGTAGCTGTAGATGTGAACCATTTTTGCTTCAGTGTCCATCTGTTGATTTTGATTTGTTGCAGAGTAGAATTTCCTTTAAATCACTGTAGCTTTTTGGTGCAGTTGAGTTAAAATTATCAACTCTTCAATCCCTGTGAGCACTTAACCTGCATGGGAGCTGAAATTGAGGTAGAAAAAGGGCAAAAATATCTTAGGATTACAGTTTGTATGAGGTGTTGATGTTCTTTAAATGAATACGCTGATCTACAAAGACCTAGTTCATGCAAAATATTTGTATGCTTTGATTTCTGGCTAAATTTTAAGATGTGATGCTGAAACACACTTCCTCAATTACAAATCCTGAAGTTTCCTGACCGTTCCTTTAAAATGTTCTTATACAGTTCCTTGTTTGATGAAAATAATACATTTTGATGTCCTATGTTAATTCTAGAGTATTACAATTTTTAGGGAACAATTATTTCTCATCAGCTGTGTTCAGTAGTTTTTGAGTCCAGCACCTGCTTAAACTAGTGTAGAGAATCTAGAGTAGATTCCTCTGGTTTTTACCGGCTCAGAAATAACAGGGCTTCTAAACATGTCATTTTGTTATTCTTAGAAAAGTTCCTTCATGTCAAAGGCTTAATGATTTTTTTTTTGTAAGCTTTTTTAATTACTTATTCCCTTCAGGTTTTAATTCAATATAAAGCCAACATCCTTATTTTACAGAGGGAAATATTGAAATACTAGACCAGTATAAATGTTTAAAATCTTAGGGAAAAAAAAAAATCAAAAAATATCACTGTAGCCTGTAAGAATTCGTGATCTGATGCTCCAGACTTCTCTTTTTTTTAATGTAGTAAACTGGATTTTGTGTAGTAAACTTGATTTTGTGAACTTTATTTTTTTTTTTACCTAGCTCATGCTTTTCTTCCACAAAAGATAGTAAACAATTTCTTTGATATCTGTTGCAATCCAGCAGATAGTGTTTTATGCCTGCATTAATTACAACATAGCTTGTATCCACTTGGAAACAAAAGAGGAAGCTCTGATGGTGAGCTTTCAGCTGAGGCTACACATAAGCAAATACTTAAATTCATTAATCTTATGGTATCTTCTGTCTTCAGAAATGAAGGAGTTTTATTATCTTGAATGTTGTCTTCATAGTAAATATTCTAATATTAAAGTCTGGAATTTTATTCCTTGGAATTGACTGGAAAGCATTTTTTTCAAGGTCTTTACAAGTTTCGTTTTCTTGAATATTACTGTAATACAACTTTCTTTTTCACCCATAACAATTTTAGCCTCCAGGAGGCAGCAAAAATTTGTGGAATTTAGTTGCTGTAATAAAAGGACAGGATGATAGTCTGCTTCCACAAAATTACTCCAAAGGAATTATGCATGTCAAACATCTTGTTAGATTTAGAATGGTAAGTGAAACAAATATTATGTGAAGATTGTTAATAATTAATTTATTATTTCACTCTTAAAATAGCGTGTGATGTTTTGTAAAAGGATCACAACTTATTTCATGTCTGAATATTATTTTGCAACATTTGTTCTCTATGCAGTACTGATCTGTTAGAACAGGGGCTTCTAGGTGAGTCTGTAGTGATTTGATAAATACTATATTAAAATTCTAAGCTATATTCTATACTCAGTCAAGTAAAATTTTTTTGTTATATAGACCCAAAGTTTATATGTGTCCAGATGAGGGACAGGGATATTCATGTGTGAAAATAGAGGAGGGGCAGCAGAAGTAAGCTGTCTGGAAGGAGTGGAAAAGCAAGAACCTGTCATTAATGGAGATACACAGCTTTAGACTGATTCAGATATGAATGAGGAATTCCAGTACCAGGAATTATTTGTAGGTGCATATATGAATATGCAATCAGACGTACAATTTGTACAGAATATGGAGATATGTGGTTCTTTCAGGGACTTCTCAGGGAAACTAAGCAATCCCATGTTCTAAAGACTGAGTTGGAAATAGAGGAAAGTGATTTAATTGTGCGAATCAGGTCATGCTTAACTGCCACCTCAAAGGACTAAATACCTACTGGGTATTATGTGATGTTTGCTATTGTATGCCGTTTCTTGTGTGTAAGTCACAAGGCTCTTAAGATACGTAAGGCTACTCCTTAATAAGGCTGTGGTGATAGAAATGTTTTATTGCAGATGTTAACTGCAATTATAGCAGCTACATAGTAACAAAAAGTAAGATAGTTTGGTTTGAAAACAAAACAACAAACAAGGTAGTTTGCCTTTCTCAGCAGCTGACGTTGCCAAAGTAAACTGTAATGTAGACAAAAAACTGCAACTACAAAGAATGGCCACAGTTCATTCAATACTGTTGAAATATAAGCATATAAAGAGCTAAATGTGCTTTCGTGTGCATTTATGGTAGAGTTCAAGAATTGAGAATTCATAAAATGTGAAGTTTATTTTTGCTTTTTAATGTTAGTTGTGATCCTTTTTTCTCAGACTCTGCCAGATGGAGAGATTTGCTCTTACCTCTTAAACCAGAATACAAATTGCAGTTGTTAGAAATACCAGTTATTTATTGGTTGTGTGGGTGTGACAGAACATTAAACCCACTGTCTTTATTCTTTCTTTATATGGAAATCAGTGGAAGAATAATAAGTATGACTTCCAGGAACATTTCAGATTCAAAATAGAGAGATGCTTGTAATGGGCATTTAGGTGAGGTAGTGTTATGTATGAGAGAATGGAGAATGAAACAAATATGTAAAAGATTGAAGGACATAACAAGGAAAGTCTATGCTATTCTGAGAAGAATTTTTATCTTAAATTATAGCTTTTGTATTCCATTGTAATGTTTGACTATAATGCATTCTTAAGAAAACTTGTTTTCATCATAGCAAACTAACTGGATTATTTCTTCTTTTCCTTAATTTATTTTTTTCATCAGTCTGAAGCGCATGAACTGACAGCAGTAAAAATGTCCAAGTTTGGAGGTGGTATTGGTGCACCAAGTAAAAAGGAAACGCTTAAAGAAGCTGCAGAAATACATTTAAGATTAGGACAAGTTCAGCGATATTGTGAACTGATGGTAGAGCTTGGAGAGGTAAAATATCAGAAAATTACTGAAAAGAAATACAGAAGATTTGTGAAAACCATCTGGTATAGTAACAAAAGGCAAAATAAATCTTAAAGCGATCTTGCTGCAGTTACATTGTTTTTCACATACAAAGACTAATCCGTAGCTCGTTATATTTTTAACATTTTGACAAATTTATTGTAATGGAAGAAATATAAAAAAAATTAAAGATACTGCACTTTCCCGACGTACGGTCATCAGGAAAAACATATTGCTGCTTTCTTCTAGTGGGATAAAGCACTGTCAGTTGCACCTGGTGTATCGATGCAGTATTGGAGGAAGTTAATGCAAAGGTAAAGTGATGAAAATAAAGTGCTGAGTTGTAGCTTCTGTATTTAAAGTAACACAAACAAGTAGTAAGATGAAATACTAGTATTAGCATTAATTTGCTTCTCTTACAACACTCTAGCAATGTTACATTTATTTCAGTAAGCTTTGGCCTGAAACTGTCAGACTTTAACAACAAATGTGCTTGTGGATATTGAGTTTAAAAATTAAGCATAAACTACAAGTTTAACTCGAATCTTTGTCTGGTAGAATGCAGTATCCTTAAAGCTTGCATCTTCAGAGATTGGTAAATGCAGATGGGTTTCAGTGAACTTTATATAACTTCATCTAACACCTATACTGTGAAGTTTAGTGGTCAATTTTATACGTAGATCTTTCTTGATTATTTATTCATTTGTTTAATTAGGAGAGCTGATCAGTTAATTCAGGAAGAAAGTGATGATGTCATCCCATACTGTATGGCTACTGGAGATGTGAAGAAACTAGTTGCCTTCTTTACTTCAAGAGGGCAGCTGAAAGAGGCTCTGCTTGTTGCTCAGGTATTATTACATATACCAGTGTATGTAATAGCATTTAGCTATTCATTTCTGACTCTGAAGATGACAAGCATATTTAAGACTAGCTCTGTTCAATTTATAAAATTGTTAAATAATGAAACCCTGCTTTTTACTTTCGTATTCTATTGGCCACTTTTTACTAAGAGGTCAGAAAAAATGTATCTCATACTGGTTTTAAACCTGATTCTTCTAAATTGCAAAGGGGCAGCTATAATAAAAACTGATGATTAGTGCTAGGTTAAAGTAAAAAATATATATATAATTTGATTTTTATTAGTCTGGTCTTTCAAGTCTTTTAGAGTTTCTCCTGTTTTTCCATCAAAGCCTTAGTTATACTTCTTCCTCCAGAATCTTAGGGTGGAATTGTTCAGCTGCGGTAGTAATAAATGTAGGAAATCAGCACTTGTATTCCGGTAACCTTTTAAATTAATGCAATAAAACAGCACAATTACGTGTGTAAATGCCAGTTAAAGGATATGCGAACATGCGAGACTGGTAATTCATTTCCATTTATCCTTGTTCCTTTATTTTCTGAGTAATTTTTGCCTGCTTAATACATCTTCTTAAACTGTCAGGTTCTTAAACTGTGAAGAAACAAAAAAGGCTTTGCTTTTGCTGCTTTGGCTTTTCTGGATTTGCTGGTACACCTACTGAAGTATGTCCTTCAATTTCATCTTCCAGTCACAGCCATTTGTTCCTAGGGGCCAAGCTAGCAGCCCTCACTGTCCATTTGAAGCTGATTCAAAACCTGAAAAAATTGTCTACGAATTCATAGAAAAGATGTCTTGCTTCTGTAGAATTTCTTGTGTAGCTGAATAAAACCAGGCTAAAATTTTGCTATGAATAGGTTTGTTGATTTAAACATTTCTTTTGCTATACTTGGGCTTTAGGAGAATTTTTAGAGAGCTCTGATTTATTCTTATTGAAAATCACATTATTGGTTATATAGTTCACATTTTAATGAATCTGTCACTTTATGCTCTTCTAGGCAGCTTGTGAAGGAAATACACCGTTCTCCACAATGAGTGGATCTTCAAATTCTGATTTAAACAATACAGATGATTATAATGTGTAAGTTGTAGTTTATAACTAAAATCATCAAGTGGAATAAACCTTAGTAGTTTAATTTGGAACCAGCAATACAGAATTTGACAAAAAAATATTACATCTTCTAGTATTTATCTCGTGAAGCCAGTTGTCCTCCAACGGATGCTATACTGTATAATCTCCCGTGTATTGCCCCTTTCTGGCTATCTTTTATTGTACATGTACTACTATTGCAAGGAGCATTCTTACACGCTTAAATATGTCCTTAAACATTTAGCTTTATTTCATTAGAACTATTGGTAAGTGTGGAGAAAGTTTTATTATTAAGTAGTATCTGAGAGACCGTGTATTTTATGCATCTTCTCCTGAAAGCTTTGGTGTTTTTCCTCAAGCCACATTTCTTTCCTTGTTCAGAACAATGCTCAAAAGTCTCTATGACATTATCAAGCTGTATGTTTGCTAACAAAAGGAGCTTGGAGTCTGTGTAGTTACTTCATGTACCTTCATAGGTTTTAAGCAATTGGAGAGAAACTTATACAGTATTCACTAGTGCAGGAGGAATATCCATGTACTGTATTTCTCTTTCCGCAGTCTGAGGCATTTCTGTACTTTGTTGACTTTGTGAAACTAATCCACTTGAACGTGCATTAGCATAGATGGATTCAGTTCAAACTAGTAGCTTGTTTGACTTCAGTGTCATTATTTGTAATTCAGATATAGAAATTTCAGGATACATAAGCAAACTTGTATTTAAATTTAAAGCCAAACAACTCTGACCTTAAAGTGATTTTGCTGAGTTCATATATTGTTAACTGCAGGCTTCTTCAGAAAGTCAGTGAAGAACTGGCAGAATGGTATTTCCAAGATGGCCGTGCAGTGCTTGCCGCGTGTTGCCATCTGGCTGTTGAAAACATAGAGGTAACTTCTCATTTCTCCTTTGTTTTTTTTAACTCTTTATTTGCAGAAAGGCCAACAGTGACTTTTATATCACCACATATTAATGATCTGGTTTGTTTGTTTTTTTTTCCAAATGTGTGTGCTGCATTCTAAATTCTACTAGTTAAATTTGGTTTTTCCTTTATATTTCTTTATATGTAGGCTTGATCTTTACAATATTGAAAGTAGTGGCAAAATCCCGATTTTTTTTTTTTTTTTTTTAATTTATTTTTTAAATTCTGGATTTCTCTAATGAACACAAAGGTTTCTCCAAAAGTAATGCTTTCTGTTTATTTCTATGGAAACAACAACAGATACAAAGAGCACAATAACACTTTGATAGAACGAATTCTCAGCTACAGAACACTATTTGTCATTACCATTAGCTATGCATTTTCTCCAGTGATGTACAAGAGCCTGCATGCCATGCTTGTAACAGTCTGGACTAGTGGAGGTGACCTGCTGTTGCCACTGCTGAAAAGCCCCACACAGCTCTTCACTGTGCTAATATCTGCTGTTTGGTTTCCATAAACATGCAGCAAGTATCAAAGAATGTCAGTAGGTGCACTTTTTTTTTTTCCACATAGAGGAATTAAATTGTACATCTTTGCTTCACGTGCAATTCCATGTCAAATGCTATTTTGTCAGACAACCCCTCTGCTGCCATCTGATACACAACAAAAATGTTTCATGGGATATTGGCAGGAATGGTAAATTCATACTGCTGTATCACCAACATCTGCCTCTGACGTCATGGGACAGCATAATAAAATAGATGACATTGCTTTCAAAACAGCCCTCGTAGTATGTTATTTAACTGAATTTTAGTAAAGGCAGTGTATTTTTTATAACAGAATACACTGTGCCTAGTTATCTTGCGTATATACATATTCACAGCATTATTGTTTACTGTTTTTGTGATGCAAAATACCTATTCAGAACTGAAACTTCATTGTACTGTGAAGAATGTGATCTCCACTAAATTTGATATAAGCAAAGTCTATAGAAAAAAAAAAATCTTGGCCCCTAAAAATGGCAACATGTAAGATTTTTGTTCTCTTATAATTTTTATAAATTACCTCTTCCTTGGTCTCTTGTCTTTTTTGGTTCTGATCCAACTTGTGCTAACTTTTCTGTTCCTTCAAATGAGTAAAATTTTATCTTCTTTCTCTGAAGAGAGAGTTGTCAGTTAATGTCTGTATTTCAAATTACACGTTTGAAGTTTTGTATTGTCTTACTGTTTAATGTTCTACTATCCCTATCAGCAATTCCAGTTACCCAGAGGATATGTACAAGAGAGACGTTCCTGGGTTGTTGTTTTTTTTTTTTTGAGACCCATTTCACCAAGAAGGGTGGTGAAATATTTATTCCAAATACTCCTGTCCTTATCTAGAACTTAACTAACGTGATAGTGATTCCTTTACGTATGAAGTTAAATCTCTTTGATCAAATGAAGGAAGTATCTGCAAAATGAAATCTATTAGATTATTTGAAAACTGATTAAAACATGGTACGTAATTCCTGACTCATTCAAGAGGCCTAAATTTTATGTTAAAAATTTTATTTAATTAATGCATTTTTTAAAATTTCTTTTTGAAAAAAGGCAGTCTTGTAAATGAATGTCATGTGCTGAACATGGTGAATCTTCAAAAATGATTGTGTCCTTTAATTATACGATTTTTTCATTGAGCAAGCTTGCAATGGCAAACCTGATTCGTGGAAATGAACTGGAGTTGGCAATCAGTGTGGGTACTGTCTTAGGAGAAAGTGCAGCGCAAGCAACACATTATGCCCTAGAATTACTAGCAAGAAAATGTATGACAGTAACAACATGGTAAGAATTTTTTACTCCAAAGAAGATTTGTTTATTCCCCTCCCCTGGAAAAAATAATGGTGTGTCTCATACTGAAACTTACATATACCAGGCCACTGTGAGTAGATAGGTTTCTGCTAGAACAAAAATTGCACCCATGAAGCACAGAGAATGCAAACATTCTACCTTAACCTCAAAATACATTGTGTGAACTTTCAGCAAGAGAAGAGTCGTTGTCATTTACAGTATAAATAACACTGAAAAAGCTAGATATCTATTTGGGCACTAATTAGTGTAGTAAGTCCTAGTCTGTACTGAGTAAAAGTGATTGCTTTGGATAGAGTGAGGCTAGTATTGAATGACAAAGTCAAAAGACACTGAAATTTAAGCAGGATCTGCAAAGTGATTCTAAGTTCTTGTTTGACAACTTAAAATCGCAAGAGACTGAGGAATTACTATATACTGATATTGGATATACAGGGTACCTGACAAGATTTGAAGATGAAACAGGATTAATGTTTAAGCTGGAAGAGTGGGTTATTTCTCTGTTACATACAGGGAAACTTCATTTCTCTGCTAGATTTTTTTCTTACTTGTAGTGGCTTTACTTGGAAAGGTGGTTTTGGTCTGTTTATTCTTTACCAATAAAACAAAATGTTGCTAAGATAATTTGGCAGCTGTACAGTTATTTCAGAATTTACATTCCATAGACCATGTATTTAAACAGATAATCGGGCCTCAGTTTTGCTTCTAAACTTACAATTTGCTCAGGCAAATAAAAAGATAGAGATTCATGACCCTCTTCATATTTTGTAGTAGAGATACTGACAGCATAGGTTAGTATCCTTTGGTTTTCTGTATACATGTGATCGTGCATGGGGAAGATGGATCTTGGGAGCCTCTGAGCTTATTTGAGAGGATTACTTCTTTACACAGGTTCTTGTTTTTAAGGATATCCACCAGCTGGAAACATTTCAGAGAAACACTGTAGAGACCTCAAGGAATATCAAAAGGTTGATGCTAATGAAATCAATTTCTGATGGAATGCTTTTTCTAGAAATGCTTGAAAATATGAAATCCAAACAAAAAAATCAAAACTAAACATGAATGCCCGTTCCCAATCTGTGGCAACAGGAAAAACATGCAACTGTTCAGAGAAAATGAGTGAGAGTTTATGAATACCATTTTATTTTACTTTGTTTAGCACCTAAATACAGTTAAAATGAACTTTCTTCAGAAGGCAAGCAATATGTTACTTGAAATACTGTGAATTCTGTGTAACCTGATAGAGCTACCTTATTTTTTTCTTCATACTAAATATCTTCTCAATTTGATTCTTAAAAAATATTCTACTAACACAATTCGAGGCCATTATATGAGTGTTTCTTGAAATTTTTTTAACAAACAACTTGATTTTAGTTTTCAGCTGAGCTATTCCTATTTTAAAAAATTGATTAGAATAGTTATTGTTATAAAAGTGATTATTTTTTCCAGTCACCCTGCCATAAGCAGGGTTGCCACTCACTAGGTCTAACTGCCCAGGGTCCCATTGAACCCAGCCTTGAATGCCACTAGTGATGGGGCATTCACAGCTTCTGCTGGCAACCTGTTCCGGTACCTCACTGCCCTCTGAGATCTTGAATTTGTGAAATGTGCTATAATCTCACACCTTCTTGTATCTTGGAAAAATGGCTATTTCATAGCAATAGTATAACGCATCTTCCAAAGATCTTTTGGCATTAGATTTTTTAGGTTGTATAAAGGCACTGGAAAAATTTCTTCTGTTATTCAAGTAGGCTTACCTGATTCTTGGATTTGCTGTTGTTATTTAGTTATTTCCTATTCAAAATTTTCTCTGTATTCAAAGTAAGAAAATAAAACAAATTTGTTCAAGATTTGTTCATTACTGTTTAAATGTCTTCTTTTTAGCTTTCCATCACTTGGATACAGGTATATTGCTTCTTTCTAGAAAGAGTAACTTTGTTTATTGTTTATTGCACCAAAAATAGATCAGATGTAGTTGCTTTGTTGTTTCTATCTCATCTGAAAGTAGCTGTGTTGTTTGTTTTTTTCTGTAAAGTAGAAAGAATGTGAAAGAGTTTCCTCTTATTACAAACAGTTAAGAGTAACTGTATGTTGTCTTGTTGCTTATGCAGGGACTTAGCAGCTGATCTTCTTATGATGATTCCTGATAATAAGCTGCAGTTGATAAAACTTTGTGCTTTTTATCCTGGATGCACAGCTGAAAGAAATGACCTACATGAAAAGGTACATTGAAAAAGAATTCACCTGAATGCTAGGAGAGCTTATTTGTTCATTTGTTTCTTAATTTCAGAATATTTAAGGCCATGGCCAAATTAAAATTCTATTATTTTGTCACTAACAGGCTTATATGTTGTATACTTAATCTTGCTTTCTATTTTGTGCACTGTTTCCATGGCACAGGTTACTTCCACAAGTAGCTTGTGATCATCAGAATTACTTGTCTGTAGGGTTCATAGCCTCCTCATCACTTACGTGTAGCCTAACCAGATCTTGGTAGGGCACCTTTATCTACTGCCCTGAATTGTTTTACTTCTTAGATCTGTAACTTCCTTAAATCCTCCCTCCCCTCTTTTCAGTAGTGAAGGAGTCTACTCCACTAACTTCCTTAATGTTCAACATCTATTAAGTAGTAGTAACAAGTTCACAATTGTTAGCAACGGAAACAGATGTTAATTGTGTTAAAGTTAGAGAACCACCTCTTCTGTTCTCTGGTCTAATGCCTAGTGTATGGAGGCATATATTTCAAACAACATCTCTTCAGAGAGAGATTGATCTTAATGTTATGTATTCTTGTGCATCTTTAGATAATTCTTTAAATATTACAATAATCCTTTAGCAAAATCATTGTTTTCTAGTGTAATCTTCCTGATGTAGAAGAGTGTATGCGATTGGCAGAAACAACTGAGGCACTCGGTGATATATTTGAAACAATAAAGTACTATCTGCTAAGCAATGAACCAGAAAAAGCTCTCCCTATTGGCATTCAGTATGTGAAAGGTACTTGAATAAAGAAACTTTTTAAAGCATAATTAATTTGTATAGCTTGTCTCTTCAATTATTTTTTCTATTTTTGAACAGAACAACTCCGTGACTCAGATTGGACTTTAGATTCAATATGTCCATACCTTGACCTTCTAAGTTACATTCGCACTGAACAATTAATGTTGAGTAACTGTACACAGTGAGTATGTTTTCCGTATTTATAAAAGTGGAAGTTTCACTTAAAGAAAATTCTGGAATTAAAAAAATGCTAACAGTTTGTACCTATAGATATCACTTTAGTTGACAAGAACAATGGTACAAATAGATTGCAATCAATAGGTTAATTTCCAGCCTGGATAACTGAATGTGGAATTCTCCTAAATTTTCAAGGTTTTGCAAAAAGAATGAAAGAGATTTGCCTGCTAATTTCTCAGGCATTTACAGTGGGTGTGTCAATATTGGTCTTATTTGGAGAAGCTCACTTTGATTAGTTTTTGTTTCAGTTTTTTAAAGAAGAGCAGTGATATCACACACAATGTGTTTTTGTGTCAAAGTGTTAAGGAAATTCAAGCGATCAGTCTTAAAATTAACTCTAAAATAGTTAGATTGCTGTGTTTCACCATTCATTAAAAGATGGTTTAAATTAGGCCTGGATGGTTGCACAGATGTATATGAAAAACTAAAATGAGCAGAAAGCTTAACTCTTGTCTGTGGGGAAAATTGACAGTCCTGAAGACCATACAAATATGGTGTAATTTTATTTAAAGTTTTATTGTACTGAAAGGTTTGAGTACCGTTGTTTTTGTAACGTTATGTGACTGGACTTATTAATGTATATATGCTAAAATATAATGGTTTGGTTTAGTGAGAAATACAGGTAATAGGTGTATGGTTGGACTGGGTGATCGTAGAAATCTGTTCCAACCTTGGTGATTCCACGATTCTGTGATTTTTATATCAGTATAAAGCAGATGAAATGTAATGAGTTACATCACACAGAAACTAAACATAATTAGCAGACGTATTCCTCACAGAATATGGACTGATAGGCTTTAAAATTATGTATTTGTATATGACTTTGTTTTTTTTAAATGCTTGAAATCATTATTGTTCATAATTAATACTTGTTCATTTATAGATTTCGGAATGAGTTGCTAATTTTGTGTGGTTACATCGGTGCTTTACTTGCTATCAGAAGACAGTACAATAGCATTGTACCTGCACTTTATGAATATACAAGGTAATATTATGCTTTTATGTAACACGTCAAAATCTCAATTCCTTTTATGGTATATGCTGTAGGTAGATCATGTTTCTCCACCAAAAAACATGAGGTCCCTGTTCTGTGTTAAAGACGTAGTGGTGTACCTTTGCCTGCTGTGGAACCTTCTGTACTCTTCTTGTGCATTATGAAAATGCAGGTTTTTTAGTTAATTAAATAAGTTCTGAATTAATGATTTCAGTAAAACACTTGGTTGTGTAAGAAAAACTAGTTTTTTAGATGAGCATTCAGCATTACTTCCATGCATGATTGTATGTTGTTCTAATTTCATACTTGTGTAGGCCTCTTGTGAAGACTTGCTCAGTAGCATGAAGGGCAAGCTGTGACTTCAGAGCTTGTATCTGTGCACTTGCTTCCTTTCCCACCATGAAACCTTCTGGTACTCAGTGAGCTAATATTCCCTATCTGCAAGCTTTTTGCTTGGTCTAGCACACTTGACTCCACTTGGTCCTGCCCAACCCAGTCACAGCTTGACTTGTCTTAGCCTTGCCTGCTTGTCTTGACCTCATCAAGTTGACCTGGGCTGACTTGACTTGGTGCATTTGATCTGATGTGACTTGGCTTAACCTCACTGACGTGGCCCCACCTACCTGACCCTAACTGACATGGCCCGTTTGACTTCACCCACTTGATACCACTTGACTTGCTTGACCTGATAAGACCCCACTTGGCCTGAACCACTTAACCCAGCCTAAATTGTCTTCACTTGACTCATTTAGACTTGACTGAATTAAGTCAATCCACTTGACTTGAATGGATTCAGATCAATAATCTCTGTTAATCTGCTGCTAAATAAAATGCTTATATTCAGTACTTCGGTACTCCTTCAAAAGTGTAGCCACTATTATTTAGTCTTCCTCTCTGCTGTCCATCTGACTAATTGCCGTTTCTAGCAATAACATCTCCCTCACAGTTTGGCACAGTCAAACCTTTTTGATTTTATTCTTGTTGGGTAACAAAGCTATGTCCAAGATGTCACTGATTTCACAATGCAGCTTGTTTTGCCTTTGCTAGATATGATATTGCTTTACATCAATTATATACACTTAGTTTCAATCAGCTTGTTATTATTAGGAAATAAAAGTCGTAAAGTATCAAAGGGACTCTTGAGGGGGGGTGGGGGCTGTAGGAAAATAAAATAATTAAAGATAAGCTTAAATAAAGTATAAATTGAGATGCCTAAAGACAAGTTTAAAAGAAAAGGTATTTCTTATATCTAGTAATTTAATATTTCTGTGGCTTCATGTTGGTGACTATCATGAAGGATGAAATGATAAAGTTGTATCAAAAATAGTTGAATATTATGTGTTTTTTTCTTTCAAGAAAATATGCATTGTTAGAATTAATTTGGACTTTATTTTCATTCCATTCCTTTTCAGCCAGCTTTTAAAAAGACGGAAAGTATCTGTACCGTTGAAAATTGAACAGCTCTCTGAGGAATTAGATGCGTGGAGAGCCTTCACTCAATCAACCAAGTATGTGGAAAATAAAAAATTAGTATGCAGATTCTACTAGCATTTAAATGTTTTGTTATGAATACAATATTATCTCCTTCATAAAATTTTTATATTAATGTTTAAAAAAAATAATATTTTATGGATGTTAGTTTCCAAAACAAATGGATGTATGGCTGGAAAAAAAAAAAATTTCTTTTTTCACAGACCTACCAATGAATTGCCATCCACTCCACCATCTGAGTCACAGAAAAAGGTGTATTCAATACTGGTATCACGGATACAAGAGGAGCCTCTGAAAGGAATGATTGGACCTGACTATGTCGCTGGATCAAATCTTCCTAGCCATTCAGATGTTCACATCTCTTGTTTGACAGGGCTAAGGATACAGGTACAGTTTCAGAGAGCCAAGGTAACTCATGGTGTTAGCAGTGAGTATTGATGAGATTACCATAAGTCTGAAGTACTATAACATAATGTACAAAGACAAATATTTTCCTTATTGTCACAGTAGCAAAAGTTAAAGGTAAGGACAAATGCTGAGATCTGCTATTTATACATAGCCTTATTTATATAAGGCTATGTAAAGAGTTGTCCAGCCAAATAATTGCCCAGTTTACCAATCTGAAACTTCTTAGTTTTCATGGAAAAAAAGCTGCATTTATTTTGCCAAATTTTGTCTTTTCACATACTTATTGTAAATTATCTCATATATCATTATCTCATTGCAGCTTGATTAAAAAATGTCATGTTTGTCACATACTGACATTGTGTCTCCATTGTGATTAATAATAACAACAGAATAGTTAAAATTCATTAATTAAAGCCAGATATTAAAAATTGAATATTCAAATATTTTTGTTTCACTTCCATAGGATTTAAAGATCAAAATATGCTTGCACTTATAATGCCTTTTTTGGTATTTCTAGGAAAACTAGATGGGTCTTGAAAATTCTACTCTGTATGGCTACTTTCTCCAAGTACTGCCTCAGTGTGAAATTACTCTTTTATATGAGGCTATCTGTTTTCTGTGTGCAGTGCCAGATGCCAGGCCAAAGAGTAATGGGGTTGTTCAGGGATTAAGAGGGATGGTTTTGCATTGGGAACTGGAGATCACAAAATACTAGTAAGATCTTTCAGGTAAACAGAATTAACAACCATCTCAAGTCTATAGGACTTGCTGCCAGTACTTCTGCATGAGACCAGTGATCTCTGCTGTGGCTCAGTGGAAAAAAATGTGCCACATGTTAGTGGTTGCTAACAACTACAGGAAGCTGCTGCTGTTATACTCCATTTGACAAGAATAGCAAATATGGTGTCACCAATTTGTCATCTACAATATCTTAATCTCTGGATTAATGAATAATATCCTAATTCCCTGGATTAGTGAATGTTAGGAGTCTTTGCTTTAGGCATGCAGATTGGCTCAGAAATCATTAAGTACTAAGGTATAGTAACCTAATTACTTGGTTTTACAGTTTTTTAAGTGGCAAGTTCATAGAGCACACCACTGTAAAAATGCACTTAAAATTGAGTTACAGCTTTGAGACTGTGTTTCATCAAATTAAAAAAACTGGCAGATACTTTCTCTCATCATGTAAATCAGTGCTTTGTGCTTTATGTTTCTCATAGTGAGTACTGGATACTGCGTAGTGGACTCCACGTTTTAAAACTATTCATGGAGCCGTTTTGGTTTCATTTTGTTTTTAAGATGGAGAAATCCAAAACATGACATCAGGCAAAATTTAACTGTCAAATAACTGACAAATGTACAGAATACAGCAATTATTGAAATAAAAAATGTGATGACTACAAAATTTTCAGCTTCTGGATTGTAGAGGCTATTCACTTAACAGTGCGTATTACTAAAGCTTTGAGCTGACCAGGTAATATTTTCATATGAATTTAGATGATAGACCAAAACTTGTTCTTCACGCCCTTCTCAGATATAAATGTGGTAGTCTTTACACAATGCACATGGACTGACTTTTTCTTTCTCTCCAAATGTTCCAGGGTCCAGTGTTCTTCCTTGAGGATGGAAAATCTGCAGTTTCACTGAATGATGCTTTGATGTGGGCCAAAGTGAATCCATTTTCACCACTAGGAACTGGAATACGACTTAACCCATTTTGATGCAGCATTTTCCTCTTAAAATAACACTGATTGTGAAAGGACAGAAAGATGGTAGTCAAACTCTCTTGGGAGACAAGCACTTGGACTTTTAAAATTGTAAAATGAAAACAACAAAAAAAGATTTCTATAGAAATGTTTGTTGATTATCCAAAGAAGTAGTTATTGAGAATCCAAAGAAAAAAATCCTAACTTAATTGACAGCCATGTCTTTTTTTAATACAAATTGTTGTTAGCGCAGACATATTTCAGCTAAACTTGCATAAACAAATGCCTTTAAAGCTCATAGGCAACCTTAGATATTATCAAAATACAGATAAACTGTGAAACTCATAAACACTTTCAAAGGATTAATGACTTCATGAATAGCCACTGCAACTTGTTTTAGAATGACTGTAATCACACAGTGACTACTTTTTTAGTTAGTTTTTAAACAGGATTCTAGAGCAAAAGTAAAATTTCAAAAGTGCATAGGTGACTTTTGCATTCATTAGTTACATGCATCATTAATAGTAATTCAAAGATGTTTATTAATGTTTTGTTAAGAGAGGTTTGAATGTCTAGATTATAATAGTACATTCTCTAAGAAGTTCATCTTTGGCACTTTGTCCCCCCGTATACTCTCACTGAAAGCTAAGATGTATTTATAAAACCTTTTTTTTAACACAGCCTTTGTAAGGAACAAACAGAAAATATAGTGATGTTATTAAAATTCTTTATGTATACTTCAAATGCATTCTTTTTACATTTTATATTAGTTATAAATGTAATGTGATGGACCAGAAACAAACACTCTGCATAGATTTTTATTTACTGATTCTCATGGTTTTGTGATTTGTTTTTGGTATTCTGCATCATAAGATCATGCAGTGCACTGGGAATTAAAGAGTTATTGCTGCAGATCTGGTCTCGGAAGAGAAGAATGAACCACAATTTGCAGAAGACTTCACTTTTTTTCATTTCTGTTTTCCATTAAGAGGGAAAGCTAAAACTTAATGTAAGTCATGAGATTGTCTTTCTTTTTGCCTGCCTTGGTGGCTCCATGTGCTCACTGGCTGTCTCACCTACAGGATTAGAGTAAGGCATTCAGTTTTTAGATACTCCCTCATTTATTTTATTAGCTTTGATTCCAATTATTTTGTGTTTTGCATTCCATTATCATATTTAGTAAATTAGTTTTCTCCCTTAGATTGTTACCACTGTTACTGTTTCGTTTTTTTTTCCCCTCAACTAGGCCCATCTCCATACTTGTTCCCTTCCCTTTTCCCAGAGCATGGTCCATGGGTTTCGGACAGCAACACATTGGGAAGCTCCACCCCATTAGTCACAGAATGAGGCCAGACCAGGGCTGGAATCATGGCACTATTTCTGTGCTCAAACAGGAAGAAAGTTATGGCAATAGAATACCAAGATTATTTAAAGTTGTGTATTGTATGCAATTTAACCATAGAAGTCTTATGATTGGAATTACTAATCTGTAGAAAGCATACTTTGGTTATATTATTTTTCAGCTTGATGGCACACAAGCAGAAATTTACCTGACCTTCATTACAGTTTTGACAGCTGCTTTAAAATAAATATGAAAATCCTGCTAGCTACTTAAAATACAATAAGTTATCATTAGAAACTGGCAGAACTATGTCTAGAGCAATCCTTTTAAAACCAGCAGTAACACAGGGTGTTTTTTAGTACACTGTAGCCAGTTATCAATAGGTCTGTTAGCACTGCCCTCATCTAGTTAAGGATAACAATGTCAACATGCCAGAAATGTACTATGGAGGTTAAAAATCAACAATTCTCAATTTTTTTCTTTCTCTTTTAAAATAATTTTTCATTGTCTGTTCTAGAATTGTATTACAGAATTCCTGGGATAGGAATTTATTGGGAAGAAAATTAGCTGCTTTGTTACGTGTACAAAAATGTTTGTTCATATGTATGTGTTAGAACATAATATTTTACTTCTTGCAGGTATTGTTTGAATATTGTTTTCCCTTGTTCAACCTTGTGGAGTTTGGAGAATCAAAGTTAGATTTCAGAACTAAAAATTCATAGTTGGTAGCAGAATTTTCCAGCATTATCTGATGGGTTGCTTCAAAGATGAAAGATTATTTCCTTTTACCACGTAAATCATACAATTTTGTGTGTGACATCTGTTCATACAAAATTGGTGAGCGAAACTAAGAATTGAATTTCAGTCTCATGTCTGATGACAGGATCTGAAGAACTGGCTCAACTGGCACTTTGCTCTATTTCTAATTTTTTTTGCATTGTAAGGATTTTTACCAATACTTCATAGCTTAAGTATCTTAAAAATATGTAGTTTAATTGCATCAATTTGTTGCAAGTAAGTTGTGCCTTAACACATAATCTTAGGCAGATTTTACTCCCTCTTCAAACTAGAGAGGGAGGGTTACTTATTGTTTCACTGTTGAAATAAAATAAGTCATTGTGAATAAAATGGTTGTGTTTTGTCTACTGCAGTTTTAACCATATGTGGTGACGGAAAGAAATGTTCTTCATTATCCAGCACAGCTAGTCAAATACAGGTATTTTCCCTTAATATTTAAGAATCTTTTGTCTTCAAGTCACTGTTCAATTTTTCTGTAATAATGAGTATTTCTGTTTTAATGAAGAAATTTAGCAAGCTCTATAATAGTGTTTTCTAATAACTATAAATCTCAGCCTGAGGTGTTAATGTCATTTTATCCATACAAAATCAAACTTGTTCTGTTGAAAGAATCTGACCACTGCAGACATCTTTAAGCTTCACAGATGGTAGCCAAATGTGAGATCCTCAAAGCACACTTTCCTAGATGGCTTAAAAGACAATATGGAAAAAAAAGTAATGCTATGAACTCTGCCTTTAAAATGAGATATGATACCTTGAAGTTTAACAACATGGATTTTTCATAGGTGAAAAATATTAAATCCAGAATTACAACAATTTAACATTACACTAATGCAAGAAAGTACTTGACTTCTCTAATGAATGAAGTTAAACTAACAAGCTTAGATATCTTTTTCAGAATAGATATTACTTTTTTTTTTTTAATTTGAAGCTTTCATGGTGTCATGGTTTTATGTTTTTTTTGTTTTTGGTTCTCAGTATTCCACATCAAAACATCATGTAGTGTACTGGGAGTTAAAATGTTAATGCTCCAATTCCAGGCACCTATCCCTATACATTACAGAAGTCATGGGATCTGGCCCTTCCGGATGGGGCGGTCTCTTACTGCCAGGCAGTGGGTGCTGTTATGTAGGAATGAAAATCCAGAATCTTTGCTCTTAAGATGACTGAAAACAAAGGAACCAAAAAAGGCACTTGTGAAGACTGTATCTTTTATATCTTAATCTATTTCATGTACAATATTTAACTTTGTAGACTCCGATCTTCTATCAGTACCATCTGTGTCAGAAACCTTCACTGATGCGTATCAATTCTAGTAAGAAATGAAGCTGAAATGGATGCTAGGCAATATTATATGAACAAGTAAGTTACAGTACTGTACAGTACAAATCTGTGTTGTAGAACATGATATCAACTAGTTTTTTTTAATTTGGCTAACTAATGGTCAACTTAGATTTCTCTTTGTTGATTATGCAGTCAACACAATTGTGATTGAGAGAGTGTTTGTATTTAAAAGTTCCATATCTCTCTGCTTAATCCTTTCAGCAGTATCCAGATGGTTCTAAATATCTATCGTGAGGTGCTAGTTGTCAGCTGTTTTCCCTGAAGTTCTTTAGAATGAACATATTTTGTCTCTGGTTTCTGATGAATCTATATGCAAACAGGTGGGGAAAAAATCATGGCTGTTAATAAAGTTGTTTTAATCAGATTTAACCATAAAAATCTAGACTGAGTTTAAACTCTGAAAGTATCTCATCTTCCCTTATGAAGAAATCATTTTAGCCTTACGTTATAAAGACAATGCAGTACCATTTTTGAGGGTGTTATATTTAAACCAACACAGATTATCCTTGATGGCAAAAAAGGAAGAATATATACAAACAGGCCAAAAGCTAATTAATCAGATCAATTTGTGACTATTGGCAGAAGAACCAAACAGGATTTCAGCACAGTAAATGTACCCAATCTAAATCAAAGTGCTGAGAAAGGTAAGGGAAGGCATTTTTAAGTATTAGAATAGTTGCTACTGCTGCTATATTAGGGAAAAACTCCTTTGATCTTAAAAAAAAAAAAAAAAAAAATTAATTTAACATTGCTAACCCTCTCCAAGTTTCCTATTTTGTAAGAAGATGTAGCTTCCAAGTTTTTAAACACATCTCTTGGCTGCTTATATAGCAAAAGTAAAAAAAATTTGTAACAACACCTACACGATCTGAAAAAACAAACTTACATGAGGTAACAAATGCTTCTTTGGGATACTAGCTGTATTCATAGAGGGCGTGATGCAATCCAAATGGTGAACCACACGCTGTCCAAAACTTGGTTTAATGTTAAACCGTCCTTTAAGACAAAAATACCACACTGCTCATTTCAGTAGTATGTTGAGCATCTAATCAGTTAGTTGTTTACTTCTCCAGTTTATCTGTAAACTGTTACTACCCTGCCCCCCCATTTTACTTAAATACTAAGATGATATGGCAGCTGCATAAAAATAATACACTCAGAAGCAAAGGGGAAACATTAAACATATTGTAAGGTAAAAGTACACTATATCTTCTTTTCAAACAGGATATTTTTTGTATGTTTAAAAAGATGAATTTTTTTTATTATTTAAAATGCGTGAGATTGTAAATAAGCATTAAAGAAAATGTTTGAGATTGCACAGTAGCACAGTATGTCTTAACCACACATGCTCAATTTTAACAACTTCAAAATATTTCAAGACTAATCATCAAGTCACTGCAGTTAAACCTACTACTTGGCAAAGAAAGTCTTCAACTGGAGAAAACATGAAACTAAACAGCAAAAAAAAAAAAGCCCCACAAATTGACTGTTTGTATCTTGATGGTGATCCAGAGCAAATTTTTCATTTGATATCAAGAAGTATGTCTTTTAACTTCATCAAGTCAGATATCTAATTTCTCTTTGCTTAAGCTTTATTTACTCCTACAACTACCGTTGATACACTCCTAGTATGCGTAATACATGATACGTAAAGAATCTAAGATATTTTGCTTTGGTCTGTGGTATAGAAGAGATTGACACTGGAATGTTAGGTTTAAATTTGGTGCCAGAATTTTCAGAAGGATACAGAAAACTCACAGGAGTGCAGCAAAAGGCTCCAAGATGGAAACAAACCAGAGAACTCACTTTAATTTTGGAAACCACAGCATGTTTTTACTGCAGATGAAGCATCATCCTCCATGAAAGGGCGTGCTTTAGGTAATGTTGGTTATAAAGCTGAATATAAAGAAATTCAAGTGAAATGCTGTGGCTTGCAAAACTGAGATCAAAGTAGACAGGCTCATGATCTCTTCAGACTCAAAAACATGCAAACTGGTTGCAGTGGAACTGATACATGTAAAAGCATGTTGTGCCTGCAAGACTGAGGGACTTGTAAAAGTCATATAGTGTATTTTGGAGAAGAGTAACAAATGTTAAAATGAACAGAGTTATAGTCACTAATTGATTTTAAAAATGTCTTTCACTGTTGAAGATCCTTTGATAGTATCAATGACAGAGGATAACTGATCCAACTCCTAGTATTCACATAAGTTAAATTATCCTAATAAGCAGAAAGAGGAAATAATCAGCTTTTGTATTGTCCTTTCACCTTTTCTTAAAGCTGAAGCAACTCAGTTCTTTTCCACTCCTCATACATCATATACACTAGCCCTCTAGCTACCTTGGTGGCCCTCCTTGTATTATGTTAATCATTGAATTTGTACTGGGTAGTTTAAAGCTCTTTCTCAGCCAGCTGCTTGCAGTTCGTAGCAGTGCGTGTGTTACTCTGTTGCCAGGACAGGACTTCTCTTTGTTCAGCGTTGTGTCCTGTCATTTTTTCCAGCCTGCTGAGATCTCTCTGAACTTGAAGGGACCTCCAGTGTGTCAGTCACTCCTCCATTTGCTCAGTGTCCTCCCTCTCCATGTACACATCATTAATGAAGACGTTAAGCAGCCCTAAGAACTGATAGCTGAGGGAGGTCACTTGTAACTGGCCGCAGCTGGACTGTATAGAACAGCCCTTTGATCAGAGTCCATTTGATCCGATGGTCCAGACCATCTTCCCTCCAGCTCATCAATCACTTAGCCACTCACTCTGTATCTTGATAGTTCAAGAATACCGTGGGCCTGTGTGCCACGAGCATTTCTTCCAAGAGCATCGGGGGCAAATTAGCATCCCTGCTGAGTGCCTCAGCCTAGAAGAGCTAAGGAACTGGGTGGCTTCTTTCAGTGGTAAGGAGCAATAGAAGGGAATGTTTATTGGTAACGTTAATGGTGAAAGTTATTTAATACACTCACGTGGATTCTCTGCCCTCTCTTGCATCCTCATTCCCATGTGCATGTTAATGATGGCAACGGCCTTCTGTCTATTGATGCAGATGCTGGGTTCTACCAGCACTTCTGTCAACCTGATGTTACTCTTGATGGCTGTGGAAGCTGTTGCTCTGGCAGCCACTGGTAACTGTGTCTGATAACAGCAGTCTGTAAAGTCAACCTGCCTGCCTTGAAGACCTTCAATTCTTAAAAAAAAAAAAAATTGTTTGGGAATTAATTACAACAACAACAACAAAAAAAACAGCTAAGTACCTGTCTATTTGTATGGTTTTATAGTTATTTTCATATTGAAAACAGAGGAGCCCATATGCACTCAAATAGCTCAGGGAAAGTGATGCAGAGAGGCAATGGACGAGCTGATGGCGGGAAGGAGCACCTGTTACACAGGGCTGAGTTCAGCCCGCTGACCTGGAGCTTCCTAAACTTTTGTTCGTGTTCAAAATTCACTCCAAAACACCTTTTTCACTTGCCAAGCCGGGGCAGGGTAGGAGGGGCCACCTGTGGGCACCGCCCACTCACCGGCTGCTGGTCAGCGCGGAGCAGAGCTCTCGCAGCAGGCTCTCTGCCGCTCCGGGCTTACAGTGAATCGTTCCGTCTATCAGCTCCTGCGCGATGTCGAACTCTTGCTTTACCAAAAACTTGACACATCAGGAAGGAAAAAAAAAAAAAAAAAAAAAAGCAATTACAAATTAGAAGATGAAGGAAGGAGCACGGTCCGTGGCTGAGCGGGGCCGCTGAGGGGGGCAGCAGCCGCCCCAGAGCCGCACCGACGCTCCCGCGCGCCGAGGCGCCCTCACCCGCCGCAGCCGGGACCAGTTGCTCAGTTTGGTGGCCAGCGAGCAGCCATTCCTGTAGGCGTCGGGCTGGACGTGGGCGGGGAAGCGGCGAGACAGGATCTCCGCCACCAGGTACCCGTTGGAGAAATCCCTGTCGAGACAACGCGAAAAGCGCTGGCACCGCCTCCCGCTCACGCCCCCCTCCCTTTCCCCGGCCCGGCCCGGCCCGGCCCGGCATGGCGGACCTGCGGTAGTTCCGTGGGCTGACGGAGAGGCCGAGGCTCAGCAGCCAGCGGAGCACGGGACGAGGCAGCTCCGGCTGCCGGAGGGCCATAGCGTAGCGGGGCTGCACTCCTGCCGGGCGCGGCCGTCACGAGGCGGCCCACGCAGGAGGCGGAGCGCGTGTGTGGTGCGGGTTGTGTGAGGCGCCGCGTGGTAGCGGCTGTGTTTGTCCGCAGTGCCTTATGGCAAGCCCGCGTGATGTCACAGTTGGATTCCAGCGCGAAATGGAGATGTTACGCGATATATTATGTCTTTTAGAAATCGTAGGTTGCTCCAAAAGAAATGCCTTCTGATGATGAATGTCAGTGGGTGCCATCTTTTCCGCATGAAGGAATTTGGTGACACGCTTCTGAGTCATGGCCGTGTCGCACCTCGTGCCAGGCTGCCCCTCTGCTGCCGTCTGTCACGCAGCAACAATGTATCATGGAATATTGGTGGGGAGGTTCAACCTCTGCTGCCGTACCACCAACATCCGTCTCTGACCTCATGTGCCAGCATCGTAAATAGGAGGCATTGCTTTCAGAGCATCTGTTCTTTAATTTCTGACTAAGCGTGGCATTGTGTTTTTTGGAAGAGCTTTACCAAATGCTCAAGTTGTCTATTTGGTTAGTAGTATTTCTGGTACATGGCATGCGAATGGGCTGATCTGAAGGCCTGTTCCACAGTGGTCTTCCACAGCAACTGCCTGAGTTCCCAGTTTTGTTTGTTCCCATCCAACCTCTCTCAGTTTGCTGAAGGGATCCTATTTTCATATTATCATCTGTTAGCAAAAGATTTAAGATTTAAAAGTAAGTATTACCCAAGATTCAAGTCACAAAAATACCCCTGCAAGCTGGATCTGGGTTAATCTGCTTGTCTACTGCTCCATAGAATTAAGGAGAAAGTAGTACCCGGTAGCTCGCACCACTTAAGAGGATCTTGTTTGCTCTTTGGATGACTGCCCGAATTAGTGGGAATAGATAGTGCAAATGGCATGACAGTGCAAATCCACATAGATGATGTAAGACAGCAGGGACTCTAATGTCTAAAGCTAAACCAACATCCTCTTTTTTTCTCATGCAGCTTTTCCCAAGTCAAGTTTGAAAAGCACTCTGCACACCTGAAGGTAAGAGTCCAAGTGATTTTACTCTGTGTATACAAGTGCAGTTGTGCAGCGTTGGCTCGGCACTACTGTGTTTCTTGAAGTAATAATGGTAATGGCATTGTACAGAAAACAAAAAATTCTTTTCATATTCTTTCTGAGTGGGGAAAAAAAAAAATCAAACAAAAAAGTCTAGACCGTACTCTACCTAACTTGCTTAGTACATACTCTAAATCCTTAGACTATGCACAGCATGGAATCCTAAGCAGTCTCTCCTACCTGCATCTGATCTTCCTTTAGAGGGACTCCAGAAGGGGCTCTCACTAGAGTTTTTGCAAGGAGAAGAATAAACTAAGATTCCTTTAAACAAGGATAAAAGTCAGAAACTGGATTTTATTAGGTGGACATAAATTAGCAACTGAGTATTAGGCTTGTAAGTAGGAGGGGGACTGACTTTTTACATGAGTAGATAGTGATAGGACAAGGGGGAATGGCTTTAAACTAAAAGATGATAGATTTAAGTTAGATGTTAGGCAGAAATTATTTACTCAGAGAGTGGTGAGGTCCTGGCACAGACTGCCCAGAGAGGCAGTGACCGTCCTATCTCTGGAGACATCCAAGGCCAGGTTGGATGGGCTCTGGGCAACTTTATCCTGTGGTCGGCAACCATGCCCACAGCAGAGGTTTGGATCTTTGTGGTCCCTCCTAACCCAAGCTGTTGTATGATACAATGCAATAGCCTTCAAAAACCTTGTGGGTACCATGCAATAATTTTCTCTGAGATAGATAATTTATATGTCCCTAAGTTATGATACAGCACTGTTAAGGAAAGATTCCAAGAAATATATATATTATAAGGACAGATTCCAAGAATGCTCTGTTACAAGAGGGCATCAGAAAGTATTTCAGCATTAAGGCTTCCCTATAATTTGTAAACTTTTATCTTTATAAATTATTTGTAACTTTTTAATCAGAAAATCTGTAAACTAGGTATGGCTAAAAAAAAGAAAAGCTCAAAACACAAAACTCCAGTTCACAGCACAGGCAGTGAGGAAGAGTGAAGCAAGTTTCTCACTGTCATTAATTAAGTGTCTATATAAAGAAAAGGAAGAAGAAATGGCTATCTATTCATTTATTTTTTTTTTTAATCATTTGTAGTGCACCTACCACGAAGTATTTTTCGGTACACAAACAACAGAAATTTAAAAACACATAAAATAATGACTCCAAATGGACAAAGTTAACAAATATAAATGAAGAAATGCTGCAGTTCCCATGTGCCAAACAGATTTTAAAGTATAAATACAAATAAAATTAACAGCACTAAAGCTAATTAGTAAGTGTTAAGCTAAACCTATACAATAATTTCCCAGAGTATCAGCACACTTATTCAATTCAGCCTTGTTAGCACCTTGGTACCAGTTGCTGAATGGCTCCCAATTGTGATTACATGCCAACACCAAGTGTCAAAGATTTGTGTCTTTTTAAAGTAATATGCAGAAGGCTTTATTTTCCACCCAGCAGTTCTTTAGGTAAAATTTACAATAAACAGAAGACTTGCTATTCAGCTTTCTAAAGGTTAATTATTATGTTATCTGTACTGTAAGAAATTCTTCAGTATTGTTGGCAACTGGAGTTGTGGGACAAGATGCAGTCTAGCCCTTCCTATGTAATTTCGGATACGTAGTCGACAAAGCTGACAAAGAGAAGATGGTGTGGCTGCAAAAGAAAAAAAAAAACAGGAGTTTAATTACATAAGGGTGAGTTTCAAGCCAATAAAAAAAAAAAATGACATATTTGCTATGGCTTCTAAAAATCCTCTAGTCTTTGATGGCCTCTAGATAGCCAGTTCACAAAACCAGTTGGTTTTAGTGTGGATTGGTTTTGTTTTGTTTTGGTTTGGTTTTTTTTGCCTTTTTTTGTTGTTGTTGTTGTTAACAGTAGACTGTTTTGAGTGAAACATTGAAACAATGCCAGCTCACCTCTAAAGAGATGACAATTGGCTGTGACAGTAACTTCTTTGCTTTCCACCTGTGTCTTCACCTGCGTCTTGTGGCCTTTGTATCTTATAGCTTATTTTTACCCTTCCATAAGACAGCCTGAACAAATTCAGATCCCTTTGGGATATATTCATTTCCTCCCTCTCTCAGACTTTAAAAGTTATAAGAGACTATTTGTATCAACTGCTATTTCTCAGGTAATTACAAAGTAAGCAATGTTTTCTAAATTCCAACTAAAGTAAAAAACTCTATGGTCTTTCACTGTATATCATTATAAAGCATTTCATATCGGACAACTCATTATTATTTGATCTTAAAAATTCTTTGTACATCATATGCCTAACTGGGAATAGGCTGAAACAGTTTATAACGTTACCTTGTGAAGTATGACAAGACTTTCAAACAAAAAAATTATACTTCCAATATTTACATATTTTTTGTCTACACTCAAAATAAATGCTTTACATGTTTATTAGGAACACATGTATTTTTTAATTTTGGGATGGCTGGCAAAAACTAAAAACATTTTTAATCTGAAATTGAAGTATCCTGTTTTTTTTTATTGCATGATCTGATGTAGCCAATAAAAAATGAAGTTTTATTGTAGTTTAACACTTAATAAACATAAGAAGATGTTTTTTCAGCTTGAATAAATTCTGATGCTGCTTGGCTATGCACTGGCTGTGGCCTGAGAGTAAATATTACTAGTTACTTTTATAGTTAAAAAGCAACTTGACTGAAAGTAAACATATTCAGTTGTTGGGGGTTTTTTGTTGCATGTTTGTTTACAAAAATACACTTGCAAAAACATATGTAAAGCTTACCTTCGTGGAGGAGCAGCAGTCTCTCTACTAAACTGCGAGGAGCAGCTAAATCAACAGGCCTCTCAAAATCTGTGTTTTTGGCATTTATGTCTGCCCCAAATTCAAGGAGTAAGTTTACAATCTCTGTACTTGAATGCTGGGCAGCAGCATGCAGTGGAGTTTCCAAATGCTTTCCTTTCTGCACATTGGCACCTGGTATGCAGGCAAAGAGATGTAAAGAAGAGATTAATTACAATTGTAATTTTACATTGAGTAAAAATCCACACTGTCTGGGAATGCAACAGTGAATTTAGCCACTTTATTGATTTTATTACATACCAATATAGCTTATCCTGTCACTGAACCTTTTGATCATATAGTTATCCTAGATGTTCTTACAAAGCACAACAAGATTTTAAAGGAAAATACTGTATAAAAAGAAGAAGAAGAAGGAAAAAAAAAAGCAAACTAAGTAATGTGAGCATTATAGTTGCCCTAATTATAAAAAAAAAAAAAATAGGTTTAAAAAAATTGCTACAGGTAAACTACACTTCCATTACTGAAGTCTTTAAAAACAATTGCTAAAATAGAGTTTTTAAATTAAAACGGACTGAACTAATTTGCAGTGCTGCATTTATATTCATAAAATAAAGTTCATACAGGAGTTAAACAAAAATAGCTAGTATAGGAGAACTTTTATAAGCAAGCTGTTAACCTTTCCCCTCAAACAGGATTTCTCCAACAGTCATCCTATTAAAAAAGAAACTTATTAAAAGAACTATACTGATCTTTTGAGACCAAAAATTGGTTTCTGTACCATATTTTGGCACTGAATAAATGTTATTTGCCTTTTAAATTCCCACTTGAGTTAAAGGACTTTTTAATATCAGAGGCCTAGCAATTTGATTCAGAGTCTAAATAGGTCACTTTTACCAGCACAAGCATTTTAAAAATGCTTCCACAGTGTCATTCTCTGGCCTATTTCATTCTCTGTTACCTTTTAACCTCCAATAAGCTCTAAATAACTCTAAATAAAAAATTCAGATTGACGTAAGTCGCTACCTCTGTTCTCAATTTACTTCTCTGCTTTATCACAAATGTAGAATATCCTGTTACTGCCTTTAATCTATGCCAGCTTATGAATCTCAAAACATGCCAGTTATATTTCTAGGTTCCTTAAACATAGAAACTATGAACTAGAAAACTGACTTCAAGAGAAATATTTTAATTGCTTGTTTATATTCTTGATAACCTGCAATTAACTAGAAAAACAACTGAAGTGCAATGATAACAAAGTGGTAATTATTCAAATATAGTTTTTCATTTATTTTTCTGCAGGACACCAAAGTCCTGTATCTCATTACCTGAAACACAGCAAACAATCCTTTATGCAGATAGTGTCACTGGACTCATGCTGACACAGACTGAATGTCTAACTTCTATTTTTGTTGATTAACTAAATAAAACAAGGTTTAGGATAAAGTACCTTTTACCTTACTGCTTTTCTTTGCAAATCAGCCTCTGTCCTTTGTAAAAAAATTGAGATAAGAGTACACTGAAGATTAAAAAGAATGGGACTAGATTTCCAAAAAAAAATCTGTTGAAAGCATACTGTATAAAAAACTTTTAAAAACAACACCTTTCTCAAAGCTAATTTTAACTTTCTTTTTTTTTTTCCTACAGAAAATGAGTATCTACTAAGCTGAGGTAAGTGCTGAATATTTTGAAGGCCCATTCCTTTTAGTCTTGATCCCTTTTCTACTCATATGTTTGTTATGCCAAAAAAATTAAAAAAAAAAAAGATGCAGTAAGTTGATGTAAGAAAACATGCATCACAGTAAAGTTACAAGCGTCCTGCAAGCAAGGGTTCTAGTTTTGTTAACTGAGCATAGATTATTTCAAAGCTCAGTATGCTTAATTAGACAAATTAGCAATACTTTTATTTAAATAATGACATACCTGCATAAAGAAGCTTTCGAATACAATGGATCTGCTGTGACACACATGCCACGTACAGAGGTGTTCCTAAATGAGGAAGGTCTTGGTCAACATCTATACCCCAGGATATCAGTACCTCCAGACATTCACTGTGTCCTGTCAGTACAAAGCATAATAGTTGGTTGACTTCAGTAAGTTGGCTCAGACGAAATGGGACTCATTTCCTCACACTACATTATTGAGATATTTGTCAACTGCTTGTCTGCTGAGCATGTAATTTCTTACCTCTGCTGGCTGCTTCATGAGTTGGTGATGGAAGACAGGACTCCCACTGAGCTTTGGCACCATACTCTAACAAGAGCTCAGCGCATGCTGCGCTGCCTCTCGAACATGCGTTAAATAAAGGTGTCACTCCATCAATTGTTGTAGCATTTACCTAAAATATATAAAATCGAGGTAACAAAAAAATTGAAAGAAAAGTAATTTTAAACAGAATATAGCTAGAAAATGCATGAAAATAGTGATAAACTTACTGGTTAGAATAAAATAGCTTAGCTGTTCAGTCCTTGCACTACTGTTCTCCCGTCACCACACTCCTCAGTTTATTGTTGCTCTTATTAAAGTATGTTGAATGAAAGAAAATGCACTTGGTATGCTGAAGACCACATATTATCAATCGGGCAGTAAATGACTTAATTTTCAGAAGTAATTGCACTTGGCTCTTTTCACCGATACAAAAAATCCACATCTATTGTAGTAATGGGAACTTTCTGTAGCTTTATCAGACTGCAAGCTTCATATTAAATGCGGGAATTATTTGCCCTTCTGTGTTTTTAATCTCTCTGTTGGAGTGGTTGTCTCATGGAGTCATGGAATGAGACAAGGCTAATAGGGAGAATGATGAGAAGCAAAAATTGTGATGATGCTAAAGGAAGGAACACAGGTATTTGGAGAGGGGAATCTCACCTATGCTCTTACGTTCATCCTCTAAACTCACTCCAACCATGAAAAGCACTATAAAAATTGAAATATAAAAATAAAATTTGTTCTTGTAGATTTGTAAGTAGTATCTATAGAATCCTTGCACTAGCCAAAGTGGACAGAGACTGCTGTTTGGAACACATCTGTGTTTTTCTTTTCTGTTACTTACACATATTCCAGATGTTTCCCAAAAGTAAATTGTAAGGACAATAAATATTCCATCACCAAGATGGAATATCACCAATTATAACTGGGAAACTGTAACTGTTGGTGAATCTGATGTCAGCGCAAATTGTAGTAAAAATGGTCTGTAAATTCTCACTTTCTGTTTGGGATAACAGGTAGAGAGTCTGTGTCATGAATACAGAAAAGAGTCAGTGCTCTTTTGTACTCAGACCAAAGAATCTTAAGAGCATTTAGCACAATGTGACAAAAGTTATTCCAGAGATTAAAAGAACAGACTCCTGGAAGCCACTCAATGGAAGAGGAAATCAGTAAAGGAGAGATGCATTCAGAAGTTTAAAAGATAAATAATATAATGAAGTTCTGGTAACACTACTAGCAGATTCTCTCCAGTTGACTACGCTATCTCAGTTCCTTCCCAACTCCCATCTGTTTTCCCTGTTACTGTCCTGTTTCAGATCTACTCTTACATACACACTTCATTTTTTCATTTAACCTAGCATCTCTATACTGATGCTTCTTTGAGCCATAACTTTCCTTTGCTAGCTTTCAGATGACAGCTTATTGTAATTAAGTCAATGTCATCAACAGAGTACAGAGAAATACTAATGTAAAAAAATAAATCAAGGAATATATCCTTTTTAGTTAAACCAAAGTTAGCATTGGACTTCGTATACAAAAACACCCTTACATTTGCTCCTGCTTCAAGAAGGATCCTTGCACATCCTACATGATCTCCCAGGCAGGCTTCATGAAGTGGAGTCACTTGGTCAATAGTTAGTGTGTCTACATTGTAACCCTAAACAAGATATGAATGACATATGAAGATCATATGAAAGCTGTTAGGTCACAGTATTTACTATTCAAAGGAATAATTCAAAACACTCTAAATAGGCTTAAAACTCTACTTGGAATAAGTAAATCTTTAGTGAGCATATAAAAAAAATCTTTCATCAGTCAACACAGATAGCAGAATCAAAGTTGTCAGTTCTTCTTTTTTAAGAATCAGAAATATTAGATCCTGGAGTAGGGCAAAAGAGGATATAAAGACAATGGAGCCTGACTCCTGAGATGCACCATAATCAGACAAAGGCAACAGAAACAAGTTGGAATGTGGTGAAATCCAATTAGTTGTATGGGAAAATATAATCATTCAGTATGGGGATGGTGAAACCCTGGAACAGGTCTGCAGAGAAGTTTGGGAATCTTTATGCTTGGTAATCTTTAAAATCCAACAAGGCTTCTGGGTTTAAATGGCACTGTGATTCCAAAGCTTAGAGTTCTCTGACTTAGGGGCTGAAATATCTAGAGACATCAGCTTAATATTAGCAAGGAGAATACTTCTTGGATTGATAAAAACATCAAACACTGGATTTTTTTGCAGTAGGTATTGTTTCAATTCAAAAATTGTATTCATCAATTTTATTCTTTATTGTAGGAGCTAATATGACAAAACTAATATTAACACACAATGGTTTATAGTCTCTCCCTTTGCTGTTAACAGAACAATTTTTTTTAATCACAACTATGCAAAGAACTGGAATTTTTCAGTGCCTTCCCTCTAAACAAGTATCTTCCTGGCTAGCTATCTTTTCTGAGTGAAGCAGAGATTTGGACTAAATGATCTCTGTGGGTCCCTTCTGACTCAGGATGTTCCATGATTTTATGTATATTGATTCACAGGAGAACACTGACAGACATATAGTTACAGCTTTGATAAAGGTTGATTTTATGAAGTTTAAAACATACAGATAAAATACTTTAAATATCAATTTATATCTTATTGTAACAAAAATTAGTAAATGTGTATTGTTCTCAAAAATTCTGGTGAAAAGAAAGAACTCAAAACATACTAAATCTGCATTAATAATCTATGCTGAGAGATTAAGTAGCATTAAAAAGTTAAGCAATTTTAAGAACACAGCCTTCACCTGTGACAATAAAGTCTTTAGAGAAAGAAGACGTCCTTGACTGGCTGCCTCATGCAGAGGTGAGCGATCTGCCCAAGAACCTATGTAATA
Source organism: Meleagris gallopavo (assembly GCF_905368555.1). Lineage (NCBI taxonomy): Eukaryota > Metazoa > Chordata > Aves > Galliformes > Phasianidae > Meleagris > Meleagris gallopavo. The sequence goes on from NC_139407.1 coordinate 24,297,988, forward strand.
ACAACATTTATTGAGTAAACCATGTGAATAAGAATGCTTTTGGAATGCATAGAGCAAAGCAAGAAACATAATGCACAGAATGAAGTGAAATGTCCTGTGAAAATACTTCTTCCCCTGTAGAGACTGTATTTCAGTTGATTTGTTTACAGATAAAGCTGTTATATTATTAACTGTAAGCATCTATAATAAATGATTACATAGCACAAAGAACAAAATATTGATATATTGATTTTAATAATATGATGCAACAGATGCATCTCACCATATTTTCAATATTTTTCTCTTTTTCATTATTTATTTTTAAATATCTTACAATTTATTTTAGCAGCTGGCAAGTAAGTTTACAGGCTTCAACAAATTGATATTTAAACCAAAAACAGATATAAACCTGCCTGAAAAAGTGCTGATAAAACTGAAGAATATGAAATTCAATTATCTCTACATACAACCAGATTAATTTCAAGCTGCTACACATACACAAGAGAAATACAGAGAGAATCATAGTACAAAAGGTTGCTATAGAAGAAAAAGGATATTATGTTCTCATCTTGATAGGCTACTAGCACTAGGAATAAGTAGTTGTCCTTAATGCAAAAGCTTGTATTTATTGTCAGGACTCGCCACCCTCAAGAAAAGACAAAAACAATAACAAAGAACACTCACAGTGATCTCTCTACCTCATGCTATCCCCAACCCCTAACTCCAACCCAATCCCAGAGTCAGCCAGTGGTTTCTGTTGAAGATCCTGGCCTTTCCTATAGACGACTTGCTGCTGATAGGATCACAGGCAAAGCTGATACCCATTTTTTGTATTAATTTTGCAAATTAAGTTTTGAGACCGTGTAAAAAAGAATCATCTTCTAAGTATGTTATGAATTACTGATATTTATACCCATAAGAAGAAATTACTGGGAATGTAAAGAAGCTAATTCAATTACTCACGTGAAACCTGTAGCTCTCTGAATCTTTCTGACACTGACAGAGATTTTATTCTGTCTGGAATGAATGCTAAGGCTTGGTCTAGGACTTATTTTGCTATTACTGTTATGTTGAAATCATACAAAATGTGCTAAATAGTATGATTCACACTCAGTTCTTTTTCTTACACCATTTTTTTTCTCTGTTCTTCTAATATTTTTTTCAGAATGATTTGTGCTAAGCTCTGATAATCTCTGTGTGTATGTGCACTCTGTGCATTCTCACAAACATTGTTCCCTATGGTTTTTATTTCTAGTGAGAATAACTAAGTTAAAAAAACATATACAAATTGTTTGGAATTTTACAGGATTTTGTACAACAGTAACTGAGTTCAGAAATCATAGTGACCTGATTTTTACAAAATAACAATAGTTTTTCACCGCTATCTACTATAGAACCAGTACTCATGTTGCTCTAATTCAAATAAAATAAGATTCATTAAGTTCTCCTGCTGGCAGTTGCAGAATTCCTAAAAAGTTATTGAAGACTGCATTAAAGGTTCCCTTTGAACTTTCTTCCTTATCTCCATAGATGAGATTTTTTCTCAGTGGTTTGGCCTACTCATAAATTAACAGGAGGAAAACAAACGAAAACCCTGACACTTAACTATTGTATAGAAAAACATCTAGTAATATTGTAAATAACAATTAATTCTTTACACCCATTAAATATAAATGTACTTTGGACTTTGTGTGTGTGTCCATGTGTAACTATCAGAACAAAGATGCAGACAGAATGTGAAATCAACTTTGTTTCCACCTTTCATTCCATCTTCTCCTTCCCCCATAGAATGCTCTGAAGAACATCTGTTAAAATAATTATTAAAGTGACATCTGAAATTCAGTGATGCCAGATCCCACTCTGAAGTCTGTATTGCATCTCCACCCACCTTATCTCCCTACCCTCACACAGAGACATCAGCAGCTAGCTGCTAAAACCATTCAAATCTAAATGCTTGTACCATCTCCATTAGAATAAAAATCTTTAAGCAAAATACTGCAGAAGAAAATTGTGCAAATCAAGCTTGGGAAAAGCTTCCACATTCCTACTGATTTATTGGTAAACATAATAACTAACCATGAAATACTGCAGAGATGAAAATATGTTCAAATAAACATGCAGCATTAATAAACGTCAGATTTGTTTTAAAATATTGTATCGAGATTGCTGCCTTCTGCTCTTCTACAACCTTGCTAAGTCTCTTATTTAAAAAGCAATAACAAGAATATAAATGAAGACTGTTTTAATTCAGCGTTGTCTGTGACAGCAGAATTAGTAGTATAGTCTATTCCAAAACTGTTCATTTATTAAGTACCTACTGATGTAGTTTCTGACAGATCTGAGTATGTTGAATACAAAGCATCTCTAACTTTATTTACCCCTAGCCACGCTAGTCCCAAGTTCTCTGGCGTTCATTCAGGAAGGGCAGCCTACATAACTTTGTAAACTCTTAATAAGGAAAGAATAAATAGACTCAATAGAAGAAATAGACTAATTGTATTAATGGGCAAAGTTAAAAATAAATTAATTACAAATTATCATACAATACCTAAATCTCCATCTCCCCATGGTACTTCCAAACAATTGCAATTATAAATCCTACTCATTTCTTTCAATCTGGAAAAAAAAACAATAAGTTTAAATAAACCCATTCTTGCTAGCTTGGCCTGTTCTTAATACATTCCTGCTGTGTTTGGAAGGAGATTGGTGGCTAACTGTAATACGAACTTTCACCCTGCCATAAACACAGCTCTGAAGATATGAGCATATGGAGTTGCCAGTTTCTTTTCTTATACCAAAGGACAGTGACCTCTTTTTTTCTTTTTTTTTTTTTCCCCACATTTCTTTTTTTAATTAACAACTTTGAAAAGTATCAGCATATGTGTATTTGCCTTCCAAGACTACTTAGCTGGAATTTCAACTCAAGAGAAACTGATAGTGAAGACAAGAGAACCGCGAGCTGAACAAGAACAGCAAAATGAATTCCTCCTTTTTTAACCTCATGCAATTGTTTAGTATCCTCAGAAATCTAAGGGAAATGCTGCCAAATATTCCATAAGTTATTTTACTATTTGATTATCTATAGAAAAGGAAGAAGCAGAGATCTTCTGAATATGTCATAAATGATACTCGATCTACTCACTTGACTGGGTTTTTATTTCAGAAGTTCACTGTGGTCTATTATGTTAATAATTCTTGTGTTGTTAAACTGGGTTTTTGGTAACTACTCTAAGCAGTGAAAGACTCAGTTCACTCCCGAAAATGGGAAAGTTCTGACTTTGAT